>NC_083794.1:9552875-10152875 GCF_015708825.2 Lethenteron reissneri
GTTTTTCACTATAAATCCTTTATATGCGTGGCGGCTAGAGTCCTCTCGTCCTCTGGCTTGAGATGGCTGCCACCTATGGGTCAGATGATTGCCTGCCACCATTAAGCAATTGGTAATAAAAAAAAAAAATTCCTAAAAAGTGTTAAATTTTGGAAAAAAAATTTCACGAAAATAAATTGTCACGCACAACGAGTCTGTGTGCAAAATGTCAGCTCGATTGGATCACGGGAAGTGGGTTAAAAAACGACCGAAAGATTTGCACGGTCGTAAGCGTGCAAGCAAGCAAGCAAGTGAACTTAATATAAAGGATTTAAAAAATAAAGACCAGCTATGATTGCGATTCCTCACGAGGTGACCTAAAGCGCTCCCCTTGTTTTATGTTCTGCATATCAGACCCCCCCCCCCCCCTCTCCTCAAATCATCGCCGTGGCGTTTATAGCCACATCCTCGTGGGGGCGTGGAATTGACGCAATAATTAAGAAGTATATAATTTCGCCGATGTTTTTTTTTACTCCACATATCGCTGGTACTTTCATGGCAAATGTGCTCAAAAACAAACGGGGGGGGGGAGGCTGGTGGTGGTGGGGAGGGGGGGGGAGTTTGGGGGGGTGGGTGGCGAGGGACGAGACGGTGACGTAGTAAAAATATTTTATAGTCGGGAAAATTATGCAAGGCCTGGGGGATTGGAAACACACGAGCGGCGACTGTGTAAAGCCCCATCACTGGCCTCTGCCTGTTAATTACATTATCACGCGCTGTATTACACTCATTAATAAAGCCAGCCACGCTGATGGAGCACGCCCGCTAACCGACGGCCCTGTTTTCGTGGAATAATTGCGCTGGCTGGCGCCGTGACAGAGTGCCGATCCCACGCACGATGTCCCTGTTTGTGTTGTGTTTTAGTCGGTTGTCTTTCCCCCGCGTCCTCCGATGAGCGCGCTTGGCTACGTACGGTGCGAAAGATATTCAACATACCTACAAGGCCCCACATCCCCGCCACCAGGGTCGGTCACTTCCCTGTCTTCTCTCTCTCGGAGAGTTCCACTCCTGGGGGTGGCTCTGTGAGATTTGCGTCAGGGGGGTGTGCGCGTTCATTTTAGCCTGGCACAAATGCCGCCCCTGCCAATTTGCTCAGTGTTTTTTTGTGTCTCTTTCTCTTGGTTATTGTGTGACTTCACATATGTATTTTTTTGCACGTTCATTTATTTGTTCATATCATTTCCAATGCCGTACGTGTCTTTTTGAACTGAACTTGACGGTATGTTTTTTTTTCTGGCCGTACCACGCGCTGTTCAGTAACAGGAACTAAGTTCCTGTAAATATATTCAATTCCTGAAGAAGCTCCTGGCAAGTAGAGTGAATCAGAATCAGATTCCAAGAACACAGGATGAGATGTTACTATCCTTTGTGCAAGCACTTCCAAGAGTTCATGAACAGTGAGCCTGGTGAAATTTGGGGAGCGCATCGTCAGTAGTGAACCTTTGGTTCCTAGAGTGTTTCGGCCTTTCACACTATACACCCTCCCCAAAGGCGGCCAGCGACAGGGTGATCAATCCTACGCTTGCGTCCCATTCCCAATTAGTCATAGGAGTTGCCTTGTTGTTGATAGCCAAAATCCCAGAATATTTATTTACACTGGAGGAATCAGATGAGCTATGAAGCCCTTTTTCACAGTTGGTCCAGTATTTCCACAGATCGCCGGTAGTTTCACACACGTCCACAGATGTCCACCGAAACATCAGACGTCGTGCCGGACAGCGCGCGGCTCCAACTGCAATCACATCGGAGAGCTGTACGGAAACAACGCGAACATGAACGCAGTGGTACTTACATTGCTTTGTACTCAGCGGCAAGTACCCAGTAACATTTTACATTTCAGAGTAGAGAATAGCTGCGAATAATGACCTAATGTTTTTCTTTGTAGGGAGTAGACACCATCTCTGCAATGGGAGGCACTGGGAGAAGTGAAATCTCTTTGGGGCTGAGAAGGGCTGCAGCTGCTTTCCCGTGCTGACGATTTGCTTCTCGATAAAAAAATTAAACAAAGAAATGGCCCCAACAATTGCATTGCAAGCGTGAGTCGTTTAAAAAAAATGATGTTTAAAAAGCTGACGTGAGTCATCGGCATCGTTAACCATGATCAATTTACTGCTGGATGAAGGCATCTTCCCAACCTGTCGCCATCACTCACGATTGTGCGATGTGACAATCTACTTCGCGCCTGCACACGAGCCGATTCCATTGCTCCATCTCCTTAGTTAGACGTACTATCGACTTACAAACAATGGACAAAGTTAAGAAAGAACATAATTTATTTACATTTTTGTCTGCCAATTATGTTTTAAATTGGCACATGCGGCGTAATTTTGTCGTACGTAGACATTTCCATTCAGAACTCTCGGTGAGCAGTGCACCACCTTGTGAAAACGACTGCAAGGCACACTCCTGATCCAGGCACCTAAGCGTTTTCTTTGGCCAGTGCTCTTCGCTCCTGCATTTTTTTCGCCAAATGCAAAGTCCCTCTAAGCCAAGCGGTTACAGCCGGTCCTGCCGCGTTGAGGGTGAGTAGAAGCCTCCGCTGAGTTTGTGGATTGGGCAGACTTCTTGGACGTGGTGCACGGTTTTGCTCCACCCCACAGGAGCACAGCGGGGGGCTCGCTCTTGTGCCCCATCGGTGGAGGTTGGCGAGTCATGGGGCGTGACGGGTCCTCAACCAGCTATCGAGTGTGCCGGAGGTGTTCGTGTGTGTGTGCGTGTTCGTTGAACTTCTTTAGAACCGCACGTAGCCAGCCGTGCTCATCGGAAGGTGCGGGGGAAGGACAACAAACTAAGCACAAAAAAGCAGTGCTCAAGAAATTAGTTTTCAATCGAAATTTACAATCTTAATTTTAGAACTTTCGTGACTGCAGGAATTATTATTTGGTTCTTTCGGTTAAGTCACGTCTAAAGATAAAATAATAAATTAATTATTATTACGAAATTTACAAGTTGCATTATCGCTCCAGCGGCTTCCGAATATCGGAAGGAAGAGCTGCACTCGTGGCCCATAGATCGGATGGGGGCGGGGGGGGGGGGTTCAGGTGCAGGGGTGTGATGAGTGGTGAAATTGGAGAGGCGAGGGGTTGAGGGGCATTTCATTCGTTGCAACAGAGGGGCCATGCCAACCACGCTGCGCAACTCTTTTGCTCAAATCCACGCGGACTTCCACGCACAATGGCCGCAGTTCACGTTTCAAAAATGAAACCTCCCTCCCCCGCGCTCCCTTCGGTGCAATTTACTTTGAGACAGTTAAGAGGAGGGTACAGTGTGTCTTTGGCAAGTCTCTGGCGACACGAGTGGCTTACACCTACAGCTCAGTGTTGTTTAAAAATGGTGCCTCCAGCCGGGGAAAGTGTTTGGTCTGTAATGCCCCGGGATTGCGCGCGCGACGAGGGTGTGTTTGATCGGCGCGCCCGACAGCGTTGAGAATCGAGTCGGGGTTTAGTGCCGAAGCAGCGGCTTTGCGTGACTAGGAATGGGAAGCCACGATGATGCGTGGTTCACAATTTGTGAGAATTTTTTTTTTTTTTTTAACAGCGTTTGCGAGGCAACGTTAAATACATTGGCCGCGTTCGAGCACTCTCCAATCGCGGTCTACAATTCTGCTGCTTCTCTTCTGATGCTGCTCCCATTGCTTGGAACTCCCTTCCTTGACCCCAGCCACCTGTGCTGTCGGCTCTTTGCTCCTGTTCAAGTCCAGGCTCCCCTCTCCCCTGTCTCTCCTCAGCACGTGACCGACTGCACGTGGTCCCTTCAAATCACCAGGAATGTGCCCCATCTCGTGAGATCTAGGAAGCTAAGCAGGCTGGAGCCTGGATAGTGCTTGGCGTGTATGGGTGACCACGATGTACAGGAGGGGGCAGTCGTAGGTTATGGGGCTATGCGGTGGGCAGCAGAGGGCAGTAGAGCAAGTACTGTACTTCTACGTTCCCATGTGTATGCTCCTTTACCAATGAGCACTGACCAGTGTGGTGAAGTATGGTCAAATAATCTCCACGACCCGCACGCCGTGGGGAGGCCCTCATCCACTCGTGGATTGACAAAGGGCCACACACTCCCAATATGTTCACTACCTAGCCTGGTACACAGGAGGTCGTGGGTTCGATCCCAACCCTTACGCCCGCTGTATATTTGGAGTTTGCGTGTCTCTCTCCCCGTGGTCACGTGCATTTTTCTCCAGGTCCTCCGGTTTCCCCTCCACATTTAGAATCAACGTGCGTTAAGAGCAGGGGTGGAGAACGTCCGGCCCGCGGGCCGTATGAGGCCCGCAAAATCATTTGGTGTGGCCCTGCCAAGGCAACCGCAGGCGGGACTCGAATTTCAATAAATCTCGGAGCAAACCTGGAAAAGCAGTTGCGAGTAGCAGCAACATCAACACCAGCTAACATCACACGCCTCGCCAAAGAGAAGCAGTTACAGCCATCGCATTAGGGGCGAGTTAATTAAATGTTTGACCAAATATAACAGGCAAATTTTTAAGTTGATAATGTTGTATGACCTGCGAATGATGTTATAAATATCCAAATGGCCATTGGCAGAAAAAAGGTTCCCCACCCCTGGTTTAGAGTATTTGGTCGCTGTAAATTTCCACGCGATGATAAGCCACTTTCGTTGAGCTGTCATTTTGCGGCCAGGTCGCTTCTGTAAAAGAGCTATACAGTTCAGTGGGCCTTACCTGGTAAAAAAAATATAAAGTTTCGTTTATATACATGCCTCATCTCCATCTGTGGTGCTTGAGATTGTGGTTGCAGTTCAGAGCACTATAAGCCCCCGCATCGTATTGTACTGTAAGTTGTAAGGTGTGTTTAATTTCACCTCGCACTTGCTCTCATTTTAACAAAGCACTCCCACAGGTAACGGCGCCTGGGTTTATCTGTGCCTGGATCTCCACAGACTCTCTCTCATCTCACAGCGCGCACACGCACACACACACACGTCGCTTGTGTCTCCGACGAGTAGGCTGGCGGGCGGAACCCACAACTCCGCAGCTAAACGCTTCGGTCTAGAGTCTGGAATGAGCAATGGAAGAGTACTGGGTGGGGAGTTTCCTGCCTTCACCCCCACCACATTTTCAGTCTTTGCTGCATCGGCGTTGCCATGTAAGCACACACCCTTTATATATATTTTTTCTTTTTTCATCTTACCAGGTAAGGCCCACTGAGCTATATAGCTCTTTTTCAGAAGCGATCTGGCCACAAAATGATAGCTCAACGAAAGTGTGTTTTCATCACGTGCACATTTATAGCAGCCAAAAACTTTAATGTGGAGGGGAAAACCGGAGAACCTGGAGAAAGGTCCACGCGACCACGGGGAGAGAGACATGCAAGCTCCAATGATACAGGCGTCAGGGTCGGGATCTAATCCACGACCTCCTGTATACCTGACGAGGCAGTTAACATCTCGCCACGGTGCATGCGATCACACTCCTTTCGCATTTAAAACAAGTTGGAAACTACAGGTTTCGGAAACTGAATTAATCCTCGAGACACGTTCAACAAGCCTGTGATGGGCAGTGCATTATATTGCGGAAAATAATTATAAAACTCAGCTTGGCCATAGAGAATTCTGAGTGCGCGTGATGATTCTCATTCGTGACGTGTGGTGCATGCAGAGGGTTCATGGACCCATCTGTGCAAACCATTTGAGTTTATTTTGTGGCGCTCCAGTTCCCTTCCCACACCACCAATGGAATTGGCCAAACATCCCATTTTGACGAAATCATTCCGAACGTAATCCCAGCGATGGTGCTGGTTTGCCACCAATGGAGGATGTTGGGGGGTCGTGAAGGCACGGTGGGATATACTGTAATGGGGCCCACACATTCGTGGCGTGCGGAACAGGGAAGGCAACGGAAGGCGGATGCGACGAAGTAGGCAAACGGCGGAGGCTGTATAACATTTGTAGATGGAAGCCAGATAGATGCATAACATTAGCATGGCCCACGCTGTAAAAAAAAAAAAAGCCTGAGCCCGGTCTTTTAAGTGTCTGTCTCTCCCCTTTTGTTAACTCGCTTTGAATAATTAATCACCTTTATCATCACTTCGTTATTGCATGTCATAACAGTCTATCCAGGCCAGGGAAATTCGAGCACTCGCAGCCGGGATGGGAAGAAAGGGCAGGCGCAATGGCAACGATAAATTATTGATGGCGGCCGGATGTTCGGGGTGGTTCATATCGCAGGCTTGCGAGCGCAAAGTGGCTTTTGCAGAAGCCTCCCCTTGCCAGACGCGGCGTAGCGAGGGGGGGGGGGGGCTTGTGACACTGAAATATATATAAATTAAATCAAACTTAACTGTTTAAAAAAAAAATCTTAACACATTTTGTCGTCGAATGTTTAACGTTTTTATTGTATTTTTTTGTTATATATTATACATACGTATGCTTAGGTCATGTAGAGTATAGGCATCTCTCGGCAGTTTGTATCGGGGAGAAAAGGTGTGCGCAAAATGCGCACTTGTGGAATTCTTTGCCGCCCAACTTGCCCAACAGCGGGGTTCTAACGCGAATGGCGGTCCAGGGCTATTTGAGAATTCAACAGGGCCTGTCAAAATTGGCACAAATCGACGCGAGCAGTGGAACTCATTGGCAGGTATCTCTGCGTCACACCGACAATGCTGCTCATTTTCCTACGTTGCCCCCTGTAATGTGGAAACCCCTGTAAGTTATCTCAACAGAGATGCAGCTTGAAAAACGATGCGCGTTGTTTTTTGCTTTCACGAAACACCGAATATATACGGCGCATTCTTCGAATCGGCCACCGTCACGCCAAACAATTAACTTGCTCGCTCAAAACTTCGTGATGCGGCTCTTTCTGAGAGTCGCAGCGCCTGCCGCTCTCTAAATGAGCGCAGACGAAAAGACACGCGAAAAAAAGAACACAACGCACACCCGCGTTGACAGACGAAAGACGAATCAAAACCACTCTAACAAGCGGCACGTCCGATGGCAGCGAGAAACGAATGTTCAAAAAAGAAAAGAAAAAAAAACCCTCGTGCTGAGAGGAGCCAAAACATCGCCCGCCTCCTTTTCCCAGCGGAGTCTAAAAAGCCCCGCACAACCGCAGCGGCCAGGCGCGCGCTCCGCGAAAGGCACGAGGCTTTCAGTGATCGCGCGCACATCAGCACCTCGTTTCGTCCCCCCCCCCCCCCCCCCTGCCCCCCCCCCCATCCGACCCCACGGCCCCAAACCCCTGCTTTCCCCCCCCTCCACCCCCAGCACCCCGACTCTCACCAGATCACCACCCTCTGGCGCGCCTCGCCTCATCTCGCCGCCACTCCTTGCTGCTCGCTACCTTTCACATTTCACTCAACCCCTCCGTACTTCCCCAGGATGGTGCCACAGGGGCTATCATGGTCAGCATCATGCCGCTTGCAATTCAGAGGTCATTGGACGGGTTCCGTCTCACACCGCGGCAATGGAAACAATGGGGAACGTTTCTTAATCACCCCCCCCCCCCTAAAACCCAACCACCTATGTCAACCTCGCAATATAAACTAAAACTATTCAACTAAACTAATTTTTATTTCATCAGGTAAGGCCCACTGAGCTGTATGATGTAGCTATTTTATCGGAAGCGACCTGGCCAGCAATGACGGCTCAGCAAAAAGTGGCTTATCACGTGGAAATCTAAAGCAGCCGCATCATCTGAGCTCACGTTTCTAAATGTGGAGGGGAAAACCCCGCAGGACCACGGGAGTGCACCACACAGTCGATCAGCATGTGACGCGTGGCGAAGTAAAGTGTGGGTAAGCACATATCTGCAAATTATTTTGTCAAGGCGCTCTTCCCCCTCCATCCCAGCTTAAATAGACGCTCCAAGCCTGGGGTGTGTCATTCAGACTCTGTCTTCTCGACAGACCTGTTCTGCACCTGAGGACGGCTGCTTGCGTTGTGGCCGAAACGTCGTGAGAATTATTTTATTATGTTTTATTTGTATTATTTTATTATTTCCATTCTACGTGACTTTACTGAAAGAACCAAGAAGATGAATCCCTGCAGTCACGAAAGCTTTACATCGAAAAGCACATATCTTTCGAGAAGTCTGGCCCGCGTGCAAGAGTACCCTCTAGAGGGGCTCTCTGGAGACTCCTCCAGCGGAGGCCCTTCCACCTGCAGTGGTGTGAGCGAGGAATAAGAGGACTGCTCCTCTGCCTCTCTCTCAGAGGTCGCAAACGGGTTTTGATTCCTTACCCGTACCCGTACCCGGCCGCACCAGGGTCGCAAATGGGTACCCGTACTCGTACCCGGCCGGGTACGAGTACCTGTTCCCTACCCGAAATGAGTGACAAACGGTGACTCACCAGTGACTCACGGTCTACCCGTACCCGTACCCGGCCGCACCAGGGTCGCAAATGGGTACCCATACCCGTACCCGCCTGGGTACGGGTAGCCAGGTATCGGGTAGGGTACGGGTATCGAGTACCCGATTGCGACCTCTGCTCTCTCTCTTCTTAACCCAAGCTCAGCGTTCTTCACTCATTTTCAGAGAGGGGGGGGGGCACTTTGGCCGATAAGGCATCAATCGGTGTGAGGGCCGCCACACATTTGAAACAATTGGGGTTTGAGGGCACGATGGGGGGGGGGTGTTTTCACGTGTTGTGTATTGTCGGGGGCCGCATGTCAGAGGCTGCACTAAAGGCCAACAGGGGACGCCAGTAGCTCGCGGGCCTTGCAATGAAGGACACCGCCATAGCTCCATCTCTCTCCTTGGCCATTCTGGGCCCTCCATTCGTCTCGCACCACTTTTCGCATGGCCATATGGCAGTCGGGGGAAAGGCTCCGAGCCGCGGCCCCGGCGGCTTTGTGCTCTCCGGGGAAACAATCCGCCCATGCGCTCTTTTTCCATTTCAGCCGCAGCCGGCGCGAATTGGCTTGAAGGTCTGCGAAGTTTTCAGAATATAGTTGTTGTTCTTGTTGTTTTTACGTGACAGACACATTTCGCCGTGCCACTTTATAAACTTGCGGTTGACTGAAGAAAATTATGTGTTTGTATAAATATCCATTGGTTTATTTCTTCGTAGGGGTTTCCGCAGGAGCAAATGTCTCAAGTGACGTTATTTCAGCGATAAATCCACAATGGTAATTGTTGTCAGCTATCAAAATTACGTGCAACACAATGCACTTCACCCTCCAAAGAAGGTTCTCTTTTTCCAAAGGTCTTGGTCTCGTTGACCTTTCCACACCTGTTTGCAGTGATCACGGAAGGTAATGAGTTGCTAAGGAATCTTTCAACACCGTGCCCAAGCACGATCCAAGTTGCTTTGCAAAGTAAAATAACGGTGGATTAAAACGCTCCCACCGCCGGTCATGTTTGTTCAGTCTGCAAGTCTCTCACTCACTCTTGTATAATGCAACAACAACAACAAAAAACACTCTGCTTGCCTTGTAAGGAAATCGTAGTTTGAGTGTTATATTCAGATAGATCTGCTGACTCCTTACAATTTAGAGTATACTCTAGTTTTGGGGGATTTTAACATAAAACCAATAAAATGGCATCAAAATGAAAACTTATATTTTGTTCTGCTATCTGTCGTATAAATGCTGACGTGACGGCGGGAATTGACATCGGCGTTATCCACTCAAAGTAATCTTATTTCTTGCTGAAAAAGTAAAATGGCAATGTTACAAGATAAATGAGACCAACACAGCAGCTCCAATAAAACACACACCGTGGAGGTAATTGATACCGAGTAAGAGGATTCCAAGTTACGAAATTAATAGCCGTTGCCCGGTTGGTCAAGAGTGCAACGGGATACACTTGTAGTGCGAGAGTCTTTGCACGCGTGGGCACATCCCGTCTTTAGTTCGCGTGATGCTTCGAAGGAAAATTATGAAACGCACACCGCAACAATCCCACAGTTCATCGGGTGATCGGTGCTATTTTTGGAAGACAACGCAGGTGAATGTAAATTGGTGGTTAGGACGCATAGCGCTGTAAAGATGGCGACCAAAGTTCTATTGCCGGCCACGGCTAACATCAGTGGCGAGTGATATTGGAACAGGTCCCTCCCTTCCACCCCATTTGTATGTATGTGTGTACGTTGAACTTATTTCAACCGAGCTAATCGGAGGTGCTGGGGAAGGACAAGAAACACAACACAATAAGGAAGAGCGTTCCAGACGGCTGCGGAAGCGAATCGAATAGCACGCGATGCAGTGATTGTCGTTGTTCAATCACTCGTCAAAAGCGAGTTCAGCGCGGTGAAGAATGGTAAACAACCTCCCACATGACTGACATGGCGATGGGAGGCCTTGATCCATTGGTGGATTGAAAATGTCTGGAAATGCATTGCTATTTATTCATTGACAATTTCAAGGTATCAATGAACAACAATGAATGCAAAAAAAAAACACATTTTGGACGCAACTTTTTCTGAGCGCACCTGTTTTGGGTATTCTAGATTTGAAGCTTTCGTGACTGCAATGCAATGATTCATATTCTTAGGTTTTTTCGGTAAAGTCAGCGAGAGTTCGTTGCATTGTAATGCATTGTGACTAAATACGACGTCAAAATGTGCCGCTCCGTTTGGGACGACGCCACGCTTCCCCTCTGACAATTCAGCCACACTTCAACAAGCAGCAGAGGCAGCAGGTCTATAACGCCACCTTACCGGTGATGCACCTTGCAGAGAGGACCCTAACCCAGGGAGGGGGGGGAGGTGGAGAGCCGGTCCTCTTGTGCCCATCAGCTATATGGACTTGATGGCATCAATCCAGGCATCAGGAAAACACGACGGCAAACCTTGGTGGAAACTGCCTTGAGGGGGCCCTGCAACCCGGCAAGCTGTGCACTCTGCATATCGCTTCTTCTCGTCAATTTTTCAGCGTGTTGATGCCCGTCGGAATTGTGGAGGGGAAGCTCGCTCGCTTGCTCCTGCAATTTGCGACGACCACAAAAAAAGATTTTTTTTTAATGTTGGCGAAAAAAATATAAAAAAGCGCGAGCTGCCTCAAATAATGGCTCGCGCGCAATTACGGTTTTAATAGAGGACGATATTATTGCGTTTATTAATATGCGCCGTGTGAATATTTGTGTCAATTTTTGAAAATCATAAACCCGCTTTGCGCGCATAATGGCTGCTTTAATGAGATGCATTGACCTCATTTTCTGGCTCTTTCTTCTGTGTCGCGGCCATTTTGTCACCCGTGTTTACCTTGTGTTCCATCACAAATAAACACGTTTCGCTAAAAGGAAGTCAATAACGGTACTCGCCATTGGATACGCCGATTGTTAATAAAAACGGCTCATTGCATTTTGGTAACACAGAGCCATTTCGATTTCCGAAAACAGGAATTGTATAGAACTGAAAATATGGTCACGTGTTTAATTGCCGGGGGTGTGGAAGCACTGTTGTCACCTTAGCTCACGAAGTCGTCTAACTTTTAAAAACATTGCTGACTCATGTGGGCAGTAGATTTTCTGTATTTTCAGGGGATCCCCCAGCGGATATTTTTTTCAAACGTGCAACCATTTTGACCTCGCTTCACTGGCCCCTTTCTCGTGCTAAAAGGCTTTTTAGTCACTTCACAAGTTTGCCTGTAATTCGTTTTCCTCTTCACACCCAGATGACAGTCTCTGAGGCGTTGGCACTTGCGTTTAATCTTGTATGTTCCAGTAAAATAAAGATAAACTCCGAACTCCCTCCATGTATTGCGACCGATTTTTACCTGACGCCCCCCCCTCACTCGCGCACCGAGAAGACGAACACCAGATCAAGATGGCTTTTCTTCTTTTAATCATGGCGACAGAGTTGCGAGGATTATTACGGCTGAGCGGTATTGTTTTTATGCTTCAACATCCGAGCGCCGAAATGCTTTCGTGGTCTCAAAGACACACCACAACATTTTCCAATGGCAAAAGGGCAAACTATTCAGTGGCATTCTCGACAACAATTCGGTCCTGTACGTCGAGTAGACAACCCCCAGGCTTTGTGGTTCCACGTTCACAGCAAGCGCTGATGAGCGTCATTCAAACAAACTTTCATTTAGACTTGTTAGTCGAGGACTATTTTGACAGTGGTTTGTGTGAGTAGGACCGTGAGGGTGTCGGATAGGGAGGTGAGGGCGGGCAGAGGGGGAGGCTTGCGGCTTTATTGGGAGGTGGGAGCGGGGATGGAGCCAGTATGTTGTGTAGTTGTTTTTTTCTTCCGTTCTTGATGGAACTGCGAACCATTCGGCGCTCTTGGGATTGTTCAGGCGCCCGGTTTACATTGCGTCACCCAAGATCGATCAAGTCAAGACCAAAATCTCTCCTCCCACCCCTTTCTTCCCTCCCCTCTGTCTCCACAACCTTCAGCTGCCGGCAACCCCTTGCACTGCTGTTGTTGTTTTCTATCCGTTTTCCCGATCTCGTCGCTTATTAACGACAAGCCGTGTTTTTTTGGGGTTTTTGTTTGGAAGCCCCCAGGCCGGTCTACTCTCATTTCTAAACCGTCAAGTGCTGGCCTTGACCTGCTTGAGAGAAGGCAGCCTGCATGAATTTAGGAATATAAACTGGACGCCACATTCTCGGAGCTCGGGATCATTTATATTTGTTTATTTTCGTGTATTGATTTTAAATCGTTTGGTTCTTTTTTTTGGCGAACCCCCCTGTTTTATTTCTCAGCAAAGTGGCGCATCATATACCAGGCAGTTGCACAGTATTGATTTGATTTAATGCTGGGCTGAGCACAGCTTGGAAGCAAGGGCAGGGAGAGAAGAAAAGAAAAAAAGCGTGTTCTCTCTTATGTTTTTCTTTCTTTCTTTCAAATGTCAGTTGGGTGAAGGCCTTCTAATTAAGTAAGAAAGAGTTCAGTTTGACTCTTTGGTAGCGAGAGGATCGAGGCGTCAACTCGGGTGACGCGAGATGCAAGCGCTTTTCCTAATTAGCCAACATTTTCCGTCCACGTATTTTTTTTTCCTTTTTCAAAATGCGAGACAAATTCAGAAACGTTACTAAATATAATCACGCCTAGCTTCCCAGTGTTTTTGGAACACGTTTAATGAAAGAAAAAAACAACGCAGACACGCTGCTTCCTTTTCATATATCACGCCTTTACCCTGGAGGTGACATACACGTCACAAAATCTGCTTGATTTTAGCTGATCAACTATCTTATTAGCTTTCTCTCCGTGAATACATGGCATGTTTGTACATTTATTTCGCACCTGATCCTTTGAAAGTGTGTATATTAAAAAAAAATCCTATTTAATCACGGCGTCACCTTTGTCGACGCTGAACCGGCGGTGGAGGAAATTGTATACACGAACAAGTCAAATGTAAATTAAAAAACAAAATGCATCAACTTTGATGTTTGCAGAGAATTCTTGGAACCTTGCAGTTAATTCTAGATTTGAAGCTTTCGTGACTGCAAGGATTCATACTCTTAGGTTTTTTCGGTAAAGTCACGTAGGTAAAACATTAAATTACAAATTACTAAAAGTAATAATAGAAATAAAATAAAATAATAAATCACGACGTTTCGGAGGCAACACAAGTCTCCGTCATCAGGATGGCAGTTGCAGTTGTTTGCGTATATTCACACAGAGGGCTCAGAGGCACCAGCGAGGCTCGTACAGACTCGTCAAGCTCAATAAATAAAGCAAGCACAGAGAACTCCCGATCATCCGTGGGTGGATTACACGGATTGCCGATGAGCGGTGCTCTTGAAAAGATCATCGCAATATCTCTGCGACATTTTTTCGGGTCGTTCCGCGCGTTGTTCCGCATGGTGGCTGACGTTATGCGCCGCGTTGCTGGTGGCTTCTTCGGGAAGTGAAACTCGAAAATTTTTTTACGAACGAAATATTCAGCATGTTAGATTACCCCCAAAATCACTCGGTCTAGAGTTTCGGTTAAGTCACCTTTTGAATTTTTTTTATCTATCCTAAAAAAGATATAGGAAAACAAGTTACATACAGCTCTGTGTGTTTGAGAGTGGCTCATGTCATATGAATGGTAAAAAGGAAATTGCGCAGCCCTGAAATTGCATTCTCACTTCACTGCTGGGGGAAGCGCCTCCACGAGATGGGGCTCCAGATAGCCCCTATAGGGCACCGTGATGGCGAGATGTTATCTCCCTCGCCTGGTGTACAGGAGGTCGTGGGTTCGATCCAGACCCTGACGCCTGCTGCTGTATATTTGGAGTTTGCGTGTCTCTTTCTCATCATCATCACGGTGACTAGAAGATGTTAACTACCTCGCCTGGTGTACAGGAGGTCGTGGGTTCGATCCCGACCCTGACGCCTGCTGCTGTATATGTGGAGTTTGCGTGTCTCTTTCTCATCATCATCACGGTGGCTAGGAGATGTTAACTACCTCGCCTGGTGTACAGGAGGTCGTGGGTTCGATCCAGACCCTGACGCCTGCTGCTGTATATTTGGAGTCTGCGCGTTCTCCCCCGTGGTCACGTTGATTTCTCTTCGGGTCCTCCGGTGTTTTACCTCCGCATGTAAAAACACGCCCTTAGATTATTTAGCTACGATACATTTCAATGCGATATGCCACTTCGTTGAGCTATCATTTGTGGCCAGTTGACCTCTGAAAATGAGCTATCTAGCTCAGTGGGCGTTACCTGGAAAAAAAACACACAGTTTCGTTTATAAAGTTTAGTTTTAGTAGAGTGGTATTTGATCTCTGCTTCCACACTGGCGAGATACCTTGAGAGGTTAGGGAGTACCCAGACTTTACCTTTAACACCACATGTGACGTGCCGGTCGAATGAGCATGGTGTACCCAATTAAACTGTTAAGTGGACAGAGGCAGGGGGATTTAAGAAACTTGCCCATTGTTTCAACTGCCGTGCCTGCAGATCGAACCGGTGACCCCTGGAGTTCAAGCCCAGCGTTCTGACCACCGCACCACGGCAGCAGCAGCAGCAGCATCCCTGTTATACATCCACGTTGTCTCGGCGCAAAAGTTCAAAAATACAACGACACAAACCCCCCCCCCCCCCAACGAATCGCACGGTTCCCCCCCCCCCCATCCCCCCCCCCAGTGCAGAGCACGTCTCTTGATTTGTCAGTCTGTGGGCTGGTGTCTGGAAGTCGACCCTCCGCGTCTGCCGTTAAAGTCCAATAATTGGGCACGCGGCATTCTTGAAGGCTGGCACCATGAGCTCCCGTGTGCACACACAGCGAAAACAACCCCAGCAAAAACTCGCTACGTTTCAGCGCGCGATCATTCCCCACCCTCGCACAGCCCCGGGGGGGGGGGGGGTGGCGGTGGCGGTGGTGGGGGGATGTGTTGGCGAGGCAGCAACACCTCGGCCCTTCAAACGTTGTGGTATCAGCACCCCTTGCTTTTTTTGCGTTTTGCGATGGGCTCCCGTTTCAGGGGTCACGTTTCTGCCACGTGCGTACGCGATGGACGGCACCTCGTCGAGGTGACCCAGGGCGTGCGTGCGTGCGCGCGCACCTCTCGGTACATTTGGAGAAGAAGAATAAGGAGGAGGAGGAGGAAAAGAAACGTGCTGGGGGACGCGCGGATCATCGAGGAGGGGCCCTTTAGTTGCTTTGTTGGCATCCCGTCTCCTGCAGGTGCCAACGGAAATTGCCCCGAGTCGATCGCAAGGGCAGAAGCGAGCGTGTGGTCGGTAGGCGCACCCGTCAGGACAAATGGCAGTGCACGCGGGCGCAAAGACAAACACTTTACCAGACTGTTGGGGCAATTCCTGTTAGCGAGCAGCACCGATGAAGTCCAACTTGGCACACGGGAAAAAGGCGCCTGGCAGCCTTTCTCTCCCCGGCGGTGATGTTTACGCTCCGTGCAGGGTACTCAATTGAGGCTGAGTCGACCTAGGGGAAGCTATCGTCACTGAACTCGGGTGGCCGGCTTCGTGGCGCAGTGCACTAACCACGACAATACCACTTTCCACTGTACACATCAGCTTGACACATATGCGCACACACTGAAGCTTACACGTGATGCATCAACACATCCGTGGACACAAGCGAACACCATATGTAATTTCTGAAATTTTAAATATGAAACTATATTCCCACTAATTTGAAAACATGATAAACAATGTTTGGCTCATACAGCACTTATGATTATCCTGGTCTCCACTGTGAAAGATTACCCATTTAAATGAATTATTATAACCATCTCACCACGGTGGTGAGATCTTAACTACCTCGCCTGGTATGAAGGAGATCGTTGGTTCGATCCCGACGCTGATGCCTGAATATTTGGATTTTATCCAGGTCCTCCTGGTTTTCCCTCTATATTTAGAAACATGCGATTAGAGTATTTTGTTCCTATAAATTTCCACATGATAAGCCACTTGGGTGAGCTATCATTTGTGGCCAGGATCGCTTCTGAAAAAGAGCTACATAGCACAGTGGGCCTTAGCTGGTAAAACATTTTTTCCAAGGATCTGCATTTATCGGCACTTCAATGCCTCGGTATCTCAAAGCACCTAACTAATGACAAGCTCTCTCTCTATACAAGGCCCCCATGTTTTGTTGAATTATTGAGTTTGTATACAGGACACATATTTCGGCAGGTTATGAACAACACGGTGTGCTACCATACACAAGCACAGGGCCTGGCATTGATTCTCACAACGATGTGGAAGAGAAGAAAAAAAATGAAATCAGCAGAGCAACCCACAAATAGTGTAACAAATTAGTACACGGACTGATCGTTAAAGCGGGGCATTGAGGCACGTTCACATTAGTTGCTGCTGTGAACCATATAGCTGACGCTTTAAAGAAATTAAATTGTGTTCCCTGAATGTTATCCAGTTATTTGTTTGCCCCTCCACCTACCACCCCCCTCCCTCTCGAAATAGTCTGCTCACACACGGCCGTACAATTGATGTGCTGTTGTGCAGGCCTTTGTGCATGTGGCCACAAATTGGAGAGAGAGAACGAGAGGGAACGAATGGGGGAAAAAAGTCACTGCCCCAAATTTCCCAAACCTGATCCAACTGTAAAAAAAAAAGACAAATAATAGGAGAGGCAGCAATTTTTAACCAGCTGCAGACTCTATTTGCCTTTCCAGCCAGCCCATCTGCAAAGCCCTCTGTGGTGAAATGGGTAATTAAATATTTAATCACGTCTCTTGTATTTTAATCAGGTTCTTTACCCCTCCAGCCCCTAATCAGGTCTCTTCCAACTCTCTCACTCTCTCTTTCTCTCTCTCTCTCTCTCACTGCCTGGGTGTTCGGATATTTGAGCCAGACACGCGTGTGGCCAATATATAAATTGTGCTGCACCGGTTTATTTTGACAATGTCTGGCACAGACCAAAAAAAAACTTCACAGATCGGTTTTAAAAATTTAAACGACGCGTGTTACTGTGTTTGACCCTTTTTCTAGTATTATGCTCACGTTTTGTAAAAATGACAATTATGGTTCAGTACTGCTCAGAAGGCACGCATTTTTTTTTGTTTTTAGGCACCATTACTTGGGTCATAGCCAGTGGGGGCTTTTCCATTTGCCGTTCAGATCAAGCTACGCAGAGTTCTGCAGCAAATGCATTGAATTTCCCCACCGCTTACGATGTCAACTCACAGGTATTGTTCTCATATTGGCAGTAACACCTGGCAAGAAGATTTGAGATATAAATATTGCGGCAAACCGTTTTCCGTGCTCCTTTGCGGTTTTTAATACCCCCTTGTCACTGGCATACCCAAGCCAAGCCAGTGTGTGGGGGCCTCAAGGTAAGGGCGATTTTCCACCGGCTATTTGGCGAACCAAAACCAAACGGTGATACGCTGGCGTCACGAGCAATCGAAATTTGACTCAAGACCAATGCAGGACCAGAAACGGGGTCAATCATTTTCCTCTGTTGTGCAAGCCAGTAGACTTGATCCGTGACCACGTGACGCTGCCGTCACACGTTCACCGCATGTGACGTCAACGGTAGAGCTCGGGTTCTTGAGCCAAAAAAAAAGACCTTACTCAGCCTGAGCCGCCCCGTTGTGGCTCGACACGACCCTGGCATGGCTCGGTTGTGCAGTGGGAAAATAGGTATAAGCCACACTGCGAACGGGCCCTTTATTTTGTTCTGCCCCCACCCCCGATTTCCCACAATTCCAACGCCGCCACCTTCCACAATCCAATGCTCCCTCCTACTGGCACTGGCACGAGCCCTGACACCCTTCCAATGACGGAGATGGGGTTCGTTCGCACTGTTGGCACCAGCCGTCCCCATAGCCCGAACAATTCAGTTCAGTTTCAGTTTCATTTATGAGGTATAACCCTGTGAGCCATGCGGCTCATGACTCGGGTGCAACCGCAACAAAACAAAAACATGAACACGAAACATCTTAAAGTGACTACACGCAACAGAAGAAATCCAGGAAAAAACAGCAAAGTCTTCCAGAAAAAACACCGTATTTCAACGCCGTGTGCAAAAAAAAAACCCCAGTGGGATGCAAGTGAAACAATAACAATTAGGGCACAATAAACGCACCGGCCCGAGTTCCCGCACCCCAGTGCACACCAAGAACAGCGTGCGCCGTGCAGCGTGCCTGAAGCAGGCAGCGCTGCACGGCGAAGAGGCGCCGAAAAAAAGCCACGCGCGTTGGGAGCCAGGCGGCGGAAAAAGGCCTCTCCCACCCCCCCCCCCCCCCCCTCTCTCATCAGTCTGGGAATCAGTCGATCACCGCTCGCATGCGTCTCTCGAACGAGCGGTAGCTAAGTTATTAAATCGTCGTTCACGTCAATATGCATCGCGTTTTGTGTATTTGCGGTGGCGACATTTGGGTTTTGTAGAGGCGTGTTAACTCGGCACGTGGAGCGAAACGTCGCGGGCATCGTGCCGAACGACACGCTGTCGACCTCCCAAAAGGAAACGTTATGGGAGAGAGCTGCTCAAACGCCTCGAAATTTCATCCCCTTTCTTGCGCTGTGACAAACTATCCATCGTATACTTGACCATCTGTACTTCCCCCCCCCCCCTCCTTTTCCCTCCTATGTTTATGGGTTTGAACCCCCAGGCAGTAGCAGCAGGGTAAATGATTCACGCCGAGGCATAGACTCGATGCCCTTTTGATAAGTACTCCTTTTCTCACTAAATTATAACCTCACTAAAAACACCACCCACCTGAACAAAGACATCCCTCTGAGCTTACCATGAAGACAAAGATCCCCCGTATAGCCTTAATAGCTTTTTGGGGCAAGTGCTGTTAGCGAGCACTTATGAAGGCCGGCACGGCACACGAGAGGGTGGGTGGCTGGCACCACGCCCGGCCGCCTTTGTCTCCCCAATAGCGATGTTTTACACGCCACAGCAAGTACTCGTTTGAGGCGGAGTCGACCTAGGGGAGGCCCAGGACTGGTTCAGATAATCTTAACTATTCTTGGCCTTGAGCCGGGTTCATAGCACAGTGCGTTAACCGCTGCGCTACCGCTCCCCACAGCGCATACAAAGACAAAAGTCTCCCGTCTAGCCTTAACAAACTGTTAGGGCAAGTGCTGTTAGCCAACACCTATGAAGGCCGGCACGGCACACGAGGGGGTGGGTGGCCAGCACCATGCTATACATACACAGGCTGTACAGTTTAACGATAGTGTGTTGTATAGTTTTAAGGTTAGGCTTATTTTATGGGGTCTGGATAGCAGGCTGACGTTGAGATGCGATGTTTTAGAGGGTATGGGGGAATGAGTGAGTGAGCGAGCGAGCAAGAATGTGAATGGGAAAGTGAGTGAGCGGGTGGGTGAATGACTGAGCAAGTGAAATGGTGAGCGAGTGAATTAATTTTCGAGTGAGTGAGCGAGTTAAGGAGGGAGGTGAGTGAATGAAAAAAGGTAGCTTAATTTTCTATTTAAAGTATAACCTGCCAATAAAATAACCAACTCAACATAGACAGACCTCTAAACATACCACACACACTCAGGCTGTTGTTTGTTTTACAGGTTTAAGGTAAGGGTTATTTCATGGATCTGGATGGGAGACTGAAGATGTAATGTTTTATAGAGGAATGAATGAGTAAGTGAGCAAGTGTGTGGGTGGGCGAGTGAGGGAGGGAGTGAGTAAGTGAGTGAAGGAGCGAGCTCACTTAATATTCTCATTAAATTATAATCTGGATTTATTTTTAAACATCCACTACAACAGAGGCAAATTTCTAAACGTACTGCACGCACAAAATAGGCAGCTGTATACATCACAGTTGTAAAGTAGGGGCTAGTTTATGAGCATGTATAGGAGGCTAAGCGATGTTTTGGAAGAGACGGATGATTGTGTGAGTGTGAGTGAGTAAAGGAATGAATAAATGTGTGAACAAGCAGGTACAGTAGATGTGTGTATGAGAGAGAGAGCAAATGAGTTGAAGGAATGAGTGAGCGAGGACGCGAGCAGGTCAGTGGGTGAGGTGAGTGAATGATTCGGAATGAGTGGGCGAAAAGGAGAGCGGGTGAATGAGTAGATGAGGAAGTGCATAAGTGAGCGAACTATCGGATTCAACTCACTCAAGTGAGGAAAACAAGGAATGTCTATGTGAGTGAGCAAGCAAGCAGGTGGGTGAGTGAGTGAGTGAATGGGTGAGTAAGTGAATGAGGTGGGCTAGTGAGTGAGCTCGCGAGCTAATGCAGGGGTGGGGTGGGTGGTGTGTGAACTGGTGAGAGAGTTAGTGAGCAGGTGAGTATGCATCTATGTAGAACTTCGAGTGACGAAGAAAAGTCACTGCTATGGTGCTAGAGGCAGATATGCTAGAGAGAGTGGGGGGAGAGGGCGGGGGGGGGGAGCGGGTGGCATCGAACGTGCAAAAAAAAAATCCCCACAATTTTGCGGAGGAATTACTGCGCGGGTGCCAAGAAAATGTCTCCCCGTATGAAATTCCTCAAGTGAAAAATCAATTTTCAGAAATGGTATTCCTTCTGCCGGGCCGGACCAGTGGAGCAAGTGGAGTAGGAGAGGAGGAGGAGGGGGGGGGGGGCAACTGTGGGGGGAGGTGAGTGGTGGTGGGTCGTGGTGGGGGGGGGTGGCGATTGGGAATTTTGCGACGGAGATGCGCACGAGCAGGAAGCCGGGGGATTCCTGTGGGGAATACGCTGCGGCCGCTTTCATTTCACACTCCGCCGACCGTGACGGCACTCCCGGCACAGCGGGGCTCGAGCTTGTGCTACCTAATGTGCCTTGCACGCCTTGTTTGGCCCATCACCGAGCGTGTGACGGGGGCCAGATAGCCGGCGAACAGACCGTGCGAGCTGAACGGTTTAGCGTGCCGCACGCAAATTGTTGGGGGACGTAAATCATCGTGCCCTCCCGTGTGTGTGTGCGCGCACGTGCGCGTGGTTTTGTCGGGGAGCGGTGGTGGAGTTGTGTGAGCGCTACGCTGCGCTACGAACCTGGCGACCCGGATTCGTATTCCCGCTCACGGCACAACACCCAGTGACGATTATCTGAACCGGTCATCGGCCTCCCCTAGGTAGACTCGGCCTCAAATGAGTAATTTGGTGCGATGTGTGAGCACTAGGCACCCATTTCGGGCTGAGTCGACCTAGGGGAGACGCAGGACCGGTTCAGATATTCGCCGTCACCTGTATTGGTTGTGAGCGGGAATCGAACTCGGGTGGCCGGATTCGTAGCGCAGCGCGCTAACCGCCGCATACACACAAAGACAAAGATCCCACGTATAGCCTTCACATATTTTTGGGGCAAGTGCTGTTACGCACACACACAAACACATGACGACAGAAAATGACAAAGATTCCCCATCTAGTTTTAACAGACTGTAGGGGAAAGTGCTGTTACATGTGTGAGCATCGCCACTATGGAGACAAAGGCGGTCGGGCGTGGTGTTGACCAGCCACCCCCTCGTGTGCCGTGCCGGTCTTCATAGGTGCTCGCGAACAGCACTTGCCCTTAAAGTCTGTTAAGGCTAGACGGGGGATCTTTGTCATTTTTTGTAGTCATGTGTTTGTGTGTGTGCGTAACAGTACTTGCCCCAAAAATATGTGAAGGCTATACGTGGGATCTTTGTCTTTGTGTGTGTGTGTATGCGGCGGTTAGTGCGTTGCGCTACGAATCCGGCCACCCGAGTTCGATTCCCGCTCACGACCAATAAAGGTGACGGCGAATATTTGAACCGTTCCTGCGCCTCCCCTAGGTCGACTCAGCCCGAAATGGGTGCCTAGTGCGGTGTGTAAACATCAGCAGTGGGGAGACAAAGGCGGTCGGGCAGAGTTTTGCCCACCCACCCCCTCGTGTTCCATGCCCCACCTTCAGTGCACGCGAACAGCACTTGGAGCAATCTATTTAGGCTATGGGGGGGGGAGTCTTTGTCTTTGTTTTTATATTTATGATACATCAGCGAGCCTTTGACACTTCACGAGCCTTCGACGCTTCAAGTGCACCTTGCCTGGCACACGCGCCGTGGTGACGTCACTGTCGCTTAGTGGCGAATGGCGGGTATTGTTATTGACACATTTGAGAGTGTTCATTTCGTAAAGGGGTATTGCTTAAGGTCGTTCATGAACATTGGGCTTCAGCAGCGCGCGCTGGGGAGGAAGACCTCATCCAGCAGCGGATTGATCAAGGAGAGCTGTTACACCTAAAGTCCATTAACAGTGCCGCGTAAATTTGGACAAATGTATTCACGCTCTCGTTTGATCATGAAACGTTGTCGCTGTGCATGTACACGTGCAGTTCAGAAGCTGGAGCAATACATATTCCTTGCATGCGCTTCACTGACATGGTCACTGCAAGGTTTTCAATTCAGGAATAGCCCCTACAGTACTCACACTCTCTCTCTCTTGGAGCAGTTTCGTGGCTAGCAGGCCTCGGGCATGTCATTTCTGAGCGCATTGCCATACGCAAGGATAGAATGGGAAGAATGGCTGGGGCATCTTAGCGCTATTATTGTAATTGCAAGTATATTCTTGTTTCTTTCGGTAAAGCCACGTAGAAGAGAAATAATAAAATAATAAAAATAAAACAATACAAATTCTCACGACGTTTAGGCCACAACGCAAGCAGCCGTCCTCAGGTGAAGAACTTTACCGAAAGAACCAAGAATATGAATCCCTGCAGTCACGAAAGCTTTAAATCGAAATTGATTTGCAAGTGTTAAGCGGATTGTCGCACTGCAAAATCGCGAGAGATGGTTGCGGCTAGGGGAGGCCTCCATCCAGCAGTGGATTGCCCATAGCTGAAGATAATGATGATGGAACGTAGATACCGTCTTGCGTGTAAATGAGACGCATGCATACTGGCTACTCGGATTGAACGTCACCATCCCCGACCCACAACCACAATTCAAACATTCAGTCAAGCCTTAATTAATAACGAGGGGGACCGGCCTGGGATGTTGATTCATTAAGGCTGCACCCCACCTTGTCACCTGAATAAGTTATGATCTCAAATTATAGATTTGGGGATCGCAGGAATTAACGATGTGCTCCTGTAAGCTTACGAGGGAACCCAGCAATTAATTTCTGATTAAATTAATTTTTTTACGCCTGCCCCCCCCCACCCACGCATGCTAATGATGCTAATTGCTATGGTAAAAAAATTAATTACCCTGTGCAAACCAGATTGGGTGAGGCCAAAGACCTCTCCCTTTATCCCTTCCCGTGGAAACATTGGATACAATGTCAAATGGAATAAAAAAAAACATTGCACTTTTGTATCGCGAACGCACACAGTACGTCGAGTAAATAAAATATACCATGACACAATGCATTCATAAAACAAATGTCATGTTGCTAGAATTTGATTGGTTAGTTACGAGTTTAATATGCATATACAAGTGAACCACACAGCACTGTGAACGCAGCAACACGAGTTTTATTCCTGGCCAAGGCTAACATCAGTGGCGAGTGACATCTGAACTGATCCTGGAAAACCTCCACCCCCTTCACCAACCCGCGCTGGCCAGCGTGGTGAAGTATGGTCAAACAACCACAACGACCAACATGGCGTGGACGGACATTCATCCGGCAGAAGATTGATGAGGAGCTGCGTGAATTCGTCTCGATATTTTTTGACGAAGTAGACACAAACACACACACACGTGTAAGACAAAAAAAAAACACTTGAGTCACGTGACAAGGTAACAAGATTTTATTTTTATTTTTAACTGATGTTTAGGCGTCATAAGCCACTTAAACATTCTAATCCCTGTAGAACACGAGTCACACGCGCGTGAATGGCGTAGTGCAATCAGTTAATGAAGAATTCCCTGTAAATTATGCAGCTTGACAGCAATTTGAAAAATTAACTACGAGCATCGGTAGTTCATTAATAATCCACGGTTAATAAACTGAGATACAAAGGCAGATAAAAAAAAACATTCACGCCACGTTTTTAACCAAAAAAATTCGTAGAGTTTCGCTTACAATCGACTGTGTCACTTACACATGGCAGGTACCTAAGGGATTAACACAAAAAATTAAAAATAACAACGCCCAAAACCCCTTAGCAGGTGCCAGCCACAAAGCTAATGGCACTTTTTTTTGTGTGCAAGTGTTTACGAGTGAGATGGTATTTATTATTGATGAAACAGGCAGGGTCGCTTGTAAAGGCACCGAGGCACTGAGCAAATGGGTATTGACCAGGTTTGCCCAATGCATGGGCGTCACAAAATATACAAAGGGTTAGGGAAGCAGAGAGTGGTGGGGGCGGGGGTAGGTTGGGGGTGGGGGTAGGCATTGTCCCTGCGTTTCCGGGTGGAGTTAAGACAGTGCGAGTCGGCACGGCACCCCTGGGTGGGTGGTGACATCACAAGCACACGAGGAAGATGACCCCCTCCTGGACAATACAGAGGTCAAGGGTGAACTTACTCGGAGTGGCTCGGTCAGAGGTTAAAAAGACGACGGTGCTTCCGATGCGGAAGTCGGAACCTACGAAACACATTGGTGGCTTGTTTAGCTTTTTGGACGTCTGAATTCCGTGTTACTGGATTAAGGGCGCAAGGTTTTTATTTTTTCTTTCGATGAAATTCGGGACCCAAACTAACCACAGGGTGAGCAGTTAGGGCAGTGTTATTAAAACAAGTTGATTGAAAGGGAAGACTGCAATTCAGTCTGCTAGAAAGCCCCCGTAGACCTTAAATATGCAATACATTCACAATGAATTTCATCGCCAGACAGATTATCTCAAATAAAACTTTAAGTGCCTGGAATGTGAGGTTTATTACGTAGTCCTCCTTTTCCTTTTAAATACGTCAGTGACTATATGCACACCACTGAAGCTATATATATATGACAAGCATTTACATTATGAAATCACAGCTGGATTGTAGCATGATCTCATATAAATGCATGTCGAACGTAACGTGCATTTCTTTTACTTTCAGACATTACACAGAAATAACACTGGCAAGATAATCTTGCTTACGCTGTCGCTCGACAGCAT
Source organism: Lethenteron reissneri (assembly GCF_015708825.2). Taxonomy (NCBI): domain Eukaryota; kingdom Metazoa; phylum Chordata; class Hyperoartia; order Petromyzontiformes; family Petromyzontidae; genus Lethenteron; species Lethenteron reissneri. The sequence goes on from NC_083794.1 coordinate 9,578,198, forward strand.
AAGCAATGATGCCTTTCTGAAGAACAAAACCGCCGCAGCCTGGAATTCATTCAGACGTGTGCGTGTGTTGTGTGTGTGTGTGTGCAGGTTTGTCGCTTTGCCGTCTTCCAATTGTTAAGCGTCTTGCCTCGAGAGACACAATTACGAAACCCAACATCGGCGGGCAAAATGTAAAAAAACGAAAATAATCTACACGTGCCATAGGCCAAAAGTCCGCGGAAAACTACGCAACGGAGGAGTGCAGTGAATCGCCGCAGCGCCCTGGCGAGCTGCGGTGATTGAGAGAGGAGGCAGCCTCTCAAGCTCGCCGTAAATTTTGATCGCCAGCCAGTCAGTATGCAAGTCGCCGACAACACGCGCACGAATTTGCCGCGCCGCGTGCTGCACAGGAATTTGTATGTGCGGCGAGCGGCGGGCTGGATAAGTGACAGACAGCGGGATACGGCCCTCCGTTCCAAATGCCCCCCCCCTCCTCCTCCTCCCACTTTGACGAATGTACACTGACAACGAGAAAAAAAGAATGGAGTGGGGGGGGGGCAAAACAAAAATGACGTTTCAATCTCCATCGGCCGCTAAATGCATTGCCTCTTTAATTTTACTTCAAATGGCTTCACGTGTGAGGATGTGACAAGGGAACGCCGTGCATGGACAGTTATTTGGCATTAGTGCGTCTTGTTTGGCCGTTGCGTGATCGTGCATCGCGCAAGCCACTTCAGCACACGAACCCCCCCTTGCCCCGCCACCCTCCCACCCCCTCCACCCTCACATGTCCAAGCCATTTGTTTTTTAATTTATTTATTTTTACTTCTGCCCATTTCAGGCGGAGACTGCTTGATGTCAGATTCGTTCAATCTTCCCGGACAGATATGCGCTTCACACATGATGGGCCCTTTATGTCCGTAATATTAAATCGGCCCCTAGCCCTGACCTCCCTCTCTCCCCGCGCTATAATTCAGCGCAGAGACGATTGTTTATAATGTGATGAATTGATGAAAAGTGGGAAAGTAATTATGTGGGGGGGGGGGGGGGTTGGTGTGGGGGGGGGGGGCTAGGTGAAAGGTGGTGGAGGGGTGGGTGGGTGGGGGCTTATGGGTTTGGTAGGATGGAGCTGAGGGAGGGAGGGAGGGATGGCGGGGAGAGATGGATCAGAATCAGGATCTTTATTTATCCTGGATGGAGAAGAGAAGCGAGGATATGCGTGCACAAGCCTCGGAGGCGGGCAAAGCTGGTGCGAGAGGGGCCGGACAGCAGGTGCGGCACCCGAGGCTGATGGAGAGAAAGAGACAGAGAGAGAGCGAGAGGGCGGGTAGGCGGGCGGGTGGGATGAGAGATGGAGAGGGGAGGGAAGGAGACATAAGGAGAGATCGCCCCCCTTCCCCCTTGTGGTTTCCTGCAGAGCTCAGGGACTTCTCATCTTTGTTGCCTCGGCCTCGTGTCTGCGCGCGAGCGGGAACGTCCGGGGAGAATGTGGCCCGGGCCCCGATGGTGGCGAGACTCCTGGTCGGTTGAACTGGCGCCACCCGGAAGATCGCTCGCCCAGTGTTCCGCACTATCAGAGGCTCCGAAGCAACATACTGGCCCCCTCTGTGTTTTATTGGGGAATGCATGCCCTAAGACAGCTGAAATAGACGCAAAGTATATATATATAAAAAGCAGAAGTTCCTTCTGTGTCTCTGTATATAAGTACAAATGTGTGCGTTTTTGTCTTTTGGCTTTTCCAGGCCGATAACTGCTGCTGGGAAATAATAATTATCTGAAAAGCCATTAGGCCAATTGTGTATGGGTGGAGACACGGAAATTATTTATGTTTTCTGTGCTCTCAACCATATAGCTACACAACAATGGATAATGAGGGATGCTTTTCCATGAAATTTGTAGTGCGCATATGTTTCATGAAAACTATTTTTGGAATGAGCCAGCAACACCATAATTATGTAAAAATTCTAATATATTTACGTATAGTTCTGATCAAGATCAACATCAACATTGTGGTACGTGCTATGCCTTTGATTGAAAAGGCTGACTTTTGTTAATTATGAAATACCAAGAAGTTCTAATATGTGTAATATAATGTACAAGTCAGTGGTTGTTATGGTATTATTCCCCAAATGTATATAGCATGCAAATGTATAACAAAGACCAAGATGCCCCGTATAGCCTGTAACGGACTGTGCAAGTGCTGTTTGCGAGCACCTATGAAGGCCGGCACGGCACACGAGAGGGTGAGTGACCAACACCACGCCCGGCCGCCTTTGTCTCCCCAGTGGCGATGTTTACACATCGCACCAGGTACTCATTTGAGGCTGAGTCGACCTATGAGAGGCCCAGGATCAGTTCAAGTAATCGTCACTGGTGTTGGCCTTGAGCTGAAATTGAAACTGGGTCGCCGGATTCGTAGTGCTACGCTACCGCTCACCACTGTGCGCCTTCTCGCATGTATAAAGTATGTACAAATACGTACATTTAATTAGAAATATCCCAGAATATTAAAACAATTGTGCTCAGAATCCAATGCCAAATTTTCACAAGATGCCCACGGTTAACATGCTTCCCCTTGCAACGTAATCCGTGGGACTGGAAACGTTATCCTTTGCTGGGATCAATTGTTTCAAAATGGACCAAACTGCCACAGAAACAATCCTGTACCACTGGTAATTGAAAATAGACATCGTAATGTGCACCCGTAAAGCCTAAATACAAGTTGCATGGTTTTTTAACGTAATAAAACAAGTTGGTTTAAACACTTTAGATGTTATGGTGGTTTATGCCAAGCCATATTTTATAGATCACGATACAAACTCTTCAAAAGGTAAAAATAAAGTGTATTTTGTTGAGTTAGTATAATTTTTAAAAGCGATCAAAGCTAATAACAAAATTGCCTGCAGTTAAAATAATTACATTTCCACATCAAGAGCACTGAGTGTATATTGCATGAATTTTTTTTAAAATACCGGCTTGACTTAAACACTTTTTTTTTCTCTTCATGACAATTTAATCTAAACGAAATGCCACATATCAGCAATTTTTAAGACAACACGTGACATTAAAACATTGCATTTTTTTTTGTTATTAAGCACGTATTATAAATGTCATTTGGTGACCTGGTTTGTACAGAGCAATGAAATACGAGGTAGCTTCGTGAAGCAAGAGACATTACCCACCTCAGCATTGACATCTCACCGTTTCCCTCTTGTGGGAGTTGGCGGTCAACACAGGGTATTAGGTATTGGGCAAGATTCCTTAAGCATTGTCAAGAAATCATTTTTCCTTGTGTTTCGACACACGACCCATCTTCCCATGACCATTGAAAGTTGCATGATGAGCGCTTCCTGCCTCAGTTGGTTGATGGTCATTGTGGAAAGACGAACTGTGCGGCTCACATCAGCTGGGAGTGCTCTTTGCTTTCCCACATGAAATACTTATCCTGGCGCGTATGTCCGTGTATGTGTACACAAGCACACACAAAGGGGCGTAGTGGGTGTACACATTGCGCTACTATTCCTACAACACAGGTTAGACTCCTAGCCATGTACGTACTACAATAAGTGAACACGAATAAATAATTAGAGCCTGCTCTAGGTCGACTCAGCATGGAATGAGTACCTGGTGTGGTGTGTTCGTATCACGAACAGCGAGACAAATGGCCGAGTACGAGACTCCACTATTTCCTCGTGTGCTGTAATAGACATGTAAGGTGCTCGCTAACGCCCACTTTCCCCAACCGCTGACAAAAATAAAACTGGGGATTTATGAAAACACACGCTAAAATAAAAAAAAGTACAGTAGTTACAACATTATATTCAGATTAAATAAATCATGTTTTAGTATCCGTACTCTCTCACTATTGCAACAACAAAACTACAAGCATTTATTTTCGTGATACTAAACCATCATAGTTGACAAAATGAAATGTCAAGTATGGATTTTTAGACACACACCAGAGAGTCGATTTAGCAAAAACACGATGAAACAAATTCCATTGTTCAATTTATTCTGCACAACACAAGCCAGCTTGCCAGAATTTAAATTCGCCAAAAAGGCTGGTGTTAATATATATTTTTGGAAATATATTAAAAATAAAGGTGCCAGCTAGCACGACAATGTTAAAGGTAGTTAATACCACTGCTGTGCAAGCGCCTCTGGCCACGTGTATCTTTACAGTAGATATTGCCAGCTGCATGCACAGGACATCAAGGAGTAGAGAAAATGCTCATGGCAAATACAAAGCAACTGTGCTGAAAATCAGGCTGAGTGGAGATAGCTTTTTTTGCCAAAATCACAGCATGGTAAGCGGCGGCAACAGCACTCTGATGGACTTTACACGAGAGAAGAAATAATGCATGCTGTAAAATAATGTTTGTTATTTATTGTAAAATGTGGGAAATGTCTCGTATTGATGAATAATGTATTGCTAAATAACCGTGTGTATCATAAAATGGGGTTTAAACATGTCTCCTGGCAAAAACATACATTTTTGAATTGCAATGTTGCAATACATTTCGACAGTGTCATGGTGGTAACGATTGCGCATCACAGAAACACGTCCCTGGGTTTGATTCCCGACTCAATCGCATTTCTTTAGACTGTATATGCTGTCCCCCTGTTCTAATAATAATAATAGTTCAATTTGTAATGCGTGCAAATTTGCATACGTAGTGGCCGCAACTCAGAGGCGCGGAGCCAAGCTCAGAGTCGCTCGAAAGCGTGATTGTAGAGGTGAGTTTTTAAGTATCTCTTGAAGGAGGCGATTGAGGTGATGCTGCGAATGTGCAGAGGGATATCGTTCCAGACTGTTGGGGCTGCCACCGAGAAACAGCGCATAGACATGACCATCCTGGATCTTGGTATCAAGAGGAGGTCGTGAGTCGCGTTGCGCAGGCATTTGCATAGGTTTCCTCTGGGTTCTCTGGTTTACTCCCATAGCAGCAACAAAAACAACAATGTACCTGAATTTGCCTAACATCCCATTGATGAGAAATAACCTGAAAATTAATCAATTGGGATTACGCGTGGCTACATTTTTCCCTACTGCAAAAGCTTGACAGGACCCTCCTGAAAATGGGCCTCCGTGAGGCTTTCTTACTGTGCACAGCAAGGTTATAGAAGTATGAAGCTCAGTCAGTACATTCAAAACATGTTGGCGATAATAATTTGCAGTCATCAATCCACTGTTGGATTAAGTCTTCTCCATACCATGTCGGTCGAGAGGGTCGTCAGTATGGGTTGGTGAAAGGGAGCATGTTGACTAGGACTGGTTAAGATGTCACTTGCTGCTGATGTTCACTGTGGCTAGGAATTGAACTCGGGTCACTGGGTTTACAACGCAGTGCACGAACCACAATTGTAAGATAATGACCGGATTATGCTTTGTTATCTATATCGACGGCCATGACTGGGACAAATTTAAAATAAAATGATAAAAAAATACATCTCAAGTCGGTGTCTATTTCTTTGTAAACAAAAAAAGTCTGACAAATTATTCCCTATGACGGCTTGTGTAACTGTCCCGAGGAAGTGTGCGTTAAAAAAAATTACAACTTTATTATGTCTGTGGAATTTCGAAGATTTCAGTAAATTACACAAAAATGCAACACACGCGGCAGCTCAAACACATTCAATTCAAAGGGGAAACTCCTCCTTTTAAAGTCTGAATTTAACAGCGTAAACAAACAACACAATGTGGAAAAATAAAATAAAGCAGTGCAATAAATGTGTTCTATTTAATAGGGTTTGCTAATTTTCTATACACTTGATACTGGAAGCCTATGACCAAATCACCTTCTATGCACCCGATTGCATCAGATCTTGGAAGCTAAGCCAGTTTGAGCCCGGATAATGGTTGGATGGGTGAGCAGCTTGCATGAGAGATATTACAGGCTGCAGAAGCTACGTGGTGGCAGCAGAGGGCAGTTCGGAAAAATCCATCGCTCTACTGTATTTCTATGCTCTTACATATATGATCCGTGCTTTCTACAATCTGCACTGACCAGCATGGTGAAGTGTGGTCAATTAACTCCTACGACCCACGTCGTGTAGAGGGAGGCCCTCATCCAGCAGGGAATGGACAAAAGAGGGTCAATGTAATTGTATTTGCAACACGGGACAAAGCGTCATCCTTTTGAAAAACTTTGACGGATCTATTCCGAATAGAATGGCCAGACCCAAATATTACTCAATGTGAAATTCAAGTATCGTGTCTCGTGTCCACCGTTAATTTAATCATCTCAACCCTCAACGCATATTTTTTTTCTGCTTTTCTAAAACCGTTTGACTCGGTGTCTCGCCGCGTGTCCCTCCCTCGACGACATCGTCGCGACTTTAACTCCACTCAAAGCCACCACTAATCATTTAACACTCTGGGCACAAGAAGGGCTTTGTCACACAGTGGGCGTCGACAAGGAATATAAGTCTGTAGCCACTGAAAGTGCCCATTTCCAGCCTAGGACTGCGATGCATATTTAATGCCGAACAAGTTGGCTCTTCCCATTATCAACAGTGCTTATTTCTACATGAACTACACCTTACGGCTAAAAAGGGTGGTCAGACAATTTCCGTTATTAGGTGTCATAGGTTTTTTTTCTATTTTAAAAGGAAAGTTATCCATGCTGCTCTTTAAAAAAAAAGTATTTTACGACGTAAGAATTTCATTACAAAGGAGGGCACACAATATCCGACCGATTATTCAAAAATTCTAAAAAGTGCCGTCACATTTGCTTGCACTATGGCTTTTAATCATACAACCGCTACTATGTAATGCTCGCCAATAGCTCTCCTCTGCTCAGGTAAGACGTGCCTTGTTCTGGCACACGGCACTTGAGGAGAAACACAGGTCGGCAACTGCTTGGGATGATGCCGCGTCGGAAATGTGACACCAGCGATGGTCTGTCTGCAGCTGCCCCCTTGAATGTCAATTCGTGCAGCGGCACCACCTCCGGTATTTCTACCTTAGCATCTGACCCCCCCCCCCCCTTGCCTTTAAAGTTCTGGCATCTGACGTGACAACCCGCGTACACACACACATGTACACCGCCCCCACACACACACAACAAAGATACCCGTCAAGCCTACATAGGCTATTGGGGCAAGTGGTCTAAGTGAGCACATATTAAGGGCTGGCACATGGTAGTGGTATAGCCAGCACCACACCCATCCGTCTTCGTCTCCCCTCGTCTTGGTGTTTACAAAACCGCACCAAGTACTCATTAAAGGCTGAGTTGACTTAGGGGAGGGCCAGGACGGGCTCTGGTATTATCACTTGCCATCGACGTTTTGTCATGCCTGGGAATTATATTCAGGCTTGCTGGGCCTGTTCGTATGAGCGCAGTTAGCTAATCACTGCCACAGACAAAGATCTCCCGTGTAGTCAACACAGGCTGTTCGGGCAAGTGCTGCACGCGCACGCGCGCACAGATCCCCACTCAACAATAAAAGGAGTCTCCCATTACACTGCGTTGTGAAGTCACTACAATTGGGCACTCATATAATAACAATAAACTCAGCACTGCCCCCCCCCCCCATCCCCGTGCGCTTAGCAAGCACTTTTTTTTTTAAAGACAATTGACCTTGAACGAAGAAATCGCTAGTATAACGCAATGCAGCAACGCGTATTGGTGGTGTGCAGCCCACTTTAAAAAGCGACACGCTCTCTGGCTTTCAAAGAACAAAACCATCCTCCGTGCGGCAACAAAGGAGGAGCCCTCCTCCCACCCCCCTTTGACTCCCCAACTCGAGCACGCCGCACATATGCAACGGTATTGATGACCAAGGAGGGGCAATTGATCACTTCAAAACACAGTCGATATGCAACGGCGCAGATAACGCGCATATGTTAATTAGATTTTTTTTTCTCTGTTTGTTAAACGCGACAACATTAAGAGGACTTTGAAACACCACTTCGGGCAGGCACGTGGCACGACCCCGATGATAAATTTGAGCAAAATACCTGATATGAGGCCATATACAGCCACCCACACTGCCCCCCCCACCTCCCCACCGCCCCCCACTCACGCATCCACGCGCCCGCACCACAAGCATCCTGGATTCGGCCCCCTACTGAGATCTATTATCTCCATACCCAGTGCTAATCCTTTGCTGATGAAGTCACATCCATTTGGATCATTATGATGGATAGCGGTTCCCTATATCAGCGCCTGGGCCTACACCCCAGACACCGATAAGTGCACAGACGGCTATATGTCTCTGTCTAGCTCTGTGCCACGTGGAACACACACACACACATGTACACACGGACACGCGCACACACGCACGCACGCAGGCACTTTTTTTACGCTGCCCCGCTAGATGCTCCACTTTAAATGCTAAAATCACAAACAGTCTTGCACTTGCGCCGCGCAATTCTGTTTTAAGTTATGCGTGCTAAACAAATAAAAATGTGCATAGCCAAGCATTAAAACTGCCTCATATTTCAGAAAACGTTTGTTTATCCAAAGTAACTTTTCGTACTTTGAAGGCAGGTTTCCGGTGAAAATTATAATAATTAGTGTGGCGTATTCTAAAGAAAAAAAAACGTTAAAAGCCAGCGGCAATTTTTCTTGAAAAAAATCACCACGCAACTACAGCCAATGTAAAGTAGTTCCCATTACTGTTATGGTGGTATTTGCCGTACCCTCCCTATGTACAGATGGCATAATTTTCTCACTGAAAACTCATATTGGACGTACTTTCACAAAGACACCGCACCTCTATCGAAAGTGACGACGCTGCAGCGCGGCCTAGGAGACAGATATCCAGGCCCATGTATGATTGTGGACCATTTTGAGTTTGTAATATGAATATGTGGATAGAGTCGGTGTGTCTAGGGCACCACGTTACCGAGATGTTAACTACCTCGCCATGTATACAGAAGGTCGTGGGTTCGATTCCGACCTGACGCCTGTATATTTGGAGCTGTCATATTCTCCCTGTGGGTGTTTTCTCCCACCCATTACAGTCGATCAGGTTCACATTTCAGGACATGGTGGTGAGACGTTGACTATCTCGCCAGGAGGTAGTAGGTTCGATCCCGACCCTGACGCCTGGTGTATATTTGGAGTGTGGATGTTCTCCTTGTATATTTTTCTCTGGCTCCTCTGCGGTTTCCCCTCCATATTTAGAAACATGCATTTAGAGTATCTGGCTGCTATACATTTCCACATGATAAGCCACTTCGTCGAGCAATCACTTGTGGCGAGGTCGCTTCTGAAAAGATCTTGAGCTGGTAAAATAAAAATAATAAATAGTATTAGTAGTGTCGATTTTATATTGCTATACAAATCAACTACCACGAGTATTAGTCATGTATGTAGTAGATACAGTCTGGTTTCCCAATATTCAGCTGTAAAATCGTTAACCTCAAAATTAATAACACAACCGTACATGTACAGCACTTTGTCAATCCACTGCTGGATGAAGCCCCCCCCATGCACATGCCATGTCAGTCATTATTAAACAAAATAGTTGACGATGCTGCCACTGCATCGGCAGTGGGGGCAAATGCACAAATAACAAAAAAACCTTACAATCGTCAATAAGACTGTGGCCTTTAATGAAAAAAGCTACCATAGGCGACGTTTTGGGTAGTGGCCCTCTTATAAAGTCAGGGTTCGTGTGGGTTGCTGAAGAGACGGTGCCGTTTGGTGAAGAGTGAGCCAATATTAATCACCGCTGATGTTAACCATGGCCAGCAACAAAACCCAGGTCACCAGAATCTCGATTTGCATTTATTTTTTATGTTATACAACGTTCCATAAATTAGTTTGCTTCGTTTTTTTACGCGACTAATTGATTGTGATTAAATACCAATGTTCAGTGTTCATATTTTGTTTGTTGCGGTTGCACCCGACTTAAGAGCCACATGGCTCACAGGGCTATACCTAATAAATGAAACTTGAAAAACTTGAAACCAATTGTTAAATGTGTTTAAAAAAAATCTCCAAGTGAGCAGCAGAATGCAATGCAGATAAATTCACTGTGGGGACTGTCGGTATATTCACCTCCTTCTGTGCACTGTGCCCTCTCCAAACCAGCAACCAGCACTGACCAGAGTATGGTCAAATACCCCCACCCCACACACACAACCCCTCGCATTCAGCAGGGGATTCACAAAGGAGCAGTGCAATGCGTCTACAATGCGGTGTAAAATCCACCGCGACGTGCATGGACGACACTGACTTCATTTTTGCTAAACGCAAGGCGCTGCAATTCAAATCTCAGTCATCTGGGATCCTCACCCCTCACCGTGGGTGTATATATTTGCGGTGCGTAAAACCGCTGCGATGTAATGACGTTACAGCAGATTCCAGCCGTTTGACTTAAATAATGCATAGGACAACAAACAATAAAGCACGGCAACAACAACAACAACAGCAGCAGCAGCACACAAGCTACCATATTGCTTCCATTGGTTTTAGTTATAGGATTTGCGCGTGCCGTTACATTACGCGCCACCCGCTCTGCCAAGTGGCCAGCAGAGACTTCATAATCCTCCCAGTTTAATCTGCTCGGCCAAATAATACGGCCCGCAGGGATCTGATGTAGATGTCATTTACACGAGTCGCCAAAGGGGGGGTTACGAGGCGCCGGCAAAGTTCGGAAAGTTATAAAATAGAACCTTATAAAGAGCCCAATGCAATTCGGCGCGGAGCAAGAACGTGCATTCTCAAGATATTGGGGTTAGGGCGAGATCAGCCACAGCTGCTGCCTGTTTCATGCTTCATAATGTCACTCTTGCCGACCGGTATATTTTCACCCCTTCGGGGGAAAAGGCGTCCAGCCAAGAGATTGGGGGGGGGGGTTGGGTGGTTGAAGGAGGGGGGGGGGGGCGGCGATTTGCAGGCGGGAGAGGGGAGAGCGACAGACTGGGTTCATAGAGCAGGGTCACTGCGCGCTCATAATTATTAAACCCCAGAGACCTCCACGGCCTTAACGCATTTCCATATTGTAAAGAGAAATTGATGTTAGCGGAATACAAAAGCGGCCGTAAAAAAATGATTACGCAATGGTTCACCAATTTACTGAATTGAGGCAACTTGAGCAAGATACATTTATAGCGATATGCCCGCAATGCCTTGCACCGATGGGTCGTCGTCAACGGTTCCATGGAAATGTTTAGTGCCATGCATTTAAATAAACACTAACATTTGCGCTATACGTCGAGATGTAAATCACAGGCTTAAAAAAAAAATGATGTTCACGTACAATTTTACGCGCTTTTTTATTTATTGTTTTAGCAATACTGCAATTTAAAATTGTAAATTTAATTTGAAAACCTAATCATGTGGAAGATTATTTTCGTGGTGAGTAGCAGCTATGCTACCTTTTTGAGTTTCAGTCATGTGTAAGAAGAATGGATGTCCATAATACAGTTTATTTTGGGTCACATCGCATAGATATAAATGTGTCCTTAAACTTGCCACCACCCGACACGGCTAATTAGTAAGGTTTGTCACGTAAACAAAACATGGCAATTCATTACTAGTGTAGAGGTGTAATTGCGCATGTCTACGAATGTTGAGGTGTGATTATGCATGGCCACGGATGGCCAACAAACACAAGGGGCGGGGTTACGGCCGTACACAAGGGTGGCGCTCGCACCGACGTCCGCATGTGTATCCCCCACGGGCCCCCCCCTTGGGGGCAAGTCCTATAAAAGGTGATGAGCCGAAAGGCTCGGGAGTCGGGACTCAGCTATAACCAGAGAAGACGGAAGACCAGCTAGTGTAGGCCCCAGAGCTCCCCTGGCTCGCTGTCCTTATAACGGCCGACCAGGGCAAGCCGGTGGCGTGGCCCCGAGAGCCCAGACGAAGCTGGTCTGGTGACTCAGGGAGCCGGGATCCCAGCTTAACCAAGCTGGGACAGATAGCCTCCCCTAGTCCCGTAGTGGAGGAAGTGGTATAGGTTAGAGGGGTTAGCTGTCGAGAAATCCCTGTAGCCCAGTGACCTGTAAATAACTGTGTTGGTGTAATAAATAAGTGTGCCTCCGATCCTGTCGTCAAGCCTCCATATACTTACTACATCTGGTGTCAGAAGTAAAACGTCCAAACGATGGACACACGAGGGACGACACGTACCAAGGAGTCGGAGATGGAAGACGCCGCGGCCGATTCAACACCAGAGATAGCCGGGGTCGGATCGGAGCAGCCGGGGCCAAGTACGCCCGTGCCGCTACGACAAGAGGGGGGGGATGCGTCGGCTGAAGGACTCCGGCTGGCCCACTCCCGCCTGGCGGAACTGCTCTACGCCGCCGCCGCTGCGTTGGAGGAGATCACGCGGCTGGGGGCTGGAGGGGCAGCGCGGGTCGACGACAGCAGCCGGCGCGCGGCAACGTTTCCCGCCACCCCGACGCGGCTGGCGGTTAAATTTCCCGCCATCTCTACAGTGCGAGCGGACGGCGGGGCCGGCCCGCGTCACGTGACTGCTGAGCGCCAAGCACAGGCCGTGACATCATCAACACCGGCCGGCGCGTCAACATCGGAGCGACCGGCGATGCCATGTGCACAGCCCGCCCACACTGTATCATCGGCGGGGAGCGACGGAGAGCGATCTACAGCCACGGACGTCGCCTTGCAGCAGCGTCTGCCACCTCTGAAAGAATTCGTAGGCGCAGACGGAGACTGGGGCGGCTTCAAGAGACGGTTCATCGCTCATCAGGAGATGGCGAACTGGACGGACGCCGAGGCTCTACGCGCGCTGCCAGCGATGCTGGACAACGACGCCCTGGCTACCCTCACCTCGGCGCCGAGGGAAAAGCGCGCCACCCTACACCTGGCGTTGCAGCTGCTGTCAGCCGTCTATGGGCCGCCTTCGGACTGCAGGCAGCTTTTCCACGATCGGCGTCGGGGCACCAACGAATCACCTCTGGCCTTCCGGACTGCTCTCCTGGCTCTAGCGAAGGCTGCTTTCCCAAGGATGGACGAGGAAGGAGTGGATGCCATGGTGGCTGAGAAGCTGCTGCTACTCGCTGATGAGCTGGACGTCAACGTCCTGGCTCAAGACGACTCAGAGATGTCGTCCCTGCTGGTCGCGCGCCACATCCACGGGGGCTTGCGGTCCCTTCGTCGAAAGGCGGCAAAGGGGGCGGCCAGCCATGCCATGGCGGCTACCGCCCTCCCATCGGAGGAGGTCTGCGGGGTGGAGCGGCGAGGGGAATGGAGAGCGGCAGTACCACAGGCTCGGAATGGACCGAGCCGCCAGGAGCAGCCCAGGACATCGGGGGCGCTCACACGCTGCTACAACTGTGGCCTGCAAGGCCACGTTGCGTCAGGATGCCGGGCTCCCCGTCAGCGCGGGGCGACACCTCGTCAGGACGCCACGCCGTCTCCTCCCAAGCTCCAGCAGAGAAATACGGCGAGTCGCGGCACCTCACACGTTTGGCCCACGCACACATCCGACACACACTCACGCGCCCAACTAAACAGGGCTCCAAATTCCCCATCCGTCGCGCGCGATCGTTCGGTAATGCGGCGGGCGCTCCAACCGGGTCAGTGGTCGGAGCTCGCCCATCGTGTCGTTGCTGCGTCGGCGGGATCATCGGTCGTGGTCGGTCACATTGATGGGGTAGAGGTGCGGATTTTAATTGACACAGGGGCATCGGCGACCATTATATCTGATTTAATTTATAACATCCTTCCCGTTCAAAGTCGTCCCTTGCTCCCTGTTGACGTGCCGTGCTATGCCGCTAACGGGGGCTCTCTGGGCATTATTGGCCAAATCCGCGCCACTATCTGCATTGGGGACATTAAATTATCCGGGCCTGTTTTGGTTTCCTCCTCACTCGCGGTTCCGTGCCTGTTGGGGACGGATTTTCTGGCCAAAATGCCCATCCGCATCCTTATTGACCAAGGGTGCATTGAGCTCCCATCGGGCCGACGCGTTACATTTCTGTCTTCCCCCACCACGGAGCGTCGGGCGTTTGCCACCGTGCAGGCGCTCGTCACAAAAACTGTGCGCGTGCCTCCGGGGGCTCAGATGCTCGTCCCTCTTAGATTGCGTCGGCCGTTTAATGAAGGGGTTGCGGATCGGGGGGTCTTGTTGGGACCATCTCGGGCCGGGGTAAATGGACCAGATTTGCTCGCGGCTCAGACCATGGTGAGAGGGGATGGGGACCCCTTCATTGCAGTCCTTAATGTGGGATCGCGAACGGCCGTGGTTCCTCAAGGGACCGTGCTTGCACACGCAACGCCGGTACCCTATGAGGAACCACTCGTGGGTCAGGTATCCACCGATCCTCCGTCGCGACCGCATTCGGACTGTGATGACGGTTGGCTGGATGCGCTTTGCGCGGGTTCAGTGGACCTGTCCGACTCGCAGCGCGCGCAGCTGCGAGTTCTTCTGAGCGAATTTGCTGACGTTTTTAGTCAACACAAATTTGATATTGGTTGTACTAAATTGCTGCGACACCATATTGACACGGGTGACAGCGCGCCAATCCGCCAAAATCCTTTTCGGTTGAGTCCCGCCGAAAAGGATCATGTCAAATCGGCTGTTGATGACATGCTAGCCGCCGATATCATTTCCCCTTCCAATAGCCCGTGGGGCGCGCCGATCGTTTTGGTGAAAAAACACGACGGATCACTGCGGTTTTGTGTCGACTTTCGGCGTCTGAACAAAATCTCTGTGGCAGATGCGTACCCGCTTCCTCGAATGGATGAGTCGCTCGATGCCTTGGCGGGGGCGCGATTCTTTTCCACCCTCGATTTGCTATCTGGATTCTGGCAGCTTCCTCTGGATGACGAATCAAAACCTAAGACTGCTTTTCGGACACCGCAGGGTCTCTTCCAATTTAACCGCTTGCCGATGGGTTTACATTCTGCGCCGGCAACTTTTCAGCGGTTAATGGAATTGGTCTTGGCAGGGTTGCAATGGGATTCGTGTTTGATTTACTTAGACGATGTCATCGTCTTTAGCAAATCCTTCGAGGAACACCTCCAGAGGTTGCGTGCTGTTTTTCTCAAAATGCGGGCTGCCAATTTGAAATTTAAACCACAGAAGTGCCATTTACTCCGCGAATCGGTGCGATATTTGGGTCACATTGTTGGGCGCTCGGGGATATCCACTGATCCCGCCAAAACGGAATGCGTCAGCTCCTGGCCGACTCCCACCTCTGTGGGAGAGGTCAGGAGTTTCATTGGGTTCGCGTCGTATTATCGGCGATTTGTGGCTGACTTCGCTACGATTGCGAAACCTTTGCATGCCTTGACGTCCAAGGGAGTCAGGTTTCATTGGGGGCCGGAGGAGGAGGCTTCTTTTCGCGCCCTCCGGAATGCTTTGGTGGGGGCGCCGCCGTTGAATTACCCGGATTTTTCACAACCCTTCTTGCTCGATACAGATGCAAGTAACACGGGCATCGGGGGCGTGCTGTCCCAGCTCATTGGGGGCGTAGAGCATGTGGTGGCTTACGGTAGTCGGGTACTGTCTCCAGCCGAACAGCGGTACTGCGTTACCCGTCGGGAATTATTGGCGATTGTTTATTTCATTCAGCAGTACCGCCCGTATCTGTACGGTCGGCGGTTCACCGTCCGTACAGATCATGCGGCCCTACAATACGCCCTGCGGGTTCAACAACCATCGGGCCAGTTGTCTCGATGGTTGGAGATTCTCCAAGACTATGACTTTGTCACCACATATCGTAAGGGTCTCCGCCACACGAACGCTGACGCCCTGTCGCGATTGCCACCCACTTCGGAGTGCGCGTGCCTCTTGGGTTCGGGGCGTTGTAGGTCTCCGAACGTCACCACCGATTCGGTCCTCGTGGCCGCTGCCGATGCACCTTCGGTTTCGGGTCCTATCGAGCAAGAAGGGAGGGATTCGTTGCTGGGGTTGTCAGTCGCGGAATGGGGTCGCCTCCAAATGGAGGACACCTCCCTCCTCGCTCTGCGCCGTCGCGCCGGGGGGATTGGCCAGGGGGTGGAAAACGTTGACTCGTGGGGGTTGTTCCAGGGACTTTTGATGCACTGGAATGGTAAAACCCGGCGCCAGCGGCTCGTGGTGCCTGCTGCTTTAAGGGGTAAGGTGGTATGGGCTGTTCATGAGCGGCTTCTGCACTTGGGGGTTCATAAGACCTTTGCCACGCTCCAGCTAGATTTCTTCTGGCCGGGCATGGAAAAGGACGTGGGGGACCTCTTGGGGTCGTGCACGCAATGCGCGCAGAGGAAGCCACCTGCTAGGGGATCCAACCCTCCGCTGCAGTCCATAAAAGTTTCCAGGGTTAACGAGCTCGTCGCTCTGGACATACTTGGCCCATTTCCCGCTACACCCAGGGGCAATAGGTATTTACTAACGGGGGTTGAATACTTCACGAGATGGCCTATGGCCTGGCCCCTGGCGAACCAATCGGCAGCAGCCATCGCGGAGGCCTTTGTCCAGGGCTATGTCCTCGACAAGGGTGCTCCGGAACGGCTGCTTACTGACCAGGGTAGGAATTTTTCTGGTAAACTCCTACGTGAGGTGTGCGACCTCTTGGGTACGGAGAAGGTTCGGACCTCTCCGTATCACCCACAAACTGACGGGATGGTGGAACGGCTGCATCGGACCATCACGTCCATGCTGTCCCAGCAGGTGTCGGTATCCCAGACGGATTGGGACCTCCGCATAGCCGGTGTGTTGCAGGCCTACAGAATGGCTCCCCATGCGGCCACCGGATTTTCCCCTTTCTTTTTAATGTATGGGCGCGAAGTTAACCCTCCTGTGGCGACCCAGCTGAAGCTCTCGGCGCTCCAGGCGAAGTCTAAGTTGTCCGAACACGTTAAATTTAACATCGCTCAATTGTCTGAGGCGCGGGAAGCGGCCGTGCAAAATTCTGAACTCCGCCAGAAGGCGAACGAGAGGCTTCGGTTGGGGCGGGTGCAGGTGGTCAAATGGGTACCAGGGGACAGGGCGTGGTTGCACTGTCCTCAGGTGCCGCTGGCAACCTCGTCGAAATTGGTACGGCCGTGGCGGGGGCCAGTGGAGGTCGTGCAGGTTTTGCGGCCGCAATGTGTTCGCGTCAAATGGGGGAGGCGCCGGTGGTATGTGCACCCCTCAAGGTTAAAACCATTCGTCACGCCGCCCCGGGGTTCACACACACACACGCATGGCCAAACGTGTGAGGGTGTCGCCGACTCCCCGTCGTCGCTGCACTCGCCTAACCTGACGCCAACTGTTCCGCCCCCAGGTGAAACAGGAGTGACGGGCCCACGCCCACCAACCCCTCCCGGAGGGGTCGGGGGTCACTCGGCAGCGGAGCCTGACCCTCTTGCACCCGGACCGTCAACGACCGTCACTGAGCGTGCCGGGACGGACCCTTGTGACGGACCCGCCGCGAGAACGCGCGCCAAAACGCGCAGACTTTTGTGAGGTCGGCCGTTGGGGGGCCTTGCGGACAAAAGGGGAGGGGTGTTGTGAGGTCGGCCGTTGGGGGGCCTTGCGGACGATGGGAAAGGTGACGCCCGGAGTGTATATATATGTTGGTTTTGGGGTGTTATCCGGGGGGGGGTGCGTCGGGTTATTTTTTTTTTCTCTCTCTCTCTCTTCCTCTCGTTGTTCTTGTTCTTGTTAAAAATTACGCGAGGCACACACGGGGTTTTTGTGAGGGATGCACCTTTATTCTGATTTTTTTTGCAGCCGGGGACGGCTGCGAGCTGTACAGGGGGGGGTGATGTAGAGGTGTAATTGCGCATGTCTACGAATGTTGAGGTGTGATTATGCATGGCCACGGATGGCCAACAAACACAAGGGGCGGGGTTACGGCCGTACACAAGGGTGGCGCTCGCACCGACGTCCGCATGTGTATCCCCCACGGGCCCCCCCCTTGGGGGCAAGTCCTATAAAAGGTGATGAGCCGAAAGGCTCGGGAGTCGGGACTCAGCTATAACCAGAGAAGACGGAAGACCAGCTAGTGTAGGCCCCAGAGCTCCCCTGGCTCGCTGTCCTTATAAGGGCCGACCAGGGCAAGCCGGTGGCGTGGCCCCGAGAGCCCAGACGAAGCTGGTCTGGTGACTCAGGGAGCCGGGATCCCAGCTTAACCAAGCTGGGACAGATAGCCTCCCCTAGTCCCGTAGTGGAGGAAGTGGTATAGGTTAGAGGGGTTAGCTGTCGAGAAATCCCTGTAGCCCAGTGACCTGTAAATAACTGTGTTGGTGTAATAAATAAGTGTGCCTCCGATCCTGTCGTCAAGCCTCCATATACTTACTACACTAGTACAGCACACCGGTATGTTGGACAGAAAATCCACAACATTTACAATCAGAGTATGACGTTTCTCCAGTAATTACAACTAGCACCATCAGGCGGACAGCCAGATTTATATTTACGTGATCTAACCCAAAAAAAAACGTATTATGGATAGTGGTCGCGAAAGCCTATGTGTTAAAGAGTGGATGTGTTTGTTTTACAATATTCAAATTCTGTAACGTACCACGTGAATACGTGATATCATATAGCTTTATATATTTACATTTTAAAAAGGTTTTCATGGAGCCCATAGTTACGGCATGTATTAGCCTATATGTGCACTTGAGCCATCAATATTATGGAGAAGAAAATACAAATGTAACTGAAAGTAAAGTTTATATGCGGATGTAGTATTTGAACACTAAAGATATTTGTGGAAAATGTTAAACAGTGAGCGAATATGACATCCAGCCATTGTCACATATGTCTAATTCTGTCACAACGTTGCTTGAATTTTTTGATTGGCGAGGCAAGTTGGAGGCTGTCCCTGGTGAGTGACTCTCCTCGCGTTGAATGGGGTTGACATGGTTTACACAGCAAGGAGCGAATGCTTCCAAGTGGTCCAACTTACTCACTTAAATATTTACAGCCCATTGTCTCAATCCATTGCTGGATGAGGGTCTCATCACGCCAAGCTGATTGTGGGAGTTATTTGACCACCTCTGGTCTGTGTGGGTTAATGAAGGCGGGCAGAGGCATTGATGTTGGAGCATAATACAGTGCAATGGATTTTTCTTGCACTGCCCTCTGCTGCCCACCACGTAGATATGCAGCCCTATAACAACCTGTTTGGTTCTGCTTCTCATCCCACCCAAACAATGGGTGGGTTTAACACTGCTTACAGGCCAAAGATCTGACAAAAAATTCGGTGCGTTCTGGGCAATTTTTTTTGCCATAGGCCGGTGTCCTCCTCCTATACGTCACGAAGAACGCTCAGAGCTTTTCGCGGTGGCTTTCCAAGCAGCCTGGGTCAGCGGAGGGGCGGGCAAAGTGGGCACGGTCGGAATGGCCCGTGGCCTCTTTGCCGTCTCCTCCAAAACTCCCTTCTCCTCTGGTCGCAGTTTATCACGCGGCTAATCATAGAGGAATCAGGCAAACGGCCGCCGAGGCACTAGCGCCGCCAGGACAGCATGGCTATTATCTGACGGGTGCGGGAACGGGATTAATATTTCATGAAATGACGCTTTTAAAGCAGGAGGAATGGAGGGGCGGGCGTAAAGGAGGGAAAGCACCACCGCTGGACCGCACCATGGCTCCCTGTTGAACACTTGAGGCTTTTTACGTTGAGCAGGCGTTCACAAATAAAACTCAGCCTGCCCGAGTTATCCTTTATTCTTAATTTGCAAATGAAGGTCCCGTAATCGGCGAGCTTGTGCGTCCAACGCATGCATTTTTGTTAGCAGCACATTACGTTGGAATCGTGCTTTAGCGTAATTACACACCAAGGGGCTTACAATGTTGCCCATTTCGCCTTGTTGATCACTGAAGAGGCGTGTGTGCGTGTGAATGGGATGAAAACTACTTGTCTGCTTGGCTACCTACATAGGGCAAGGCATTTTTTAAATATATGTGAATTCAACTGGACCTCTCACTGAACGCAAATGGGTTAATAATGGGTAATGGGATAATATTTCTGCAAGAGCTGTTAGCGCCACATATAACACCGGGTGGGATGAAGGGTGGGGGGGTCTTTGGGACAGTTGGAAATGCAAAGAGCAGTAAAGAGCTCTTTAAAGGTGTAATTATCCCTATTATCACCCGCCGTCAATTTGGCAAAACAGTAGAGCCGGGCAATAAAAATGTGGTACGAAGCAATAAACTGCCTCTTTAAATTTATGTCCTTGGCATATTTACCGTCAATGCAAATTGCGGCCAGGACACATTTCTGAAAAGCCACGAATCTCCATGATAAATCTGACCATAAAGGGCCCGCTTATTAAAGGGCAAAACGGAGCCAGAAATGGCGCGAACTCTTTGAAGTTCGGAGGGGGTGAACGCAAGGCTGACCCCCATGATATACTGTTATTGCTTGCAATGCTGTCCTGCTCTAAATTCAAATAAAGGAGCACCTCTGTAGATGAAAGCAGAGACAGACAGGAAGGAATGAAAGGGAGCAATAAAAAGGAGCGTAATTTGTATCAGAAAGCTCATCGGCCGTAAAGTTCCACTGACCTGACCCCCCTCAAAGGGCGGCCAGTTATGATGTTGTATTTTTATATTATCATCATGCCAGAGCAGTGCATTTAAAAGGAGCCGCATGAGAGGTGGGAGCGTATATCCTTTGTGACGTTATGGGTTTTTGTGTAACGTCTTATGCTTTGCTCACAATCAGTATACAGTACACTTCAGAAAGCCCGTAAAGTGTAAATCATAACACTACAGAATATTCCATTCATACAGTTTTGCTTTTCCCCCACTACAATCAGAAACCTTTATATATTCCCGACATTCAATACGTTTTCTCTATGTTTGTCAACACATTTTAATTCAACAAGCAAGCCACATCTGCACTGTGTATTACAAAGGCAGTGTTGGATGGTAAGCAGTGCCATTATTCTGTGAATATAATGGGCTGGATGTGATCTAAACGGCCCAGGTGTGCCATGCATGCATCCAAATACGATGCAATTGAACGCAGCAGAAGCAGATTTACACCGAAAAAAATTATTACAATCGCACCGTTGGTTAGCTTGGTTTTACCAGCCCCGTTTAGATTTTTTTCCTTAAATGATTTTCTTACCGGTATAAAACAAATATAAAGCAACCCCACACGGCCTCCCAAGATACTAAAGTATGAAATGGGGGAACACTATTCAAAATTAACAACATTTGTTCCGATTGCAATGGGGACTGAAAAAATACACCCTGTAGACTGGTGTGTGTGTGTTTCTATACATAATTTAATAGCAAGCTTTCAGCACTTAATTGTATCAATTCATTTCCAACATAGCCTTTTATGCATTATTGCTAAATGTTTAACACCTCAAAGTGAGTTAAATTATCTATAGGATTGTTTTAAAAACTGATAAATAAGAATCAGGTGGGATTTTCACAAATGGTACAGAATGTCGAACACAAATTATTTATCAACCCAAAAAATTAAACACAGTCACGTTAACTTAGTTCAAGTAACAGCAGCAATCCTTTTGGGGCTGCGTAGGGAAATTAGACGCAGCTTCACGAAGGCTTCTTCCAATTTGTCCCTGTGTTTAGATTAAAACATGCTTGCAGCACCAGTAATGCAATAATCTCGCTGGCTCTTCTGTGCTTCAGCGTGTCTGCTGGTAGCAGTCAAAAGCATATATGCATCCAGGGCAAATTCCTTGTTTTAATATAAAGAAATTTGCTTTCTTTCATTACATTTGAAGAAAAAGGGGGAAAAAAGTCTTACACTGCACCTTTCTGAGGCTGCAAATAAAAATGCGTCTCAAGGCAAAAAATATGTGCCGCTCTCTCTCTCTGTTAAGAAAATGCTACACACATCAATCATCTTATCAGGAAAGAAAATTACTGAAATTTGCGAGCATTACACGTTACTTAAAAAAGCCTTAAATAAGTTCCTTGAAAATATGTGGTGTTTAATTTTGCCTAGAATAGCGGCCATGCAAAAAATGTGATTAATTTTTGTACAACGATGTTATACTTCCCCATATGAAATGCCACACTGGGGATATGTAAAAGCAATTACGCCTTTAAAATTAAATTACCAATAATTTGCCTAAGCAGGGATGCTCATGTGATCTGTGTGCTCACAATTAGAGGAAACGGAATGAGTGCATAACTTATTTTTCTTTTTAATTAGGGATGATTTAGGTCGAGAGCCAGTGAGCTCGAGATTACGAGAAATTTGATTACTCTAATGAAATGTCATGTTTTACACCATGTCTTGCACATGTTTACATTCAAGGGTATAGGCAGGAGAGTTGGATTGGGAACAGGGGAGGGGGGAGCTCAGCACTGTGAACTCCAGCCCCAGGTTCATAAGGTCCTTCACAACATCAGGCCCAGACCATCTGAACCCATGGGGCCCCCATCTATAACACATAGGCCCTCACGAGAAATCCCAATCTTGACAATGGCCCTACCTTGAATGTATTTGAACCCAGATTCACATAAAACAGTTCACGACATGGTCAAAAAACCATTTGTGGATCATATATTTATCTATTCAATGCATAAATATTTTTTAAAGTTCTTTAATTTTTACATTAAATAATAAATTTACATCCCTTTATTAATCCACCGCTAAATGAAAGCCTTCCTAGTGTGTCTCAAACATGGGGGTTGTTTGTACATATTTTACCATGCTGGTCATATTGCATACAGTATATGCTCTTGTAAAATATAACAATATGAAATATAATTGTATATATTTTACGATTAACACGGTTGGCTACATATGGTGCGGAAGACGTTCAAAATACATACATACCAGGAATCGGAGTGGTGTCAACTGCCTCAGCTATAAATTGCCAGCTAATATTAGCTGTGGTCGGGAATCTAACTGGTTAAGGACTTGCCCATAACGTGTCAGTCAAGGGTGCTGTTTGACCACGCTGCTCAGTTCAAGTTGGTCAAACCTGGGAATTGAGCTCAGGTCACCAAGTTTTGAGTGCAGCGCGCAAACCACCGTGCCACTGCTTCACCAACAGTTTTTTGTTTTCCAATAAACTGGGCAAATTGTGATATTCCTAATAAACTTATACATCGTTTTTTTGGCTCTAGATTTTCAAATATGCTTCAACAATATCCGCTACAAGCATCAGCCATTACTTTTTATGTACTCACATACCCAAATCTACTTGCATGCATTCACCATAGCATTTGCGACGTGGCATTCTGGTAAAAAAAATATATTCAAAGCTACAAATTGAAACAATAAAACAAATCGGATGGAAATTTTAGATTTAATCAATACAATACAATGCCGCACTTTGCATACTTCCCATAATTACAACAATCTTTCAATCGGCAAAGTCCAAGGGCATTAAAAACTTAAAGAAAAATTACTGCAAAGTAATGCGTTTTTCTTTCAGTCAAAAACCTAGGCACTGAAAAGCAAACGCAGCAATCACGTTATGGCCAGGTCATCCCATAATGGTTATACTCATAAAAACCGCTATAAAATGTATTAACAGCACATAACCGCTTTCCACCAAGAGAGGCCTGTATTAGCCTTGAAGTGAATAGTACGCTACAAAACGGGCTGATCAATTTATGGGCTGCTATTAGTGTGAGAGAGCACTCCTGAATATTTTATAAAATGGCTGTAACAATCAATAAAACTGTTTTCGCGGGTGCTTTGTGAGTTTAAGCGCTACAAGAACACAGAGTCATAGAGCCGATGAAAAGCCATTGGGACAACCTTCCTTGTCAATGCATGGTTTACATCTTGCTAACTCGCGGTAGCTGGGTATAAGCACTTCACAGACAACTTTAAGACGCGTGCACGTGACGTGAACATGCATATCGTGGTATACACGTCAGTTCATATCAGTGTCCTTCATTGATTGAGATACATTTGAAACGAAAACCTAACACCGTTTCTACTTAATTTTTTAAATAACATTTCACGTGAACAGCATTTAAATTAGGGATTGTAAACTTAAAACAAGTATGATCTGTAGTATGAATGTGTACGCGTGCAAATTTATTTACAAGATAAATGCAAACGTTATGCACACGTGATGACAGTAATATGATCAGCATCATTTAGTAATTTTTACTTTTATTTATTATAAAAAAACTATCTTTTTTGTTCCAAAAGGTGCCACTTGGTGAAGAAAAAAACCTTTTCCTTCTCTTGTTTTCAAGGTTGCTGTAAACTCACAGTTTAATTTATCACAAGTGTTTAATTATAAGCTTCGACTCCAGGGCATAACGTTTTGATTTCAAGATTAATTTACGACATGTGTGAAATTATTCTTGAAATTGAACATTTGCACAGGCGCTGAAGTTAATGTCCAATCTGCAAGTCTATAAGTTTATGGTAGGATTTTCTTTTTCAACTTCTCCAAGGTATGAATTAATATTAGCCTCTTTATGAGGTTATTTTAAAAGCAACTTTTTCAAAATCAGAAAATGCACTTATTTGGTGCCAAGTTTCTCTAAGGCAAATCCCGTGGTAGGTTAAATAAAAGGACTTGAGGCAACCTTTCTGTGAAGGGCAGCTTCATCACCTTTTTTTAATTCACTGCTTAATGAAGTCCTCACCGCATATTCGCTACGGTTCTGCAGTGCCACAATCCCTATTGCTCCTGCACATGAACTGCTCTCATTGCTACATCTTTGCAGTGTTGCTCTATTTCCACCGTTGGCTGCTATTCTGTCACCAGTCTTGCCCATATGTTATCATCTCTTCTTGCTATGTGTCATGTCCAAGCTTGATTAAATTACATCTTTTGTTCAATATTTTCCTATGCGTGTCCAATACATGTCATAGCAAGTAAGATGCACTTAAATCAGATTCTATAAAAACCCAAATGAATATCAAGTATTGTATCATTATGCCTAGGGTTGGAAGACTACAAAAAGTCATTAATCCAGCGAAAATGTTTCAGGTATCAATCGGGATCTTGGGCAGAGCAGTGCAGCCTTGCATGTTGGAGAATGGCCCACAAAAGTGGATATCACAGAGTTACCTCCGAGATACCTTCAAATGACCTCTGGTCCACGCAGTAGAGGGCAACACTTTTTCATCTACTCTAACACAATCAGAATATGTATTTTAACTGGAGGAATCCGATGAGGTATTCAGATTTTTTTCCACAGATGTCCAGCAGTCAAATTAAGTGCAGAACCAAGCTTAAGATGGGATTTTTTGTGTGCAGTCATTGGTGACCGTGCTGAGACCATCATCTTACCACTGATGGACCCGGTTTTAATTACATGCGGCTGAACCATATAGATTCCTAACCAGATTATCAGCGGGACTATGACGAAGGGCCAAAAATGTGCCTTAAAGAGCCATTGCCCGAAACGTCGCCAATTTATGCACGTTACATTTTAAGGCCACAGTGCCAAATACAATCGATTGCAGGAGAAGGAAGTGTGGGGAGAGGACGCCACTGTTTCGTTGAACAAGTCTGCCTTGTTTAGCGTTATAAAGGAATGGTCATTGCCTAACGTTTGTTGATTTAGCTTCTGTGATTGCGGCACAGGCGTCGCCTGCGAACACTTTGCACAGGGCCGCCGCGTTGCCATGGAGATGCGTCCGCGCGCGCCATGGCAACGGGCGGGCGGCAAGCGCGCGCACTGCGCATGCGCGGGAAGGTTCGCCCCCGCCCCCTCCCCCCACCCCACCCCGCCCCCCCCCGACCAACAAAACACCGATTCGTTTTCCCACCGCGCATAAGCCGCGCCCGCAGCCTGATTGGTCGCGGGGGCTTCCTCGCGCCCCGAATCACGTGCGCGCTTGGACCAATCAGACGTGCCGAGCGCCGAGTACTCCGGCGCGTCCGGTCTAGGAAATCTAATCTCGAAGCCGCATTAAATCAAAACACAGCCGGTTGGGAGAGCGCTCATTTAAAGCGACGTTTATGTCTTAAATTTTATCGATCGGTTTCAATAGCAACGATTAATCGTCGTGTATTTGTGTGTGTGCGTATATAATAAGCACACGGAACAGCTGAGCGACAGCGATGCCGGTAAATGCTGCTTGCACGCGACATTGTTTAATGGTGACACTAGCGCGCAGTTTCGCGTAGGCCCTGTGCATTAACGCATTACAATACATCGGTCGCGTGGTTTACTAACGTTCATGTCGTTACTTTTAATCGTGGCCTTCGCTGCGGTGCTGTGCGTTACACGATTTAAGTCGGGTACGCGCAGACGCGTTATTATTAGCACGTCATATGGATCGGTAGTGTTTTGGGGAGCGGTGGTGCAGCGGTTAGCGCGCTGCGTTACGAACCCGTCGGCCCGAGTTCGATTCCCGCCCACGGCTAACACCGGTGACGACTTTGTAATCGGTCCTGGGCCTCCCCTTGATCGAATCGGCCTCAAATGAGTACCTGGTGCGGTGTGTAAACATCGCCACTGGGGGAGACAAAGGCGGCCGGGCGTGGTGCTGGCCTTCATAGGTGCTACTCGCTAACAGCACTTGCCCAAACAGTCTGTTAAGACTACACGGGGGATCTTTGTCTTGTACGGAATGATTGTAATGTCCTTTATATATTGCGGTGTGTACGTACTGCAGGGCGTATGCTATATGGTTTTAGGGTGTGTACTGTGCATAATCCATATTCATCGTAGTGTGCGCTTATATATTATTCTTTGGTTCTTTCGGTAAAATCACGTAGGTAAAAAATGAAATAAAAATAAGGAATTCTATTTCCGACCATTGCTAGCATCGGTGGCGAGCACAATTAAAACCCGTCTTGGGCCTCTAATAGGCGAACTCGTCCTTAAATTAGTCCCCGGTCGTGATTAAAACATCAGCACTGGCCTCACTCAACTCATGCGTCGCTTGGGCTCCAATAAATACGCGGTAACGCTCCAATAAGCCTGTTAAAAGACGTTCTGTACTTGTACATTGTAATGCGTTTTGTAATGTGTGCTTCATTTTCTGCACAGCTGTGTATGTGCTATGCGCACCTTGTTTATTGTATACGGTACTGTAGTCTCTACATATGCATTGTAGGGTGTAATGTCAGTGCTATGCATATTCGGTGTGTTATGCATTGTGTGCTGTACTGTTTACATTTAATTTGCATATCAATGTGTTCCGTATACATTGTGTATACTGTACACATTGATTGCAGCTTTGTGTACCGCAGTGCTTTCTGCATAGGTATGTAGTAGTGGTAGTGTGTACTGATAATATGGACCTGCCCTTCATGGGATTCAATTCATCAATTTATTCATGTTTGTTTGCCTCATTTGTATGCTATGTAATCCCTTTCATTTCTACCATTAGGTTCAAGGGCAAAAACGCATAAACTTTGCATGAATTGAGAATAATGTACGCACAATTCCATGCATGTGTTGTGAATATTAGAGTTAATTAAACCCGTGGATACGCGTGCGGCACAGTGCTATATGATGTGATTTAAGCAGATGACAGCCCCTTACTGTTTTTTAAATGTATACGTCATTTATTAGGATTTAATTGTACTTAACGGCAATAGTAGTCATCCTATGGAGATGTTTATATGCTGACATCGGAATGTGGGCATTTCTGGCGCAGACTTAGGGCTGTCAGCCGATAGGAGCACTGACCCATGTTACCTTGAGCAGTGGATATACCGACCTGTCTATAGTACAACTACAAGTGGTGGGTGCAAACCATTTATTATCAGGAGACGGACTCTTTGGTTGACTGGCAATTGGGGTCATAATGTAAGTTTTTGGAAAGAGGCATAACTTAATTTAAACTTAAGTGCCACGCCTGCCTTATTTGAATCAATACTATCTCCGGGCTGTCATTTTTGTTGGCTCACGGACTCCAACATTTGGGCCAAGTCTCGGATGTTATACCCTTCAAGAACATAATTCGTGTAGACATACGTCACTTGGTTATGATTATCCGCATAAATTAGATTCATGTTTGCCATGGTGTAATGGTAAGCACATTGGAGTTGAGAGCTCACCTGTTCGATTCCACCTTCTTTTGAAACAAGCAATGGACCAGCTTATTAAACCCCCTTTGCTGTCCACCCAGCTCTATATTTGGTACACCACAGGCTCCCACCTCTTCCAAGATGTCTCGCCAGTGTGGAAGAGTAGGCCAAATACTCTCTAGAAAGGCTTCTTTGAGCTCCATCTATTGGAGGCCTTTCCGCCAGCAATGGCGTGGGTAACCAATTGCAGAGCTGCACCTTTACTCTTTCCCTTTGCATAGCACATGTGATATAGTATATACCATATGTGTAAGTTGGGGAAACATTTTCGAACAGGCATTGATTGTTGTCTGAGGATTAATTCTTTGCCTCACAAAGGACTCTTTGCTCTGAGACCAAGATACACCAGAAAGGAAGCCTCCAACCCCCATTTCCTACAGTCTGTAAATTATTCACTTTTAAAAAATGGCATTCTTGTGTTTAACCAGTGCAAAGAGCATGTACATGCTCTTGTATACACCAAATGTAATGCAGTGGCCAAGGCTTGAGTCACCAAATGTAACGATGCATTGTTAACGCCGAGGAACTAGCCTGTGTTATCCATCTTTTATTGCACTCAACGTGCACAGCGAAAGGACCGTCAGTGTGGGCAAAAATAATCCATAACAGTCCGAACATTAACAGAGTGCAATATGTTTGTCTAGCATGGCAAATTTTCCGTTTGGCATTCGGACAGACTTTAATTAGAACTTGTTTTATGTTTAATGTGAAATGCAAAACAGCTCTTTCTCCTTCTGCACTATTAAAATGCCATTTACAGTCCACGATAATTGCACTGCAACATCTAACAGAGCTAGCTTTTCCCTGTGTGCAAGGGTTCATCCACGCCATGTTTGGCCTACTGGCATTGTGGGTCAAGCACACGTACTATCAAAGGTATTTCATATGTGAAGGTGTCCTAATCAGAGGGGGGGGGGGGGGGGGGGAAACATCGCATGGCAAGACTACACCTTTACCACCAGAATATGGCAAATCAAAGCCAGTGCTTTTTTATTTTTTGCATTTTGTTCTCGAAAATACATTTTAGAAAATCTATTATTTAAGTAATTTAATATGTAAATGTACAAACGTAGTATATATCTTCGTTGGTGTTCTACCTTAGCAGTAGGTCCTTGGCTGTCATCTTCTCAATCCTTTCAACTCCCAATCCTTGCTCTTCATTTCTTTCCCATCCATTCTGCCATAATATTCTTCATAAAACCATCTCCTTGTAATAATGTGTTCAATATCATACTTTCTCCTTCTAATGACCTCTGTCGTTCCTATTTGGTTAATGCCATTGAAGATTGCTTCACTGGTCGTCTTCTCCTATCCAGCTTACTTTCTGCATCCTCCGACCGTCTTGCTTCGTCCTTAGTGTCTACGTTCCTGCTCCATATAAAGCTACGCTCCACACAATTGTCTTCACTCTCTTTACCGTTTCACTCATTGTTCTTGTCGACAACTTTATTTTTTAATGCCCCTTTCACCACCAATTCTCGATCTAATTTTCCGCATCCCGCTACACACCGTCCATCTTTGGCGATCTGAGTGCCTAAGTACCTGGATCTCTTCACCTGTTCTACCAATTGACCATAATTCTGGATATTCAGCCTTCCTCCACCTTCCCTTGATATTCCCATCACTTTAATCGTGTTTACATTTATCCTCATACCACTTATTTGGAATGTCGTGTAACCCATCCATGAGCCTTTGCAGTTCTTATTATCTGATTGCCCATCATCCCTTGATCAATAGAGAATTACAGTCCAACATTTTTTGTTGCATTGCCCTCAACTGTCTACCACATAGTCCTGCAAGCGCTATAGCAACCTGTGTGTGCAGTGTGGTCACCCATTCAAGCGCTGTCCAGGCGCAATTCCACTTAGCTGACGATATTTGATGAAAGATAGTGCATTCTGGGAGATTTACTAATAGACTCTACAAGTAGTTAAAGGCCACAACAAACTGCTCATGCTTGCCCACAGTCACTTTGCTCAACGGTGCTGCTTTTCCAACCTTTTATCTCTCTTTGTAGTGCAACAGAAAGGATTGCACTTAACCTGTCATAAGTTTTATCCATGAAAAACAACAGATGAAAGTCCCACTACATCGACAATCGGTTTGCTTTTGCTTCCAGACATTTTTGCTTCGGAAGAGTCTTCATCTTTTTTTGCGGTGTGGCATGCACAGGCCAATAGGTCGGAAAAGTCGGACTCTGGAGGGGACAACGTGAAGGTGGTGGTGCGATGCCGCCCCATCAATGGCAAGGAGACTGGAGCGGGCCACCGCATGGCCGTCCTTGTGGACGAAATGCGAGGCCAGATCGCCGTGCAGAGACCCGACTGCAACGATGAGCCGCCCAAAACGTTCACCTTCGACACGGTGTTTGGGACCGAGAGCAAACAGGTGGACGTGTACAACCTCACGGCGAGACCCATCGTCGACTCGGTGCTCGAGGGATACAATGGTGAGGGGATTGGAGTTTGGCAGGATGGTCCCAGGTGCTGAGCAATGAGCGGCAAATACATATTTAAAATGGCGATCGCTCGTGCCTATTTCGGCTAAATTAAGACATTTCCTTCGCTTCGTGTTAAATTAAGTTGAAGATCTTTAATCCTGCCAAACAGCTAAATAGGGAAATGATTTGCAATCAGCGTTTCTTGGCTTTCAAAGTGTATCCTGTTTGCGCTAAACTCTCTGGCTGGGTGTTGTTCATTACTTATGTTTACTTTTGTTTTATTTTTACTCGCTAGCATTACATTTTGAATGCCGCTCTGCTTTCTTCGCGTGGAGTTGTTTTTCCCTGTATAAAATGACAACATTGACAGTTTTTTTTAAGACTTCCATTTTCCACCCCTGAGTAGTTTCCTTCAATGTCTCTATTTTATTATCAACTATTCAATTTCAAGTTTTTTTCATTTTGGTTGTGTACTTAAGCCAATCTAACCAGTTATTTTTTTTTACATTCCTCAAGGTACAATATTTGCCTACGGGCAGACGGGGACTGGTAAAACCTTCACCATGGAAGGCATTCGAGCTGTGCCAGAACTGAGAGGCATCATCCCAAACTCATTTGCACACATTTTCGGCCACATCGCCAAGGCGGAGGGGGATACCAGGTTTGTTTTCTGAGAGCCGTGTTCCAAAGCCTGCTGTGCAACAAACAAACAAAAAAACGTGTGCTCGAGTTAACACGACACAATTTCAACGCCAATGATTATGCAGTTTATATTTTCTGAAATGTTATCTCGTGAGTGTGTCATTCTGAATAATACCATTATGCGGTGAATAATGAATCGGTTGAAATTTTCCATATTTTTAGAATGCTGCATATCTATCGTGGTGTCCTCAAAATAATGCATGGCCGTGACTGAAATGCTTGTTGACACATGAGACAATAGCCAGGCAAGATGATTTGCATTAACACTCTGTTGCTTGTAAGAGGTTCCAAAAAGTGTGAATCTAGTTTAAGTGAGAAGTAGTAACAATTGAGAGCAAGTGCAAAGCTCTACACTATATTCGAAGTTTCAAGCAACTTGGAACATTTTTGGCTGTTAAGATGTTTATATTTTAGAGCATGTGGGTAACATATTGCTGGCATTGCTTGCTTAACAAAAGCATAAAGGCCCATTTTTGGGAAGGAGAGGGCACCGTGACATCATTTGACTCGATATCCCTTGCCAGGTAAAGTGTTAAAATAAGAAAAGCGCCACGGTTGCCAGGCTGCGTGAAAGCGAATCGCGGCATGGTTCCAGCACTGGGCCGAGGCAGCGGAGCAGCTCCCGTTGCGCAAAAAGGAAGGCGTGTGCTGCATGTGGCATAGAGCCAGAGCAATGCTTACCCTTCCCTAGGACAGATGCTAATGGCCAGAGCAATGCATCGCTGCATAAATGCGAGTGCGAATCTCAGAGGAGCTGATTATCACGTGAAAATGGAATAATTATAGGCCTGGCAGTCCTGGCGAGGGCTCTGTAGGCGCGCGCTCTTCCCTTTCAAGCTCGCGAGCGGTGCTGCGATTTTTCCCAGAGCCCGCCCGCCTGTCTGATTCGAGCCGGGAGATGTGCCTTTCATTGCTGAGTGATGATGTCAGGCGGCTTGTCAGCGGCACAGGCCACCGTGTGGTTTGCTGTAATTGAGGAGCTTGTCTGCCCCTCTCTCGCAGGGGCCCCATGCACATGCTTTGAGTTCTAATGAGGCTTTTGACTGCCAGGCTCTGTCCGTGTTGTCACAAGATATGCTCAACTCGAGCCTCGTTCCTGGTGCACTAATTAATTTTGCACGTCACTTTTTGCAAGCAGAAGAGCAGCTTGTTCTCTTCAAAGTAGTTTTTCAAACAAACATTTCTGTAAACTTTGGCATTTTAGACAGTGTAAACCATGGACATTTTATGTTAAGATAACAGTTTAAGTCGGGGTCAGTTACATTTGAAGAGCTTTATATTTGCACCTTACCATCGCACGTAAGAAATGGAAGTGGTGTTGGGAGTGATAGCTATGATTAATTTTATCATGTAAATAATGTTAATTGGACAGATTACTCTAAACTTCTGTAAAGAATCGTTTTTACATTTAAAAACTTTACATCGTGCTTAACGTTTCACCACATTGTGTAGCAAGTTGTGTTGCAGCACACGGGATTCATTTTAGCATTCGCAACATTAAATTTGGTTCTTCTAGACTCCCAGCATTATTTAACATAGACTGGCCTGCCTCAATTAGCCTGGAGAGGGAAACATTCGGTATGCATGCATGCGGCAAGCCCGCTTCTGTGGATTGTTAGTGCTGTGCACCGCACATCAGATAGCCGCTGCATACACACACACACACACATCATCTGCATTGTCCTCGGTATGCAGCTTCACGGGCTAGTTTGCATGTCAGCACGCATGTGCATTGACAGAGACTTGACAGCTCGTAAGAGGGAGAGGGAGGCATAAGGGCCGCTCCCCTGACTATTGCATTTGTTTCATCTCGCCTGTCGACAGGTTTCTGGTGAGAGTCTCCTACCTGGAGATCTATAATGAGGAGGTGAAGGATCTACTGGGGAAAGACCAGACGCAAAGGCTGGAGGTGGGGCAGGGGGTGTTTTTTTGTGGTGTGGTGGGGGGGTGGGTTGTTTGGCTGCATGCTAACCCTTCCCATTCATTGCCTCACTCCCATTAGCAATAATACAACTAACCATGAGTGTTTTTTGAGGACAAGGAGGCGTCACAGTCTTATTGTACAGAACACTGTCCACTCTGTGCGTTACACTGTAATTGGTCATTGAGCTGGTATGAATTGGAAATAGCAGGTGTTTTCATCCGAGAAAATTTCCACTGCGATTGCCTTCTCATTCATGCGCATTGCCACTGCTAAGCCCCCTTACTCTTTCATTATAACAGTCGCCACGGTAATGCTGTACGCACATACAACCCTGTGACAGTCTTTTGGTAATGCATGCCTACAGATGTGTAGCACTTGTAAGCGGAGGGCATTATTACATGAAGAAAAAACAGTAAATGTGCCTGAATGGATTTCCTCGCTTACAATGTAACTGTTGCTTAAAGGCCTGCAGACATTTATTGTTCTCCCTGTGGTTCACGCTTTACGACTGATGAGCGGGTATAACACTTGCATTTCTGTTTCCACGGCAGATACACAATAGTATTCCTTTACAGTACAGTTATTTTACAAAGGTTAAATGGGTTGTAATATGCATCAATGTTTACTTTATTTTTTAAAAGAAGCTCTTTAGAGCCCATGTATTTTATCTGCTATGGAAATGTAAAGAAATTACTTTATCAAAACCAAGGTGCAAAATAAAGGCATTTACATTATAAACAGCACTTACGATAAAAAATTGTGTAATCTTAAAAAAACGTATACATTTGGGGAACACATGGAAAAAACTAATTCGATAAATTTGGTGCTCAGGAATATTAAGTGAGGCGAATTTCTAAATTCTAAAGGCAGTATGCTCGACAATATTGCACACCATGGACATGTTTTTTATGATACAGATTGTTTTTTATGGAAATTTAAATTATTGGTGAAGCCTACATAACAAGTGGTGAATTTTCCCATCACATATTGGCCTGCATAGGAAGTGCCGATCTGTATTACTTGTATGGAATGAAGATGAAATGTTTCTTGTCTCCAGTTTAGAGGGCATATTACTAAGTGATGCACTAACAGTGAGGGGTTTTTTTATTTAACAAGTTAATCTTGGCATTGTTGAACAAATTCAAATTTGACATCAAAAATATTATTTTACATACCTGTCATATGACACGTGCAGGAATTGAATTATGTAAAGTGTATATCATTGTATATTGATTGTTTTAAATGAATAAACATCAGTCATGATCTATTTACTTCTCGATGAAGGCCTTCCAATGTCATCTCCATCCCTCATGGTCTTGCAATGTAAATCTTTCTCGCTTCTGCGCGCGTGCTGATATCATCGCTCTATGGCGGTCATACTCTCAGGCATGTTTCCGGCTTTGGTTGCCACTGCCCCTAGTCAAACCATCGGCAATCATCACTTCTATAAATGTTTCTTGCCCAAAGCCCCACGTACTCGCGTTAGCAGTTGATATAACGTCTATAATTTGTGTATGCATTCTAATCCATATGTTCCTCTTTCACATGTCCATGCTTGTTTCTGAATTCACGGCACGGAGGAAAAAATATTCAGTTTTACAAAAGCATGCAAAAATGCTCTTGCGTCACCTCTTTCATAATTTTGATCCCATTGACTTTTGATAATTACCTTTTAAGTTAAGATACCTTCAATGTATAGCTAATTAAAATTCCTTCATGGGCTACAGCTTAAGAATTGAGAAATGTTTTAGCTTTGGCACCTTAAAGCAGGTCAAAATTGTAAAGGTGGATAACTGTATAAAGTATATACATCCTTGTCTGGTTATTGAAAATATATCATAGGTCTCAAGGTTACAAGTCAACATGTTCGTAAGAATTAGAGAGACAGCATCGCAGTAGATATTCAATGTATTTGTTTAGTTTCTTACAATCAGAGTGAATTCTGGCTTAAGCTTTTCCACCGTTGGGATTCTTGTGGCAGGTGAAGGAACGTCCCGATGTGGGTGTATACGTTAAAGACCTGTCTGCGTTTGTGGTGAACAATGCCGATGACATGGACCGGATTATGACCTTGGGGCACAAAAACCGTAAGTGGAAGGGCATTTGCGCGGTCTGCTCATTAGAGGTTATTTCACAGTGATGGCTTTGGGCATTGCTTTTCTGAACGTCAGCCTGGTATATGAAGGGCTGTCTGCCTCAAACTTTATGTTAAGATGATGATCTATCCAGATGTGCCCTGCTACATGGAAGTAGCCTCATATTGCTGCAAGTCACTTTTTTTGACAGTAAAAGATTCATGAATTGTGTCCAGGCTAGTTTAAACTTTTTCTTTGTTTGAATGTTGTTTCTTGTACACACTCGATCAATAACATGTCAAGAATTTTTTTTGGTTATCAGGCTCGTGCCAAGCTGCCTAAGCTCGCAGAGGTGAGAGATTGTTTCAGCGTTGCCACAGTCGAGGCTGATCCCCGTACTGTCTTGCCACAGGTTCGGTGGGTTCCACCAACATGAACGAGCACAGCTCGCGTTCCCATGCCATCTTCACCATCACCATTGAGTGCAGCGAGAAGGGCGTCGATGGCAACATGCATGTTCGCATGGGCAAGCTTCACCTTGTTGACCTCGCGGTGAGTATAAGCCCCATGTACAAGTACCATTCTAAATTTAAGGCACGTATAAATGTTTTATTACTGTTGACACTTGCCAGTTAAAAATGTTTCAAATGGGTACTCCAGTGTTTGCCATTATATTGCGGTCAATTTCAGTGTTTAAAATAATGTGAAGGAAGTGTAACTGCTTGCTTCGTCGGTGGTGTCCAGTCCAGATTTACCCTGGCCAAAGAACTTTGTTCATCTCACTTTTGGATGAAAGCCTCCCCCACACCACATTGGATATGGGGGTTGTACATTGCGTATCAGGGCCCCTGACTTAGTTATCGCTCGTCACTGACATTAGCCGTGGCCGGGAATTGAACTCTGGTGACTAGGTTTATAGTACAGTATTCAAAGTGCTGTACTGCTCTTAGCCAACCAATATTTAGAATCGGTGTAAAATATTTCTGTGGGTTGACGGCAAGGTGGACAACAGTGTTGCCTCACTTGAATCGGTGATATTTGACTGTCACTAGACGGTCCATGATAATGTTCTCTGATAACCATAATTCACAGTACAGTAACATTCACCTGTATGCCCACGCCAGGGGTCTGAGCGTCAAACAAAGACTGGGGCCACCGGTCAGCGCCTCAAGGAAGCCACCAAGATCAATCTGTCACTGTCTACCCTCGGGAACGTCATCTCCGCACTGGTCGATGGGAAGAGCACCCACGTACCCTACCGCAACTCCAAGCTCACTCGCCTTTTGCAGGACTCCCTGGGGGGCAACTCCAAGACAATGATGGTAATTGTTGTGACTTCACTAAGAACGGTTTGCATCCGGGATGCCACTAAAACCATTCACTCCATCAGGATCATTGATCATTAATCCATACCCTATATTGCACATTGCTGTGGAACAGCTTGCGTACCACTTTGTGGGAAGTCGGCTGAGGTTATCGTATGAATATATTTACCCCAGCCATAGAAATGTGGAACTTCTGCCAATTACTCAGTTCTATAAGAAGGAGAGTAGCACTGCACCATGTTCTTCACAGTGTCAAACCGCTGACCTTTTTACATGGCGGGATAGTTAAGTCTATTCTATCACATCGCAGCCAACTCGCTTCAATATCTGCCGCGTGTGAACATGTGTCATGCTGCACTTAAGACAACATGCACATCCATCTCTGGGAGGTGGACTATGTTTACTGCAAAAGTTGAAATGACTCTCCAAGTGGACTCAAAGGGGCCAAACTACTTCCCACTGCTCATAGTGCCACAAGACATGAATACTCTATTACTTATTACTATTAAATAAACTTTTTTTGATGTTTTATAATTCTTAATACAATCTGTCATTTAACAATGTGATTCATAAGTTTTGAAATTGACCGAAACAACCAAAGAGTTTGGATTCCTGCAGTCACGAAAGCTTCAAATCAAGATTGTTGTTGTTGTTTTTATTATTAATAGCTGTGTTTACATTATTCATAGTTTTAAAAAGTTGCGTTACGATGGAGACTGGATAATGGTAATATGGTTCAAGTGCATGATGCTCATGGCTTTGTTAGGAATTCATGTTGCAATTATCGCCTGGTGATGTGATCACAGGAGGTACGAGCAGTACACATAGGTCAGGGCTTCTCGTTTCATGCTAAATTCGATTTCCTCGTGAATCTGAGATTGCAACCAAATCGTGACTTTGCTTGCCATGTAGAAGGCCGTAAAAGATAGCCGGTAGAAAATGCAAGAATTGAAAATAATGCAACTTATTCACTTTTCCTGATGTATACAATTGGTGGTTTCTCTTTTTAAAACATATGTTTGAAGTTCGAAATTGGACTTCCGTGTTAAAAGGTGTACATTTAGCTGTGACTACATCCCTGCTTTTACGCAACTTGGTCCATTTTTCGGTATATTTTCATTTTTAATTATATTTTTTCAAAATGAATTTCAGTAACATGTATTGTCCAATCAAGTAATATGTGAAGAGCAAATAATTGCAAGCATTTACTAATCTGCTAAACTGATGACTCGCATTCAATTTTTAGTTAGATTTTCTTGTACTTTAAATAAATACTAAGTCCCTGCAGCATGTCCTGGCCATAGCTTCTATGTCAGCCATATGCCTTGATCATTATACACTCAAACATTTTATAAAGTCTACTTAATTTTATGTTGATTTGGAATTAATGAATAGCTGAAATGAGGACCCTGGTTACAAAAAGATAAAAAAGATGCTAAGTGGGTATCCGCGGGTCTGTATTTTTATATATATATTACGCTGTGGATTCTGGCTGACAAAAATAAATCACATGAGGGTTGGGTACATCAAGCATACACACTTCGGGCAGCACCGACTGTGGTGCTCTCTGACCTCGTTTCTCAAGATTTCACACCTCAAAAAAATCCCGCCTTGACTCTGCCTCCCCCATTTTCCAGTGTAATTAGTTCTGTGGGGATTTCAGCCAGCAAATAAGCTTCATTATCACGCTGGCGGTGGGGAGTGTGTATCGGGGGGTCGGGGGATGGAACGGAGGCGATGTGCAAAAAAAAAAACTTATTCAGGGGAAGGAAAAAAAGTACCTGGGTGGAGGAAAAAGCGTGCCTTTTCTCGTCAGTGCATTAAACATGACGATTTAAAATTTATCAGGATGCAGAGGCATGTCTCTCAGGTCCACTCTGCAACCCAGAGCCAAGTTCTGAACCTGTGATGTTCTGGCCTGTGATAGGCATCCGCAATGAATCTCTGGTCTGCCATCCCGGCTATACTGTTAACAAAAGTTGGTTCGAAACTTGCCATGCAAAAAGCTGTGTACTTAATCCCACATCATTTCACACCTGCTGTCTGTTTTCCCATTTAATTTCGCGTGCGCTATTGCCCTCCGCACTTGCTCCTTTTAATTAAAATGACTGACATTTGGACTTAAAAAAATAAACTACGTAATTTTAAAAAAATGTACAAAGCACAAACTTTATTAAATTACATGTTCATTTAGTTGCATCTTTAATTGCCTGACAACATAATTTCACAGTGAAATGCCATTTTGGACATCTGTATATTTTTTCGCTAAAATTGGCAGCTTGTTCTTTAGAATTTTGTAAATATGCAATATAACAAATGTAATAATGTTCATTAGGTTTTCGCAAATAACGCTTGTCGGTTTGTCTCGGTGGCCTTCAAGCAAATGCACCCTACGCTGGCCGAGCTCAAATAAAATAGAACACTTGGCCACGTCAAAACGATATAAGCCGCGCCGCATCTTCACGCTTAAAGCAACATCCGTGCCAATGCAAATTATTTTTGTGGGAAATTTAACGCGTCGTGCTCACACCAAACTCGGGGGGCATTCCCGCAGAATTACCAAAAGTGTTTTTGAATCTCATTTTGTCCGCAGTGTGCAAACATTGGTCCGGCAGACTACAACTACGACGAGACGATAAGCACACTGCGCTACGCCAACCGTGCCAAGAACATCAAGAACAAGGCACGCATCAATGAGGACCCCAAGGACGCACTGCTGCGCCAGTTCCAGAAGGAGATTGAGGATCTGAAGAAGAAGTTGGCGGAGGGTCAGTGCTGCCGAACCACGAGCACAATTCTAGTTTCCACCGCTGCCTCCTCTCTCGCGTTCTGACGACGATGTAGCTGTAGACAAAGCGGTAAACGTGGCATCGCTGTTTAATTGTCTTATTAAATATATATCTTCATGGCTTTTAGGTGATTACTAATATGTTGTTACTGTACGAAGGGAAACATGCTGGCATTAATTGTAAAAACTGAATTCGATTTTTGTGTATCTCTACCTGCAGTAAGGGAGATACTTACACAGCAGGAATGAAGGAATTCAAAATATAATTCATCCTTGCCGGCTTTATTTTTACTTTAAAGTGCTTTCTTTTAGTATGTTAGAACAACCGTAATTGTTTTAAAGTATCCAGCTACTCAATGCGTTATGAATTTGTTGGTGGTACAGGATATATCATTTTTAAGTATACTTTGTGGATACTATGATGACAACATGACTTTAACGCATATATTACAGGGGAAAATCAACACAATGAGTGCATTGTGGGATTATTCTCACGTGTTGTGAAGTTCAGCTTTAATTAACTGCTCACTTTAACAATGCTAGTGTTCTTGTGTAACGAAATAAGAATGCAAATGAGTTCCATTTGTCTGAAATGTGGTTTATGCTCAAAATAGTTCATTGAAACTTTACAGCCCTTTGTCAATCTCGGGTGGTTTGAGGTCTCCCCCTGCCTTTTGATCACGTGGGGTTTGTTTGACCGCACGTGACCACGCGCAGCAGTGTGGGTTCATAAAGACGGGGGTCTGGACCGGTTGTGATATCACTCACCGCTGACGTAGGCATGATGGGAAATTGAACTCAAGTTGTCTGATTAAGTGAAGTGTGATAACAATGGTAGCACTCAAACTTCTGAGG
The DNA here is from genome assembly GCF_015708825.2 of Lethenteron reissneri. Taxonomy (NCBI): domain Eukaryota; kingdom Metazoa; phylum Chordata; class Hyperoartia; order Petromyzontiformes; family Petromyzontidae; genus Lethenteron; species Lethenteron reissneri. The sequence continues at coordinate 9,618,134 of NC_083794.1, forward strand.
GTAGAAATAATTTGAACCAATACTAAATGTAGGACTTGCTTTAACTCTAGATACAGTCACAGTAACGATAACATCAAAGTGCACAATTTATTGTAAATCGCACATGCAAGTGTATCTTTCATGTAACTACATGGTTAAAGCCTGCAGTGTGCTATTTTAAAATTCAAAACCTATCCTATAAAATCACATTTCTCACGAGCCCAGCAATGTTTGAAAGCCAGCACAAAATAAAGTTTGATGACATTTAACTTTGAACTGCCTGACAATATTTTCCATAAGGGATCAACAGAGTAGATTCTTTTTGAACAACATCTATTTTGCTAAAGGAAGTGCCTCACCGAGTTAATTAGTTGAAGGTTTCATTGGGCCAGTAACCGTGTCAAGTTACATAGTGTAATCGCAGTGATTAAACTACCAGTGTGAATATGATAAAAGGCAGGGCCTTTAGGAAAACGATAATTTGAATGATGCGCCCCTTGCCTCTGGCCAGTCTGTTTAAATTTACATGTAAATTGATTTTCTTGCAGCTGCTGGTAAGAGTTTGTATTTCTGACATAATTGCCCGCAAGGTGTTCTAACTTCCGAAAGTTCTTTTGAGAATAAGCCGCTAGTCTTCCACACACGTGCCCTTAATCTGCTTATCGTAAGTGGTCTTAATGAGCACTTTTTTACCCGATGTCTGTACATTTTTCACTCGAAGCATGTGTGTATTTAAGACATTTTAACAACAAAAATCAAGATCAAATGCTTAAAATAGGGCATTGTCCCAATAGTTTGATTAGTAATCTTAAAGAACTGAAAAAAAACACTTATACGTCAATTGTCCTTTTATATAGATTATATGATATCTAAAAAAAAACTCTTTATTAAATTGCATTCAAATGCATTCAGATGCCAAACGATAGTTTTAGAAATGTAGCTCACGTGTTATTCATATAGAGTATCATTGCAATTCTTTTGTTTTCAAAATACACGACTGGCATGTATACAAGACATTTTATAAAACTTAGGCAGGGCTCACTGTCCAAAGCATACAGCTGTCTTCAGAGATGGTGCTTGCTTCATTTCCATATAAAAAGAATGTGTAATTACTTTTCTGCGGCAATTACGTTTCATAGAAAAGCGCAGCATGCAACACAAATAAGATATGAAGCTGCCTGCAAACCACACGTATTGTATTAAGCCGACCACCTTTTTCACTACCATGCTAATGTTAATATATATATAACGCTTATATTATGATCGGCAACATTTTAGGGTAAAAGAGGTTTCAAACGTGTATATGCATTTCTAGATATTTGCCTTTCATACTAATGGTATAATGTTCAGCCTTTTGTCAAACCCTGCCTGAATAAAGGCCTCCCCACACTCTGTAAGTTAACAGGATCGTTTGGCCATTCTTCACCACACTTGTCAGTGCCTGTTGGTAAATGGATAGCTAAGACCAGTTTAGATGTTAGCCATGGCTGGGAATCGAACCACTAGGTTCACAGCACGATGCGCAAACCGCTGTGCGAACACTGCCCGATATTTGCCTTTAGCTATTTTACAAGCAGATTTATGAAAATATTGGGGTTAAGTCATTGCGTTCACATGGCTGGTATATCCATGACTTAGGACTTAGAAAAACAATTGAAGATGCCTTCATACACAAGACCCATAGCACATGAGTTTTAACAAAAAAATCAATACCACAAAACAAAGCAGAGATAAATACTAATGGGTGCCAATTAGTAAATGTAAATATATAGGCATCAACTGTACCAGTTTTACAGCGGTGGTTATACATTTTCAGCCCTTTGTCAATTCCTTACACTGTCAGTTTTTTTAAAATCCACAATTCACCATCCTGGTCATTGTGGGTTTGTCGGGGTGGGGGGCAGGGGGTTTGCGCGCCCAGGAGCAGTTCATATATCATGCACCACTAATATTAGGGATGGCCGGTAACCAAACTCAAAATCGTCAGGTTCACGGCACGCCAACCACTTTTCCTCCACTTCAAGATATATTTGAGAGTAAAACTTTCATTTGTTGTACAGCTGCTTTTTTCCCGAGTAAATAGACTGCATCTCACTCCCTCTAATACCCCTGCTTTTCCATTGTCTTCTAAAGCTGAAAAGGCCTCTTCTTTCTGCTGCAGGAGAGGAGGTGTCGGGGTCAGAGTTCAGCGGATCAGATGACGACGAGAAAGAAGGAACGGAAGGGGGTGACGGCAACGAAAAGCGAAGGAAGAGACGAGGTAAAGCGTGACCCCTCCAACGATTCTGACTTTAGTCATGCCTTGGGACAACGGCAGCCATATCGGGGTGCTGTTTTAACAGCAGGGTTCTGGCGTGTTTTGTGTGTGTATATATTTGTATGCTGCATTCGGAGTGGCAATCTTATCACAATATTGAGCAGCCTAGAAGTTTAGTCAACCAAGCCAGCAGGGACAAATTTCATTTGTTTTACAGCCCAAGCATCTGCTGCGATGAATTCAGTATGTATCGTTTGCTAGTACTCTTGATGCAGAATGACACGCAGTATTGCTTGCCAATATGTAAATGTTAGTTTAATTAGCCATCGTAAGAATCTCTATTAAGATCTCTTAATATTTTGAGCCACACATTCATTACAAGACATGTACATACATGATTTTACATTACCTATATGCGGGCAAACACAACTTTGCTAAGTATACATATATAAGTACCTACGTGCATTTACATTAAAACTTATATTGTCATTTTATATAACAATCGTCCATTACAAATTACCACACAGAAAATCTATATTGATAAAAAAAAATCACAGGTTCGGCGACTCAAAAAAAAAACCCGGGTAATGTGATCAGATTAAATATTACGTTAAACTTTGGATCCTTTCCTTTCAGGGGTCTAATTCACCGTGTGCACCAAAGCAAATCTTTGGAGCACTCATTATTGAAATCCTCCTCTGGTGTAAATTGACGCCTGGCAGATACTCGATTGGATCAATCCCCTCGTTACGGCAGAGTCACTCGCAGCCTGTGGCTGTTATTGGGCTGGACTAAATTTGGTCCACTGATTAAATCTTGCCCCAGGCAAAGCTAGGAGGATGCTTGGGGCCAAGAAATCCTAATGTATTCTTGGCCACAAACCAATTTAGTCAAAGTTGAACCCAATGTGTAGAAGAGGGAATTTTTTCTCCCTCTACGCTTATCCACAAGACTTATAAGTTTCGATTCAAAGCTAATGAAGCTTAAGAGAGTACTTACGGGCATATTTATCTGAAGATATCACCTACAAGTTAATAGCAATCTGTTGCGTGACGGGTATAATTGCAGTCTTTGAAGTGTATAAAAAATAAAAAATAAACTACATCAATTAGCTTATTACTGGATTTGGAAAGCATTTACCCTAATGTTCCTAAACCAAAGGTAGGTATTCCCTATTCCTTTTCTAACACGAATTAGTGTTCCAAAAATGTCACCGTTGGCACAATTCTGTTCAAATTTGCCCTCCTCTGTAGTGCTCTTTGTTTTTCGTCATGTTTACGCAAATCCGAGAAAGGGCTCGACAAGTAATTTTGTGGTTGCACATCAAAGCGCACGTCACCCGCTGCCCAAATGAGCACCAACTTTTAAGCAGGCGTCGCAGCGCGCCGTGCAAGCGCGCCGTCACCGCCGCATCATTAGCGTCCCTTTACGTGGCGGCAGTAACTACTTACTGTGCCTCCACCTGCCCTCGTGTGAACCCCCCTGGCGCATCTGAACCCCCCTCCTCTCTTCGCAGGCAGCACCAGCAGCAGTAGTAGTGACAGTTCCACCTGCTCTGTCAAAGAGAAACCCATGGACAAACCACACTCATGTGGCTGTGAGTGTGTCCCAATGTTGATTTCCCATGCCCTGCTCTCTCGCCGCCGCCTTTTGCTGTCCCTCCCATTTGCGCTGGTGACAAATTCTTAACAGTCTACCCTCAGGCCCTCTGTTCTCGGAATTGCGCTGTTGACCATGGGCAGGTGCTTCAAAAATGCTCGGCTCTTCTGTCAAGCGGGAAACACGCCTGCTTATCATTTGCATAGTATAGCATCGTTCACAAACAGAGTACGAGAAATTACGAAGATTTTGACAGTCAGATGTCAAGACTGAATAATCACATAAAAGTTTTTTGAAGAATTATTTAAACAGATCATTAGGGCCAGTCTTCACATCTATAAAGTATTTTATCAGCTTGAAGCCATCTCATTTTTAATTCTTTCTTGTTAATTTAATGGTGCAATTGCAAATTCAGCAGCACTTTTCAGACACTGCAGTTTACGATAAGCCACATTCTCAAGTTGCAGCCATAATGCAATAACCGTCATCATTTATCTCACATCACAGCCAAGATTATTGCCAAGTTGTTTCTCATGCACAGTTAATCCTGATCAAGAGTAATGCCACTTTCTATTTGCGATTCTGGGGTCTTTATCAAAGCAAAGGCTGTATTTTAGCATGGGCTTCTATGGCAAGCTGTTGTATTTGCCTAGAAGTTGAGATGCGCCTTATTTCCATATCAACCAAACTGCCGATGGCTAAAATATTTCATTTGCTGGCTGTCATCTTTCTGGCTGAAAAGGTGGGAGAATGTGGTGGGGGGGGGACTCTCCACAAACCTGTGTAATGTTATAGAAATATGTTTAAATTTGTCATGTAAATATAAATAAGTACTCCTGCATCTGTAAATTTAAAAGATTGAACAAAACGTTTGCTTAGTTTCGCAACTGTGAAACTTTTACGTATTTTTTTTGACATTGAACACACTCTGTGCTGCTGATGCATCACATTGAGAAATAAATAAAAATAACGACAACAACACGTGCACTCAAAAACAGAAAAATCTCATTAAAAGTCTGTCATGGGATTGCTTTGTTTTAAAGCAGTGACTGCCCTGTGCAGCAAAGCCCCCTCACCCCCTCTTCCCATCATGCTCGCCCCCACGCACGCACGCGCACGCACGCACACACGCGCTGGCGCATGCACGCGCGCACACGCTCACAGCCCCCACACGCGCACGGCTGTCTGCGGCTGACTGTGACGAGATGTGACTGGAGAGCGCAGGAGCTGCACAGTGCTTTGTTCTTTCCACGCTTTTAAGAGAGGCACGGGGGAAGCAGCCTGCTTCCCGGTGGGAGCACCTCACGGCCAGAGGAGCTGCCCCCAAACCATCCTTCGCTTTCTTTTCCCTCCCCCCAGGTCCCCTTTCCTGTGTGCCTGGAAGGGATTTGTCCACTTAAGCTGTGCTTGCCATGCGCTAAAAAACAACCTCCCTCTAGCAGAAATGCACTTTTCGTTTATTTCCGGGCCCTCTCCACCCCGCCCAAAGTTTTAGCACTTTGACGCTTTAGCAAGTGGCCTGCTCTATATAAGTTAGTGTTGTCCTGAGCCACTTTTCGCTGGTTGCAATTCCCCTGGGATGATGGACCACAGTCAAATAGAATGCGCTTACAACTAATAATATTAACGCAATTCAGCATATTACTTTGTCGGGGGGAAAAAAGTACGAAACTGACATGTTGCATTATAAAACGCACTGAATATTTAATAAAGTAGTAATTCAAATGTATATAACTTTATGGTTAATGCTCAGTAAAAATAAAAGCATAAGCACAAATATAAAAGTGCGGGTCAAACTTAGTTTAATTCCAGCTCTTTTTATGGTCCTGGCATTGTAAACTCCGTAGCGTAATAATCATCATTGGTTGAACACATTCCCAATGTCACCAAATTCATACAGGCAATACAAATTCCCCAAGCACTATACCACCATAATGGCAAGCTGGAACAGGTTTAAAACATGAACATATATTTACTTACCAAAAATATATGTGCTTAGTTTAAACGAAATGACAATTAAATGAGATTTCACTTTCAAAGGAATCGTGCTGTTTCAGAACATTGTAGGCTTGTAATTATTAACCATTGAAGTAAACTTTTAGCAGGGTGGGTGGGGATAGGAGCGGTGTTACGTATGGTGCGAAAGATGTTCAACATACATATTGGACATCGATGAAAAAGAGCTTCATAGCTCATCGGATTCCTGCAGGATAAGTAGAGATTCTGATGATAGTTGAGCTTATGAAGGATATCCCATTTTAATGTTGGTTGTAAGGTAATAAAAGAAAATGGGTGGAAATAAGCGAAAGTGCTTTCTTACAAGCAACTTAAAGTGCAGTGTGCTTCGAGAGCAGGTCACTACCATGCTGTTGCTAGCTCGTGTCCATCTCTTGCTGCGACTGACGAGAAACCCCCGGATACTTCTCCAGCTGTTTTCTTTGCAGGCTGTTACATTCTTCAGATGCGTTTTCACAGGTGACCACGTTCATGCTAGCTGGGGGCCTTCAGCTGGCTTGAAACGATTTTTATTGGGGCAAAGCAGTGAAATGGTGGAAGGTAAAACTTTTGCTGTTTATTGTCTGCCTCCGATCTCTTTCACTGCATGGCCATGCCGTTGTCAGAACAAGCTAATGTACTCGTGCTGTCATTTTAGAGTAATGTTAGGCACTTAAAAAAAATAAAAACAAATGTAATCACTTTCTTTCCTTGCTCTTTTCACGCTGCCTTCTGGCTATAAAATTCTGTACAAGACCAAACAGGTTTGTGTTTCAACTTTCTCAGCGCCCAGCATATTAAATGGCTTTGTATATGCATCCTATCATGTCGATGTAAATGTAGAGCAGCTTTTTTCTAAACAATATAGTCAAAATCTAGTCATTAGCGCACATTTATCGCTGAAAACTTTTAATTGGCGAGTGTCTAAAGAGTTTGTACTTCTGAAGAACCTCTCCTATAACGATATATCTTTAGGATAAAAGAGCCATTCCAATTTGCCTCATTCCTTCCCACATCTCGATTTATGAATGCAAATGTAGAAATAGGTTGAAATAACCCCTCTCCCCATACATAAACTGTTTAAATCTTAACAATTTTTTTTTACCTTCAATGTTTTATTTCTTTTTAGTTTTTTGCACTGATACTGTTAGAACTAACAATTAGTCACATGATAATTGGTTCTTTACCCTTCTATCTGGCAACAAAACTGACACCTTTTTGCAAGGAGTCATGTTTGCATAGACCGCAATACCTGCAGTCATAAATACAAACAAAAGACATAACTCTGATAATGTGCAGAGTTATGTCTTTTGTTTGTATTTATGACTGCAGGTATTGCGGTCTATGCAAACATGACTCCTTGCAAAAAGGTGTCAGTTTTGTTGCCAGATAGAAGGGTAAAGAACCAATTATCATATTTTTACTGGCAAATGAGGTCCCCATAGTGTAGTCACATGATTTGAAGACAATGGTGAAGAGTTGGAAAAATGCATATCACTGAACTAGGTTCTGGTTGTATATGCTTATAATGAATTGAGATTTTAAAAATGTAGAGTTTTGTGTTTTCAATGGATTTTCAAATTCTTTAGGAGCTAATTGGTCACTGGTCTGCCTTCACTAGACAGTTAAGAAATAACCATGTCAGCTATAATTGTTTCAGGTTGGACATTTTATCATTACATATTATTTTAAAGTGTGATATTCAGAAGTGTGGCACAAAACCCCACATGACTCTTATGTAATGAAAATAAATGTTAAACAGCCCAGTAGTATTATTACAAATGCTTAGCCAGTAGTTCCACAGTGCAGCAAATGACAAATCTACTCAATGAAAAAAGTAAGTCCATGAAAATTTCCGAGTGAAATACATTACTATAAAAATATAAATTTGTAGGCCTGTGGGCATTCTGGCCAAGTGCTACAATTAATGATTTTTTTTGGCAGTGTTTTATAACCACATATAGAAAAAGGCACACTGGCAAATTGAATTGTCATTTGATAGTTGAGCACAGGCACTTACTGGCTCCTAGTGGCTTTTCCTAAGCACTGCTGTTGGAGTGCAAAATTACAAATCTTGAAACAGCCTGGGCACAATGCCCATCATCATAAGTATTGCACTAATGTAGGTTGGTGAAAAAAAACTAAAATATTGACGAGCACTTTATGAAGTTTAGGACATTTTTCCTCAAGTAAAATCTTTGCCCAGTATGATTTTACTAAAAGCTGTTGTACATTTTTATTTAACACAAGGTATGCATAAATCATGGAAATTCATTTGTACTTTCATTACTGTCATTCTTGGCACACATGCACACGCATTATTATGCTCAAATATACATATTTACCCTTTACAGGAATATATTGCTAGGTTGATATTTTCAAATTAGCACTGAATGGTATTCTTAGTTAAATGTTCTTTAAATGAACCGATTTATTAATTCTATGCCTTTACACTGCAAATAGCCTTCATGACATTAAGAAGAAATTATTTCCAGCCTTCTCTCTAGGGCACACAATACCCATTGGGAGCAATTATTGCAGTTGGAATAAGGTATGCACCAAGGTTCTGCTGGGAAGCATTATTTTATTAATTTAATTTTCATAACGTAAAAAAGCGCAATTTGCCTTATTCTTCATCCTGCTTCAGCAATGCGATGTTGGCAGCAATAAGCCTTCCACCCACTTTTTGTCTATGGACAGCATGCAAATATATTTTAAAAATTCTTTACACACATTATTATGTCCTCTGTGCATGTGCACGTGTGTGTGCATGTACTGACTAGGCAAAAAGAAGATTCCGGTTGAGAAGCTAGCAGAGATGCAAGCAAAGATTGAGGAGGAGAGGAAGGCTCTGGAGGCACAGCTGGACATGGAGGAAGAGGAGAGAGACAAGGCTCGAGCTGAGCTGGAGCGACGAGAGAACGACCTTCTCAAGGCGCAGTAAGTCCTTCCATTTCCACAATCATTGTGAATACTATTGATGATAATTGGTTTTTTACCCTTCTATCTGGCAACAAAACTGACACCTTTTTTACAAGGAGTCGTGTTTGCATAGACCACAATACCTGCAGTCATAATGCAAACAAAAACATAACTCTGATAATGTGCACTGTCCTTGAAGTTGATTGGTCCACACCCGAGACCGCTTTCCTTAAAGCCTAGTCTCACATGGGTTGGACCAGATGACGCCAATAGGCGCACAACTCAAAGACAATGCACCATCAGAGTATGAGAGCTCGGTAAAAAAACAATTATCATATTTTTTACTGGCAAATGAGGTTCCAATGGTGGAATAATATTGATGCCGGGCAGAGCTACAGAACATATTCTTTTGCAGTGAAGGTGAATCGAAATGGTACTCTGGGAATTATCTTTGCAGAGAGAGAAAAGCCGGCCTGACAATAGCTCATATAAATATGTCAACCACAAGGTGGCATCGTCTTCCAGTGCAAGCAATGGCTAGAACCAATACAGAATTGACTCATCTCACACAAATGCTAAAATAGTCTTCAGATATACTTTCAATTCAGTATATTCGTGAAGCTTTGTTTAAAAAATTCTAAGCACTAACGGGCACAATATGAATTTTTAAGAATTTTTTGCTGGCCCTCTTCGTGAATCAAGTTGTATGAAGAAATAAAATCAATTTTAGAAAATACCCTGGAGCAGAAATGAGGCAACATCAAATTCCATCAAAAGTTCATCGCCTCCTGCTCACACAAAACAATACCATAATTTTTTCCTTTTTCTTTTAAACCAAAAACAAAATTGGCACTGAACCCCTTAAGGAATCAACAGCGTACGAGACTCGACATAAAACTTTCTCAGAATAATAACAAGTCCACTATTCCTGCTGGGTGAATATAGCTGTGCTTGCTCACAAAGATTGTACGATTCTTCTTGGGATCTCTGGAGGGAACTTTAGGGCTTTCACACAGAAACACACGTCGAGAATCAAGGCATTTCCCATGGCAGAGTGCACGTACATTTTCTCACAGGAACATTCCCTTAAGAAAAGAGAGATGTCTTGTTTTATAAGCACAAAGGCAAGATTGTGGAAGTGTAAAGATCCATTCACAAGGTGCCACCATCGCAGGAGCTTAGACATTTTCCCCATTTTTTCTTCTCATTTTAAACCTGTAAAATTTTTTTCGCGTGATATGGAATTTATTGTTTTGTTTTTCTGTATGACCTGCATATCTATGGCCATAAGCCACACCCAAGTAATTTCCTATACGTTCGTGAATTCCGTTCGGTATATACACAGCTGGGGTTTCCCAAAGTATTACCATACCTCATTGTTTATTTATACATTAATGAATGCGTTAGGTTAAAAGATTGGCATACCTGATACAAACCTCTTGTTTGGTTTCCTGCCTTTCAAAACAGCTGAACAAATTGCATAAGAGTTTTTCATTTTGTTTACTTGCCTATTAAGTTGAAACATTTCATCCTACCTTTCAATTCCCATCTAGTCACGTCTTCCAAACATATCAACCCCTGTTTATCATGAGGCCAACATTACTGTGACTTTTATTTTGGCATCATAAGAGTGTTTACATTGTCTTGAAGATCCAACAGTGGTGAGATCATTACTGATGATGACACTGTATAAACATAGGTTAAGCCAAAACTAGAACCATTGTGCCCTTTTTACTTATTGCTGTAATACCCTGACATATACTTTGAGTTTTCGGGTTCATATATATACATATATATGAGGCTTATAATGCCTTTAGTGATGTCTCATTTTTGTACTCAAACAATAAAGGGCTTTTACTTGAATTCTGCAAAATGCTCCATCTGAGACTCAAAGGAGCACATTTACAGCGTTCATTACATGTTTACGCTTTGAAAAGGTAACTCAAGTGTGCTTATGTACTGCATGATATGTTGACACATACATTGCTTAAGTTTAGGGGGAAAAACAAAAAAACACGCACACACCAGGTCTGTTACTGCATAAGGGTCGCAATGAGGGAAGGGGGACGTATTAATTTTACTAATCATGGTAGTGACACATTGGTCAAACATGGGGCTGCTGCTTTCCATCTGCCAGGGAATGCAAGGCATTTTATTTCCTGTAGAGAGGAGCCTTTTACTTGAGGCTGAGTAAGCACACAGAGGATGGCACACATGGGGCCCCTTTTTTCCTGGCTCCATGGTGTGCATTAAATTTTTGGCGTAAACAGCTCGGGGTGTGAATACTAGGTTCCCATTTACGAGGGAAACAAATATCATAACTTAATCAAATAAAATGCACACTTCATTAGGGATGACATATATAATTTTGGCACTGCATTTTCTCACATTTGTGTGAAAACTTTTCACCACACCAAGTGACAACTTGGAAATCATCAATCAGAATTAATGAAAATATATATGTGAAGATGAAAGGCCACATCAGTCCCTTTGAACAATCCTTTTGTGCAACCAATGCTCTACTCGGCATGTGGTAACTTTGATATTATCCCAGTAGAAATAAAAGCTTGTATACACAAAGCAGTCCAGAGACAAATCTCTGCAGCATTAAGAGTACCTCATCAAATCGAACGATACAGTATATCACATCAAGGTGTAAACAGGCTTGCGACCTTACTTTGAAAATATTACATTAAACATTTACTCCTTTAGTGAAAGTATTCACCCTCAATTGGTGTTCCTTTTGTGGACCTGCAATTTTTTAAGTTGTTCGACACCTAAAAGAGTTAGAACATAATAAAACCAATGTTGGCTATTTTTTCTTCTTAACGGGTAAGCAGTTATATTCTTTGGGTCTTCCGGTAAAGTCACGTAGATAGGTTGAAAGAAAATAACAAAAAACTACGACGTTTCGATCACAACACAAGCGATCGTCATTCTCCGTTTCGATCACAACACGAGTGTTGTGATCGAAACGTCGTAGTTTTTTGTTATTTTCTTTGAACCTATCTACGTGACTTTACCGAAAGACCCAAAGAATATAAATTCCTGCAGTCACGAAAGCTTTAAGTCAAGGTATAAGCAGTTGTCCAAAAACTATTAGACGAAAGCATCCCCACACTTTCCATCTGATGGTTCCTGCAACATTACCATTCATCTCCTGCGCACGAGCTGAACTCACCCCCCTCTCTCCCTCTCTCTCTACTGGTAGTCATGTTGTCGGGATTGTTCTCTCCATTGTCTGCCATCTGTACTCGACTATGCCATTGGCTGTCATCCCTTCTAGCAATACATCTTTGCTAAATACACTTTCTTAACAGTCAATAAGTCTCTTTTTCTTATGTGATATGTTGATTACCTGCTCCTTTTCCCATCTCATCATTCTTACCAATGAAAAGATAATTTTCTTCATTGTTCCAATCACAATATGTATGTTTATTTTTTGCATTGGGATTTGAATGACTTCCACAGTAATAAAATCTCACTGTACTGGATTTTTGTTTAACATACATTTCCACCTGTGACATGTATTTGTTATGTTTAAGCCATTATCCCTTCCAAGCAAAAAACTTACCTGAACGCTTGTAGAGTTTAGTGATTCCTCAAAAAAACAATCAATTTCAATGAAGCAGGAATTCACATTCCTGGTTCGTTGAAATTGAACCAGGAATTTTAAATAAATTCAATAGAAAATAATCTATTGCTCATGGTGTACAGTGCAGTCTCCAACCATTATTCACCCTATCTCTCTAGCCTCTGTTTATGTGCCATAAAGAAGGGCCCTTGCCCAAATGTCACCTATAATATATTTTTCCTTTTAAGGCCACTGTTATTGACGAATGTGAGTTTTTTGTAATTCGCATAATGAGCTGCACTGAAACAGGAGTGGAATGCATCACCAAACCACAACTGCGACCCAACAGCTGTGCCAGCCTCTATATATCTCCAATGCACAAACAGTGAAGAGCTATACTTGGCTGTTCCAGGTGGCCACATGTCTAAATGGTGTAGGTCTTCAAACTGAAGTTGTGTGCACATACCCCAGCACCTCTGTTCCAATATGTCCACGCTTAAATATTCTCACTTGGACTATTTTCTTTATTCTTTCACGACAATTAATAGTTATAACTCACGTGCTCACAATTGTATAAAAACAAAAACACCAATTCAATGCAATATATATATACGTAGAACAGGTTACATGTTGCATGCTTTGTTAAATGTAGCTAGCAATTAATGTATGATAAAATTAACAACATTTATATTTTTAAAAAATCTCCATAATACACATGAAGCATTTGGGTTATACATATACAAATATTTCCTCCGTGCATATTGCAGGTTTTAATTAAAACATGTTATAAGCTGGTACGGTGCTGGGCAAGGGGAGGGGGTTGCAGTGGGGGGGGGGGGCAGAAGGCTGGAGGTCGTGAGCCACGAGATTCGGCTTCCATTAAGCCATCACGACGAACTGCCAATGTGGAAAGGCTGCAGAGTACACTCACGATGCTGTGTGTTTAGGCAGGAGCACCAGGCCCTGCAGGAGAAGCTGGCAGCCCTGGAGAAGAAGGTCATCGTGGGTGGAGTGGACCTCCTCGCCAAGGCAGAGGAGCAGGAGAGGCTCCTGGAGGAGTCCAACATGGAGCTGGAGGAACGGCGCAAGCGCGCAGAGAAACTTCGGCGAGAGCTTGAAGAAAAGGAGGCAAGGAGAACCCATTTGTGGGCAATTCCACGCATTCCTTGGGCCACTCTAAATTAACGTGTATTCATACTCTTAGTTTTTTCGGTAAAGTCACGTAGGTAAAAAATGAAATTAAAATTAATAAAAATAAAATAAAAATCACGACGTTTCGGAGACGGTCCCACCTGATGACGGAGACTTGTGTTGCCTCCGAAACGTCGTGATTTTTATTATTTTATTTTTAGTAATTTTTATTTCATTTTTTACCTACGTGACTTTACCGAAAAAACTAAGAGTATGAATCCTTGCAGTCACGAAAGCTTCAAATCTAGAATTAAAGTATTTTCATTTTACCAGCGAAGGCCCACTGAGATATATAGCTCTTTTTCAGAAGCGACCTGGCCACATATGACAGCTCAACGAAGTGGCTTATCATGTGGACATTTGTGGGAGCCAAATACTCTAAACGCATGTTGATTCTAAATGTGGAGGGAAAAACCGGTGGACCTGGGGAAAAATCCACGCCGCCACGGGGAGAACATGCAAACTTAAAATATACAGGCGTCGGATTCGGGATCGAACCCACGACCTCCTGTATACCAGGCAAGGGAGATAACATAGCACCACTGCAGCGCTCACTCCACTGCAAGGAGGTCATGTCTAATCTATATTGCCAGTATTTTGCTTGTGCATTATCTGCCCTTGATGTACCAGGCTCATTAGTGGTTTGGGTGCCCCGGATTATACGTGTTCTTAACAAGACCCTCATTATTTCCATGAAAACCCATTTTTCCTATTTACAGCTTATAATGTTACTTATTATTCTTTCCTATATGATATTAAAGGTAATAAAACACACCACTGGAGCCACAGAAAATCACAAGCCAATTCGGGAATGCACAATGCACTTCTACAACTACTTACTCTACAGCACTAAACTGGGACGGCATGGAGACCTAGTACAGAGTGAAGATGTAGCAAAATAACGCCGGTATATCCAGCCACACATTATTCCGAGGACACAGTGTGTGCTCTTGGCCAAGCAGTTGGTAGGGCTCAGGGTTTGTTTTGCCGAGCTTCAGAAGAAACTCGGACAAGGGCAGAGAGTGAACCATAACAGGCTGCGGACATCAGGTGTAGCCTATTACGTTAAGGTGAACGCGACAGTGTGCATTCATTGCTGAAGCGCTGCAGCTGGAGTTATTATTTTACTGCAGGAACCTATGTAAGTTACGGCACCTTTGCCTTGCGTGTCATGCTGGCCATTGCCTGCAGGGAAACTGAAGTTTAAAACTCAGCAGTGGCCAGATGTGCGCGCACTTAAGAGGTGGATTTTGTGAAAGACTTTGCTTACAGGCCTGGCTGTAATTTAGATGTTGTCTTTGCGTGCATATTCAGGGTTTCCACCGACCTCCAATTCTGATTAAACTAATGGACCAGTTTAGTTTTCCGTTCCCATGGCGAGGCCAATGCAATGATTGAGAATAAGACACCAATGCTTTAACCTTTCATTTAACGGTGCAGGACACACTTTTCATGCTGGAAAAAGCAGGCTAATTTGTCCTATTGGTAGACAATCAAAACCTATCAGGGAATGGTGAAGCAACATGATGTGTATTCTTTTGTACACATTCAGTCGAACAAGGTCCCGTTATTTCAAAACTTGTGGAACAAAAACTGTCCGGAAAAAAAGAGACCTGAAAATCACAGCGGGGCGACAGCATTAATCTCAGTTCCTTAGATTAAATTACAAACTATAAACAATTTTTCTTATGAATCTTTAAACAAGTGCATTACGTATTTTTCCCCATTCATGGGATTGTTTAGCAATGACAGGTTCTGGATTATAACAAACCTCCCCAATTCCAGACCTCCGTAATATTAACACAATTTCACATTTACCTTGTAGCCACAAAAGGGGGTGGGGGTGGTGGGTGGTACGATTATGGGGGTGGGGGAGAAGAAGAGAAATATTGGAATAAAACACTTGTCAAGAAATGACGACAACCAACTCTCCCTTTAATCCCCTGCATTATCCAGGGCAGCCAAGTTAGCAGCGCATGCAGGAGAGTAGAGGTGGGGGGTTTTTTTCCCCCTCTGGCTAATTAGTGTGCCGTCTGCTCCCACTTTGCAGCAAGAACGCCTCGATATAGAGGAAAAGTACAACAGCCTTCAAGAGGAAGCCGCTGGAAAGACCAAGAAGCTGAAGCGAGTGTGGACCATGCTGATGGCTGCCAAGTCTGAGGTATTGCAGAGATTTTCCAGATGCAGTCTTCTACACAGCACCGTATTCTTAGTGCTACCGTAGCATTGAGCTTTTGCAAAACACATAAGCTAATACGTTAAGCACAAACCCTGCTTTGGCCCCTGCAGTCCACACTACTTATAACATCAAACAGTTTTGATGAAATGCTAAATGCATTTCAGATACGTAGACAGATTAAAAATAATGTGTTCTAATTTTACGTACGTACTTGCACATACACAAAATAATGTAGCCCCAGCACAGAGATGCATATGCTGTCAGAGAAGTTAAGCATACCAGTACAGATGAACATAAAACATCATTGGATGTTTTATATATATACATACACATAAATACACCAGAGATCCCCAGTGTAGTAGCATACACAGGCTGTTTGAGTAATTTCTGTTAGCGAGCACCTATAAGGCTGGCATGCCGCCATGAGAGGCTGCTGTGGCCAAGACCACAACAGCCACCTTTGTTTCCCCAGTGCTGTTGTTTACACACCAGGTACTCATTTAATACCCAGTTGACCTCGGGGAGGCCCCATGTGTTTATTCAGATATTCGTCAACGATGTTGGCCATGAGTAGGAATCACTAGTGTGCTGGGTTTGTCGCACAGTGCACTAACCACAATGCCACCAATACATATATATACACACACATTTTACACAACATTTCCTTATCCGGTTTAAAGCATAAAATGCTTGCAGGCTTGTCCGAAATATGATGCTGAAATCAACTGCAGTTCAGGGGACCCAATGCTCCAGGAGATAATTATGACTGAAAATAATTTTCCCTTGGACACGTGAACTAATTCCCTGATTACCCTGCACACTAACAGCAGCCCCACACAGATACACACAAGTGTTACACTAAGGTAAACAACTTTAGTGCCTCGAACGCTGTGCCAAAAAGCCAACTCCATGTTATGAACGTGGACTCAAAACATTTCCGAAAAGAGAACATCCTAAAATTGAGAACATCCTAATATTAGAAATGGTAGCAAGGGACGTTGTTAGGTCTTGTCAAAATAACGATTTATAATGTTTCCAGTTGACCGTACAAAAAATCAGCATGTCTTCACGGTTCATGATGCAGTGGTCGTCTTATTTTTGTGTGTCCATGGCTCTGAACTTCATGACCTGCTTTGAGTTTGGCTTTTGTCCTGAGAAAAAAAGGCATCTTGAAGGTGATTTTCCTCATTCAAGTTCATTTGTTTGACCAAGTGAGAACTCATTGGTGTGAGGAGTTCAAAATAAGTGCAGCATATTGGTGTTGACAGTAGGACACGCGAGCACGCTACCTTGATTCAAATAGGTTCCCGTGATATGGAATGTATTACAGGTAGGAACAACAGTTCCACACTACCCACCAGGGATTATTTGTCTGTCGTGCATAGCCCCTCCCAAACATGTACGCTCCCGGATTGGTTGAAGTGCATCACGTGACCGCGAGCTTTCTGTCATGCACGAATGCGCTGTCCAACCAAGTTCCTACCTGCCCACTCCTAAGGAACGTGTTTTCTAAGTGGACGTTGTCCCGCGCCGACCTTGGAGCAGTTATTCCTTACTCCCTCTCCCACACATGGTCTGGCATTCCTGCGGTCAAGAAATCATTGGTAGAAACGGGAGGGAGGAGTATAAGGGATGTTCATGGGCTTATTTTGTCCAGTGGGAAATTGAGGTCCACCCACGCCTGCCCTGTCAGAAGACGTTTCTACACAGAGATAGGGTCAGTGATTGAAGAGCCAACCAATGTTCGGGTCAGGGGTTGCATATACACACACCACTGCCAAAGTAGATAGGAGGCTTTAAAGCCAGCAAAAGATTAGTCGCATGTGCCATTACATTATCTTAGTTTTCCATGCGTCTGAGGACTCTTGTGACAGTTTGCCAGAGCACACCTCACCTTTGATAAGATAAGCTTTATTTAAACCAAGCTGTATACAAAGATGATCTGTTTATAAACAGTGAGTGCGCAGTGAATGATAAGTTATAATATAAAGAAAGCTGTTGTTTAAAAATGCAACAATATTATTAATTGATACAACCTAGGGGGCCGTTAAATAGTACTTAATATGGATAGTTAAATCAACACTGTTGTACGCTAATAATGGGTGTTTATGTGGAGAAATGAAACTCGTTAATGCCCAGTTGATGAGTGGGATGTGGGGACCATCCAGGACTGCTTTGGATATCACTTGCCACTGAGGTTGGCCAGGTCAGTGGGTAAGTCGCGCCAATGTGCACTGGCGATGCATGGTCAGACAAACCCCACAACAGACACGGATTGTGGAGGCCTACAACCGGCAGTTGATTGATAGAGGTTTGATAAATACCAGCTGAGCTACCTTTAAAACTAACATGTATCAAAATTCGCATCATTAATCGGTTACAAAACTGCAATTACTTTTTTGCCATCAGCATTTCTGGCAGTGTCGCTCAGATGTTGCATTGCCAAAGGGGTAGTAGTGCCAACTGAAATCACTCTTATAAAATAAAGGAACATGAACAAGCTAAGAATCAGAAGCATTTCAATGGTACTCAGCCAGTTTCGGAATTCTCCATGCACAAATAATAACAGTACACTTGATTGGATTCCAGTGCATTTCAACCTTCCCCCCCCCCCCCCTTAATATTGTTGTAAGTATAATGTAGTAAAAAATGATTGTATAAATTCCCATAACACAAGTAAATATCACCCCCCACCCCCCCCCCCCCCCCCAAAACATTCGGTTTAACTTAAAATCATCAACGAATAATAATTTTGGTCAATTTGTAAAAGTTAAACCAAACTTTAATGTCAATATTATCATCCTTTAACTTTAGATTAATCATAATACATTAGCCCTAATTAGTTTTATATACCAATTTACCACACTGATCAAATTATGAACGCTTATAAAACCAAAATAAGCTTGCTTTGATTTGCAAAATATTGAAATATAGAATTGATTGTTTTCAATTTCGATTTAAAGCTTTCGTGACTGCAGGGATTCATCTTCTTGGTTATTTCGGTAAAGTCACGTAGAAGGGAAATAATAAAATAATAAAAATAAAACATAATAAAATACAATTCTCACGACGTTTCGGCCACAACGCAAGCAGCCGTCCTCAGGTGAAGAACAGGTCTGTCGGAAAGACAGCGTCTGAATGACTGTCTTCAGTTAATAACTTGAAAACTAGAAAGTTCAAAACACATTTATAACTGGTAAGGTGCAATGCACGGATTGTATCATTGTTCCAAGGAGTTAAAATTTACAAGCAGGACATGCATTCCACATTGACTTTATTCATGCCAATTGTTGTGTGAACACATTTTAAAAGGTTTGCTAATTATCTATTTGGCTTGCACTCTTAAAATACTATAGAATGACAATGGTAAAATAAGACAAATTTCCATTTATCATGTGACTTTACTGGGATTTTTATTGCATAGCACATCAATGCAAACCTTTTGCAAACCTCGTCATAAACATCTAGGCCATTAAAAAGCTTTACAACTGCTGCCAAGTTAGCTATACTTTTGCAGTTATTTGCCAAAGTTGTAAAATTGCCTTCAGTGCTGTAAAATAATTGGCAGTTGCCTACTTGATGAACGGCTCTCACATCCTTTGGTTGCGGAACACTGAACGGGAATTGAGACCAATGACGGAGGAACTGCCCACTGCTTGCTTCTCTAATCACTACAGGACATGTACATACTTCCCACCTTACACGCAGCATTATCTGTGGCCTGCGGCTTACACAGCACTCAACTAACCGGCATATGTACGAGGGGTGGGTGGGTGGTGCGGGGGGAGGAGTTTTTGTTGTTGTTGTTTTGAACACTGTCCAAAAGATGCTTGGGCAAAAGCATGAGCACGACCCGTTCTCCCAGAGTTCCTGAGAACATTACAGAAAACAGATGGGCGCCGGTAGTTCCTCGGTCTCACGGCCCCTTAGCTCCCTGCGGCTATAACCCCCCCCCCCCCCCCCCCCCGGTCCGGCCTCATGTTATTCTTTTTTGCAAACGTACACAAGTGAATTGCTTAGAAACCCTGGCCATGCACGTATTCCGCTTCCTTGCCATTGTTGTTCTTCCCCCCCGCACCTCCGATTAGCACGGTTGGCTACGTATGGTGCGAAAGAAGTTCAACATACATACATGTATGCTCCAATAATAAGCGCAGCTTGCATTTGAGCAACACGTGGAAGAACGCTGTTGTAGACATTTTCATCCGCAGAATGCTCGGAAACTCTGTGTTATTATTTGGGTGGGGTGTCGAGGTTGGAGAGGTTATCCAAATAGGTTTCTAAATGCCATTACTCTCAGAAAACTAATAGCAATAAATCACGACTTAAAAATGTTAGTTATTAATTATGGTTTTCTCTGTTGTTATGCACACTGCCATAGTGTACTTTTTACACAAAGTAGTTTTTAGTCATGGATTTCAGGGTGAGTATGTTTTCCATTAGTTCTTACCACACTAAAGAGTGGGATGTGTCCTTTGGTATAGCGCTGAGGACACTCAGGATGTCTCCAGTCTGAAGGGGGTAAATGCACTCTGTTTTGTCAACTCATCAAATAAGGCTTTTTCTATCCAATTAGCTTGCTTCACAAGGGATTTGTGTTTTTTCGATTGCTGTTAGCTTTGGGTCTTGTACACTTGAGTCCCGAATCGCTTATCATCCCCCAGGAGGGTTTATCAGTTAACTTACGATGGAAATGTTTACAGTTCATTCCTCATCGTGCCGGACAAAAATTCCGCTTCCTTGCCCGTTCGTGCAAGCAGTTGAATTCCAAGGGGCTCGATTAATCTTGCACAAGTATCTCAGTTGTTAACAAATGTTTCGCTTCTACTGTATACCCCTTTGCAAAATTGAAAAAAATGAAAAATGTGCATATTTTATGGCATTAACTGATTGAACCAATTTCTCAATTAAAATGAATGATATGGTTTCTTATTATTTTATCATAATGAGGGTCATGTAACGTAAATCATATAAATGTACACAAAGTCCTTGTACACCTCTTGATTCAGTTTCCACAATACTGTAACTGCACGCTGTTAATTGCTCAATTGGGACTAAACAGCAATCATCGCCCCCTACCGGCAGACTAATGGCGCAGGTCACTCTTGCAAATTAGACTATCGTGTTCTCTCGAATTCTCACCTGGCATAACAAAATAAACCTAATTAGAGACAGTTGTGGGGGGGGGCAGGGTGGGGGGAAGAAAATAAGCAATACAACTATCCCCAAGCTTTGTTTTACAATTTCAAAGAGTTGTAGAATTTAGGGTTTTTAATTCTCTTTCATAGCCTAAAAAGTAAACATTGTTACGGAAATGTTTCAGCTATAAAAAAAAAGGAACCATTGTGCCACGCACGAGACGTTTTAGTTTTCAACTGCCAACAGATCTTGAAACACGGTAAGGACGTGGTTCTTTGAGAACGGGCTTCCCACTTTATTAGCCAACAACTGCAAGGCATTTTCGGTCTACATAATAAGCAAACCATTTTCAGTATGCCTTGGAAAAACAAATTTACTTTATTACTGGCAAAATAACTTGGCAGTCTTTGGGCCCATTTGATTCATTACTGGAAAGGCCCCTTGGACAAAAAGTTCATTTTCGTTTTTACTATTTATTCACGTTGTGGAATAACGAGACGTGCTGTGCACTGTCAAACGGCTTCTTTGAGATAATGAATACCCTCCCAGCACTTAACAACTGAGCAGCACACATCCAGATGAGAATATAACTGGGGAATAGCTATAAATTAGGGCCACTTTACCATCGACAAAGCAGCAAATTTCCAACCTTGAGAAATGTGATTCCTGAAAATGTTTGAAATATGGCCGATTTTTTCCTTCAATGGCACTTTTATGACCCCGGCAATAAAGACCAACATGGCAGTGGAAAATAAATCCATAATTAAACATTAAGCATTGCTGTAGCTCTACACTTTCTGTCAAGAGAAAATAGGACAATAAAATTCATATGTGTGTATTGTAATTTATTCTTCAATATAAAATGCAGGAATATTAAAAACAGAGCAGTTTCTTTCACTTTCCTGCAATGCACACTACTTGGTTTTAATGTAATATACGATGCCAGTCACATAGGATCCATTTCACAGTTTCCAGGTTATTTACATTGGAAATAATCGCTTGTAGATATAACCATACAAATATTTACACCAGGTTTGTTAAGGTTTTGAAGATGTAACAATCGTATTAAAAAACATTGAAGGGCGTTTGAATTTCACGAACACTTTTTCAGGAGGATTAATTCATTCTATTTGATATATCGCCATGATTCACAGAGACATTTCTGACCGAATCAGGCAATCGCTATGTCTGGAAGACAAAGAGGCGCGATGGTGATAAATGCAGCAATGATGCCTACAGCCCACAGAACATTTTCTCCCCTCCAGCTTAGCCTCCCTTGTCTAACCGAAAATGGACTTTGTAGTAATGCGTGCCAGAGAGAAATGTCCCCGTCACCACTTGAAGCCTCATTTTTACAAAAAGCGGGCTCTCTTCCTCGACGGTCTGTGGTTTGAGAGTGGTTCTACTTTAGTGTCCAAGTGAACGTGTTTACTCATCAGTCTCCCTGTCTCCGAGAAGCGAGTCACAAGTGTTTTGGGGGCGGCCTGGGGTCAAGAGGTTAGAGATTATCCATGCCGCAAACGCAGCAGAGACACACTCGTGCAGGCGCCACGTCCCGTTTGTTCTCTCCCGCACCGGGAGCCATTGCGCCAGATTTCAGATGAGCACACGCAGCAAGGCATGTGCTTGGCAGCACATGCCGCACATACACGAAGCCACTCTCCTTTTATGTGCTTATGGAGCTGTTTGGTTACAGCTTTTGTTGATCAATGAACATAATGTAATTTGATATTTTGTATCGAAGGATTAACAGTAAAAGAAGTGGCAAAGGAAAATAATGTTTCATTTCAGTACTGCACATTCTTTGTTGTTGCAAAAAGACGTTGAGGTTATTTTTTTTTTTGGGGAGGGTTTGCTTTTTGTACGTCGTAATCAAAAAGCTTTTGCCTGTCTTCATAATTGAAAATGACAAATTAGAAATAAAATATGAAATGCTGTAAAGATAAAACGAAACAAGCAAAGTCTACATGGACCCATTTTGGAGGACACCCAAAATTATTGATATTCTAATGCAGTCAAGAAGATTATCCGCACTCCCGGGAGAAACCTCATGTGAAATGCAGTCTGCTTGAAAGCTTTCATCCTCGTGGTCTCCAACCCCCCCCCCCTTCCCCTTTTCCTCTCCCGGCCTCTCTGTAATTTCGCACGAGGGGCCGAATGGATCACGCGTTTGGCAATTGTGCCCCTGCAGACCACGATCTGATTCTTTCATGACTCTCCAGGGGGGAGGGAATGCTAACAAAATAAACTGTCAAAGAAATGTTTGCTGTTCTAGTTGCTGGTATCAGTAAAAACTATAGAAAATATTTTTCATATGAGTCAGCCTTTGCATTTAGGGCACACCAATGTACACATCTTTTGCATTGGAGAAAAAGAAACGTTCCAAACATTTAAGGTGAATTATGACCTCCCTTTATTTATTGGGCCAGGTTAGCATTTTTTCCTACTCTTCAAAACATTTATTGTAGAGTCTATACCATTTCTCTCTGCAATATTGTTTTATTTTGCATGATATTGATTTTAGTCATTTAAAAAAAAATCAAGAGACAGGCTTTTTTGGTCAGCCCAGCTCAGCAGTGCATACAGTGCCAGCAAAATACTTATTACAAGTTAAAAATATCAGTCCTTGGGAAACAGCAACCCCGCTGATGATGATCACACATGTTGCTTCATAAGGATAAATTCCCACAAACTCTTGCGAGACACCATGAGTGGATAGCATTACTGCAGTTTCTTGGAGAAAATCCTTCAGGCTGAACAGGGTCCTTGGAGAGCTTCCCTTCCCATTCCCAGAAAAGAAAAAAAAATGGAAGAGAACAGCATGAGTAGTAACCTTTACGTCCATAATTCAACGAGGACTCGGGCAACACACTGTTCAGTGCTCGGTTTTACACAGCAGCACTTAAAACGGCCCAGTGATGAAAACTGCACATGTGATATTTGTGTCAGATTTCATTACACAATCGTGGACATGGCACACTTCATTTAAAAGTACAAGTATGAAGTATAGGTGTTACACGGCAGCATCTTGCTTCCAAAGAGAAGAATGCAAAGGGAATGGCATTTTGGTCTAAAAAGTATTTTATTACCTAACTTTACCAACATATGCCATTTAACACTCCGGCAAATTCATTACAGAAGGGGAAATGTTTTTCGTGTGTACATTTTTGAAATAGCCAACCAATGATTTTCCAGAGTAATGTGGAAAAGGTGTGGCGCAGTAGTAATCATTTGTCTGTTTGTCCGTCAACTAATAAATTATAAGAGCCTTTCCGAACCCCCCCCCCCCCCAGATTTGGGGGTAAAAAGTTGATCCAACAGGTTTACAAAAATTGTCGACCCCCCCCCCCCGAGAAAAAATGTTCACTCCCTCCCCACCTAACTTTTTATATGCCGACATATAAAAGGATATATCTCCTGGTATATACGATGTATATGCCTACACATCCTATATACAGTAGTCAATAGTATCTGCACACATTAGGGGGAGGGGGAAGAAGAGGACATCGTTGGGGGCGCACGGAGAGGCACGAAGCGCTGAGAAGCCCTCCGCAGGAGCCAGCATTTTGGTGGACATTGAAATTCTGGTAAAACAAAAAGGTGGACAATGCAAGACATGTCAATTAGGCGCTAAAAATTTAACCCGTAAAAACAAAGTTTTTCACTATAAATCCTTTATATGCGTGGCGGCTAGAGTCCTCTCGTCCTCTGGCTTGAGATGGCTGCCACCTATGGGTCAGATGATTGCCTGCCACCATTAAGCAATTGGTAATTAAATAGATTTTTTTTTTTCCTAAAAAGTGTAAAATTTTGGATAAAAAATTTCACGAAAATAAATTGTACACGCACAACGAGTCTGTGTGCAAAATGTCAGCTCGATTGGATCACGGGAAGTGGGTTAAAAAACGACCGAAAGATTTGCACGGTCGCAAGCGCACAAGCAAGCAAGTGAACTTAATATAAAGGATTTTTTAAAACATTATTAGAGCTTAAGTATGTGAAATATGGGTGTGTGGACTTATAATGTGTTGTCTGATTTTATTGCTGCTTAAACCAATCGGTTTACTCGTGGCCATGTTTGTGGTCATGTCGGCACCGAGTCACAGACCCTTAATAATAATAACACTTTTATTTTATATAGCATCAGCCATGCTAATAGCATCCCACAACGCTGTGCATTAATTATATATGAGGACCAAATCCCATAGTACAGCCACTGCCAAGCAAATGAGAACCCTACTACCAAGCAAAATCAAAAATGAGTAAACAAATGAAATGTCACCAAAACAAAAAGCACAAACAACAAAAAAGTTAATTCTAGATTTGCAAGTTTTCGTGACTGCAAGAATTCATACTCTTTGGTTTTTTCGGTAAAGTCACGTAGGTAAAAAATTAATTAAATAAATTAAGACGTCTGAAGATGGAGGCTTTTGTTGCTTCTGAAACGTCATTATTTAATTTAGTTGTTTTCATTTATTTTATTTTTTACCTACGTGACTTTACCGAAAAAAACAAAGAGTAACAAAAAAGTTATCACAACAGAGCAATGTATCCATTAGGCAATGAGCAATAATTATGGAACTCGTGCAGAAGCTTTCCAATGCAATGTTTTGTATACATAAAAAACTACCTAAATACAGCTTACGTAAATTAAGGTGTGCATAGTTGCATTCAGTGTGCTTATATGTACTAGCAATTATAAATAAATAAGCAAATGTACCTGTCAAATTGAATTCGGTGAACCTTTTCGATTTTTACATTGTCCCTTGAGCCCTGTTGGTGTTAATTTTTTCACATTTAACATCAACCAGAAAAATAAATAAATGAATCCTTCAAACCTGTCAGAATATCTGTGCAGCCTTCCGCATCCACTGAACCTTAGCCTTCCACCAATGCTTCATGGTGATTCAAACACAAGTGATTCTTTAGTGTTATTAAAATTGCAAATATAACATTTTAAAGATTGAGCTAATCCTCATTACATTTTTATTCGATGTATTAGCTTGTAATTACATAAAGAGTATCAAATGTTTCTGTGATATTATGAATAATTTGCCAAACATTCCCATAACTGGAAAGGCTCTCTCTGGTTTTGAGAGGTTTTACCGTATTCACCATGAACATGCTTTGTCTGCAGCACAGATTATATTTATCCACCCACTGTTAAATCAAGGGTTCACTATATACACGACTACTTCTAGATTTGAAGCTTTCGTGACTGCAAGGATTCATACTCTTAGTTCTTTCGGTAAAGTCACGTAGGTAAAAAATGAAATTAAAAAAAAAATCACGACACACAAGCTTCCGTCTTCAGGTGAAACTGTCACAGCAAAATATCTGTATCAAGATAAAATATCTTGCCTCCGAAATGTCGTGATTTTATTGTTTTTATTTTTTATTTTTATTAATTTTAATTTCAATTTTTACCTACGTGACTTTACCGAAAGAACTAAGAGTATACACGACTACTATTTTTATTTTACCAGGTAAGGCCTACTGAGCTATCTGTCTTTTTAAAAAGCCACCTGGCCCACAAATGATATCTCAACCAAGTGGCTTATCATGTGCAAATGTATATCAGCCAAATGCTCTAAATGCATGTTTATAAATGTGGAGGGAAAAACTAGAGGACCGCCAGAAAAATCCACGCGACCACGGGGAGAACATGCAAAACTCCAAATATACAGGCGTCAGTGTCAGGATCGAACCAACGTTACCCTGTATACCAGGCGAGGTCGTTAACATCTCGCCACCCTGTCCTATAATGTGCAACTTTTCGACAGTAATAGGGGGGTGACCTTTTCCCGCAGATGGCAGATCTTCAGCAGGAGCACCAGCGCGAAACCGAGGGGCTCCTGGAGAACATCAGACAGCTGAGCCGTGAGCTGCGCCTGCACATGCTGATTATAGACAACTTCATCCCCCAAGAGTACCAGGTGATCCAGGCACCCATGCCGTGCACCGTTGACCCCCCTTTCATTCCCACAGTGCACGCATCTCTGCGAATGCTTCTCGGGTGGGGCCTTCGGGGTCATCACCGCGGCGTATAGCGTACACCCAGTTGAATTAATACGGTAGTGCTCAGGTGACCTGGTGGATCAGAGGCCAGAACACTGAGCTGGCCCTGCTGAGATGCTGGGTTAGAATCTTGAGCAACTGCCTGTGATTAAAAATTATTCTCAAGTACAGTGAGGTGATGTTCGCAGCCTTACCATCGATGATTGCACAAAATCATCGCAGATTTGGTTTCTGCACACAGTTTGGCTAAATTCCAGCTCTGCGATTTGTAAAAAAAAAAGTATATTGGCTATAATGTCATGCGACGAATATCACTCTTGGAGGTAAAGATAAAAACATTGTTTACGTAAGGTTTGAGTGATGAAGGCGATTGCGGATTGTATATATGTATGAGAATCGTGACGTGGTTCCTGGATATGGCTTGACACAATCTGTTGATGGTGTCCTGGAGTCACCCAAAAAAAACCCTGTTGAAGAGGCAATCGGAAAGCCACATTCATTGTCTTGCCCTAGCTCTGGCTCAACCTTAGTGCGGAGTGGTTCGGTGAATATTTGGGAGCAGGCGGGCATCGGATGAACCTGAGCTTAGGACCCGGATTTGGGTAGAGACCATTTAAAGAAGAGTTCAATTTACCTCCTGGATTTCACTGATGGACCGGCATTGCTTAAGCAGCAAGGTATTGATATTTCTTATTACAAGGGTATTTACAATACGGACAGTGTGGGCAGTGCCTGGTATTAGGGTAATATAGGTTATTGATCAATAAAAGGTAACATCCATCATCTCTGTCAGACATTAATCAATATAATGTGACCATAGGCACTGCCATGTTTTGTATGAAATTAATTTAACTGCCACGCTTCAGATTCTGGAATCAGCACCAGCAGGTATCACCGTTCCTGGTCTCATTAGTGTGGAATATCATATTTGCAGGTATCAGCAGTACTATTAAAGAGTCCATTGAATCTGCCAGGTACATGTCTTGCAGCAGAGCAATGCTGTTTGAAGGAAAGCAATGCCATTGTAATAAACGCAATGTTACATCAACACATGATTAAATGGTTTACAGTGTACGTGCTATCTAAAATGTACGTTTGTTACACCAATTATATTTAATGCCACGTTTTCTTGAAAATATGCAGTTAATTTCCAGTAACAGTTTAGCCCGTCATTATTGGTAGTTAGTGTTAAATTGTGCATGCATTTCTAAGAATTTGATTAATATGTTGAGCTGCAAAGTAAACCTTGATAACTAAATTATTGTTCGCAATCAGAAATGCTTTGTTCTTATTGTAATACATCTTAAGCCACTCGGGCACCATACATAGTTGTGAATGTTTGGTTAAACAGGACTCCCGTTTTAACAGGAAATGATCGAAAACTACGTGCAGTGGAATGAAGATATCGGGGAATGGCAGCTGGTAAGGAAATTCCAAACAACCTGTGGACATTTATCAGAACCGGAAATGTACAATTACATTCGTAACAATCTAAATTCTGTCCACATGGCAAAACATTTTTTCAGTCAAGGTCGAATTCGAAATGTACTGACGTTTTACAAAATCAATACCGAAGCAATACTAATCTGTTCATCACATTTTGATTGCCGTTGATTATCTCACGGCACGCTGTGAAACGTTCCCATTTCTGTTCGCGTTACCTACTTTTCCCGAGATTAACCTTTTTTTTCATTTTGGCAGAAATGTGTGGCATACACCGGAAACAACATGCGTAAGCAAACGCCCGTCCCAGACAAGAAGGAGAAAAACGTAAGTCATAACCAACACTGCAGAGACTCGTAGAATTAGCACAAACAAGCTACAAAATACAGCAAGGTCTATTCGGGCACACCTCATGACCTGCAGCTGTGCAGCTTGTTGGACTGACGACCGTGCCACCAGGATCCAATGGCTTTGTGTCAACAAGTTCCCAATTATACATTTCCCAAATTCTCCAGGACAAGGAGGTGTTACGCAAAGGGATGAAGGTCAAAAACGTGTGATCTTTCCACAGTCTGTAAACATTGAATGAGTAAGTCCATCTGAATTTGTGCCTTCTGAGTGTGGAAGGACAGTAGGGGGTCACACTGGCCCTTATATGGGAGCTTGTTGATGGTTCGGGGAGGCTGTCTCCCGATAAGCATTCCAGAGTCGAGGCCATTATCCTTGTATATATACGGACACCATGATATGGCAGCAGTAAAGTTACGGGCTGCCTTCACACATGAATAGTGCATTTTAAACAGATACAATAACTTAAGCTGCTACTAAGACTAGAAACGAAACTATATTTATTTTATCAGGTCAGGCCAACTGAGCTATATTGCTCTTTTTCAGATGCGATCTGGCCAAAACCGGAGTACCTGCGGAAAAATCTGCACGAACACGGGGAGAACATTCAAACTCCAAATATACAGGCGGCAGGATCAGGATCGAACCCACGCGCTCCTGTATACCAGGCGAGGTGGCTAACATCTCGCCACCGTAGTTTCAGTCCTTCATTCTCTGCCTCATTTCTATCCATGGAACACGTCTCAAGCGTCATTGGTGTTTCCTCCCTCTATTTATCCCACGCATATGACTCAAGAATAAAGAGTGACTCCTAATTTTTGGCAGAGATCTACTAAATATTAATTACTTATTTTGTCCCCCTCTAGCATCACGACTCTGTCCCACGCAGCTGTGCGAGAGTTTTTTTTCCACGTTCACAGACTTGCTCGCACAACAACAAAATGGGCGGACAATAAACATAATGCTGGCCTTCGTTTTTAAGTCTCTGGCAAGCTTTATAAACTAAAAATAATTAAAATAGGTCCCTGAAGAGTTCGTGCCCATTTGTGTAAAGTTAAAGGGCAGTTTAATACAAATGTTGGCAAAGCCTTTAAGCAAGCCGTTCCACTAAACATTGTTCATTCGATGCTTTTAAATTAGCCAACAATGGACCACGTCTTGACAATGGACGAATCCTTTATTAAATGGCTTGTTCACTGTTAAGTTCCCCTTTTAAAATGAAGAGCAATCACAATTACTTATAATTAGAAAGATTGTTGCAGAACGTATTGCGAATGCTATCTGTGACTTTTAAGTTCCCAAGTCCGCTCTGCTGTTCTTGGCCTCGTAGCGTCCAAATGCAGACCAAAAATATGGTTTGATTAAATGATCTAAGTGAACGTTACACACACTCCCTGTATAGCCATTAAGCTAGGTTATATACCACATTGTAAAAGGCTTAACCCCCCCCCCCCCCCTAACATACAATGCTGTATTGTAAATTAGTTTAAATGTACATTGACTGCATTCTCAACTCGTAATACTTCCAGCATGTGCAAATGGAATAATAACCTGGCATGCATTGTTGCCTTGTTAACCCCCTTCCTTCCCTCGCTTCGTTGGCAAGCCCTTTGAGGTGGACCTTTCGCACGTGTACTACGCCTACACCGAGGAGAGCCTCCATCGCTCGCTCATGAAGCTGGAGAGACCCAGGACCTCGCGCAGCGGCCCCAAATCACGGCCTAAAAGCGGCCGAAAGTAAGTGTGGTATCGGCCGCACGGGATATGGTCGCTCCCGTTTCGTGGCTAAGACATATTTGTCCCCGTGCATGCTTCAGTGCAGATGGCCACTCCCCACCCCAAATTGGGAGCTGCCAATTCAAGTGGCTGGCTAAACTTGTTTTTTGCATCTTTAAAAAACACGATTGGCTCATCCGTGGTTTCAATAAAGACGGCAAGAGGTGGTGAGTTACGGCAATGATACGATTTTTTAAAAATAAGGTTCCTCACTGATGGTTCATTCACCAACAAAAAGCCACCTCTTTGCGCAGTGATATTATTGTTTAGTCTGCCATTAAATACCTCTCAAAGGTAATAAAAGAATATGGAACACGTTCAACACTCCCACGAATTTAAACACAACCCGTGTGTGTGTATTAAACTTGTGTAAATATACAGTCTATTGAAGTTCTACATCAAACGTGCTTTGTACTGAACAATAAAGTGGGAGATGAGAAGCAGCCATGTATGAAGTACAGGCCATTTTTTTGTTTATTTTTTCAAAAATATACATATATATGTAAAGTCCACAAGGGCCAAAATTAAACGCCGCATAGTCCAAGTAATCCGCAATTGTGAAATGAAACCTTATCCAGACGGTAGCGTGTTTCATTCTACCCCGACATGCAGAAGGATCTGGGGCGCTGCACACAGCGGTGCATTGTGCTCGGCGTTGTTTTAAGTCCCGTTCACGTTAACGCTTTGCGACTTCAGAAGCGATGGGCACGGCACCAGCAACAGGGTCTCACTGTCTAGAATGAGGCACTGGCAAGGGACCCGTGTGCATTGCACACGGTGCGTGTGTGGACTGATTTATAGTAAGCTCCAGGGGCAGCGAAAAAAACACTTGGAAATTATTAAAGTTGGACCTGAACAATGAGCCATTTTATGCGGCGTAACTTACCTTGCCCTCACCACTGCAGTCTGTTTGGAAGAAATTGCTTCATCGTGTTTTCAGCGAGTGATGGACAAAGCTGTAATTGATAGGAAAAAAACGTAACGTCAAAACACGGCTAGTTCACCTTCGTTCAGCACACCGTATATATATGTGTGGAAGCCACTTTTTATATTAGAGAAGTTGTTTATTTTGGAAACTTTGCTTTGATGGTGGATGTTTATGTAATGAGTATGAAATTGTAGGAGACTGACCTGCGGGTCACTTCCCAACATCTCCAATGATTAAGCATTAAACTTGATATTTCGATTTCAAGGTTGTTTGAATTGTTATTGAATTTTTTTTCAAGGCTAAAGCTCGTTAATGTAATTACGTATAAACTCAGAAACGTGATACGTTGTTTTCCAGGTAACCGTGTAAGAAGAACTGCAGTTGTTTTTGACAGGTCTACATAACCTGCTTTCCAACATTTCCATTGTTTTTACTAAGATTTTATAGTCGAGTGGAGCACTGGTGCACCGTGCTATGAACTCGGCAAACAGAATTAAATTCCCGGCCATGGATAATGTCAGTGCCGAGTAGCAACTAAACCGTTCCTGGGCCTTCCCACTCTACTTTACAGACCCACTTCATGATGGTGAAGTGTGATTAAAAAAAAAATCCCCATGGCAGACACGAGCATTGAGAGGCCTTCATCCAGTAGTGGATTGACAATGGGTGAAAATTACATTTTTAGATGCCTCATAGCAATTACCTTTGCAGTAACAGATTCCAAAATGCAGGATATTACATGATGTAATTAAGCTTGAGTCATTGAAAACGGTGGTTCTTAACTTGGGGTGCACGCACCCCCTGGGGGTGCGAGATGCCCTTTCTTGAAGTGCGAGACATGGCCAGTTTTATTTAGAAGGTAAATCATCAAAACAAAAATTAAGAATGGTTACGTAAGTACAACAACTACTTTGTTTCATCAAACCGATGTATTTATTAACATATATTTTTTACGATTGAGAACCAAAGGGGTGCAAGGCTGCAGTAAAGGTTAAGAACCACTGATCTAAAACTGCTAGAAATCCAGCACCTCAATGTTTAGCAAGTTTTAACAATTTGTGCGTTGTGGAGTTTAAAAAATAAATATAATTTGGTTTGCCAAAATAGATAATTAAACTATGTTGATATGACGACGTCATCTGCCATCATTAAGAGATTGCATTCATCGTTCAAAAAAAACCTTTTCGCTTCCAGATGCCGTGAGAGATGCCACGATGCAGGGCATGTCAGTTGTGCGAACACGACACAGTGCAGTACGCCACGTTGGTCACTTGTTCGATGATTGTATTATTTCACACACGAGTTCACTTCTAGCCCAGTATTGCATAATATATGATTGCAAAGTATTGAGAGACAAAGTAATAATGGCACTTCCTCACTTCATAAAACTATTATTTACATCATGTTCCAAGACCACTCAAGTTTAAGGAACACTAAATTTTGATTTAAGGAACACGTTTTTTTTCGTCTGGACCCTAGACAGCGTCAAACTATTAACTCCAGGGATTCAAATGTGTTCTAAGCTGCACAGGCAAGGGTCTGCGCTCTCCGACCACAATGCTCCAGTCTGGAAATTCTAAGAAGGGCACATGGGAATTCCGATTGATGGTTAGCCGTGTCCTGCATTGAAGACTTACAGGATGCAATGCGTGCACACGTGTTTCAAACGAAACTTGTCGGAGCATCGGTAAACGATTATGGACCGGGCTTAAGCTTTGACTCCAATTTCTTTTGTTCGAGTCCGCGATGAATCAGCATCATAAACTTTGGCAGCGCTGAATTCACGTCTGTGTACAGTGTGCACTGCCCCGCCGAGGGAGCTAAAGCGAATTAAAGTGGTACGCGATGTAGCAGTTCATGTCACATTTAACTGTCGGCTTCTTAATCCCAACAGCTGTTATCCCTCCCGCGTGCAACCTATAGCCCAGGCAGCCCCTAACGGTGCCCAGGGATGCTGGCGCTGGAGCAGATTGGCGAAAATATATATAAACCGGTCACTGTCAGGACCGCAGCTGATTCCATCATCGTGCCAACAACATGCACCTCCCGAAATACAATGTGTTTACATGACATCAGCAACAGTTGCCAACATCTGTCTTATTGGACATGTGCTGTTCGACAAGGCAGAAGGAGAGGTCATGAATCAGACATTAACTTGGTAAATGTTGCAGCCACCGACAATTGGACATCTCCAGATTTTATGTAGTCCCCGTGCTCGATTGTTAACTCGGCATGATGGAAGAGGTTTCTAGTAAAACTCGTGCAAGCTGCGTAATGGTGGCGCCATTGCACTAGGTGCATGATAGAGCATTACGTGTATGCAAGACATACATCATGAATGTTACAGGGTGGTGCAGTGGTTATTGCACTGTGCTACAAGCTCTGACTCGAGTTCAATCCCCAACCATGGCTAGCATCAGTGGTGAGTAATATCTGAACCGGCTTTGAATACTTTTTACATTTCACCAAACAGCACTGACCTGATTTTTCGATTTAAAGCTTTCGTGACTGCAGGGATTCATCTTCTTGGTTCTTTCGGTAAAGTCATAAAATAATTCTCACGACGTTTCGGCCACAACGCAGGACGGCTGCTTGCGTTGTGGCCGAAACGTCGTGAGAATTATTTTATTATGTTTTATTTTTATTATTTTATTACTTCCCTTCTACGTGACTTTACCGAAAGAACCAAGAAGATGAAGCACTGACCAGCTAGGTGAAGTTTGGTCAAATGCATCTCCATGGTGTGGGGAGGGGGGCCTTAATATAGCTGTAGTTTAACAAATTGCAGGATGACTACTTTTATAACAGATTCGTGTATCAGTCACATGCACATCAACAGCAGTTATCACAGCATTTAATGAATACATAACCAGCCTCGACTGGCGAACTAACTCCAGGGCTTGCCTATATCCCTGCATCTCACAACCTGCAGGGCTTCTTTGTACGAGACCAACGCTGCGTGAAATCTCCCTTCCCGTCTCCGAATTATTAATTCATTTCCTGCCGTCTCTTGGCTTTGGTCACAGTCTGTACACCCATCTCACCGCGACGTTAATCTCCACCCTTCCTCCTGTCCATTGAAACTCTGCAGAGTTCTGGTCAGACAAATAGAAAGCACCTATAATCACAGCCCCGGAACGGTAGCCCACGTGGGATGGCTCAACGCACACGTTGAATTGTGGTGACGGAAGGAATCCACGCATGCCCTGTTGTATGTGTGCATGTTGAACTTCTTTTGCACCGTATGTAGCCAACCGTGCTAATCGGAGGGGCAGGGGAAGGACAAACTAAACACAAAAAGTACTTCTAAAGAAACGCGTTTTCAATCTAGATTTAAAAGTGCATAGCTTTAGTGGCTTCCTAATCCTGGAAGAGCGTTCCAGACGGCTGCAGAAGCGCATCTGAAAGTGTGCGGTGCAGTGCTCGTCTTTGTTCGATGGCTAGGCCAAAAGCTGCCGTGAGGATGACCGAAGTTGGCGTGATTGTTCATGCTCCTTGACGAGACCAGCGAGGTATTGTAGTTCATTTGTGGCATCTTGTCATGTGTTGTGTGCGCGGTAGAAAAGCATGCCCGCGAAGATGACCACCGGTGCCGGTGCGATGATATCGGTTCATGTGCAGCAGGAGTAAGGCATTCCAGGACTCTAAAAGGATGGTGATGAGAGTGGAGCAGCCTTCATCCAGCAGTGGATGGAAAATTATTAATGTGCATATTATCCAGGTACACCAGACATGTTTCATATAGGAGATGAGCAAAGGGATCATCTCGTGTCGGAGGGAAATGGAATGCGACCTCGCAGGACTCAAGAATGGCGTCAGCGTGGGAATGGCCTCAGTGGATGGGGCAAAGGATGATGAATGTGCACACCGCATATGTATATCGGTGGCAATTTGAATCGGTAAGATGGAACGAAGAGGTCATCTTGCGTAAAGGAGAGGTGGCTTGTGGCATCACAGGACCACGATGGGAGGCCTTCGTCCAGCAGTGAATGCACAATGGATCACGACGGCTGATAAATGATTGAGATGACGAGATGATTGACGCGGTGTTTATTGTTAAAGTGCGGACGGATGAGGTCAACCATTATTTCAAAATGTAAAACAGAGGGCTTGTCCTTTGAGGTTCACCCATTGCGTGGGTAGAGTCAGTGTTAAAACAACAACAAAAAAGTCTGCAAGGATGCACAATGTGCCCTGTAGGTGGGCGTTGTGCCTGATTTACGATAGGACGCAACGCGATAAGCGAGTATTGTTCGCGTTCGACTTGGCGTCCACACCCGCGGCACACGTGCAGGGTGATGTGCACGTATGCCGGTGCGTGCGTGTGCAACAAATATTCCATGCAAGCGCCCTTATCTCATCTTCTTGGTTCTTTCGGTAAAGTCACGTAGAAGGGAAATAATAAAATAAAAATAAAACATTAAATAATTCTCACGACGTTTCGGCCACAACGCAAGCAGCCGTCCTCAGGTGAAGACCAGGTCTGTCGGAAAGATTCAGACGCTGTCTCCCCGACAGACCTGGTCTTCACCTGAGGACGGCTGCTTGCGTTGTGGCCGAAACGTCGTGAGAATTATTTTATTATGTTTTATTTTTATTATTTTATTATTTCCCTTCTACGTGACTTTACCGAAAGAACCAAGAAGATGAATCCCTGCAGTCACGAAAAGCTTTAATTCGAAATTTAACCACCCTTATCTCGTTCGCTCGGCTCGTTTTGAAGGGGGGGGGGAGGAATCGTGGTGAAGGAGAGAGGCGTTTCCCACGCTCGCGGCCCAGACCCTTAAGTGCGTCAGCCACGCGTGGTCGCACTCCGAGGGACAATGGGGGCCCCAGCGTGTACTCTGTGGGGGAGGACGTGGGACACAGGGTGTGGGGGGACGTGGCGAGATGCACCACACCCTTGCATCATCCACCGGCTCGTACGGAAAGCAGCTGCGCGCTACGCACTAGCAGTAGCGACCAACAATGACAGCGGATTTGCACCTCTGCCGCTCCCACGCAACCCTCGCAACATCCTCCACCCA
Source organism: Lethenteron reissneri (assembly GCF_015708825.2). Lineage (NCBI taxonomy): Eukaryota > Metazoa > Chordata > Hyperoartia > Petromyzontiformes > Petromyzontidae > Lethenteron > Lethenteron reissneri. The sequence goes on from NC_083794.1 coordinate 9,654,509, forward strand.
ATAATAGAGCTTTTTGGGTTAGATCGCGTAAATATATAAATGTGTCGTTTAAACCCGCCACCACTCGACACGGCCAACTAGTGAGGGTTGTCACGTAAACAGAACGTGGCCAATTCGTCACTAGTCCAGCACTAGTGTAGTGTATAGTAGTGTATAGTGTATAGTATACTAGTACAGCAACACCGGTGTGTTGGAGAGCCAAGCCACAACATTTACAAACTGAGTACGACGTTTACGCGATCTAACCCAAAAACCTGTTATGGATGATATTGGTCGCGAAAGCCTACGTGTTAATCCTCCACCCCGCTACCCCCCCCCCCCCCGTGTCTTTTGTCTCATCTGCGACGCTGCGACCGATCTGCCTGCAGATGCCCTCTGACAACTTTGTCGAGCCTAAACTGTACGGGCGTCTTCCCACCGCGCGCCCTCATCCCGCTCACCGCCCGCTTCCATCGGCGCTGGCCGAATTTCAGCTTTTTAAATCCTTTATATTAAGTTCACTTACTTGCTTGCTTAGGACCGTGCAAATCTTTCGGTCGTTTTTTAACCCACTTCCCGTGATCCAATCGAGCTGACATTTTCCACACAGACTCGTACGTGACAATTAATGTTCGTGAAAATGTTTTTCCAAATTTTTACACTTTTTAGGACAAATATATTTAATTATCAATTGCTTAATGCTGCCATGCAATCATCTGACCCATAGGTGGCAGCCATCTCAAGCCAGAGGACGAGAGGACTCTAGCCGCCACGCTTATAAAGGATTTATAGTGAAAAACTTTGTTTTTACGGGTTATACTTGTTTTGCCTCTCATCTGGGTACTTCTGAAGCCGTCCGCCGGCTCAACAATCTTCGCCCCCCTCCCGCCAAGAAAAAGTATTGCTGGCGTGTTCTTTGGACGATTGTGTCATCACTTATTCCACAGGTCCGCGCCGAGGCCGTCTGAAATCGGAAAAAAATAGCATCGCACGTTAATGAGTAGCCCGGCTACACGTTTTATAAAGACCTTCAGTTGGTTTGTATAGTAACTGTGTACACACCCTTTTATATTTTTAAACGCTACTTATCAGCAATACTATTAAGCCCCTTCGATTCGAGCGGTCGTAAAGTTAGCCTCTCTTTTTTTTTTAGCGGAGCAAATATTTTGAGAGCTTGGGCCGTCCGGTCCAGTGAAGCCACCCCCAGCCATGTGAATTCAGGACTCGGGGAAATTATCCACGAGACCCCCGCGGACGGAGAGAGGAAGGGGGGGGGGGGGAAGGTGTCTTGACGAATGAGAAACAAAACACACGGTGGCTTTCACAGCTGCCAGAATGCTGCCTGTGTGTGTGTTTTTTTTTGTTGTTGCAGGAAACGTAGCCCCGGTGCAGATTCGATGCTGGACTCCCTCCTGCAGTGACTGCATGCAACTTCGGTTCTTGACGACCACGCATTGAGTCCCCATCGTTCGACGGCGGTCAAAGAACGAGCGATCAACCAATACCCCTCTGCAACCGATACCTCCACCGCAACCGGCCAACACGTATACACACACGCGCATGAAACACGACGCGTACACACACACAGCACGTGTTTTTTAGTTCCGCACGAAGAGATGGCAAACCAGCAGTCTACTTTCACCGAGGTGGTTGGCTACGTACGGTGCGAAAGAAGTTCAACATACGTATCGCATTTTTTTCAGGACCTGGAGAATTATCCACACGATAGGAGTCTATGGTTGCCCGTGCGAGGCAATACACGGTGTTAACCCTGTGCAATGCTTTTTTTTGCCGATCGAGTTTTTGGTGGCTATAGTACTTGTACACTGCAAAGCACTACCGGTACACACACGTGTGTGTGTGTGTGTGCGCGACACATCCGATTTGCGTTTTGCCGAGTGAATGAAAATTATTTACACGCACTTTCAAGGTGCGTCAGTCGTTCTTGCGACGTGTGATTATTGTTATATATGCACTCCAGACAAAAGCACGGTGTTTGCAATTGTTAATTACTTTTTGTCTGGTCGGGGTTTTTTGTTGTTGTTGTTTTCAAACGGTAGCAATTTTGCTCACTGCTCCTGAGAACTTGACGTTTTACGGACGACAGCGGTTTTCTGTTGGGGAGAGGGGCGGGCGATTTGGGCCGTGCACTATAACGTAGGGGCCTCGTATGCCTGTCAGATTTCATCACAGATTTGAAAGTAACGGACAAGGTCGACGTTGTAGCTATTTGATTCCCCGCCCTTTGCTCTCTCGTTCGTGGCGGACACAGCAAGCCGCGTGTACGGTATAAGTCGTTCAGACGTGGCATATTTAGTCCGCATCCCCCCCCCCCCTCTCTTGACTCTCCCCCGGCCCCTGCAATCCTCCACAAAAGGCTCTCTTGTGTCTTGTGTTTGGTGGGGAAGGGCAAAGAGAGAGGCCACAATTTAGGATGGTAATTGTTTCCTGTCTACTGCAGTTTGTTTGGAGACCTCGGTCTCGGTAATTAAGGAGATGAAGAAAAGAACGAGAGAGAGAGAGAACGATATGATGACCCCCGGGGGCTTAGAAAATTGCTGCACTTTGTGCCCGGGTCTGTTGTGAAGGGTGTTTCCATATCGGCTTTCAAGCACACATCACTCACTGTAATCAAGGTGTGTGGTGGTGGTGGTGGTGGTCGGGAAAAAGGAAAGCGTTGCTTTTGATTGGTACAATCTACTTTAACGCAGAGTTATGTAAAACTTAATTTCACGTGTAACTTATAAGATAATACTCAAGTGTTAACATTCGCCACGTTTTAAGCGTGCCCGCGTGTGTGTGTGTGTGTGCAGTCGTGTATGATTTACATCTCTGTCCAACCCCCTTGTTAGACAAAGGCCTGCTTTCATGTGATGAAACACAACTTATGGTGTATACAATATATAATAAATGTGACGCCTTGTATGCATTAAACACGCGCTTTTCGTGTTGGAAGTGGTCTCTAAACAGTAACCGTTTGTATGTGTGTGCGAAGTATATATATTGATTGGTAAATATTCACCTATTGAGAGCCATTTCACGCTAATTCCACGTGTTCTCGTGCCAGCTCTGCGTGTTCCGCGCAAATAAATTATGACAAATTGACGTCGTTTTGGAAGCACTTTTATGGACACCAATGTATACGCACGGTACAACCACGACCCTTGTGTTGCCCCACTGAGTCGCTCGAAGTTACGCCCGCCAAGGTGGGCTAGCTGGTCCAAGCATTTTAAATCACGTTTATAGGTTTTTCCCCCGAAGCTACCCGCTCCCAATTTTCCCGATAAGGCCAACTGTGTTAAAAAAAATGATTTACACAGGAAAGTCTTGCGGAGTGCCAAAACTATTTTTTCAAGAGGGTTCTGCATTGGGGCTGGGGGCATATGGCAGTTACATTCATCATCGTCATTATAATCAAATCAACCATGGTCAATCCACTGCTGGACGAAGGCTTCCCCAAGCTGCCACAAATTCCTCGCGATCCTACGGTGTGACAATAGGCTGCGAGCACACGCTGAGCAAAGTGCTGATCGAACCTCCCGATTAGCGCGCGGTTGGTTATGTACGGTACGAAAGAAGTCCCAACATCCGTGCGGACATAAAACAAGAGGTGGTGGACGTTTTCTGGGACGCGTTCCATTCCTTGGCCATCGCCCATCGTCATCCTGTCGAGCGGCGTGTCCTGCCCAAGAACACTTGCCATGAATGCGCAATAATAAATCATATTCTCGTTCTGCATCCCTACACGGCAATAACACTGTGTAGTCAAGGGGTCGGAAACACAAATAACAAGAAGAGACTTTTTTTTGTTTTTAATTCGGTAAAAAAAAAAACCCTCCCAAGATTTCAAGAGACGCAATGCCAATACGAGACGGCGAGTTCTAGATTTGAAGCTTTCGTGACTGCAAGGATTCATATTCTTAGGTTTTTTCGGTAAAGTCACGTAGGTAAAAAATGTTAATTAATAAAAGTAAAATAAAACAAAGTAAAAATCACGACGTTTCGGAAGCGAGTCCTTCATAAACACATCACGAAACAGATCTTGAAGAGCCGCACGCTGCTCCACAGCCACAGGTTGCTGGCTCCAGCCCATGGTAAACTTGGCTCCCATGGTAAACTGGACTCCCATGGTAAACTGGACTCCCATGGTAAACTGGGCTCCCATGGTAAACTGGACTCCCATGGTAAACTGGACTCCCATGGTAAACTGGGCTCCCATGGTAAACTGGACTCCCATGGTAAACTGGACTCCCATGGTAAACTGGGCTCCCATAGTAAACTTGGCTCCCATGGTAAACTTGGCTCCCATGGTAAACTGGACTCCCATGGTAAACTTGGCTCCCATGGTAAACTGGACTCCCATGGTAAACTGGACTCCCATGGTAAACTGGACTCCCATGGTAAACTTGGCTCCCATGGTAAACTGGACTCCCATGGTAAACTTGGCTCCCATGGTAAACTGGACTCCCATGGTAAACTGGACTCCCATGGTAAACTGGACTCCCATGGTAAACTGGACTCCCATGGTAAACTGGGCTCCCATAGTAAACTTGGCTCCCATGGTAAACTGGGCTCCCATGGTAAACTGGACTCCCATGGTAAACTGGACTCCCATGGTAAACTGGGCTCCCATAGTAAACTTGGCTCCCATGGTAAACTGGACTCCCATGGTAAACTGGACTCCCATGGTAAACTTGGCTCCCATGGTAAACTGGACTCCCATGGTAAACTGGACTCCCATGGTAAACTTGGCTCGCATGGTAAACTGGAATCCCATGGTAAACTTGGCTCCCATGGTAAACTGGACTCCCATGGTAAACTTGGCTCGCATGGTAAACTGGACTCCCATGGTAAACTTGGTTCCCATGGTAAACTTGGCTCGCATGGTAAACTGGACTCCCATGGTAAACTTGGCTCCCATGGTAAACTGGACTCCCATGGTAAACTTGGCTCCCATGGTAAACTGGACTCCCATGGTAAACTTGGCTCGCATGGTAAACTGGACTCCCATGGTAAACTTGGTTCCCATGGTAAACTTGGCTCGCATGGTAAACTGGACTCCCATGGTAAACTTGGTTCCCATGGTAAACTTGGCTCCCATGGTAAACTGGACTCCCATGGTAAACTTGGCTCCCATAGTAAACTTGGCTCGCATGGTAAACTGGAATCCCATGGTAAACTGGACTCCAATGGTAAACTTGGTTCCCATGGTAAACTTGGCTCCCATGGTAAACTGGACTCCCATGGTAAACTTGGCTCCCATGGTAAACTGGACTCCCATGGTAAACTGGACTCCCATGGTAAACTTGGCTCCCATGGTAAACTGGACTTCTATGGTAAACGTGGCTCCCATGGTAAACTGAACTCCGGAATCGATGGAGATTAACTCATTTACTAAAAACGCATCACTTAAGCTCTCGGCGAGGTGCTTTCCAATGTGTTGGACAGATGTGAAAAAGAGCTTAATAGCTCAACGGATTTGTCGAGTATCAATACATATTCAAGCAATCAATCAAAGTGTTCATAATAAAGGTTGTTTGGTTAAATCGCATTAGTATAAATGTAAGTATTAATAGTCGCAAAAGCCTCCGTCTTAAACCAATCAAAGTGGTATTGGTCGTATACACAGTGAAGCTGGTGTTACAGCGGGTGCAGATACATGCTCGAGTTGTCAGCTCCACAACATTGCAATAGAATGTCTAACAAATAATCAACAAAAAATAGAAAACAGCAAAAAATAACTTAAAGCTTTCGTGACTGCAGGAATTAATATTCATTGGGTCTTTCGGTAAAGTCACGTAGACGATTGCTTGTGTTGCGATCGAAACTGTCGTAGTTTTTGTCAATTATTTTGTTCTACGTGACTTTACCGAAAGAACCAAATAAAAAAAGACATTTTAAAAAATCACGAAATATCTGAACGAATCCTAATTCAAAACCAAATGACACTATAAGAATAATCCAAATAACAATCTGTGCGTATGTGCATGGGATGAATGAACACACATATATTCACAAATATGTGTACAACAATATATATTAGTTATGTAAATACGCAGTGTGTCTAAACAATATATGATAAAATTGGAAGTGCCCAGTGTTCAATGTCTTTACATACATAGGACAGCAGTGTTCACTGTGTATGTGTCTGTATGTGTGTGTTTGTGAGTGAGGGTGTATGTGAGTGTGAGAGTATGTTTGAGTGCGAAAGACTGCGTGTGTGCGTGGTGTGTGTGTACGCTTGTGTGTGAGTGTGTGTAGGTGCATGTGCATACTTTTTTTTACGTGTACAATGTGGGAAGCGGTAGTGTAGCGGTTAACGCGTTGTGTTACAAACCCGGCGACCCGAGTCCGATTCCCGCTCACGGTAAACACCGGTGATGATTATCTGAATCGGTCCTGGGCCTCCCCTAGGTCGACTCAGCCTCAAATGAGTACCTGGTGTGCGGTGTGTAAACATCGCCACTGGGGAGACAAAGGCGGCCGGGCGTGGTGCTGGCCATCCATCCTCTCGTGTGCTGTGCTAGCCTTTATAGATCCTCGCGAACAGCACTTGCCCCAACAGTCTGTTAAGGCTGTATGGGAGATCTCTTTCTTACGTGTGTATAAATGTCTCTAAGGTGCAGGTCAGAGAGTACATGGCAGATATACAGCTATAGTGATGGCAGATAGACAGCTATAGTGATGGCTGTTCAACAGTCTGATGTTCCGAAATTAGAAGCCGATTCTAATGAGTGTCTTGAGTGTTTCGGGGAAACTGGAGTCATCGAGAGGGGGCCCACCATGCGTACGAGGGGATAACACTGAAGATACACAAAGACGGGCTCGCTCTACTGCCATCTCCTGGCTTCCTCGCAGCCCAGCGGGTTATGGAGTTTCAGAAATCTCCGTGCGATCCACCATCTCTCGCCTCCAAAGAGCTGCGTCGCAAGCGTGCGACGCCACAACTTTCACATCCACCAGCCGACGTCATCCGATATGAATTCCCTAACGTCCGCTCATCTGGCCACCTCGACTTCGGGAATACGAAAGCGCGTCCTGCGTGGGCTCAGAGATTGGTACTGTGTCGAAAACAAAAGTGCAAATATGCTTGGAGAGACGCACGCTTCGCATTGCGGTCCAGAGGCAGACAGAGGAACGTGTGGATTCGGCAATAATGGCAAAAAGTTAAAGGTATTATTCTGACGGAGGAGAATAGTAAGTAGGCTTGCGCAGGACGCGTCGCTGGAAAGGGGTGACGGCCGGCGGTCGAGACTCGCGACGGAGTGACAGTCGAAGGAGGGAAACGCGTCCGACAGGAGAGCCCCCCACGGAGAATGAACGATGGCATCAGCTCATGTGAACCGTGCAGGAGGTGTATGGAATGTTGCATCGCAAGACAATGAGAGGATGGCGAAGGTGCGGTTCTGGCCTTCATACAGCAGCGAAATAGATCATGGCTGATGATGATATTACGATATCTGGAAGTGGGTGAAGGTTTAGCATCAAGAGTTGCATTTATAGAGATAAAACAGTCGATTCGACGAATCGCTTCCAACGTCACCCTAAAACTTAACCCTTAATTCTCGCTCACGTCCCTATCCATCCTCCCCCGTCCCACAGCCGCCCCGTGACCCACACCCACCCAGGTCACCTGAACCCACTCTCATTTGACCACCTCCCACGTCTTCAGAGATTCAGAGATTACTCACCACGGGGCAGTAGCAATTACTCAGGTTAACAAACGGAAGCCACGTTAACTCACGTCTCTGGTTGTTTTTTTTTGGGGGGGGGGGGGGGTTAAGACAAAACCACAGAAGTCATCCTCTCTTGCTTGCGGTGGAAAGCGTCGCGTCATCTCGAGGCGTGTTGGCCAGGGGGGTCCTGCACTCACACGCTTCGGACAGTTCACCTGTGGAAGTGGTTGCCCTGCGCATTTTTTGTGTTTATTTATTGACAAATCCCGTGGTAATCACGGATTCCCGAGGAAAAGCCCACGCATACCAACGAGGACGAGGATTGCACTCAATAATTCGAACAGAGAGGTCACAAACCTACCTCCTGATTTTGCCGTCTATTGGCCAACTTTTAGCCCCTAGGGGTTTTGAAGTCGAACGCCCGTGATGATGGTGGCGATGGCGGTGGTTCAAGATACATTTTCTGCTTCTGTCGATATCGGCAACGGCGCTGACGGTGTTACATAGAGCGGCGGTGATCGTGTTGGTGGCGGCTCTTTTTAAAAAAACTGCCGATGATTCTGGTACTCATGCTGCTGATTGTGACGACAATGATGGATCCGATCATAATGATGCCACTCATGCTGTGGCTTTTCCTGATGATGCCCACGCTACTGCTGCTGCTGATGATGACGACGCTGCTACTCATGTTGCTGCTACTGATTGCGCTTCATGATGCCGCATACGCTGCTCGCTAGCAATGCTGCATCTGCTACCAATGATCCTGCTCACCCTCAGAATCATCAATACGATGATCACCATCATCATCATCATCGTCGTTAGTCATGACCACACTTCTTTGTCTAACTCATTCAAATCTCCCCCACTTCTCCCCCGCCCTCAATCCTCCTCCTCCTCCTCATTTTCGCGCCGAGCTCTGCCCCCCAGCAGTGAGAGTCTGACATGTGAGCGAGAGAGAGTTGAGAGAGAGTTGAGAGAGAGACATAGAAAACAGGGGGAATATAGACATAGAGTAGGGAGAGAGGGGGTAAAGAAAGAGGGGGGGGGGTAGAGAGAGGGGGTAGAGAGAGGGAACGGGTAAGAAGGAGGAGAGCAGAGCGTGAAATCTTTTGTGAAATTTTTCATTTAAAAAGGTGGGGGGGGGGGGGGCAAAGCATTGAAAAAACGAAAGGATGAACGAAGCAAAGTGCCGACTACACCGAGCATCTTCTTGTTTCCTTTGATCGTATATAAAAATTAACCCGTAAAAATAAAAATTTTCACTATAAATCCTTTATATGCGTGGCATCGGTTTTTATTTTATTATTAATTTCTGTTTTTCTTGAGTAAGAGTTTCATTTTTATCACATTGGTATTTTAAATTAAATATGAAAAAAAAATTCCTAAAAAGTGGAAAATTTTGTACATTTTTTTTTCACGAAAATAAATTGTCACGCACAACGAGTCTATATGCAAAATGTCAGCTCGATTGGATCACGGGAAGTGGGTTAAAAAACGACCGAACGATTTGCACGGTCGTAAGCGCGCAAGCAAGCAAGTGAAAAAACAGAGTATCACGTGCGAGGGAGCGAGAGAGTTGAGAGAGTGAGAGAGTTGAGAGAGTGAGAGAGTGAGTTGAGAGAGAGTTGAGAGAGAGAGAGAGTGAGAGAGTGAGTTGAGAGAGAGTTGAGAGAGAGAGAGTGAGCGCGCTGGATCGGAGCGAGAGCAGTGCGCGGAGCATTTGTGGGTCGGCGGTGGAGCTGACGTCAGCGGCACGGGAGGGAAGAGAGAAGAGGGAGGGAGGCACCGAGCCGGGCATCACACGGAGCCCTGCGCCGACTCGAAGCGACACGCGGAGCAAGCGGCCACAGCAGCAGCAGCGGCGTGAGTCGCTAACAGCACCCCCCCCACCAACACATCCCACAGCGCCGCTTGCTTATATAGACCGCGGCGAGTGATCTACGGCGAATAAACGGCAGCGGTTGCAGGTAAATATTTAGGGGGGGCTTCAAAATAGTTTGCTTGACGGCGAAACACACACACACATAACAAGCGAGGAATAGTTTCCAAACGCAGAACCAAAAATCCATTTTGATATTTTTTCCTGTTTTAATACGTCCGTTGTAATGTGTTTGTAAACAAAACGAGCCAAACAATTACATTCGTGAATTTTTCATGTTTCGAGATGACAGATACTTGGTTTACGGCTAGGATTGATTTTACCCTAGATGGGTTTTTTATTGTTGTTCATGCGCAAAGCTCCCCACCAAAGTAAACTTTGCAATCATCGCCGCGCTCGAATTTCGCGACGGGAGGAGCACGCGGACACGAGTTTATATTTAGCGCCGTGTGGCTACACACGGAGAGCGGTCGAGCGCCTGGGCGGTTAGACGACGAGACATCTCGCAGTCGTGCCGCTCATGCCCGTGGTGGTCGTTGATGGTGGCTGCTGGTGGAATCTTTTTTTATTCTTCTTCTCTAACCCTAAGTCTATTCTTAGGTCGCGGACTCGAATCCGAGCGCACCCGCCGGGACATCTTACGCTGCGCCCTCGAATCGCCTCCTCCACCTCCTCCACCGCCGCGGCCACGATGTCCACCCCTAGGAGGTTCACGTCGACCTTCTGGCTCGCCCTGGCCATCGCCTTCGTCGTCGGCTTGGCCTCGGTGCACGGCCAAGGAAACCGACCGTTCTTTGAACCCTTAGACCAGTCCGAATCGGCAGACAACCAGACCATCGCGGTGATCAGTCCAGTGATGGCATCGCCGCCGCTCGGATCTCCTCGACTCGTGGCCCCCGCGAGCAATTCGTCTTCTCCTTCTTCGTCGTCGTCTTCCTCCTCCTCCTCCTTGGCATCCTCATCGGGGCTCAGACCTCCCGGGAGACCACCTCCGTGCCCCATCCAGAGCGGCATGAGCCACGTGTTCAAGTACATCAACACCATCCTGTCGTGCGCGATCTTCGTCGTGGGTATCATCGGCAACACCACGCTGCTCCGCATCATCTACAAGAACAAGTGCATGCGCAACGGGCCCAACGTCCTCATCGCCAGCCTCGCTCTCGGAGACCTCTTCTACATCGTCATAGACATCCCCATCAACGTGTACAAGGTACGAACGAGGAGGATGAGGGCGCGTGAACGGTGCGGTGTTCAAATCTCGATTTCTTAGCCACGTCGTGGCTCTTTAAAAAAAAAAGTTGTTTTTTGTTCTATATTTAAAATGCTGACCAGAGGGTAATGGATTCAGTCGTGTTATGTGAGAGATATGTGCTTGAATAAGATTGTTGTACATGCACATACCTGGGAGACAAAACAAAAACGAATAATCGCGCTTCACGATTTCGCGAAAAGATATTGAAAACAGGAGCTGCGTATAAAGCACGTGGCAGTGAAGAAAGTAGCTAAGCTGTACAAACTGGATAATCCCTGTAAGTCCACCCAGCAGCAATACTTTTCGGTGAGCTGTAACGTAGCGACGTCGTCTTCTTCGCGCTCTGACTTGCTGTCCCTTGCTCGCCGTCGTCCAAAACTCGCAGACGAACTTTGCAAAGCCTTTTGCTACCAGACCGCCACACGCGAGCGCTCGGTGTCTCGTCTCACGCGGCGCCCCATGCCACCTGTCCCGCTTATCTTTGACACCTATAAATAAAGCCCTTCTGAGGAGTGTCACTCTTGTCGATGAGTGGCAGCACGCGGTCGGTGTGGCCGCGCGCGCCTCTTTCATCGAACGCTTTTGCCTTGAGAAGTTCTCGCGAGTTCGATTCATCCGGCGGAGCCGATGAAGCGAGCGGGCTCCGCCAACGTTCGGAGAGAAATACTTTTTTTTTCGCTTTTTTTTACATTTAGTTCAGAGGTCATTCGCTCGGTGAGATGGCACGGGGGGCTGGGGTGGCGGTGGCGTAACACATCAACGTCCGTCCGCACGGGAGGATATTTGTTTCTAATGTGTGTGGCGGAGGCATCGAGCGGCCACGTTTTTGCCAAAAATAACAAGACGAGAATGACACGTTGGTCGAGAAACAAAATAGCCGTATAGTTTGGTATTTGTTTTACAGTGCCGCTTTATAAAATATTTCATTGCCACGTTTCTTAAATCCACTTTCTCCAGCCCACATTGATTGAGCGGAGTGAAGTATGGTCAAATACCCCCCCCCCCCACCCCCGTGACCCGCACGGTGTGTGGGGAGGCCCTCATCCAGCGCTGGATCGCACGTGTACACTTACAGGGTGTTCATAGAGGTTTCCATTATTATTAAATACAATGCGTATCGCGGTGCTCTTGGCGAAGCACGTGGCCTAGAAACCAGAACTGTGCGGAGGCAGCATTCAGGGTTGATGGATCACGCGAATGTTGTCAAATTTCCTTCCCGTGGGCATCAAGGAGGTACCATAACCCTGGCATTCCAGGAGAAGGCGGTACAGCAATCGTGGACTCTACCCGTTCCATCTGTATGGGATAGAGTATTGCCCCCTCGCATGCGTACATTTTTTTCTCCAGCTTGTTCCAGTTTCCTCCAACAGGTAAACACTCATTAATTGAATTTCGATTTAAAGCTTTCGTGACTGCAGGGATTCATCTTCTTGGTTCTTTCGGTAAAGTCACGTAGAAGGGAAGTAATAAAATAATAAAAATAAAACATAATAAAACAATTCTCACGACGTTTCGGCTACAACGCAAGCAGCCGTCCTCAGGTGAAAACCAGGTCTGTCGAGGCGACAGACCTGGTTTTCACCTGAGGACGGCTGTCGCCTCGACAGACCTGGTTTTCACCTGAGGACGGCTGCTTGCGTTGTGGCCGAAACGTCGTGAGAATTGTTTTATTATGTTTTATTTTTATTATTTTATTACTTCCCTTCTACGTGACTTTACCGAAAGAACCAAGAAGACTCATTAATTGTCCGATAACCCCTTCATATGTAGATGACTGCAGAGCTTGGAGGGAGGAGGGGTGGGGGAGGGAGGGAGAATGTCTGTGCTTCATTGCGCATCCGAGTCATTTTTCCGAGTGAACGTTGCGTGACCGACTCGTCGCAAGTTATTGTTCTAATTATTGGGCGGCAGTTTGATGTGGGGTCGAGGCAATTGCGGCCGCGCTCGCTCGCACGCACTTGGTCACGTAAAGATTTCACGGCGCGAGTCTCATCTCTCTAAAGTCTAAACCCTCCTCCCGCGTGTCCATCGTGGGCGTTGTGGGGTGACTCACACCGCATTGCAGGTTCGAGAGAGAGAGAGTCTGCCGCGTTCACCAGCGTCCCAGCTGCGATTGTTTCCTACGCTTCTTCTGGTTATCCTTTTCTTCTGTTGAAGATGACGCAAGCTTGTCGGTTTAACTTCGTGTGTTTGTGCAGGGGAAACACGACCAACATTGCAACCCACGCCGCTCACACCGCTGTCTAACTATAATTCTTGAAAGCCAAAAAACCAAGTATGGTGGTAACTTTATGGACCACCTGTAGAGTTTTTTTTTCTCTCTCTCTCTCTCCCTCCGGTCGTGTGTTGACAGAGTTGATTACAGACCTGAACGCGGTACACGTTGCCGAGGAATTCTTCAAGGAACACGAGCCCACAGTCTGCTAGCCGCAGAGAGTTGAGCATAACTTGGGCGTTTGGCACGAAAAAACAAAAACATGTAGCTACATCCATTCACATTAAGCCATGGCCGTAGAGTCCAACATTTCACATTCTTAAAACTGAGAGTCGTTATTTTTTGAGTGAAACTGTCGACTGCAATATTGCAACCGGCAGTGGATTTGTGTTCGGGACACAAACTTTCTGAAACACAACTTTCTCAAAACACAATTACGCATTTAGAAAGACCCGAAGAATATGAAGGTTTACAACTTACGTATCGCAAACCATAACTGCTCGTCTACCTTTAATTTTGAATGCGTATAATCTACAGTGAAGCCCGTTGTCAATCCGCTGCTGGATGGGTGCTGTTTGACCATACTTCACCATGCTGGTCAATGTGAACTGGAGAAAGGGGATGGTCCCAACACACAGTTCAAATGTCACTTGCGACAGATTCATAATTATTTGTTAGGTGAGATCGCGTTAATCAATTGTGTGCCGTATACCCTCCTCCACCCGACGCAGTAAATGTATCCAGTTGTCACGTGGTGAACAAACGTGACCAATGTATGATTGCTTCAGCAGCAGCACCACCACCACCGGTGTGTGTTGGAGAGCGATTTCACAACATTGGAACGCTCTTCTGCGGCCGTCTGGAATGCTCTCCCTTCCAATATTAGGAAGCCACTGGAGCTAAGCAGTTTTAAGTCTAGATAGAAAACTAATTTCTTTAGAATACATTTTTGTGTTTGGTTTGTTGTCCTTCCACCGCACCTCCAATTAGCACGATTGGCTACGTACGGTGCGAAAGAAGTTTAGCATACATATACACAATTGGGTCCGAAGTTTCGCTGTTAGTTACAACCAGCATCATCGAGCGATTATTTGGCTGTATCGGGTGTTGGAGTGTGTACGACACACGTTAGACTCACGCGATCTGACCAGAAAATTAATTATGAATCATAATATTGGTCGTGAAAATCCTACTACGTGTTAAACTTTCCACAAAATGTTTGACCGTGGCCAGGAATCTAACTCAGGGTGCTGGGTTCAAAGCGCAGTACGCTAACTGCTGTTCCACCACTGTGTGTAAATCTCTTTAACACATAATCCATGAGCGTCAAACATTTACAAGACTCATCTCCAGAGTTGAACATTTTAAAAGATGGTCCTTTTATTTAGTTGTGGCGTCGAACGAAGAATGTCTGGATGGATGGACGGAGAAAGAGAATGTGGAAGTTCTAGGGCAGGTACAGGAGGGGAGAAGTCTCATTCGAAAAATCTAGAATTGTGAAAAAGCGATGTGGATTGGGCACATTCTAAGAGGTGAACGCTCGATGAAGGATGCTCTAGAATGAGCGACGCTGGGAAAGAGGCCAAGCAGCAGAGAGAGAGAGCGAGATGTGGCGGCATGACAACTTGGAAGGCTTACAGTGAAATAAAGCAGAAAGCTCAAGATCAGGCAGGATGGAGAGAGAGTTTGAGCCAAGAGAGAGATAATTCTGGGTGACTGCACCCACCAGTCCAAATGATCTATTCATTCATATTTAGTCGTGCTCATTGGAGCACGAAGCCCCCCAAGGCGATGCAGACTCGGGAACCTGTACTGCGACTTGCAGGTCGCATACTAATTTCCGAGCCAAGATTACAATTAGTCTGTGAATACAGTCCGTCAACAACGAAAATAAATGTCACTCTGCCAGCTACAAAGTGACGATTATGCAATTCGTGACAATCTTGTCAGGTGGGAGAGGGGGGTGACGGTGATAATTTTGGCATTAAAGCTACCACGGTTTGCCTTACCCCAAAAAACAATAATGTGGATCAATGTGTTTAATTAATATGAATGCAACTATCATTTCCAGTCCGCTGTCAATCCACTGTGAGAAGGGGGCCTGGATAAGGGCCTCCCCATACCGTGTCAGTCATGCGGGCTGTTTGACCACGCTTCACCGTGCTGGTCAGGACAGGTTGGGGCAGGACCAGTTCAGATGTCACTTGTGACTGATGTTGACCATCGCTGGAAATTGAACTCAAGTTGCCGGGTCAATGGTACGGTGCGGTAACCACTGCCGTCACTACCACTCCACCACACGCATCGTGTGACTTGATAAATAGCAAGCTTTAAAGCTTTGAATTATAGACTGCTTCAAAATTTCGTTTGCTTCCATATGACTGATAAACAGATGGACAGAAAATATACAAAAATGCCCTCTGACGTATCCAGAAAAGCCTCAATGGAGTTTCAAGACTCTGTAAAACGAGCGTCCTGCTTGAGGATGTTTGGCCAATATTTAGGTGTGCACGCCATGGATTCGAGAGACTACATTCTGCACTGCCAATCTCCAGGCCACCTCGCAGCCCCAGTGGGTTTGGGAGTTTGGCAAATCTCTGCGTGATCCACCAACCATTGCCTCCAGAGCACTGAATCACAGGCGGGCACCAGCGTGTCTCCCCCCCCCCAGCTACAGCATGCTACGGATGTACAACCATAATAGAGTTTGGGTTTTTTTTTATATTTGCGCGATCTAACCCCAAAAAACCTCGGATAATATTGGGCGCGAAAGTCTACGTGTATATAAAACGCTTGCGTGTCTGCAGCCGGTCTGCACGGTCGGCTATGTATGGCGTGAAAGAAGTTTAACATACGTACATACACTTGGATACTATATACACGTAACTATATATACTGTCATGTTTTTTTTTACTGTTTGTTGTTCTAACGTTCTGACCCCGTGCCCCTACTGGACATCTGTGAAAAATAGATTTATAACTCATCGGATTCCTCCAGTATGAATACATATTCAGATTTTGATATACGAAGAGAATATTCGCAAAACGTTATTTGGCTAATAGACAGTTGTTATTCACTAACTTAGGAATATTCTGGCCAAAGTAAAGTGTCAAAACTTGTTATAAAACAAATAGAAATGCGTAGATGAAACGACGATGCCTCAATTGAAACATGCAAAGTATTTATTTACAACAACAAAAAGTACCCCAAGATTTTCGATTTAAAGCTTTCGTGACTGCAGGGATTCATCTTCTTGGTTCTTTCGGTCGAAACGTCGTGAGAATTTTATTATGTTTTCTTTTTATTATTTTATTATTTCCCTTCTACGTGACTTTACCGAAAGAACCAAGAAGATGTACCCCAAGATTGTGAAGTCAACAGCGGTGTTGCGATGAGTAGGCTCACCACTGTCATGGGAATGTGGAATTTCCACGACCGGTCGTGGCTGTAAGCAGGAAACGAGAGTTTCCCTGTGCTCGTTACTAGGATGAGAATTAATTAACTAATTGGCGCGTTGTTTACGTGACAAACCTTACTGGCTGTGTCGGGTGGTGGAGGGTTACGACACAACATTTCTACTTACGCGATCTAACCCAAAACACCTTTCTTATGATCATTAACTCGATTGACTTTTACCCCCCCCCCCACTCCCCCCTAAAAAGGCCTCAAAAAGTTCTGAAGACTTTTGTTGTTGTTGTTGATGTTTGGGAGGGCCCCAACTCATTTCCTCAGGAAAACCAAAAGTTCCCCACACCCTTCTGGGGTTGCGTGCGGTGCGTTTTTATCTTTTCAGCTTCACGCCGAGAACTGGCCATTCGGTGCCACCATGTGCAAGATGGTGCCCTTCCTGCAGAAGGGCTCTCTGGGCATCACCGTGCTGAGCCTGTGCGTGCTCAGCGTGGACAGGTGAGGGGAGACCCGGCCGCTCGCGTTAAGCCCCTTGCGAGACGCTGAAACCCGCCTTTGCCCGTTCGGAGACTTACGCAAGTCGTGGGGCGGCTGGGCTATTCCCGTTCACCGCTCAAATCGCGGAAGCGCTCAAAGCGATTGTTGGCGTGGATTTTGTCTGGAGAGGCGTAGTAGCGCCGTTGTTTTTGAAGACATTGTGCTCACTGCAGAGAACCGTAACGACACGACCGCACTCTACAATAGCCGGCACCGAGCTGTGCCACACTCCCTCCCGCATGGCCTTGTGGGAGCCTCGATACCGATAAAGTAATTTTATTTTAGTTGTTCTTCCGATTTTGTTCCGATGACGTACGTGTACATGACATACGTGTACATCATCGTAACGGAATCAGAAGAAGAATGGAAATGGGTTAACTACCTCGCCTGGTATACAGGAAGTCGTGGGTTCGATCTCGACCCTGATGCCTGCTGTATATTTCGAGTTTGCATATTGTCCCCGTGGTCGTGTGGATTTTTCTCCGAGTCCTCTGGTTTTTCCCTCCACATTAAGAAATAAACATGCGTTTGATTATAAATGCTTACAGTATTTGGCTGCTATAAATGTCCACATGATCAGCTACTTCGTTGAGCTGTCGTTTGTGGCCAGGTCGTATACAGCTCAGTGGGACTTGCCTGGTAAAATAAAAAAGAATAGGAACAGTCGCAGTACATCTCCAGAGTTTAAATTCCTCCTCTTGCCTCCCTCCTCCCTCCTCCCTTCTGCTCCTTCATTTATAAGCAGCAGGCTACAACAGTATTTTTTTTAAAGCAATTCCACAGCCCTCGGAATAGCCAAGCTTTAATTGAAGATTATTAAGTGACGGTATCATTCCTTGGGTGCCACCCAGAACCTCATTTCTCACTGAATATTATCCGACTTCCTAGTAGACTGGTATAGATGACACTAGCGCCGACTTGCAGCCACAGCCATAGCGAGCTTGTATACTTGATGTGGTGAGCCGCTGTGCGTACACATTTTTTCAGATTGCCAAACCGGACAGACGCGGCTGACATTAATCCCCGCTTCCCAAACATCCAGCACGTGTCAACGTATTGATCCAGCTCACTCCTGCGAGCGAGACTCACCCTGGCCACTCTCGAGTTCTCGCCTCGTTAAAACAATGAACACGAACTTGGCACCCTCTTCTTCAGGACCCGAAGCGATCGCCCGTTGCCTCTGCGTGTGCGTGGTGGTGGCGGTGTAGCGGTTAGCGCTACGCTGCGCTACGAACCCGGCGACCCGAGTTCGATTCCCGCTCACGGCCAACACCGGTGACGATTATTTGAACCGGTCCTGGACCTTCCCTAGGTAGACTCAGCCTCAAATGACGACGACGTGGTGCGGTGTGTAAACATCGCCACCGGCGAGACAAAGGCGGCCGGGCGCGGTGTTGGCCACCCAGCCTCTCGTGCGCCGTGCCGGCCTTCATAGGCGCTCGCTAACAGCACCTGCCCCAGCAGTCTGTTACAGGCTACACGGTGGTGGTTGGAGGGGGGGAGGATCCTTGTCTTTATCTTTGGTGGCGGTGGCTGCGCAGGTACCGTGCGGTCGCGTCCTGGAACCGCATCCAGGGCATGGGCATCCCCCTGCTGACGGCGCTCGAGGTCCTGGCCATCTGGACGCTGTCGCTGGTGCTGGCGGTGCCCGAGCTCGTGTCCTTCGACATGCTGTCCTGGGACTACCGCAACCGGACGCTCAACACGTGCATCGTGATCCCGCAGACGAGCTTCGTGGAGGTGCGCAGCGCGTCGCCCGCGTCAAGAACGTGGTGGGGGGGGGGGGGCGGTTTCGCACACTCCGGTCGGCACAAACGGAGATATGAATCGTCACCGAATGTTTTTTTGTCCGGGTTGCCGTTAAGACTGCGAGTGGGCACGTGACGGGTAAGCGGTGGCGCCACCACCGTGGCGATGAGATGTTGACTACCTCGCCTGGTAGGCAGGAGGGTCGTAGGTTCGATCACGACCCTGACGCCTGCTGCTGTGTATTTGGAGTTTTCGTGTCTTTCTCTCTCTCTCTCTCCCCGTGGTCGCGTGGAATTTTTTTCCGGGTTTTCCTTCCACATTTAGAATCAACGCGCGTTTAGAGTGTTTGACTGCTATACAATGACCACGTGTTAAGCCACTGGTGAAAATAAAAAATAGTTGAGAAATAGTTTAGTTTGAATTAGTCACTCGCAGCCATCATGATAAATATACTGGATGTGGTGTGCTGGGTGCGGACATATGTTCCAGTGTGGTCGACTGGGACGGACACGGTTAATAAGTAAGCTCTGCATGGTCACGTTTGTCCAAGTTTTACCGATTTATCTCCACTCGAATAGATATTAAGGGGTTACAAGCTGCGTTTGCCGAACGATTGGGTCATGCGATTGATGTGGTGGTGCACGTTGCGCTGAAATTGAATGAATATTGACGGCTTGTTTCGGCATGTGTCACCTCCGACGTGGAGAGGGCTAATTTGATTTGGGATTTGTGTCTGTGTACAGGTGTGTTGGTACATGTACGGATGTGCGGGGAGCGGCGGCGTAGTGGTTAGCGCACTGCGCTGCAAACCCTGAAATCCAAGTTCAATTCACACTCATGGCCAACACCGGTGACGAATATCTGAACCGGTACTGGACCTCCCCTAGGTCGACTTAACCTTAAATGAGGACCTGGTGTCGTGTGTGATCATCAGCATTGGGGAGACAAAGGCGGCCGGGCGTGGTGTTGCTCACCCATCTTCGCGTGTGCTGTGCCGGCCTACGAATAGATAACCGCTAATGAGCACTTGCCTCAACAGACAGTTACAAGGGGAGCTTTGTCTTTGTGCACACGTGTCACGAGTGACGTGCGGACTGGATAGTCGTCCGAATGACGCGTGCGTACCAGGCGGGGCGCAGAGCATTGCGTCTTCACGAGCGCTGCTCACGCCACGCGGGGCTTCTGTTGATCAGTAATGAGGCACGTGCAGCTTTCAGCAACTTGACTTGCAACTCGAATGCAGAAGGCCGGTTGAATGTGCAATGGCGGGCCGCGTTGGGTCGCGAGGACTGCAGTGTGAGAAACACCGATCCAGAGCATTCGAAGGAGAGAGGGGTGGTTGATGGTTGATGGTTTTTTTGTTTTTGTAGCAGATAAAGATGGCTAGGATGCTACAGGCCAGAGAGAGAGTTGTATGTATGTATGTTGAACTTTTTTCGCACCGTGCCTAGCCAACCGTGCGTGGAGAAGGGCGACAGACTAAACACAATGAGCGGCTCTATGATGACATTATTATGGCTGTCCAGGGGGGGTTTGGGGAGTGGTCGGGAAGGGGACTAAAGGGGACATTTCCTCTGAACCGCACACATAGGAGTGCCCCACAGTGAGCCTGCTTTGTTGGTATCCTGCCCTGGGCCTCCAGCCCTGACCCTCCAGGAACCTCTGGGCGCTCGCGGACGTTATTAGCCCCTTCCCATTGCGTCTCCCGAAGTAAGTCGCGTACGTCATCGGGACGGAATCAGAAGCAAAAGGCCACGCGGGAGGGCGCGTGGCGCAGTTTGTCGCCAGGCGTCGTGGAGTGTCGCTACAGTTCTCCGCGATGAGCACAATGACTTTAAAAACGACGGCGCCACGCCTCGCTCAATAAAAATCAACGCTGAGCCGCTTACGCGTTCCGAGATCCAGCGGTGAACGGGACACCCCATCCTGCAACTTGCAGACGTCTCAGAAACGGGAAAGGGTTAATGGACGAGCAGATGTAGAGGGAGACACCGACACTCGTAAGTAGAAGCAAGAAAGCCTTGAGCCCGAACTTGAATGGGATTGGTTGTCTCGGCCGTGCGAAACAGACAGGGGGAGGAATTCCAGACAGCAGGGGCAGCAGCAGAAGAGGGGCATGTGTGACCGCAGATAAACAACCCCTGGGCAGTTGAGGATGTGGTGGTGGTATGGGCCATGGTGGTGGGGAGGGTGAGCATCAGGGGAACCTAGTTTGGGGTTTTGCAGACGTAGAACAAGTGTCTCATAAGAAAGAAAAAAATGACCCAACGGATCCCACCGCGTTTCCCGAAGCAGACGATGTCACGATAAACCAAACCAGGGGCGTTTTAGGGGAAATCAACTCTGCTAAGGGCAACTCTGGCAGCGGAGTGACGGAGCTCTGCATTAAAAAAAAAAGCAAAATAGAAAATTGCGCGGTGACTACCGCCGGGCAAAGATTCGAGGACAGCGGTCGCTTTGACCGAACGTCTCTCCGCCCCCGTGACCTTCGGCGGGCCGATCTGACGCTGTCCGGCGGCGTCGGGGCAGACGCTGCGCGTTTGCGGCTCGTTCCACGCCCGTCCCACCGAGGCAAGGCGACAGCGAGAGGCCGCAGCTGCGGCACGAGCTGCATTTGTTTGTTCGGTCTAAACGCGCCGGCGTCTCGCGGCGTCTTCGCAAGGAGGGGGAGGCATGCCCATCCAGAGCAGCGGAGTTTCTCAACTCCAGTCTTTGCGACTCCCACCCCCCCACCGACCACCCTGCCCCCCCCTCCCCCCACACACAGGGCCGGATTAAGATTTTGGAGGTCCCTGGGCTGCAGATACTGTGAGGCGCCCAGTAATATTTTGAAAAGGAAAACAAAGTTAAAGAAAAAATGTAATGTTTTGTAACAATGATGATCATCAAATGAAATTCAGCATTCACAAATGAAACAACTTTTCACTTAACCTCATGCCTTGATCCGCCCCCCCCCCCCACCACACAGCCCAATACAAGTCGTAGATGCAGTCCAAAAAAAGAAGGGGCACACAAAGCGAAACCGCACGAGGAGACAGCTGCATGCCCACTCGCACACACAGTACACACACAGTACACACACAGTACACACACACGGTACACACAGTACACACACAGTACACACACACAGTACACACACAGTACACACACATGGTACACACACAGTACACACACAGTACACACACACAGTACACACACAGTACACACACATGGTACAAACACAGTACACACACACACAGTACACACACAGTACACACACACGGTACACACAGTACACACACAGTACACACACAGTACACACACATGGTACACACACAGTACACACACAGTACACACACACAGTACACACACAGTACACACACATGGTACAAACACAGTACACACACAGTACACACACAGTACACACACAGGACACACACACAGTACACACACATGGTACACACACACACACGCACAGTACACACACACAGTACACACACAGTACACACACAGTACACACACACAGTACACACACAGGACACACACACATAGTACACACACACGGTACACACACACAGTATACACACAATACACACACAGTACACACGCACAGTACACACACACAGTACACACACAGGACACACACACATAGTACACACACACGGTACACACACACAGTATACACACAATACACACACAGTACACACGCACAGTGCACACACATGGTACACACACACAGTATACACGCATGGTATATGCATGATACACACACAGTACACACACACAGTACACACGCATGGTACACACACAAGGTACACACACAACGTTGTCCCGCTTCTGACCGCGTAGTCACATATGAGTGAATTCAATCCGCAGAGTTTAGCAAATTTTGGTTAGCCGCATACACAGAACGCGAAATCTCACAATCGGAGCCCGCACAGAGCGAGGGAAACCTGTGCAAATTAAGGCAATGCACACTGCATGCGCCTGATAGTTGATAATCATGTAAATCTGTACCTGAGCTGATCTCGAGAGTGGGAATAGAGGTGATTTTGTTTTTTTATAGAGCAGGGTACACTGACTAGAATGTTTGCAGGCCAGACAGGGATGTGAAGCCGACATGATGGTAGAAGCTTGTATGAAGACGACACACGGTCCGTCTCTCAGTCACTCACAGAGATAGGCAGCTAATTAGATACTCTTTGGTTCTTTCTTTGGTTCTTTCGGTAAAGTCACGTATAAAGATAAAATAATAATTTATTATTTTATCTTTATACGTGACTTTTCTTTCTTTCGGTAAAGTCACGTATAAAGATAAAATAATAACCAAAGAGTATCTAATTAGCTGCCTATCTCTGTGAGTGACTGAAAGACGGACCGTGTGTCGTCTTCATACATATAATAATAAATTATTATTTTATCTTTTTACGTGACTTTACCGAAAGAACCAAAGAGTAATTCCTGCAGTCACGAAAGCTCCAAATTAACATTAATTAGATACTCTACCAACCCTGTGCTCGGCTGTCTAATCCGAGCACCTCCGCAGGTGTCACCACGAATTCCCACGTGGAGATTCTTCGCCCCGCCTGTATCTGACTAAACCCTTTTGTCTGCGCCCTCGCAGTTTTACACCCAAGCCAAAGACTGGTGGCTCTTCGGCTTCTACTTCTGCATGCCGCTGGCCTGCACGGCGGTCTTCTACACGCTCATGACCAGCGAGATGCTCGGGATGAAGAATGGGAACCTTGGCGCAGCCATCAACGAGCACCTCAAGCAGGTATCGAACCCAGGGACCTCGCTCCGGTACCGCCGGCCCCATCGGCTTGAGGCACGGACCAGACTGTGACCGATGAGGGGGGGGTGTGGTTGTGCGGTTATGTTGCCGATTTGCGGTGGCGGGCACGAGGGGGTGGGGGGGTGGGTGTCTGTGACGTTCGCCCCCCGACTTTGTCACCGAACGATGCGTAAAACTGCGAGATGTTGATTCGACCGATGTGGCAGTTAAATTCATCATCGTCGTTATAATCAAATCGCCCGTGGTCAATCCACTGCTGGACGAAGGCCTTCCCAAGCCGCCACAAATTCCTCGCGATCCCACGCTGTGATGATAGCACCTCCCGATTAGCGCGGTTGGCTACGTACGGCGCGAAAGAAGTTCAACGCACGCACGTGATGGCCGGGTGTCTCGGCGGTAGAGAGGGCGGCGAGCAGTCGAAAAGTTCCGCCGCCAGGTCCTGGTTAGGGGCTGACTCGGCCCATCATCCCACTGGGGTGGATAAAATTGTGAGAAGTCAACGGTGGAGAAACTCGACTGGCACAGGGCTGCAAACAGGAAATCGCTTTGACTGTTTTCTTTTTAATGTACAAGTTAACCGACGCAGCAACTTAATACGGCTAAGCGGTGTGCGTGTACAAGCGTGTGTGTGTGTTTTGTATGTGTGTACAAGTGTGTGTGAAGCGGTTAGCACGCCGCGCTACGAACCCGAGTTCGATTTCTGCTCACGGCCAACGGGAAACTTCTGTTAAGGCTATACGGGGGCTCTTTGTCTTTGCGCCCGTGCGCGTGTATGTTGCGTGTGTGTTGTGTGTGCGTATGTGTGTGCGCGTGTGTGCGCGTGCGTGCGTGTAGGTGCTCGCTAACAGCATTTGCCCCTACAGTCTGTTAAGGCTCTATGGGGGATCCTTTTTTTTGTGTGTGTACACGCAGCGACGTGAAGTAGCCAAGACGGTGTTCTGCCTGGTGGTGGTGTTTGCGCTGTGCTGGCTGCCGCTGCATCTCAGCCGCATCCTCAAGAGGACCGTCTACAACGAGATGGACCCCAACCGCTGCGAGCTGCTCAGGTGGGTGGGGGGGCCACCCCCCCCGAACCGCCCGCGTCCCCACCTCTCTCTTCCTCTCTACTCGTGCCCCCCTCTCTCTCTCTACTCGTGCCCCCTCTCTCTCTCTCCCTCTCTACTCGTGCCCCCTCTCTCTCTCCCTCTCTGCTCGTTCCCTCCTTGTCCCATGGGGAAATGAAGTGACAATCTTATTGTCACGTGACTATAGCAGCAGCAATAATAATAACGGTAAACGATGACGTTGTGTGTGCACGTCGAACTTCTTTCGCACCGTACGTAGTCGACCGTGTTCATCGGAGGTGTGGGGGGAAGGACAACAAACTAAAGGCGAAAAGCAGTTTTTAAAAGAATTTGTTTTCAAATTAGATTTAAAACGATGCGCTTTTCAAAAAATGTTTTTTTTTCAGGAGCGTCCAATGCCAAAAAAAAAACCCAAAGGAACGGTGTGACACTCGAAACTCCGCACGGTTAAGATTCGAAAATCCATTTGCTGCGTTGCCATCTCCTGTGTCACCTGACAGCCCCAGCCTGTTCGCAGGCAGTCGCAGCCGCCCCGGTGCTCGCCAGGCTCAAACCCCATGAGCTTCCCAACTCTGATGAGATCAGGGTACGTTCAGGGTGATTTGATTGTAGATTTTTCTTATTCAAAACATAGCAGCTTCGAGCTTCATGAAAATGGCCTCGGAAACACAACAACAACATCAGCAACAACCGCCATGCGCCGCTAAGTGGCGGTGACATCACCACGGCGTTCGTGCCAGGCTAGGTGCGCTTTGAGGCCACGTGAAGTGTCGAACGCCCGCTGGCAGGAGGTCACGGGACAGACCCCGTGTGCCACGGGTCGACTGGCTGAGATGAAACACACACGCGCGTTGATTTCGTGTCAGGTGACGAGCGAACGTGTCCGCGTTGCCACAATATTCTGGGTAAAGTGAGCATCCGCCGGCGCACAGAACCAAGCGAGGAACTGCTTCGGTGCCCTTGGCAATGAAAAGGGGGTGATGCCAGGAAACATCGCGTAGCTATGTAAGCGAGAGAGAGAGAGAGTGAGTTCGTGATTGACATGAGTACGGGGAGCGGAGTAAATACCCAAAACGCATTAATGTACATAAAAAATAAACCGCTTGAAACGCGGCGGAGTTTTCAGGATATAGAACGAGCTTCGAGTGAAATTTCCCCTAACAAAACACATCCTCATGTTGGCCTCTGGAATGTCTGGTGGCATTGTTAATTTAGCGTCACGTCAATTAATAACACATGTTTGGCTCGCGTGTAACAAGGGTAGTGGAGGGGGGGGGGGGGCGGACCCCAGTGGGGCCCTCCCTTCCGCGCGATCCGGAATGAAACGGCGCGACGGGCGCTCCTCGTTGTCACGGCACCTTCAAGAGGAAGGGGGGGGGGGGGCCTGCATAACCCCCCCCCCACTCCCGCCGCCCCCCCCCCCCCCCCACTCCATCCAGCCCCGCGTTTCCTCCAGGGCGTTGTTGTGAGCGTCCGACGCACCCGCTTCAAAACCCCCCCGGTGGTTTGCTTCTCCCCCGGCCCCGTTAACGCGAACGGCATGTGGCCGGCAAACGAGCCGGACCGCTGGATCGTGTCATGGATCGTGTCATGGATTGTGTCATGTGAGCGGCGTGGCAAGGAAGGGGGGGGGTGGATGGGACTCACAAAATATCGCAGCTCAACAGCGGGGGGGTGTGGGGGGGGGTCCCTTACCTATATCCATCACTCCTCTATCTGTTCACCGAATCCTCCGCTCAGAATCGTCACAAAAGCAACGCGGAGACGCAGCGGAGAGCTGAACGGCGCAACCGACACGAACCTGCGGAAGTCGTGAATCCAAATCGCAATGCATCTTGCCGAACCGACACTTTGCACTCCTATCGCGTTGTGTACTGTTTGCTGTTGCGACGTTCTGTCCCGCCCCTCCTACGGGACATCTGTGGAAAAAGAGCTTCGTTGCTCATCGGATTCCTCCAGTCTAAATCAATATTTAGATTCTGATCCGATTCTGATCAATGTTTCACTGGTGTGTTGTTATAACGCAACTCGTAGCGTGACTGTGTTCTTCACGGTTGGGCTACGAGTGGATTTTGTGCGTGGCCCCAATGAAATGTAAAGGTCTCCTGGCTCCTAATTCACAACGGATGTGTCCTCCGCCATCACCCCCACCCCCTGCAGCTTTCTGCTCATGCTGGATTACATCGGCATAAACCTCGCGACCCTCAACTCGTGCATCAACCCCATCGCCCTCTACTTTGTCAGCAAAAAGTTCAAGAACTGCTTCAAGGTGCGTTTGGTGGCGTCGGCCACGTTTCTGTCGTCACGGTTTAGATCACGGGCGGGCTTCTCAATCGCCAGTGCTCGAGAACCACGACAACAACAACAACAACAAAAATAACCACAACAACAACAACAAAAATAACCACACAGGTCTGACGATCGCGTTGCACGTTCGCGTGACGAATTCAAACTAATTTGGGTCTCGTATTATGAGTTGCGTATGTACGTATGTTTGTATGTATGCAAGTATGTATGTATGAGTGGGTGTGTGTTTAGCGGTCCTGGGCCTCCCCTAGGTTGACTCAGCCTAAAATGAGTACCTGGTCTGGTGTGTAAACATCGCTACTAGGGAGACAAAGGCGGCCGGGCGTGGTGTTGGCCACCCACCCCCTCGTGTGCCGTGCCGGCCTCCATAGGTGCTCGCTAACAGCACTTGCCCCAACAGTCTGTTAAGGCTATACGGGAAGATCTTTGTCTTTGTCATAGCAGAGTGTCATGAGTTAGTTTGTAAGTGAACGGCGATTAACTGGTGAAGTCGGCAAGGCATAGCACGGTGGTTCGTGAGAAGCGGAATTTGGGAAATCCTGCCGTGTATGTTTTCATCGGCCGGTACGGATAATTTAAAGCGCTCTTGCCGTGCTGCTGATAGGTCGAAGGTCAAGCATTTCCCGAGAGCTCTCCGCTGCCGTGGGTAATGGCCAAACCAAACATGCCCTATTGTTGTAATGGTTTTCACATTTGTAAGCATTAAGCATCCCGCACCTCCGATTGGCAGGGCTGGCTACGTACGGTGCGAAAGAAGTTTGATGTGCGTACATCCACTTCAGTGATTCACGCGAACGCGCACGTGACGCCTGATTGTGACTAAGTGGACCCCCACCCCCATGTCCAGGTTCGTCAAAAAGAGTTGCGCAGAGTAAAGGGCGAGTTTTACGTGAATTCGCCCGAATGCGCGCGCACCGGCCAAGCCAGTAATTGCACGGGAAATGACGGTGGAAGGTTTTGTTGATGTCGTGGATGTTTACGTCTCGTCAACAATGACGTCCGCGAGGGCGACCACACATGTGACAACCATCACCGCTCCCCCCCCCCCTCCGCTCCCCCACCTTGCAATTTAATGAATCGTCGCTGTGTGCAGTCATGATTCTACGCGAGGATCTATTTTTTTTGTTTCGTCTCCTTTTTACCGTTGAATTTGAATTGTTCATTTTTTGCCCGTCTTGCCCCGTGCAAGTTTAGCCCGCTCCCGTTATCCTCAAAGCTACATTCGCTCAGATATCGGCACTCTCCACGAATAATTATCTATTGCCCCGCGCACAAATTGACGCAGACGCCACGATCATTAAATTCGATGCTAACCGTTACGACGACGCACTCCATCGCCCTTGGGACGCGCGACCGTTCGTACGTACGTTGAACTTCTTTCGCACCGTACATAACCAACAGTGCTAACCGGAGGTGCGGGGCAAGGACAACAAACTAAACACAAAAAGCAGTTCTAAAGAAATTCGTTTTCAATGTTGATGATTTAAAAGTGCGTAGCTCCAGTAGCTTCCTAATATAGGAAGGAAGAGCGTTTCAGACGGCCGCAGAGGCGCGTCTGAAAGCGTGCGATGCGGTGACCACCGCCTTTGTTCGATGGCGAGCAGTCAGAAGCTGCTGCTGCTGCTGCTGTGAGGATGATGAGCGGAGTTCGCGTGATGGCTTTACGCTCACTTGACGAGATCGGCAAAGGTGTCGCGATTCATATGTGGCAAGCGCTTTGTGTGCAACGAGAGCGAATTCGATGTCGCTCGTCGCGGTGCCGACCCTCCTCACTCCAACTCTCTCTCCTTCTCGTGCACAGTCCTGCCTGTGCTGCTGGTGCCAGCACAAGACGCTGCTCAACGTCACCCCGCTGGACGAGAAGCAGACGGCGCTCAAGTGGAAGGCCATGGCGGCGCCGGGCAGCCCGCTCGACCGCAGCAACTCGCGCTCCAGCAACAAGTCCATCCTCACCTGAGCTCAGCCGGCCGGGGGGGGGGGGGGGGTGTGGGGGGAGGGGTGGTGGGTGAAGAGTTGGGTGGGGGGGGGCAACGGGGGCCGAAGTAAAAAAAAGACAGCGGTGGCGACGTCGGTCAAGCGACCAGGCGACCAGCTTGGCTGGCCGCGTCGGAGGACGGTGAACGCAAGCAAACGAAACAATCGACTTGGCGAGGCAATCACGAGGCGTGGCGAAGGACGGCGCGTGGCGCAGGGCGACCGGAGGGACAACGGCCGGCGCCGACCGCCGGAGGCGACGCTGTCGCGGTGCCTCGCCCAAGATGGAACGTGCCAGACGCTCGTCGGACTGAGCCGGAGCTGTCCGAGGTTGACTCGAGCGTAGCAACAACAACGACAACGACGACGATGATGATGATGATAGGGCCATTTGCATTTCAACAGGTTTACAGAAGGAAACGAATACAGACTACACAAGGACCAGTGGCATGGCGTGGTCGGCATGAGCCCTGGTGCGAGGGATTTAGTGGGCCCCGTTTGTCTAAATCCTCACCACCATCACCACCATCTCTGTAGCGCAGCGCCTGGACCTCTATGGCCCATGGACTCCGGTGCAGTTGCAGCGCCTGGACACTTGATAGCTACGCCACTGGCCACAACTCGTACATTGATTGAAGCTGTAATATTCAGGGGGTAATGCCACCACTAACACTGCATGCTGTGAGATTCGACTTTTAGACTCGGTTCCAACCCAACGTTGGATATTAGTTTGCAGCAGAACTAGCATGACTGTTGCACCGAGGGGGAACGACGTTGGCAATGTTTGTGCGTAAGCGCCGAGGCCAAGCAAGCAGAGATCCAGACAATCCAGTAACGGGACGCCGATCAGGGTCCCACCGTAGAATACCGTGAAGACATCTTCACGGTACTCACGACATCTGCAGTTGCTGTGCGTACACACGCATGTACCGCTCTGATCTCAATCCGCTTCTGGGCGAGGGCCTTCCCATTTGACTATAATTCACCACGCTGGACAGTGTGGGTTGGTGAAGGCGTGCCCTCTGCTGCCCACGATCTCGCAACAACCTACAACACCTGGTTTGTGCCTGGTCGTTGCCCATCCAAGCATTATCCAGGCTTAGCTTTCGACGCAAATTTTACGGGAAAAAATTTGAACACGTTCGTCAAAAACACTGCCTTGAACATAATAAGTACAGAATAGGGCGACGTTTCGGGCAACGGCCCCCATTCACAGCGCATGGAGAGGCCAGAGAGGGCGAGAGTGACATTTCACGAGCTCTGACGCATTCTGAGTGATTCGGATTCAAGGGAAAGTTGCTGTGATTAACCTTCCGATGGTCTTCACTCACACCGGCTTAACAACACCCATGACGGTGGTAAAGTGCGGTGTGTGTGTGGTGTGTTGAGCACAATACAAAACACGTGATGGGTTCAGTCAATGAGTCCTCCATTTAACCAGAACACCGCCATCAATGATAAGGCAAAGGGCTCAACTGCCAGCAGGAGCGACTGTCATATGGCAAAAAATAAACCCACACAGCCACCATCGCAGATAGGGCCGGAACACAGCCATCCATTCCTCCTCCTGCTGCTGTCACCATCCTTGAGGCCTGGTCACCAGAGAAGGACATTGGGATAGCGCAACAAACGTGAGGTCAGATCCCATAGAGCCATCGCCACCAGATCGTCAAATGTGATCAGAAATCAGAATGTTTATTTATCTCGGAGGAATTCGACGAGCGACGAAGCTCCTTCTCACAGACTACCAGCAAGTTACAATAACAAACGATACACAAAAAATATAGCAAAAAATTAGCAAATCTTTAAATGAATGCCCTCTCCCGCGGAAGACAAGCCCAGGCTTGTTAACCTTCGCGCCTCGAAGGTATATATTTTTTAAAAGTAATGATTATCTACAGCACACACTACAAGTTGTGGATTTTTAAATACGACATAGTATTCAAGAGCTAACTACCTTTTTTATATATATGAATATTTTAATGTAATATATTGCAATAGTCTTTAGAATTCACTGTACTATAACCATGTGTGATATCGTACTGTCCTGTAATTGTATCGGCCTCCAGTTCCATTTGTTACGAGTATTTTTTTTTAAAGGAGGCTCGTTTGTGTAATAAAAACCCAAAAATGTACACATTAAACCGTTATATGCCAACATGGAGCTCGCAATGGCGTTGTGTTTTTTATTTTTCGTTGAGAGTATTTGGCTGCCAAAAAAACGAAACGTTCCACGTGACAAGCCACTTCGCTGAGCTGTTAAGAGCTACATAGCCCAGTGGGCCTCACCTGGTAAAATAAAAAATATGTATATTTTTTTGTTTGGATAGTTGATTGTGATTAAAATGGGTAGGCCGCAGCTATGTCATATCAAACGTCCCGCACACGATCGTTGAACGCTCATTGCCAGAAGAACGCCCCCCCCCCCCCCCCCCCCGCTAACTATGTCCCGTACGCTTCTGGAGAGACAACGAGCAGAATGGGACATCACATCGAAAATAAAAAATTGTTCCGCGCGCGATTCTATGCACGTATCGCGAGCTTCCAAAATCGACGCATCGTTGCGCGCCTCCCCGCAAGTACGCATTGTACGCGTGCTTGCTGAACCTCTTTTGCACCGTACGAAAGAAGTTCAACATTTTGGGGGCGCGGAGGGGGGGAGGAAGCATTGCCGTGCTTTATTCCCCATTCCAAAATCAACACCGCTTGATCCGAACTTAGTACGGCGACCCGAGTCACGGGTCACCGACCCATAGCCGTTGTCTCAGACCTCCATTCGCCAAGGGTCAGTGCGATGCCAACACTCGCTTGACGGTCACCGATCAGCAGCGAACGATCGCGGCGACCTGCCGGGGATGGGTTTTTCTTTCTTCTTCCCTCCAGGAGTTGAGTTGAGCGGCTCAAAACGTCGCTTCCCAACTCGGTTTCTCGAGAAGCCTCCCGGCATGCCGAGCCGAACGTCGCAAGGGTCCCTGTTGAGCAAGACGCGCGTGGTTAGCAACTCCCCAAACCATGAAGCACAAAAAAGTCAGTTGTAGAAGCTCACGTAGCAGAGCAAACCACTTCGCAGCACTTACAAAGGACTCGAAATAAGTTCGATAACACTGGTCAAAAAAAAAAGTTTTTTTCTGGCCTGGACTTTTGCAGCTGTTTTAGACTCATTTCAGGGTGCTGATTCCAAATCTGCTCAGATTTGCTCTATCACATCTCATTTTTATGCTATCGGCATACCCAATTTTCATTGATCTTACCCGAAATTAACTCTGTCACTTATGATTGCAAGTTGTTGCGAGTCAGTGACTGCTTTAGTGTTAAAATATGGCGCTGTATTTTTAGGATAGTGTGTTTACAATATCATTTTATGTAGATATCCACATTGATTTAATATTTTTCTTCCGCAGTTTTTTTTGAAAATGCAATATTTGATATCTCAAAAACCTGACGTGATAGACAAAAACCGATGCCAGATTTGGAATCAGCATCCCAAAATTACCTTTTGGTAAAAGTGTGTTGACCAGTGTAAGAGTGGTCGACGTGGGAAGCTTGCTTTCGAGCGGTCCCCGCGGAATGGAAAGCTTGGGAAAACACGTTCGACAGTCACTGCTGTTGTTCTTCCATGCCTCGCCGTGCTCCCCCTCTATCCGTCGTTACAAATATATTTTTATTTATATGCAATGCAATGAACCGAGGGAGTTTGCAGCTGTAAATGCTCGGCAGAGCCGGTGCTCCCAACGGGTCGAGAATCAACTCGGAGCTGTCTTCGTGCTCGCAAATCAACGCGGCCGCAACGCGCTTTTTGGCTGCCCGTCAACCCCCCCGCTGTTTATTTAGCCACGAAATATCACCAACGTCAAGCAGAAATCTCTCACTGGCAGCCGAATCACCTGATTACTCACCCCCTCACCCCCCTCACCATCATCATCCCTCCCCCGCGCCGCTCCCCCACTACCACCCTGGGGATGAGAAAGAAGGGAGAGATGGGAGAGCAGTGGGCGATGGAGGAGGCCGTGTGCTCGGTGGCAGATGACGGGGAGCTCTGCATGCTGATATGAGCTACCCGTCGGAGGCCGTCGGACTGCGAGAAGGGCTGCGTGCAGAACGAGAGAGTGAGCAAGAGAGAGTGAGCGAGAGAGTGAGCGAGAGGTGGGGGTTTTACATTAAGCTAAGTTTTAAAATAATGAACGAAGCAAAGTGCCGAATACACCGAGCATCTTCTTGCTTCCACTGATCGTAAAAAGAAAAGAGATGGGAGAGAAGGGAGAGAAGGGAGAGATGGAAGAAGTGTGTGGGGTGTGTGGAAGGGGAGGCTTGGGGCGAACTGGGTCACGGAGGACACCTAATATGGCGACAAGTGAAAACGTTTGACGCTGAGAATACTCCCCTAAGTCGGCCTCACACGCTGCTGCGGTTCAACGCTGTTGGTGAGCACTTTTTTAATATCCGGATGGCACACGAAGCTATGGTGGGACCAGCATCATTGTCTCTCCAGTCGTGCTCGTGCTGACGTGCACGGGCCACAAGCAAACCACTGCTCGTGTTTTCACCAAGGGAACCTATTCCCAGAGCTAGTTGTTATTTATTAATGTTTGACTTTTTTTAAATCAATGTTATTGAAACTCTGCCATCAGCGTCATGTAATGGAACAACATGTTATTTCAAAACTATTACCCAGCAATGCATCACCCCGCGTATCAGCGAATGGCCTGCAGAAGGAGATATCACGAACTACTTCCGATATCCCTTTAATTGACTTACTTTTAATTCACAAACTAGAGGCACACATTCACACATACCGAGATGAATGTTTCTCGCGTGGCAGTAAAAGTGATTTTTTTTTGTTCATTCCCAGACGTGGAATTGAACCAAAGAAAGTAAAAACAAAACGTACTCTTACGGCACTCTTATTTGTTTGTGAAGCCATTGGTAACCGGGCTTAGACAAACTCGCTGCACTTGAGAACCCAGTGTGGTCACCAGGTGGCTTTGCAAAGCTGAACCCAGGATCCCAGTGGTCCCAAGCAGAGAGCTCTGACCCCTGGGCAGGAGCGTAACGAGCGTAGGGACAGGGGATGTGCCAGAGGTCGCAACCGGGTACCCGATACCCGTACCCTACCCGATACCCGGCTACCCGTACCCGGCCGGGTACGGGTACCCGTTTGCGACCCTGGTGCGGCCGGGTACGGGTACGGGTAGACCGTGAGTCACTGGTGAGTAACCGTTTGCCACTCATTTCCCAACGTCTTGTCTCTTCTCACAATTCAAGTTCCTAGAATCAACCCACACGCGCCTGCAACATGGCTTCATCCCAGAGGTCGCAATCGGGTACCCGTACCCTACCCGATACCCGGCCGGGTACGGGTAGCCGGGTATCGGGTAGGGTACGGGTACCCGTTTTCGACCCTGGTGCGGCCGGGTACGGGTAAGGAATCAAAACCCGTTTGCGACCTCTGGGATGTGCCTTGGGCCCACACGCTCGCGGTCTCGAACATGTAATGCTGTCGGGGCGCCCCGTCTTTGGTTGTCAAGGGGGCCCCCAACTCGTAGCTTTGGGCCACCAGGATGGGCCGAGGCACCCCGCCTGCCTACCATGGTAGTTACGCGACTGGGACGGACCGACGGACCGACGGACAGACGCTGTGGCCTGGCCCACGTGGCGATCCGTGATGTGTGTACGTGTGTTGAACTTCTTTCACACCGTGTGTAGCCAACCGTGCTACAATTGCGTGGTTTGTGTGCTGTGCGAATAATGTGAAGACGCGCTCGCGCGCGCGCGTGCGTAAAATGTTTACAAATACATACGTGAAAAAAATTGCTCGGTTCGATTGTGGCCATGAATTGTTATGAATTGATTCTTCGGGGGAGAGTGTGAATAGTTTTAAATGTCGGCGAGGACGACCCCGAGGCGCAACCAGTTTTTTGTTGTTGTTCTTCTTGCGCCCCGTTGATGATTCTCGAGACGTCGCGCCGCTTGGGGTAATGACACCGTGAGTATTATTGATGGCTCATCCGGCTCACTTAAGGAGGTCACTTCATCAGCGTTGGTTTCAACAATGACAACTGCCTGGCGTGGAAAATAAATGAGGTTCCGTACTCTCGATTGGTATCGGTCAAAATGATGCGCACGCTACATATTGTCTGTCACTCACTGTTGTTTTTGTATTACTTAGCGAGCGCTAATAGATACATAAAGCGGAGGGTATCGGCTTGAGAGCTTGTTCACGTTAAACTTGCCCAGGTCCACTTTATTCAGTCGAAGAGGATCTGCATGGATAATTAACAGGATACCATAAAGCATTGCGTCGCGCTTAGAATGTCTTTTAAAAAATGTAAAAATTAACGAGCTTGTTCGCTTGTGTTTAAATGTACACATCTAACTATACACACCTAACCAAAAACCTTTATTATTAATCTAACTACGCGTTTACTCCCAGAAATCCTATGCCGAGGCTGAACCACAGGAGCTCTGATCTACGACGTTGTTATTGTTGTCGTCGTTGTTGTCGTCGTTGTTGTTGTTGTCGTCGTTTTTGTCGTTGTTGTTGTTGCTTGGACTAAGTCTCGGTGTGGGGAGCGGTGGTGTAGCGGTTAGCGCTACGCTGTGCTACGAACCCAGCGACCCGAGTTCGATTCCCGCTCACGGCCAACACCGGTGACGATTGTCTGAACCGGACATGGGCCTCCCCTAGGTCGATTCAGCCTCAAATGAGTACCTCGTGTGGCGTGTAAACATCACCACTGGGGAGACAAAGGCGGCCCGGTGTGGTGTTGGCCACCCACCCCCTCGTGTGCCTTGCCGGCCTTCGTCGATGCTCGCTGACAGCACTTGCCCCAACAGTCTGTTCCAGGCTACACGGGGGACCTTTGTCTTTGGCATGGGGCAACTCCCCGCAAGAACGGCCGAAGCCGATGGATCCAGAATCCGTGGCGCAGGAGAGAATCCTGTCTCGCGGCTGTCCCTCGGATCGAGCTCGGTTAGAAACCGAACGAATGCACGAAACGAAATGAAATACATCTTCATCTTGCGTCGAGTGAGAGTGGTGCCGTGGTGGTTCCCGCGCCACGCTGTGAACCTGGAACACCTGTGCTTGATTTCCAGCCGTGGCTCACATCTTTGGTGAGTGACATCTCAACTGGGTCTGGGCCTCCTTCCAGTAAATCGCACTGACCAGTCAAGCGCGGTGAATCTAAAATAAAAAAAAACCTGGCACCGCATGGAAGAGGCCTTCATCCTGCAGTTGATGACCAAGAGACTAAACATGTATTCTTATTTTAATCATTAATTATGCAAAATTAAACATTTAAAATCTGCCGACAAACTTTAAATCAATCAATCAATAAGAGGAGCCTGTGTGTCTTTCTGGTTGAAGCTCGTGAAATTAAGTGAAATAGTTCCGCTCCGGGCAGCCAAATAAATTCCGCGTGCCCCGGGGAGCCGTGAGCAATCGCTCGTCTGAGCAAGACGTGCCGAGGAATGTGCCCGTTCGACCGTGGCTACGGGGACGCGGGTTCACGACTTCTCGTAACGGCGATTAAGACACAGCAACAAATAACATCGCCGGCACACACCAAACACCACCAACACCAACAACACAACCACTTTCCCCGGTGCCTCCACCTCACTCATTCCCATCCCCGGTATCGTGTGTTATCCATTTCTTGTTAGCCCGTCGCCGCGATTGGGGTAGTGGTGTGTTTATTTATCTATCGACTTAATCGGAGTGTGGAGAGAGAGAGAGAGGTACACGTGTGGATTTATACCGAGAGACAGGAAAGGGAGGAACACATCGATCAGAGAACGTGCGCAGGTTACGGACATAATATTGACCGACAGGGAAAAGTTCAGCAATATTTTTGGCAGGACGCATCGTGAGAAGGCCATTGGCGGTGACGGCCAAACGAAGAGAAGACGCATGAGTGGGTGTCACTGCAGAGACTCAGCGTTGAGATCATCTCGCTTGCAGCAGCTTCACGGATTGTTGCCACGATGGATGGTGGCGTCTTTGCAGCGAGGCTTCATCCAGCGGTGGATAGATCATGGCTGCCGCTGCTGATCATGATGACGATTCAAACAAGCCCGGCTGAATCTTGATTTGAAGCTTTCGTGACTGCAGGAATCCAAACTCTCTGGGTTTTTTTGGTAAAGTCACTTAGGTAGAAGAAAAATAATACTGGTAGGAACCTCCTGGTTACACCAGCCCACAGGGGATTATTGTGTCTGTCCGTCCGTCCGTCGTGCATCCGAAAATGGGAGGGGTGGGGCTGGGTGGAGAGGGGAGGGTGGGGAGAGGCTGGGTGGGGAGGGGGTGGGTAGGGAGGGCAGGGTGGGAGGGGTGGGGCCGGGTGAGGAGGTGCTGGTCACCCCGTGGTGCCCTTATACAACTCAACGTTTAACCTACTCACGCCGGCTTGTGCCCGCCCTCACAGTCGGGCATATTTGCGGAATACACCACGCTGCCGTTGACCCTGCCCATTGACCGAGCAACCCAACGTTCCTACCAGCTACCTCCGCAGAAATGTGTTAGATCACGACGTTTCGATCGCAACACAAGCAATCGTCATCAGGTGGGACAACCACAGCAAGAAGAAACAGCAAGAACAAACTGCTGAAGTAGGCGTGGTTGGCCCACCTGATAACGATTGCTTGTGTTGCGATCGAAACGTCGTTATCTATCATTTTTCTACCGACGTGACTTTACCGAAAGAACCAAAGAGTGAGCCCAGCTGACTCTGCTGATGAGCAAATGTCTGCCGAAACTCGTGAAGAATTTACTTTCATTGAGTTAACGCTACTGACATGATGCAATCCCAGAAAGGCGTGGGGCGGCTTGCTTGTGTGCGAACAAAACACATACTTTCGTTGAGTTGTCTTCAGCTGCTAGGGACACATCTATGAAGGGAACGCATCGATCGGTGCTGTCGCTCGCGCGCTGACAGATCTCGCCGCGCGCTCGGGCGTCGAGCAAGCGACGAGCGGCGCGCCGCTGTTGCTGCTGCAGCAGCTGGAGACTCGTGTGGGGGCCCGGGGGGGTGGGACACAAGCGGACCTGCGGGGTGTACGTGACGCACACGTGCACGGCGTGTCGCACACGTGCAGAGCGCAACGCACGCGTACACGGCGTGTCGCACGTGCACAGCGCAACGCACGCGTACACGGCGTGTCACACGCGCACAGCGCAACGCACGCGTACACATCGTGTCGCACGCGTACAGAGCGCAACGCACGCGTACACGGCGTGTCGCACGCGTACAGAGCGCAACGCACGCGTACACGGCGTGTCGCACGCGTACAGAGCGCAACGCACGCGTACACGGCGTGTCGCACGCGTACAGAGCGCAACGCACGCGTACACGGCGTGTCGCACGCGTACAGAGCGCAACGCAAGCGTACACGGCGTGTCGCACACTTGCAGAGCGCAACGCACACGTGCACATCGTGTCGCACACGTGCAGAGCGCAACGCACACGTGCAACGACCGCCATTCGCCACTAAGTGGCAGTGACGTCACCACGACGCTTGTGCCAGGCTATGTGCACCTTGAGGCCACGTGAAGTGTCGAACGCCCGCTGGCAGGAGGTCACTGGGCAGACCCAGCAGATGCCACGGGTCGACTGACTGAGATGACCGAAACGACTGGCTGATGCACCACCTGTGCCCCTTACTGTACCAACTTGTTGTGCTTTAGCCTTCCGGTGCTCCGCTCGTTGTTGTGAGCTGAGTGGACTTGCCAATGACTGGTGCCAGCGGTGTCAAGATCGGCCTCTGTGGAGGATGCTCGTGAAGGACGCTACTGGGCAGTTGGAGGCAGTCGCCCTCCAACAACAACGGAGGGCGGAGGAGCGACGCTCACAACGCTCACAACGCACACGTGCACAGCGTGTCATCCGCGTACACAGCACAACGCACGCGTACACGGCGTGTCCCACACGTACAGAGCGTAACACAAAAAGTAAACCTGCGTTCGTCAACGGCGGCTCGCCCACGAGTGCGTCATCTCTCCGTGCGCGTGTCATCCCGGTCAGCGTGACACAGAGCAGCGCTCCTGCAAGGTATATACACAGCCCCAAAAGGAATGACGTTATCCAGTTTTATTTATTAGGTATAACCCTGTGAGCCATGCGGCTCTTGACTCGGGTGCAGCCGCAACAAACAAAAACATGAACAACGCATCTGCGTTGGGCAAAGCATTGGCACCGCGCAAAAGCGACCGACGCCTATTTAACATCCACGAGAAAACACGCGCACACACACACACAACATATAAAGGTCTCTCTTTCCGTCTGCGAAGGGCGGGAAATGCGCTGATGAAAACACGGTTTGTTTTATGGCCGAAAGGTGGGGTGACACACACGCATACACACGTACGTTGTACCGCTTAGCCGGACAAAAGATCCCTTGCAAAGATTA
This sequence comes from Lethenteron reissneri, assembly GCF_015708825.2. Lineage (NCBI taxonomy): Eukaryota > Metazoa > Chordata > Hyperoartia > Petromyzontiformes > Petromyzontidae > Lethenteron > Lethenteron reissneri. The sequence goes on from NC_083794.1 coordinate 9,693,727, forward strand.
ACATTGTTTTCAGAGCAATTTGAAGGCGCTCCAGGGCAGATGTTTGCACTACCAAAAGAATTAATTGCTTCCAGACATGATCCTATTTTCTTTGGGGGTCTCGGCCCCTTTCCTGGCACGAGTATTTTGTCAAGGGTGGAGATGGAAAACGATATCAATCTTGATTTGAAGCTATCGTGACTGCAGGAATCCATACTCTTTGGTTCTTTCGGTAAAGTCACGTAGGTAGAAAAATAAAATGAAGTAAAAAATAATACATCACGACGTTTCGATCGCAACACAAGCTACCGTCTTCAGGTGGGACAATCACGACAGCAAGAAAAAACTGCTGTAGTTTTTTTCTTGCTGTGGTTGTCCCACCTGATGACGATTGCTTGTGTTGCGATCGAAACGTCGTGATCTATTATTTTTCTAACTACGTGACTTTACCGAAAGAATCAAAGAGTATATTTAAAGAAACAACTACATCGATGAAAAGTAGCTCCTACCTGTGCAGCAGCAGACCGGGCTTTGTTTTGTTGGTGAGGAGTGGAGAGAGGGGCCCAGCTGGGTGAAGGGACGACTGTCTGGATTTGGGATCCGTGCAGCTGAACTCGGAGCGAACGAAAGCCGCGGTGACGGACCCACGCGACCAGAGGAATTACTATACTCATTGGTTCTTTCGGTAAAGTCACGTATGTAGAAATAAAATAAAAATAAAAGTTTATTTTATTTTAAAATAAATTATTTTTTATTTTATTTCTACATACGTGACTTTACTATACTATACTCATTGGTTCTTTCGGTAAAGTCATGTATGTAGAAATACAATAAAATAAATTATTTTTAAATCAAATGTAAATTCTATTTATTTATTTATTATTTATTTTACGCGACTTTACCGAAAGAACTAAAATAAAAATTACTAAAAATAAAATTGTATTTTATTTCTACATACGTGACTTTACCGAAAGAACCAATGAGATTAGTAATTCTTACAGTCACTAAAGCTTCAATCCTAGGTTGAGAGGAATGTTGTTGCCAGTGAGAAGTGGGGACTTGTGAAAAGCTGCTGTTCATTTTTTTGGAAAATTCATCTTTTTGTTAAATCCTTTATATTAAGTTCGCTTGCTTGCTTGCGTGCTTGCTTACGACCGTGCAAATCTTTCGGTCGTTTTTTAACCGACTTCCCGTGATCCAATCGAGCTGACATTTTCCACACAAACTCGTTGTGCCAGACAATTAATGTTCGTGAAAAAAAATTCCCAAAATTTTACATTTTTTAGGCAAGAAAAATATTTTACATATATTCAAAAGAACTCATTCTTGGCTATGGCTGAACGTCACAGTATAAGAGCCCAGAGCGTAACCCCTCCACAGGCCGTGGCGGAGTAGCGCAGTTGGTAGCGCCCTCGTTTCCCATGCCAAAGGTCGCGGGATCGATCCCCGCGTCCTCCACAGGCGAATATATTTTTAAATCCTTTATATTAAGTTCGCTGCCACGCATATAAAGGATTTATAGTGAAAAACTTTGTTTTTACGGGTTACACTTATTGTTGTTGCTGTTGATGTGGCCTCTCTATCAGAAATGGGGCCGAGTGGCGCTGCACGGTCCACTTCCACTCAACTTGGGCGGGCGGCACATGGCAACAACTCACGGCAACTCACAGAAACTCACGGCAACTCACGGCAACTCAAAGCAACTCACGGCAACTCACGGCAACAACTCACGGCAACAACTCACGGAAACTCACGGAAACGCAAAACAACTCACGGCAACTCAAAGCAACTCACGGCAACTCGCGGAAACTCACGGCAACTCACGGCAACAACTCACGGCAACTCACGGAAACTCAAAACAACTCACGGCAACTCAGTGCAACTCACGGCAACAACTCACGGCAACAACTCACGGCAACTCACGGAAACTCAAAACAACTCACGGCAACTCAAAGCAACTCACGGCAACTCAAAGCAACTCACGGAAACAACTCACGGCAACTCACGGCAACTCACGGCAACCCACGCTCGCACGGGCGGCAGTGCCGTGGCGCAACGTGAATGCCGCTGTGGTTCACGGAGTTCTTTTTGACTTTTGTACTTTTCCTAATTTAGTTTTGATCTCCGAGTGTGTGTGGGTGTTGTGGGTGTTGTGGGGGGGTCACACCACGTGCGTCACGCCGCGTGGTAGAACATGGCCCGTAGAAGGAGGCATCACAGAAGTACTTCCGATACACTTGACAGCAACTCATGTTACCCCTCGCACTGCGAGAGAGAAATGTTTGTCATAGTCGAGTCAAACTGAGATATGTGTAATTGTCGGAGCTGGTGTGAGCCGGATTGACTCAGAAAACAATCTACTTCAATATGATGGTTATTTGTGCTGGCCAGGCTAACACAACCGACTCGCTACACTTAAGAAACGTGTTTATTCAACATGGGAGGTTGAAATTGGGGCGCCACGGTGGCGAGATGTTAGCAACTTCGCCTGGTATACAGGAGGTCGTGGGTTCGATATCGACCCGGCGTTTGTATGTGCGGAGTCTCTCTCCCCGTGGTGGCGTGGATTTTTCCCAGGGTTCTCCGGTTTTTCCCTCCACATTTCGAGTCGACGCGCGCTCAGAGCACTTTGGCCGCTGCAAACCTCCACGTGATGAGCCACTTCGTTGAGCTGTCATTTGTGACAAAGAACTACGTAGCTTAGTGGGCCTTAGCTGGTAAAAATAAAATGTATAGTTTAATTCGTTTAATTGTTCAGTTGAAATGCTGAAACCCGGATTCAAACCCATGATGTCAGTGGTGTTGGCTCAGTGCTCTGAGTTCTGAGCCTCTTGGCCCATCACTGAGGCTGTTCTCAAGACTGCGATGTGTTCCCAACAACACACATTTTTAACAACATGCACATTTATTAAATTACGTATAAATATCCTTTATGTAAACGTATTTTAAAATATTGTTTATACTTTTACAGACCCCCCCGCCCCTCCCCCCAACATGAAGCCTAAATAATGCATTTCATATTTTTGTGATTCAAGTGTGTGTGTGTTCAGTTTGCCAAAACTAACACTGGCGTAGGAAAACAGCATACCACCAGGAACATAAATAAAGAAATAAGTCATGCGTCCTGACATAATTTAAATCAATATGACCACGCAAGACTGTGCCGTGCTGGAAACTCTCTTCTCCTCCATTTACCACGGGGTCACACCACAATGTAAGGCAGCACACAAAGCCGAGAGCAAAGATTCATCCCCTGCAGAGCAGCACTGATCGTTGGCGCAGAGTGCTGTGAGCGAGCAGCACCTATGGAGTCCGGCACGGTGCGCAACAATGTGGAGTGGAGTGGTCAGCACCTCGCCCGGCCGCCTTTGTCTCCCCATCGCGAGATATGTGCACAGCTGCACCAAGTACTCATTCAAGGCTCGAGTCAAACCCCGGAACATTTCGGATATTCGTCACTGATGTTGCCCTCAAGAGGGAATATAACTCAGTTCGCTGGACTCGTAGTCCAGTATCGCTAACTCCCATGAGGCAGAGAATGACAAAGATCCCCCATATAGCCTTTAAAAGACTGTTAGTGCAAGTCCTGCGAGCGAGCAATTATGAAGGTCGGCACAGCACACACCACACTCCCAGGGTTGTTTATACACAGCACCAGGTACTCGTTTAAGGCTGAGTTGACCTAGGGGAGGCCCAGGACTGGTTCTGAAATTCACCACTGTTGTTGGTCGTAAGTTTGAATCAAAGCCAGGTCACCGGGTTTATCGAGCAGTGCCCTAACCATTACACCACCATTGCCATTAGGAAGTACACACACATGTAACATTCACACAATCTAGCACACACAAATTACTAAGGGGCCGTCCATAAATGACATCACGCGATTTTGGACGAGTTTTGATCCCCCCTCCCCCTCGTCACACAGCGTCACAAAAAGTCAGACCCCCCCTCAAATATGACGTCACAAGGCTCTAACCCCCCCCCCCCAAAAAAAAAAACATGCTTCAAATCGCTTTAAACTATTGTCATTGTAGTGCGTATTTAATGTGGCGCTGCACTCTGATGTTGTAGGAGAAAACATTTATTAAAAGTATATTTTATTAAGAAGAACGTGTTGTCCATATTTATTTAAAGTTGCGCATTTTGACGTGACGTCACATTTCTCAACCCCCCCCCCCCCTCGTCGTCACACATCGTCACAAATGTCTGACCCCCCCCCCCCAGGTGCGTGACGTCATTTATGGACGGCCCCCAACCAGACTCCCAGTTCGATTCCATGAATGTAAAACGAATCATTGGGCAGATCGCTCCATCACCAGTTGCCTCTGGGGCGTCTCTCTCCAGTGTGTGGATAATGGTTCACTGTCATCGTCGTTCCGATGGTTGCTGTTAAATTGTGGGTTATATCCCACCTCTTAAAAATACATCCTTTAACCTGGCACTGGGGAGAAAAAAACACATTAACGATTTCAATATACGGCTTGAATTTGCTTTTACTGCGGTGTTTTTGAAGATTTAAAAAAACGATCCTTAAATTTTGACTTAAAACTTTCGTGACTGCAGGAATTCATATTCTTTGGTTCTTTCGGTAAAGTCACGTAGATAGAATTTTTTTTTTATAAAAACCAAAAACTCACAACGTTTCGATCGCAACACAAGCGGTCGTCATCAGGCAACGTCGTGAGTTTTTGGTTTTAATTTTAAAAAATTAAGTTATATTATTTTTCTTATTTATATTTTATTATTTTCTATCTACGGGACTTTACCGAAAGAACCAAAGAAAATTAGAACGATCCTTGTTAAATTGACGTATTATTTATGTATTTATTACTTACAACGTGATACGTCACATTGAGATATTTTAAAGAAAATAAATATCCTTTTTTTTGCTTTGTTTTATGGGACAACCGTGTGAACCCAAAGGGCGACTCCTCGGCTCATTACAAGTCCTTGTAAAAAAAAATTCTTCACAACTGTCAAAATTATTTTTTATGTATTAGTTGGCAAGCCAACGCAATAAATTTGGCGTACTCGCACGGAGCACAGCACTTTCCCTCCCGTCGCTTGGGGGGGTGGGGGTGGTGGGGGAGGTGGTGGGGGAGGTGGTGGGGGTGGTGGTGAGGGTGGTAAGGGAGGTGGTGGGGGTGGTGGTGGGGGTGGTGGGGGAGGTGGTGGGGGAGGTGGTGGGGGAGGTGGTGGTGGGGGTGGTGGGGGAGGTGGTGGGGGTGGTTTTGGGGGAAGTGGTGGTGGGGGTGGTGGTGAGGGTGGTGGAGGAGGTGGTGGTAGGGGAGGTGGTGGGGGTGGTGGGGGATGTGGTGGTGGGGGTGGTGAGGGTGGTGGGGGAGGTGGTGGGGGAGGTGGTGGGGGTGGTGGTGGGGGTGGTGGTGGGGGACGTAGTGGGGGTGATGGGGGAGGTGGTGGGGGTGGTGGTGAGGGTGGTGAGGGAGGTGGTGGGGGTGGTGGGGGATGTGGTGGGGGTGGTAGGGGTGGTGGTGGTGGGGTGGTGGGGGATGTGGTGGGGGTGGTGGGGGAGGTGGTGGTAGGGGAGGTGGTGGGGGTGGTGGGGGAGGTGGTGGGGGAGGTGGTGGGGGTGGTGGGGGAGGTGATGGGGGAGGTGGTGGGGGTGATGGGGGAGGTGGTGGGGGTGGTGGGGGAGGTGGTGGTAGGGGAGGTGGTGGTAGGGGAGGTGGTGGGGGTGGTGGTGGGGGTGGTGGGGGAGGTGGTGGGGGTGGTGGGGGAGATGGTAGGGGAGGTGGTGGTAGGGGAGGTGGTGGGGGTGGTGGTGGGGGTAGTGGGGGTGGTGGTGGGGGTGGTGGGGGAGGTGGTGGGGGAGGTGGTGGGGGAGGGAACGTGCATTGCCTCCTTTGCCGTAGCTCTAAATCTCAGCAATGAGACGCAGCCTAAACAGGAAGCGGCCAACGCTGCATGCAAAACGATACTCTCTGGCTGACCTCCGCGTGCCGCTACGAGGGGATTGCACTTCACAATCGTGCGCCCGAACAAAGCCACGTGGCGCTTCTGTTTCGCGGGGGAAGCCGCACGCAGTTGTCCCACGAGACAATAATTATGCGTGTACGGTGTTGTCATTCGATGTACAATAAAAAATTAAAATCTGCTGTTTGTATCGTGAGCCAAAGAATTCGATGCGTCGTTACGTGCCTGCTTGCGTCTTGCTTCACCTGTCGCCGATTGCAAATGCTGCATGCGAATATTGTGCCCCAATGTGGCCTGGGGTCGCTCAGAGGTCAGAGCAAGGAGCATTGTCTTTGACACTGATTGGCCGACACCAGAGACAGCCTTCTGTACGGTCTCGTCTCACCAGTGCCACACCAGAGAATGCCAAAATGCGAACAGTACAACGACAATGCACGCATCAGAGCATGTATCGCCCGGGATGAGCAGCAATATCCCATGGTATAGCAATGCAAACTTGATCAGAGTTTGTTTGCACGCTCACCGCGAGCACGTGTGGTTAATGCAGACTTGTCTCCCTGCAAAAAGGTTTCTATTTGCTGTTTGAACATCGTAACACGTTCTGTTTTATTGCTTAGAAAGGGTAAAGTCATTTTGTGTGTTTCACGGTCCGTGTCAAGAGCGGAGAGAGAACACCCCTTGCAGATGGAGGTCGCACCAGCGTTAGTTCGTTTGTTTAAACCAGGTGAGAACTCAAGGTGCCCGGGTGAGTCTCACTCCCAAAGAGTCGCCTGACTTGCGGGTCCCCCTGAAAAGACTCCCAAACGCAAGTATAAGTGGGTAACATTTGCACACGCGTGAATAACGTTCGCATGAAGAGGTTAGCGAAACAGCCGCCCACAAGTAGATATTCACTAGTTGTTTACGTGGTGGTTTAGTTACTGCAGCTACATACTATTAACATTCCTTCCCTTTATTAATGTTACCCCTATCCCCTCCCTTTGATGCTGCTAATCCTGCATAATGCACGGGCATAATATGACTTTAAACCCCCCGCCAAACCTCCTACGCATTTCACAAGTAGTACTAATCGCATATCTGCATTTCCCATAAATATGCTAAATTCCTCTTGATATGCAACTGCTTTCGTCAAGGCGCTCTTCCCCCCTCCATCCCAGCTTAAATAGACGCTCCAAGCCTGGGGTGTGTCATTCAGACTCTGTCTTCTCGACAGACCTGTTCTCCACCTGAGGACGGCTGCTTGCGTTGTGGCCGAAACGTCGTGATAATTATTTTATTATGTTTTATTTGTATTATTTTATTATTTCCATTCTACGTGACTTTACCGAAAGAACCAAGAAGATAGATATTTACTACTTAATAAGTATGCGCGAACGGAAAAGTGTTCACATGTCTATTCAAACCCCACGGTTTATTTACGCCTCTGTGAGAAGCCAAATGTTACGCTGAAATAGAGTCGAGTGCGTTTATTCTGTTGTAAGGCAGTGTACATGGCTTGCGTGTTCAGTTAGTTTAATTTGTGCTCATGCACCACTGCTAATTGCAGTTGATTCGCATTTTTACTTAAAACGGGTTCACCGTGCTATAGGGACACAGTCAAATCCAAACAACTTACAGACTGAGAATCGTTATCGGAATCTGAATCTTTATTTTTGCTGGATAAATCCGATAGGCTAATGAAGCTCTTTTCCACACGGTGTCCAGTAGAATTACAAATTTTAAAAAAAAATTTGATGGTTGGATTGCTGCCTGGCTGGCTGTCAGGCTCGCAAGTCCGTGCGGTGGTGACGTCACCGCGCACACCTGCGTGATGACGTTACCTGCATCTCACCCTCCACCCCGGGCTGTGTATCCCGCGCAGATGCGATGGAGGGGATAGAGAACGGACTGGGGAGGGAGGGAGGGAGATAGAGGAGGGAGATACAGCGGGAAGGAAGAGACGGAGAGGAGATGGGAGAGAGTGAAAAGTCTTGAAAACGGAGAGGGACGAGAGAGAGACTTTTTTTGACTTTTAAATAACTTTTATTGCCGCCAGCAGCAAAAGCACTGGAGGCGATTTCGATATGAAATACACAAAGTCACCAGCAAACAAATGAAATTAAACGCTACAAATCGACGCGCTGTGGCTCTAAAAGCACCGCGCACAACACGAAAGAAAAGTCACGTGGTGGCTGTGGTGGTGGCCATCGCACACGCCACGGTGACGAGCGAGCGCTTCAGAAGGTGAACACGAGGGTGCCGTCCACGCTGGTACAGAGAGGGGCTTTTCCGGCTCCCCAGTGTTCTAAGAAGACGTGCACATAACCAACATGTGTGTGGTACATGGCGTGCTCCAGCCGGAGCCACGCCTTAAGCAGGCCTCTGAACACTGGAAGCACAGAGCAGCCGTCAGTGTCACGTTCCAGCATCTTTTATCTCGTTCTGTACACCGCCATCTTCGCCTGAGAGAGAGAGAGAGCAGAACGGAAAGTGGAGGAGAGGGAGGGAAAGCGCCAAGCAGTGGAATAGGGAAGGATTAGGGGAGAGGCAAGAGAGATCGTGACGGGAAAGGGAGAGGTGGGAATAAGGAGAGCGAGGGTGAGAAACAGGGGAGAGAGTTGGAGTGGGGGGGGGGCAGTGGGTGAGATAGAGTGGAGGGAGGAGAGGAATATAAATGGAAGAGGGTACAGAGGAATGGAGAGATATAAACAGAGACAAAGCAAGACATCTAGACGAATTCCGATATACAGTACAGAGAAGGCACGAGAAGGTTGAGAGACAGGGCACCAAAGAGCGTGCGGGTTGCTTATAAAAATAAAAATCCACCGCGTGCAGTGTTCGGCCAAAGATATTTTCACAGCCTTGCAAACATGACAAGTCTCTTAACAAGTCCTTCAGTTCGTTTGGTACACAACCGAGGCAATAAGCCACGAGCAACGTCGACGGAGAACGGTCACAAATAGTTGCACACTCCGGTCTCGTAAAGTTTTGGAGAGAAAAAAAATTCAGCAATTAAATTACATCCTGCTATCCGCTGCACCGCCATCACGACTAGCCGCAGGATGTAATTTAAAACATTAAATTATTCATAATTATCGTACTCTGCGCTATGGACACGCCGGGCTGTTCATTGACATCGTGTTTCTGCCAGCGAACAGGACCTGGAAGCAACATTGTATAGAGCCACCTCCAGTACACCTGCTTGTGTACACAGTACCAACAAAACTCAAACATCTCAACACATTCTGCAAGGTCCACTGCCTTAAAAGTAAAAAAAACGAATTTAATAGGCAAAACAATGTTCCCTTCATCTTCCCTCCACACTCGTGATAATCTAAGGTTGTAAAAAAGATGCGCGTTTCTAAATGTACCTACTCACTTTGTCTTTAAATAGCAACGCACGCGCATATGCAAGAGCGATAATGAACTTCTTTCGTGAATGCGCGCGTGCGTGTGGAGGTTGGTGAGCGAGGCAGTGGGGGGGCGGCTTGAGTAGCCTCATCGGAAATGGGTCGGCTCTTTCAGGGACTGCTTCGTGACCGTTATCCATTAAGGACCCCGCCGTCTCGTATTCAGATGCGCTTCTGCGGCCGTCTGGAACGCTCTTCGGGCGCCATTGGAGCTATGCCGTTTTAAATCTAGATTGAAAACGAATGTCTTTAGAGTTGCTTTTTGTGTTTGGTTTGTTGTCCTTTTGCCGCACCTCCGATAAGCACGGTTCGCTACGTACGGTGCGAAAGAAGTTCAATAACACATACATACGACTGCTTCGTGGCGTTATTTATCGAGAACCGTCTCCTATTCCACATGCATTGTGGCTCTTGAAATATTTAGTTTTTTTATTTTGCTTTGCTAACCCTTGCTGATGGGGAACATTTGCAACGTTACCAGCCAGTGGTTCGAAGCGGGACCAGTGCCGTATGTACCGTGCGGTCTACGGTTTGGAATTGGTGGTCACGGTGGCGCTGCGTGGGCTATTCTTGATTTCCCCATCGGTTTTAGGAGACGTTCGCATTTCTCGTGCGACTTTCAGTTACGCCATCTGTTCGGTACGTTCCCTGCCGGGCTAGCTGAGCGCGGGAACTCCTATTGAACCATGAGAAACACCACGACTGATCACTCACTTTTCCTTATTGTGCAAGTCATTGGCAACCCGGCCCGTCATCATACTCTTACATGGAAATTGTGTTATCTTGTGTGATCGCCATCGACTGCGTACAGCGATCGCAGTGGTGCTGGATCAGTGCTCAAGAGTGGGCACGAGCCCTCACGTGCCACTCAGCCATCCCTTGAGTTCACGCACGCTCATATCTGATTACTCTTAGCCAAAGCTATTGAGGATGACATCATGGTCATCATCATCGTGATCATCCGAAATCTGGGGATCAGCAGTATTTAAGCTCAATATTTTCCTGTCCCTTTTCGTAACGAATCGCACGTCGTGGTCTGCCCTTTTGAACCAAATCACGTCAACGCGTTGTTCACTCTCCCCTTTGTCTTCCCTTTCCATCTCTATCTAAAAATTTCACCAGTAATGCACACGTTTTGCCAATCCTTCTTGTCTCGTCGCATGTCCCAGAGATGTTGCATTCCTTTTTGATATGGCCTTTATAAGTTGCAGACATTGCCATGCTCTTTGTGTCACTATTCCCAGTTGTCGTTCTTTCCTAGCGCAGTTGATTTGCGGCATCGTCCGCAGAATCCACATTTTTGTTCAATCCAGAATTTTGTTTTATTTTTCTGCGAGGAAGACTCAGTGCTCGGTGGGACTGAGCGCTCGGTGGGACAGAGTGATCGGTGGGACGGAGTGATCGGTGGGACTAAGTGCTCGTGGAGGCAGTGATGGATTAGAGCCGAGAGCATGCGGTAACCATCACGATGTGACCAGTCAGCCAATTAGAAACCGGCAATGATGGAGGTTAATTGCTCTCGTCCTAACAAGGCCACTTTGTGTACCCGCGAACATGTGCGCGTGCCGTGCGTGTACGCGGTCGTAAAACAAGAAAAACAACCCTGTGTGTGCACGTATAAACATGACTACAACACAGCCTGTTTGCCGTAATGAAAGAAAACACCCCAAGCTTACATTGTGAACACATTTTACTTGGGTCAGTCATAAATGACCTCGCTACTTTTACTTGCAATTGAGAGGGCACAATAGGTCATGATGATGAATGCAATTCTACTTGAGGCTCATAACACATGGCAGACCAAAACATAATGTTTGAACGGTTTCCAAAGCCAGTTGATGGCGCACTGCTTATAACATTGTAGTGGTCTAATTAGTCATTTCTAAAAGGCCCATAAAAAATATAAACATTTCGCTCTTTGTCAATCCACTGCTGGATGTAGGCTTCTCTATTCTTTCTAGGTTTGAAGCTTTCGTGACTGCAAGGATTCATACTCTTAGGTTTTTTTGGGGTAAAGTCACGTAGGTAAAAATAATAATAAAATAAAACAATAATAGATGAAAAATAACTAAATTAAATCACGACGTTTCGGAGGCAACACAAGTCTCCGTCTTCAGGTGGGACCGTCACAGCTAAATTTACTGTATCAAGTGTTGTTTGACCACACTTCACCGCGCTGGTCAATGCGGGTTTTTCTAGAGCAGTGGTTCTTCTTAACTTGGGGTGCACGCACCTCCTAGGGGTGCGAGAAGCCTTTTCTTGGAGTGCGAGACATGGCCAGATTTTTATTTTAAGGGTAAATAATCCAAAGCACAATTTAAGCACGGGCACGTAAGTACAACTACTTTGTTTCATCAAACCTGTGTATTTATTAACATTATATATACATTTTAGGATTGAGAACCAAAGTGGTGCAAGCTGCTGTAAGGGTTAATAACCACTGGTTTAGAGGGTGTCTAGAACTACCTGGGATATCACTCGCCACTGATGTTAGCCGTTGCCAGAATTAAAACTCACGTGTCTGGGTACATTACGCAATGTGTTAAAGCAACTGCATCACCACTGCTGTACACAGATATTCTTTAGACTAATAGTCAAAGAGCCAAAGTTATTTATTATTCAAATGAGCATTGAGGCAGTGCTAATCTCTTGTTTTCAGCCCTGAGCTGCTGGTGGCAGAGATTCCACATTCCAATGGTTGGGGCAAATCGATCCAAAAGACAACCACTACTGACTTTCGCACAAAATGGCATTCGTTTTATCGACCCCAAAAATATGATTGGCTAAGTCAATCCAATTGCAAGCCACTCGCTCCAACGCTGAGACACTTGGCCGGCAATACTCGATCCCACTCACAATTCGTACAAACATTCCCAATTGAATTGCACAGTCCCGTTAAGGCAAGTGTCCTAAGTAGGCAGACGCCTATTAAAGTCAGCACGGCACACAGGAGAGATTGCTTGGCCAGGTTCAGACATTATTTCCACTGGTGGTGTGTGCAGCCAAGAATCAACCCCGTACAGCGTGCAAACGAATACAGATTTTCAGACGCACGAAGACACTCAGAGGTAAGGTAAGCTTGGCATGCACTCGTAGCCCATGATGTTGCCATTGGCCGCACGCTCCCTAAATCCCATCCAAATGTAAGCCTAGAGACCTATAGATCACAAAAAGAGTGCAATATGGGAAAATTTAAAACACGTGTGACCAAGGCTGGGTTGCTCTCCCGCATTCACCGGGATTGATGCTGTGTGTTTCTTCTCCTTGAGACGAAAACGTTAGCATCAGTATTTGCTATTTTCACTGGCCAGAAGCGCTCAGGAAAGAAGATTCACGTGAGAACAGCGGATTGCTTATATGTGCAACCATATTTGCATTGAAGAAACATAACAAAAGTCTCCTTTTATTATATAAACATTTAAACCAAAAAGAACTGAGCATAAAATCTCGTAAGAAAATGTTGCCATTCGTAACGTTTCATGGTAGCCTTGGGTTTATGAGTAAAAACTATTTTCACAAATACACGTGTTATGTGTGTCCCAAGCATGAGCACAGATGTGCGCGGGTTTCAGTCGTTAAATATTATCCGTGTACGGAATCCTAACAGGACACAAATTACGAACCCTACTCATTTCTTGAGTGTGCCCCTCGTAAGAAAAACAATACAAATAATAACAGAAGGGATAAACGTAATTTGCAAGAAACAAAATTACAACCAATTATTATTTTTTTTTCATAAAAAAACGTAAATATTCATGACCTTTCAACAACTCTTGATAAACAGCCGACGGAATAAAAGCGAAGCAAGTGATTATTATCATAGTCGTGCAAAAAAAAAAAAGTATTTCCGCGAGTTGAAGCCAGCTTTGCAAAGAAAAACATAATCGCCTGATATTAATCAAGCCAAGTGCTGCAAGGGAAAGAGCAGGAAATGAGCATTGCTTGTGGGCGGAGCGGCGGCGGGGGGGCATGCGGTGCCACGAAAATGATCGGGTTCCTCTGGTGAGTTACTCAGCCAGGGTGAAATTGGACACGTGGAGCGGTGGTGATCCAAGCTTGGTTCGGCACGTTTGGTGGGTGCGGTGGAGTTGGGCGGAAAAAGGCGGCGCAATCAGCACCGAAAAACTGCAAGTTCACGTGCGTCCAAGGGGCATAAACACGCGTGACCAACTTGGGCAGATCCGAAACAGATTGTGGGGTTGAAATGCGGCCTCGCGAGTAATGATATCGGCTCGTCTTCGCCGACGAGCGAAGCACACGGTGTTGTACATGCACTCGTCTCCCCTTCGTTTCAAACCACCGTGAAATGTAAACAGAAAGCAAAGCCAAAACAAGACCACACACGCACACCTTCAATGATTGTGTTGGGGTTTTTAGTTGTTGTTTTCGTTGTTTCTACGCACCAAAAGCAACTGCGAGATGCACGCTATGGGCGACCACAATCTGAAGGTGTCGAGGATTGTGTTTCGCCCAGGCAGACAGGAAGGGCATAATTCTAGATTTGAAGCTTTCGTGACTGCAAGGATTCATACTCTTTTCGGTAAAGTCACGTAGGTAAAAAATAAAATTAATAAAAGTAAAATAAAAATCACGACGTTTCGGAAGCAACACAAGCTTCCGTCTTCAGGAAGGGCATAAGCCAAACATCTCTAGACAGACACTTGGCCATTGAGACAGCGAGGGTCTGACTGAGAGCAGCACCTCACAGCGAGCGCACGCTTCAAAGCCTACGGGTTTTTTTTGTATGCTTGATCGGAGATCTTAAATGTACGATAAGCACTGAACATGAAATGCTCAGGGACGAAAGGCAAAACGTGAAAGTGTCAAACGACGCAAAAAAAAGAAATCACTTGTCGCTGCGTGCATTAATGGTCCATAAGTTTGCGGTGCATAAAAAGTATTTTCTTATTGAAAAAGTTATTCGATCTTAAAAAAAATGTTTAAACTATTCAACAGTACTGCTCTTAAATTGGAAATGTATAAAATGGTTATAAAACCAAAATTAGGAAGTACAGTACCATACTTTAAAATGGTGAATTCGTACAGTTTTCCGGAGCAAAACTAAATATCGTCGTGAGAATTACTTTATTATGTTTTATTTTAATTATTTTAATATTTCCCTTCTACGTGACTTTACCGAAAGAACCAAGAAGATAAATATGCGTCCTCGTGTAAATTACACCAGTCTGAAAGCATTGGTCATTACAAGATCCAGTAGAGATGATGATAAGTAAAAACTAACAAAAAATAATAACGTAGTTTAGCATTCCATTACACGACACAAATAATCAAACAAAAATCAACCCAAACAATAAGTGCCAAAAAAAAACACCACCCACCCCCACGGAAACACACCGCGCGCTACGCCAAAGAAAATTCGACCGGGCGTTTGTGATTGTGAACAAACGACGGCTTCCAAGGGCTTTCACGGACTGCTCGAAGTCGCTCCGCCGAGCCAGTGTCCATGTGGGCCCCATGTGCGATCAGCACCTGCCATCATCGCTGGGGGAAAGCGCGCACCCACACCGCGGCTCCGGAGATGGAGCCGGCAGGGGCGCAGGAGGGAGGGCTGCGAGCAGGAGGCCACCACAAACAGCAGCGCTTTATATTATTCAACTTAAAATGCATGGGGGGGGGGGGAGGACAAGCAAGCGCGTGTAGTTCAAACAAAGGGTAGCCATTCATGGCGGGGGTCCCTTGCCCCCTTCCTGCACGCACTCACTCACACACCCCACTCAACCAACCACCGTCCAAATGTTGGTTGGGGTGTTTTCCCTTCTCCCCCCCGCCCCCCCCTACTTCAGTTCTGCAGCAATCCTTACAAGGGTTACCCGCAATCACGGCTCGTGCAGTCACCGTTACGTTTGCAGATTGGTAAAAAAAAATGGTATTTATCGGTGTGCGCGCTGTACGCGGCATGTTTTCATTTAAGTTCGTTTGGGCAACAACGCACCGTGACGGCCAAACACAAGGGTCCATTCAGCGGCCGCACGGGAACGTGACGGTCGGGGTGTTTTTTTATTGACTCCATGAACACCAAGTCGAAACATCAAAACGTACGAAGAGGAATCTGCCAGCGCAGTAGGGCGCTGGCAGATAAAACGCCCTCTTACACCAAGAGGCTATTATTGCTTACGCTCTTGACTCTTTGATACCTGTAAGATTGTAAAACACTTGGGAGAAACCGGCTGGATTATTTCCCGCACCTCCGATTAGCATGGTTGGCTATGTAAGATGCAAAAGAAGTTCAACATACGTACACTGCAGACTTCTCTGCTGCCTTATGCGAGCTCATCTGCAGCTCTGCCATTAACTTGCTGAGCTTAAATGCAGATAATTGGAGGCAGATGGCTACACGATACCTACCAGAAAGACGAATCCTATTGCCGCAACGCAACGTTTTTACAAACTGCAGCACAGCTAAATTGTCTTAATTTAATTGGGCTTCATTAGCTACCTTAAATTGTTTGCAGCACGTTGAAACAAATTATGCAACACACGTTTTATCACTTAATGAACATCGGCGCACGTGGGTGCTGTTATCTGTACAATTTGAGGAAATATTTATTCAGGCCCAAAGTTGGCCGTCTAGTAGCAGAGAAAGACACGGGATCCCCCCTCCCGACTGTCACAACCCATCAGCGTCCAACTACAGCACCCGCGTCAGCACTGACAGAATGTCTACACAAGACAAAAACAACCCTCAAAGGCGTTAGCCGGAGGCAAACTGTGACGCAATGCTTCATTAAGTGCAAGCCGGCCCCGTGGAACTTATCAATATTATTCCATGGTGGTGTACCGAGCAAGCTTTCTTGGCTTGACAAGGAGCAAGCCTGATCAGCCAATAAAAGTAAGGCCTTGATTACGTTCACTCATGTTTTCCTTACAAATGAAACGCAGCTCCCCATGTGGTAATGCTTTTCCGTCCACGTTAGCTCGAACGCTGCCATCTGCTCAGGACCCAAAGCCCATCGTTGCTGGAGGGTGGCCAGATTGAGCATTTACCCACTGCAGCCCCCGCTGAGTTCCAGACATGGAGCAACACCGAGGCATCTCTCAACACTGGTCACCTTCATGTGTCCTTTTCAATCAAATGCAAATCACGTGTTTTCCAACTCTGCTTAAACTCATGTGAATTCCAGTTTCCATGTCATCTGCTAATAAAAAAAAGACAATCGCACGGTAAGACACTCTGTGCTCTCACCTACAAGGTTCCTGGCGATTGGTTGGTAACTCGGGGATTAGGCTGTGTGAGTGGGGAGTAAAATGGTCTTATAATCTTCTTGGTTCTTTCGGTAAAGTCACGTAGAAGGGAAGCAATAAAATAATAAAAATAAAACATAATAAAATAATATAATAAAATAAAATATAATAAAATTAAAATTATTTTATTTTATTGTTTTATTTTTATTATTTTATTGCTTCCCTTCTACGTGACTTTACCGAAAGAACCAAGAAGATGGATCCCTGCAGTCACGAAAGCTTATGGTCTTATAAGTAGAACTAGACCACATGGGAGCATTACTAGTGGAGGCCTACATCACAAAAAAGCAACTTGGCAACAAGACACAAATTAACAAATAAGTTTTGGCTGATTTAAGGTATTTATTTATTGCTGTTTACACTGCATCTAAGTTACAGGTTCTTTCCTCGGGCTATAAGATGGGGCCTTGCTGCCATGCAGTGGCTGCTTGGACCTCACACAGACGCTCGCGGCCGCCACCCATGCAGACTTGGCAGCGCAACGGAGTGGTCTTGGTGTCATTAACCATCACATGCGGAGTTGTTTTTCTCACAATGAGCTGCACAGCAGCCATACTACATACCAGAATCATCCAAGAAAAATGGTTCGAATTAAATAAAGTCCTGCACCAGAACCTTTATTCTTTGCAACTGCAGTCAGTGAAATGCTGAATGCACATGGATAATGCATCAACATTTTTTTACAAAAGCTTTGCAGGTCAGTATTAAAGCCTCAATACTCACCCAGTTTATCAACATTTATTTGAAATTCTCTTGCGAAGTTGCAGCCAATGCTGCAAACAGAACACTCATAAGTAGCTGCGTTATGTAGCTTTAATTACCCCTAGAACATAAAAAAAAAACTAAGAGCACATTCAGCTTGTGTCCTGGCTTGGCTAAATAGGCCTTGAAGGTAAATTACGTGCTTACAAACATCACTCGTTTTCCCCATGATTTAAGGCCCCACAGTCACGCAACGCTAAAGTGCCAAAGGAAGGTTTTACAGAGCTTCATTCAGCGTTAGGTGACTGGGAAAAAGACATCAGACAAAGATGTTAATTTGCTATCCTGGAACTGCATTAAAAAAATTGTGGTAATTTAACTGCATTTGCCATATCTGACGTGCAGTGAAAACACTGTACTGCTACCCTTGGTCATTTTAATTTTGACATGTTTATAATATAGATATTTGTGCTTAACAGATTGTGAGTGAGATGTTACTGGTATAGAGGGGTCAACCAGCCTCAAACGGAGAAGACTTTATTTTGTAAATGTTTGGAATAAAACTGTTGGCGATGGTTAGCTTTGTACTTCACACAGCATCTGCTAAAATAAATATCTTTGCTCGTACTTTATTTTAGGAGAACATTTTTAAAGTGTTTTGCATAAAAATTGTATTTTGAACAATTCAACAACGTACGAAAAGTAGATGTGAACACAGAGCAACACTACATGTGACACAATAACAGCTTGATGTACATTATTATTACGAATCATCCATCGGGTCTGCAATGCCGTGACTTGCGTTGTAGGTTTTCACGCTCGCCTGTGGAGCACAGAAAAACCAGAGCATTTCCATACAGCTTGTAAAACACACACTGTGCCGAGGGTTTATTATTGCACCACACAGAATTATAAACATGATCATGTGTATGTTTGCATCATTTCCCTTTTCACCAAATTACTAGTACAGCCCCTTTGATAATTTACTTACTGGATTTAGGTTTTCCCGTGTCAATGTCAGTTATGGGGTTGTTTGACCATACCTCACCACCCTGGTTAGTGTGGGTGCTCAGGACTGATTCTGATATCACTCAACGATGTTAGCTGTGGCCAAGAATTGAACTCGGGTTACAAGAGTTTGAATTGCAGTACTCTAAGCACTAAGCCACTGCTCCACCCCTTCCCACTATTTATTAAATGTAAATTGATATGAACATTTTAATTAAGAGTTCAGTATCGAAATTGTTTTTAACCATCCCCTATCGAGTAACATCATGTAATTATGGTCTCAAATCTATTGCACATTAAGGAAATTATATCTTGTAAAACCGCAAATGGATTTTCACAACACGCATCACAAACTCCCAAGTATTTAAACTTCCATAAAGTACACTTACAAAGGCAGGCCTTACCTCAAACGTGGCAAGTATGTGCTCACAAACTGTCGTCAGTTCACACAAGCCCCTTCGGAACGTATCGACAGCTGGGATTCCTGCCAAGCACATAAGAGCACACTCACATTTCAGCGCAGCACTGTAATTCAACCACAACTGTGTGCCTGTGTGGTACGTGCTTTCGTATCTGCTTTGACCATTATTACTGTGCGGTCTGCGGACATGAAATAACACGCTCCAATTATTTAGTTGTTGCAATTTAAATTTAATAGACAACATATTAAGCATCCACCCGCGATGTTAATGTTACCGTAAACGAGGGGTATAACGATGCATGACATGTGATTGAAATTGATTCTTACGCACTATTCGCGCGTATAGGAAATATTTTTTTCAGATTTGTACTCCTTAAATTAATAGGTTTACATGACATCTGCTACCACTAGAGACTGATGAATTCGCTGGAGAAATGTTTTTCTTTAATCGAATTACAATCCCGAACCATGGCAATTCATCGCATCAACTCAGACCTACTGTAGGCGTGCTTTTATCAATAAGGGGTGAAAGTTATATAACACGAAAGAAAATTAACAAAACCTCTCTTTATGTTGGCAAAAAACACACATGAAAGCAAACGGTGACAAAATGTGAAGGACAGTCAGTGCTTGCACTGGGAGCATCCAAAATAGGCTTGCCTCCAAAACGTGAATGTCCATAGGACATAATTGCAAACACAATAAACGACTTACCTCGTGTCTGAATTCGAAAGTTGATTTTATCCTCCGACGGATGTGTCACGCTATAACCGCAGAAGTCCACGTCAGGGCTGGAAACAAATTAGATTTGTTTACTGTACTTCCGTGCTGGCTTGCACGACTGCAACTATGGCCTGAAATCTCCTCAAATATGTTGCTTATTTATCCGGACATCCATGTGTAACCAATTTATATATATATATTTTAAACATCTCCTTTTCATTATAACAATATGTACCAGTTCTATCTACGCAGATGCATCAATGTCCACAACTGTATGACTTCACATTAATAAATCACAAACGATGAAGATGGGTTAGGTTTAGGGATAACAGACAGAAAAAAGCAAGGCACAACCACTGGCAATACTCCAGGCATAAGAGTAGCGGAAGTTGGAGCATATTCAATCAAAAAGTCATATATCCTCACAACGTATGTTGACAAATTAAACGGCATTCGCGTCATTTCATTGTTTTCAGCCCTCTTGTCAATCCGCTGCTGAACGAAGACCTTCCCCGTGTCAATAACGGGGTTGTTTAACCACACGCTGTCTCACTGATCAGTGCGAGTTGGTGACCAGTGGATAAAAGGGGGATCCAGAACTGCTTTAGCGAAAACTCTCCACCGATGTTAAAAGGTCGCAACGTTCAGAGCCCTAACCACGGAGCCGTGGTCTCTCCCCACAAGTCGATATCTTACAGCGTACACAAACACACACACCAAATGATGCCTCCTCTCTTCACGTGTCATATTTACACCACGCAAATGTGGATGATTTTGTCTCCAGCTTCACAGAACAGTGCCAGCTTCACAGAACCACTACGTCAGCACACCAAATGGGCTGAGCTGTAACGAAACACACAAAAAGAGTGGCTCTTTTTCGATTTAAAGCTTTCGTGACTGCAGGGATTCATCTTCTTGGTTCTTTCGGTAAAGTGACGTAGAAGGGAAATAAAAAATATTTTAATACATTATTATATTATTTTTATTATAAAGTCACGTAGAAGGGAAATAATAAAACATATTTTATTATATTATTATCTAAGTTTATTTTTATTATTTTATTATTTCCCTTCTACGTGACTTTACCGAAAGAACCAAGAAGAAGAGTGGCTCTGCAGCGTTGCCTTGCGCGAAAGCCGCCGTTTTGAGAAATCCGGGCGCGTTCACCGCTCGCCCTCTGGTGGTGGTGGCGGTACTCACTTCTTCATAACCATGTAGCGCAGCGGGTTGCCCAGAGTGTGGTCCTCGCCATTCAACACGAACGTGACGCATGTGTCGTCGTCCACATCCGAATGTATCTGCACACGGGGGTGAGTTACAGAGCGCGCGTGTCACCTCTCCCTGTGACTGACGACAGCCATGCACAGTGAGCCGCAAACGCGCACCTAGGGGGCAAATTGAGATGGAAAATCCAGCAACGCTGCATTAGCGGCCACACTATACCACCCATCACGTGTCCGGACCTAGTGTGGATATCACTAGCCGAGTGGTAATGAGCCTGGGTATTGCTTGAATGGGAGGCTTGCTTGGGAATCGGGAGATGCTGTGGACTTGGCTACGGGGTAGCCAGGAGATGGCGGTAGAGCACTGCTTTGAGTGTTTTGCCGGTGGTACCCTCATAATTTCCAAACACGCGTTAATTGAATGGTCCAAATATCTCCATACGGGATCCTGCTGACTAAAAAAATTAATGTAAACAGCTGCCTTAGGCAGAGCCCATACACGTGATGTAAATCTGAGTTAATCCACCCCGGAAGACGAGCTAAAAAACCATGTGTATTACATTGGTCAAAACAGTTTTTCTGGCATAAGGTATTCCAACGGTTCTAAGGTAATTTTGGGGTGCTGATTCCAAATCTGGCATCAGTTTTTGTCTATCACATCAGGTTTTTGAGATATCAAATATTGCATTTTCAATAAAAACTGCAGAAGAAAAATATTAAATAAATGTGCATATCTACATACAATTATACAATAAACACACTATCCGAAAAATACAGCACCATATTTTAACACTAAAGCAGTCACTGACGCGCAACAACTTGCAATCAATGAAATTGGGGTATGCCGATAGCATAAAAATGAGATGTGATAGAGCAAATCTGAGATCAGATTTGGAATCAACACCCTGAAATTAGTCTAAAACAGCTGCAAAAGTCCAGGCCAGAAATGTTTTTTTTTGTTGACCAGTGTTATCGTAGATCCGTGTTTATGTCGCTGCGTGTGACCCCCGTTTGTATCTGTACATCTGCATCTTGTCTGTATCCGTGTCTTTGTAGTGCATGCATCTGCGTCGTAACACTTTGTATTCGTGTGTTTGTCTCTTCGTATGCGTGTGTCCCCCCTATGTTTAGTGCTTCTTCCACGTGGGTCTGCCTCTCCATCAACTCCTGATGCGGTGCGGAGTGGTCCCTGGCAGCACTTGCACCAAATCCGCGGGTGAGGTCGCGTGCTGTAGTGGACGTGTGGCAATCAGTCTCGTCGCAATCGGTTTTGAACAACAGCAAAAATTATACCGGTAACCGCTTCGTGTAAACCGGTTTTTCCGCAATAAACGCAGCATTGCTATTTTGTCCATCAACTCTCTCGCGCTCTCTCTCTCTCTCCTCCCAGTGTCTCTTTATCGGCGATGCCGCACACGACTTGAACCCTGTTTCGTACGAGTCGCACGCCTTTCCATGCCGAACCATACGAATCGCGACAGTTGCCATGGCGACACTCTTTTCAACCCACGTGTACCAAGACGCGGTCATATATATATTATAAACACGAGGGTTCAGCGGCGACGTTCACGAGGCGCGCTGTGTTCCAATTGTTTACGGTGTTTCAGGTTGCGTTGAGAGCGCGAGAGAGAGAGCGACATTTGTGCCCTTACCGCCGAGAGGCAGCGCGGCCTTCCATCCACGCCACCCTCCATGCTCGCTCGCTCGCTCGCGCACGGGATTGTGGGGGCTCGCGCCGGTGACGTCACGGCACGCGGTGACGTAGTGAACTATGATGACGTCATTTTTCCGGTTGACAGTTTTTTTTGTGGGGGGGGGGTTTGAAATGAGACTTTCGGTAAAGTGACGTAGGGAGAAAAATAATAGCTCATGATGTTTCCATAGCAACACAAGCCGTCGTCCACAGGTGAAACAACACAGCAGGCGGACTGCTGAGGCAATAGGAAATGTGAGGACTTTTCCTGCGTGTGGAACACGTTCCTTCGGAGTGGGCAGGTAGGAACTTGGTTGGACAGCGCATTCGTGCACGACAGACAGACAAATAATCCCTGGTGGGCAGTGTGGAACCTGTTGTTCCTATCTGTATGTATACAAGATAACTTGACTTTAGGTAGCCAGGCAGACAGCCCCCTTAACTATCGCCCCCCCTCCCTTAGGCCCCTCCCCCCTTAGGCCCCTCCCCTGACCCCCTTTCCCTTAGGCCCCTCCCCTAACCCCCCTTCTGTTAGGCCCCTCCCCTGAGCACCCCCCCCCCATATCCTTAAGCCCCTCCCCTGACCCCCCCTCCCTCAGGCCCCTCCGCTGACCCCCCCCTCAGGCCCCTCCCCTGACCACCCCTCCCTCAGGCCCCTCTCCTGACTCCCCCCTTCCTTAGGCCCCTCCCCTGACCCTCCTCCCTTAGGCACCTCCCCTCTCCGTACCCGGCAGTAGGTCTCCACCAATCAAAGAGCTGTTTGTAAGGTCTCCACCAATCAAAGAGCTGTGTGTATTATATATTATGTACGACAGACAAACAGACAGACAGACAGCTAAATAATCCCTGGTGGGCAGTGTGGAACATTGTTCCTCCCTGTAACATTGCTCCTCCCTGTATTAAGGGCCGCCCATAAATGACGTCACGCACCTAGGGGGGTGGGGTCAGACATTTGTGACGATGTGTGACGAGGGGAGGGGGGTGTTGAGATATGTGACGTCACATCAAAATGCGTAACTTTTAATAAATATAGACCACACGTTCTACTTAATTAAATAGACTTTTTAATAAATGTTTTCTCCTACAACGTCAGAGTGCAGCGCCACATTAAATACGCGCTACAATGACAATAGTTTAAAGCGATTTGAAGCATGTTTTATATATTTTTTTTTGGGGGGGGGGGGGTGGGCAGAGCTTTGTGACGTCATATTTGAGGGGGGGGTCTGACTTTTTGTGACGTCGTGTGACGAAGGGGGGGGGTCAAAAATCATCCAAAATCGCGTGACGTCATTTATGGATGGCCCCTTAATGGGATTTGATAAATACACGACCTATGTGGAGGGTAGGGGGGGGCGTGACGTCAGCAGGCACACTGCGTGACGCTGCCGCATGCGGGTGACATCACAGATGTGACGTCACCGCTCACTTGCCGTGCAAAATATAACCATTATTTCGCCCTTCCCCCCAAAAAAAACCCACAAAAGTGTATTTTTATAATTTTTGCATGGTGTACAGTCTGGAAAGTACCCACATGCCAAATTTCAAGTTTGTTGCATGTCGGGAAGTACGCTAAACATTTTGAACAGACACACATTTACAAATTTCCCTTTCATATATATAGATGAAGACCTTGCTGAATAAAATGACTTAAAACGAGCAGCCTTGATAAGCTCTTATGTTACCTCTCACGGCATGGATACTAGAGTATCGTTGACGTTTACAAGGCTAGCCTGGCTAAACACAACTGCCACGCCTTGCACAATATAACTACACACTTGTATGCAGTGGCATGTATCGACATGCAGTTAACATTCTTGCACTTTGAAATTTTTACCTACCAATGTGGATACTACCACCCAATATACACGGTGCAGTGCTGTTAGTTACAGTGGTCATATGACAAACAAAAACTAAGCATACGTTGAGGTGTAGCAGTGGTTAACGCACTGCACTATGAATCCAGGAAACAGTAGCGACTATCCTGTCCTGCCTCCACTTCATCAACCTGTACAGACGAGCATGGAGAAGTCTTGTCGAATTGTAACGGAGGCCTTCTGACAGAAGTGGATTGACAGAGGACTGTAAATTATTATACAGGTACTTTTACATTTCATGAATTTCATTGAATCATTTTAATTGCGGTCTAGTCAATAATTGCCCTACGAGAGAAAAAAAGGCTTTACACTTTCTGACAATAAAACAGTCGTTAAATTTTTTAAATTTATTTAAAGCTTTCGTGATTAGAGATTCATATTCTTGGTTCTTTCGGCAGTCACATACAAGGGAAATAATAAAATAAAATTTACATTATTTATTCTTTCATTATTTCCCTTCTATGTGACTTTACCGAAAGAACCAAGAATATGAATAGGTGTTAAGATGTTCAAACACCAATTAGATATCTATTTCAAGGTATCAAAGTCTACATTAACCACACATACTTGTGACAAAATATGCAAACAGGCTCTGATATTGTATGCATCGTCTTTGAAACTGATTGGCCTACACCAAAGACAGCCTTCTTGATGGCCTTGTCTCACCAGTGTTAGACCAGAGAACGCCAAAAGGCAATGCAAGTGTAATGACAGGGTGACACCTATCGGCCTGAAGGGGTAATTGCGGTTACGGGGGTATTATGTAATGCCTTATTATAAGGGGGGCGTATCTGGGGTCAAGGTGAAAGGCGGAGTTAGTCCAGAGGCTCCAGGAACCTGCTCGAAGGTTCTGGAAGGGGGCGTGGCCACGCCGGGGCGCATATCAGGGGTGCCGAACCAGAGGTCTGGGTGCTGTTGCGGGTCCTGGCTGTGTCGCTGCTTGTTGTCATATCTTCGTCCCCGACCACGTGGCTGTTCTTCTGTAAGACCCTCTCAATCGCCATCGCTGCGCTAGTTGGACAGCTAGCGTAGCGTATGCCGGAGATGGGCTAATGTGTTAGGATCGCCGATGTGTAGCTGCGTTACGTAATGTATCGCCCCATGTGCTCTTAATAAACAAGAAGCCTTCTTTCTACTCGATGTGTCTCGGAAGTCGCTCACGACACAAGTGTCAAAGTATGAATAGCTCGGGTTGAGCAGTTCCATCAATGGGACCTTTTTGCCAGTATCAAGACGTTGAAAAGAACCGACGCAAAATATATGGATCATATTGACATAAGTAAAACGGGATTGGGAAGGACACATTGCGAGAAGACATGGATGGCCGCAGCCTTCACACAGCAGTGGATAAAGCATTGCTGCTGCGGATATTAACATTAGGAATCAAGAGCATATCAATGGTGAGTTGAATAAATATAATGTAAGTTTAAACTCAAAATGTTTATTAAACAAAGGACAACATAAACAACGAACAATACCCCCCAGGTTGGTCAAGCGATTTTGTCACGCCCAAAATAAAAAATAGAAAAATGAATCTCAAATGCATTTAATGTATTGTTAATAAAATGGCATATTATATAAATATCGCTAGATACGCCAACTTTTTCATTAAATGGCATTAACAATATCACCAGAACCATAATGAGCCCGACAGCATTCAAAGCTCAGATTACGTTAACACAAAAAAACGTGCATAGACAATTCTCCCTGCCAGCCATGCTGCTCAAATAAACGAACTAAAATTGTGTTAAAGAGCATGACTACTGTTCAATAATTAAGGCAACATCTGAAATATTCCTTTGTAAAAATGCAAACTATGGTTTTTATCAGCAGGATATCTACTAGGCATGTTATGATTCATCTCCCGAGTGGTTCAATACATCGTCACGATTCAGGCAGGGTTTGGGGTTCGATTCAAGAATGGTTCCTTTGCTCCATTAGCCTAAAAGTAACATTAATCGTATCATTTACATATAATTTGCATACATTTCAATGGATTCAGACAAGTGCAATTTTATGCATGCATCATGGGCAAAATAACTCACTTTCATTGATATACTATATTGATGAATCATTGCATGCCAAGTTCCTACCAAGTCCACCATACCTCTGTATTTGATTGTCTTGGAAAGTGACCAAAGAACCTAAGACAAGCACAACTTTGGTGAACAATTGGCCTGAGAAAGTTCAGCAAGTCAAAAAATATTGTACAGACGACCCTTCAAGGCTGCCATATAGTAAGTAGTAAGTGCTGCATTCGGGGCTTTTGGGTGCATTCATGCTATGCAATGTTTATCATTTGTAAAATATACGTACAAAACATATGCCACAAGTGCTTACAGCAGAACCTAAACATTCCCCTCTGTAACAGGATTTAGTAACAGTCTTTCTAAAGAAGTCAGTTAAGCATAACATTATGGCATGCAATGGGATTTGCTGGTACTGAGTTCTATGTAGTGCAATATTAGTAGTATCATTGTGTAAACACCACTGAAGGTTGTACCTTGTTGAAGCCACATACCACTGCATTTAACACACAAAGTTCCAACGGTAGGGCTGCAAATTCATGAACATGACAAAATATGATTATCCTCTTCGCAGAGCTGGTAAAAAATTTACTCTGTACCCATGTACTTGCAAAGCAAATGTTAACTAGCACAAATGATTGGGCAACCGTACCAGCGAGCCACTTAAAATAGTTTTTTCCTAGCTGTCTGTCTTATATGACAATCCGTAACCCTTCCATTTTCCTTCCAAATTACTCCAGTCCCATTTCAACAGCCACACAACACGTCCCCCAGACCCTCAACAAACACATCCCACTTCATCTACGAAAGCGTATCTGTAATGCCATCATTGGTTTATAACGGAAATATTAACCTATCCTCTACACATTTAACAACAAGACCTGCGTGCCCAGAATTTATTCGGGAACATTTATATATACTCCTGGTTTTAGTTTACAATAAATAGACCTGAATAATATTAATGGGGAGAAAAAACTAGGCTTATAAAATTGAAAAAGTATGACCTCTTTTCATAAGGTAGCTTATGTAAATTATACTTTGGATATGTGCATATATTAAATTACTAAACCTGCTACGATATCCAGTTCCATTAGTATATATAGTCAAAAAAACAATTACCACGTACACGCGAAGACTGAATAAAGGTTAGCGGACTGATTTTAGGCACAATAAAGGCTAGCAAGTTACAAGAAGAAAACACAAAGTACAACAGCATTATTCTTTGGTTCTTTCGGTAAAGTCACGTATAAATAAAAAATAATAAATTAAATAATAGCATACGACGTTTCGATTGCAACACAAGCAATCATCATCAGGTATAATGAAATAGCGACATAAAATCTAACCAGAAAAAATTACAGACATATAAGCAGACAGATATCACCAAGATACACAGAGCGGGCAACACAGGTACAGAGAGGGGTGATCGTCTCTGTGTATCTTGGTGATATCTGTCTATAATTTTTTCTGGTTAGATTTTATGTCGCTATTTCATTATACCTGATGATGATTGCTTGTGTTGCAATCGAAACGTCGTATACTATTATTTAATTTATTATTTTTTCTTTATACGTGACTTTACCGAAAGAACCAAAGAATAATTCCTGCAGTCACGAAAGCTCCAAAGTTAAGATTATAACAGCATTATTAAAATCCCTCCGAGTGCCACTTTGCAGGTGTGATTGCAAAATACACCGCACATACATTTAAAATCATTTTAAGCACGTGTGCAAAAGCACGCAAAGAAACTATGAATGTCTTCTTTGCAAAGCAAGGTGATTAATAAATGAATGCTTAAGTAGTGTACGTGCATGTCAGTAAATTATGCACATCTACAGTGGTTCAAAAAAGTCAAACCTATCAACTTGAATAACATTTGTTTTTTATAAAACAAGTCAAAACCCAATTATGTATGGGCATCCACATTCAAGAGGTATATAATCTGAATATGGTGCCTGTAATTTGAGAAAGGTATGATGAATGGCACCAGTTAACACTCATAACCTCACATGCAGACCTCCTATAAGTCAATAGATATCTGTATATGCTGGGATTGCTACATATCCTTCATTAGTAGTTGACTCTGCATGAAGCATCCTTTAACACCCCGAAAGACCTTTGCATTTGTAGGGACCTGTGGGGGAAAAAACAATGTCCAAAATTTACATATCAAATTAATGATGCTTGACATTACTTCTGTCAACATCTACAAATTGAAGCTCCTGACGCCCAATAGTTTTGAAAGATGGAAATGTAAATTACCAGCACGTGTAGCATTTACAAAATAGCAATTAAAATGTTTGACTTAAAACTTTTGTGACTGCAGGAATTCATATTCTTGGTTTTTTCGGTAAAGTCACGTAGATAGAAAACAAAAAATAAAAATAATAAAATAAAATTTAAATACATAATTAAAAGAATAATAAAACACAATAAAAATAGTAAAATTAAGTTTAAAAAATAAAATTTTAATATAAATTTTAACTGCATTTTATTATTTTTATCGTGTTTTTTATTATCTAATTAATTAATTTTTTAAACATTTTTTAGTTTTAGTTTTCTATCTACGTGACTTTACCGAAAGAACCAAGAATATAGCAATTTAAAAGTCCCATGATTTGTAGAGAGTAAAAAGGGTTCTGCCATTAAGTCCATGAATGATAAAAAAAAACCCTCCACAACCAATGCATTTCGGAACTGTGTGTCACAACAAGTTGCCTATGTAACATCAAACTATGTTTATGATTTTTACAATTCATTGTAAACGCAAGACTCCAAGTAGCATGAGACACATCGCAAGCAGCATCAAGCACTTGCACAGCTCCCTTGTTCCTCTATGTACATTTTTGTTTGCAATGTAATAAAGGCCATTTTATTATAATTTGCATAAAGTTTAATTCTAATACCCACAATTCACCACAAGTAACATGACCCACAGAATGGCTGTTCATCGATGCAACGTTAACTGTGCAATTAAACAGCATACCATTTAAGTACATGGTACATATTCACCTCTGAGTTGGCTGTGCCAGCTTGCTGCGAGGCACCGCAGAACACGGCTGGGTGTTAGGGCTGGTCTTGCTTGCCGCCAGCTTCGACAGCACACTCTTGCCCAACGAGCTGGTGCTTGCCGCCCGGGCGCCACCAATCCTGTCGCCGGCTCCTACTCCCGACGACGGGGACCCGCTCGGAACTACCAGGCGGGAACGGGGTTTCGGGGTTCCAGGCGAGGGCACTTTGTGCGTGGTGGTACAACCGGTTGGGCCGCCCTGAGTAGTGCCGGGACTGCTCGACTGGGAGGTCGTCCGATAGCTCGCTCCGGACGCGGCGGGAGGTGGCGTCGTTTTGCACGGCAGCCTCGACTGGGAAGTCGACGTCGGCAGACGCAGCCTCGACGAGCCTGTGACAAAATTATTACGGCACAAAAACGTTACTTCAAGAAAACGTCGTCCTTAACCCTTTCCGAGACATCTGCAAGTTGCAGGGTGGGTTCCAGTTCACCAATGAATCTCGAAACATGCAAGCGGCTCAGCATTAATTTGATTTAGAGAGGCATATCGTTGTTGTTTTTACAGGCAATGCACTCACCGCATATAACTGTAGGCACACGACTGCACTCTACGATAGCTGACGCCAAACTGTGCCACACGCCCTCCCCGCATGGCCTCGTGGGAGCCTCGGTACCGATAAAGTTACGTTATTTTCTTCCAGTTTCATTTTGACGATGTACACTTACGTCATCGGAACGGAATCGGAAGAAAAACCGATGAACGTAAACGTATGTCATCGGAACGGGAAGGGGTAAAGCAGCAGAGTATGAAAGCTTATTACGATATTTTGCAACAATGTTCATTTGAGATACAACCCACAAAAATCAAATAGCTGTGTGCACTGGGCTGTCCCATGAGTTTGAAGCTTTGTTAATGAGAAAATAAAGACTTTAACATCGGTCGGGGGTTCAAAAATAGCACCATGGTGATGTCAATGCACTGACAGTGATGTCACAGTGACATCACTCATGTTCCAAAATGACTTGCTTGACAGTAACTTTAAAGTGTTTTTATCTCATTAAATAAGCCCCATGTTTCTGTCAGACGTTTAAATTAAGGACACAGCCTGGGAACGTTTCTTCAACTACTATTAGGTAAATTTTTTGGGTTGCATGTTCCTCCAGTTTCTAGGCAATGTTTTATATTTAGAACCATCCGATTTTACAAACAGCTATCATTGTTTTATGAGAAACAATGCCAAATGTGTCATAACATGGGAGGACTCAACGTCAAAAGCTGCAAAACACGATGGGATGATACCTGTTTTGGTTTTACAGCGAAGAGATGCATCTGTAGCTGGATCCTGAAGATTGGACTCCAGGCTGAGGCTGTTTTTTACAACTGCAAGAGCCGGCCGCACGATAGTGCTGTTCAGGTTTGGCATGCTCACATGCATATCATCTATAAGGTGACATAGAATGGGAAAGGACAAATATAAAAAACTGAAAAATAAAACTAATCTTATGCAGTTTTTGCACTAAATGAAAATCCTTTTTCTCTTTTGGGTTGAATAAAATTTGTTGGCCTAGGCAGGCTCAAAATTTTCAAGACACAAAAGTGACCTCTGAACTATCACCTTTTTAAAAGGTTCCCTACCCAAAGAAAAATGCAGTATAGCACATTTCATGTTTTCATGCGTGCAGGCATGTACAGGTAACCTTTACATTTTATAACCGCACTTAAAATGCATCAACAAGCCAGAGCACTGTGCAACAGAGAGCAGACAAGTCAAGTTACCACACTCTTCCTTATGCAAAATAGCCAAAGCAGCTGCGATGGTGGGCAAACACAAGCCTATTTAAACTAACCAGATACCATATGGGCCAAAGAAGCAGTGTATCGAGCAGCACATGCGAAATTGGTGCCCAGGAGAATGCAGAAATTGCGTGTTGTGTCACGAGCTCCCTGGGTGGTTCAGAAATCAGAGTGTTGAGCTGGCACCGCTGAGATCCTGGGTTCGAATCCAAGCATCTTGCCTGCGTTTAAACCATGTTCTCAAGTGTATCACGGTAAATTTGGTTCTATAATATATTAAAAAATATTTGTTTGACTGCCATGCAACGAACATTAATCTATGTCGCAGGTCAGGTAGGAAGAAAGTTCTGCCTCATGCTGTGTAGAGCAAAGGTCACTTGAATGGCTCTCGCAAGTATTTTTCGAACAAAGATGTTCACTGCCATGGGCTCCAACATGGAGGGCTGCACCACTTTGCGAGATCTGGATGATACAATGATGGTAAAGACCAACATTTGAAGAGTGAGCATTGCATACTTGGGCTGGCATTGATTTGGCCGTGTCTCAGCGATCCCACTTTCGGCCTCTGTGCCTGCACGAGGCGTGACCGAGCAGGTGTGGTGGGACCGCTCGCTGCCCTTGGCTGCGGCGCCGGCTGCTTGTTCGTCGCAACAGTGCGGGGCCTCGTTTCCGCTGCGCGACCCACGTTCGTGTTCGCCAGCCGGACATTTTGGCCTGGGCTAGTGACCGCTGGCAGCCCATTGGAGGACGAAGGTGCTGGAAACACAAAACAATTACTATCTGAGAATTCACTGATGTCGTGATATTTAACAGAGTTCAAAATTGTAAGCATGCCCATACCTGGCTTTGGTTAATGGCACGGATACTATTAGGGGTCAAGATAAGGCCATGGGTTATAGCTAGGAATATGTTCAGGACAAGCAGTTTGATTTACAACTCGTATGTAGGTTACATTCTAGCTTCAGATTGTTTTATAAGACCACTGTTTGATTAGGATTCAACGGAATGTGAATGCATATTTACTAAGCCACTAATATATATAGTAGAGAATATATTACTTTTTAAAAGCATGCAAAGATGGTGCGAACGAACTCACGTACCCGTCGCCAGGCCTTTGGCTTGACCCGCACCAGGCACATCTACTCGACGCTGCTGAGAGCCTTGGGCTACCGCTGTACCCCGCACCACCGCCTGGGGCTGAGAGAGACTGGAAGCCACCCTCCCTGGCTCCACCATTAAATGTCTGCTCCTCTGCTGCAAGCCTACAAACCATACACATGTAATAATGCAGATTAAAATTTTCAATAACGCTTTAATTGTACAAGATAGTACACAGGGTGGAACGATGCATCGATTTACATTCTTTAGCTCGCGATACATTAACTGTATAGAGTGCATTAAAATGTATGTTTTTGCATGCGTATGTTATATGAATTAAACTCGCGTTATCATCTGCAGCCAAGAGGCACCAACATTCACCACAATCGAATCATGACCCTAAATTTAAATAATTGTACATCATCCTGAGATTAAATTGTATTGTGTCTGGTGCATAGCATACAGGGGAGCATGACACAAGTGGTTCACGCACTGCAGTATGAACCGGGTAATCTGAAATGAATTCCTGGCCACAGCTAAACATCAATGGAAAGTGATATCTGAACCGGTTGTGGGCACTACATCTTAAGCAAACTCTCACTGACCAGCATGAAGTACGGTCAAATAACTAGCATGACAGGGGTGAGAGATGGCCTTCATTCAGCAACGTATTGAAAAAGCACTGTAAATTATTATTATTTATACAATGCTTTTTTCTTAAAACGTGTTTTTTCTCCAAATATTGCTTTCACCTTCTTGGTTCTTTCGGTAAAGTCACGTAGAAGGGAAGTAATAAAATAATGAAAATAAAACATAATAAAATAATTCTCACGACGTTTCGGCCACAACGCAAGCAGCCGTCCTCAGGTGAAAACCAGGTCCGTCGAGGCGACAGAGTCTGAATGAAACAGCACACGAGCTTGGAGCATATATATAAGCTGGGCGCATTGACAATGCAAATTCCTTTGTCAATGCGCCCAGCTTATATATATGCTCCAAGCTCGTGTGCTGTTTCATTCAGACTCTGTCGCCTCGACGGACCTGGTTTTCACCTGAGGACGGCTGCTTGCGTTGTGGCCGAAACGTCGTGAGAATTATTTTATTATGTTTTATTTTTATTATTTTATTACTTCCCTTCTACGTGACTTTACCGAAAGAACCAAGAAGATGAATCCCTGCAGTCACGAAAGCTTTAAATCGAAATATTGCTTTCACGTCAATGTTGTACGTTTTTGATGCTGTACACTGTAGCATGAACGTGCATCCTGAAAATTTGTAAGTGAACACTTTAAAACATTATTCAACACTGCTTCCTTGATGCATACGCCAGTTGCCAGGAGATTGTTTATCCACTTTGACTGCAAGCACTCATTACTGTCAGCTGCGATTTTCAGGATTCAACTTGCCCCAGATAAATGAATGCAAACAATGCATACATGTACTTAAATTCAAGTTAAATACATGTTTGTAATGCACAGCTTGTTCTATGCACATATATATATATTTTTTCGCACTCTTAATATATGTATACTTTCTTTTCTGACAATTATATACATTCACGGTACAGTAAGTATACAATGAAAAGAAAAGGCACACCGTATTGCAATGCATCATTTTATTCGTGAAAGTGACTCACAAGGCTAGTGGCAAAAATTCCACATTTGGTCGGGGATCAGTCTCCATAAGGAAACAACTGCTTGACAATTAAAGGCTGCTAATTTTTCTCAACCCAGATATACGGTGGGTTGAGTGATCACCTGCTACAATATAAACTCATGGGCAACTGCTCTACTCTCTGATCTGTATTGCATGTTTCCATGATCTTTAGTTGTGAACATTCAAATTAGCCGCACTCGACCTTTGCGTTGTCAACATTACATCACTGGGTAAGCAAACCAAACTCGGCTTATGTTACCGTCTGTCCGGAGGCTTTGCGGTGCACGCAGACGTAAGGGCGGCTGAAGCCGGGACGCTTTGTTCGGGAGGTGGTCACTTGGGGATTCTCGCCGGCTTCCTCTCGAAGAATCGACATCGTCCGTGCAAGGTGAGAAAGGACCGCAGGTGTCCTCTTCCTCCTCCTGGTCGCTGAAGGGGGTGAGGTTGTGAAGAAGTGGTGCTCGGAGTCGCCCCGGCGAATCTGCGGGCCCCGAAACAGACGAGCCGTCCCCGTCCTGACGCTCATCCGCCACACGAGGCTCACATGGCGGCGGCGGCGAAGCGGGCGGGTCTCCTGTTCGAGGGTCGGCGGTCGCCTCCGACTGGAGGAAACCCTGGCACGAGGAAAGGTCTGTGGCAGTCTCTGCGAGCATGGTTTTCTCCAAACTGCAGATGCATGTTGTGTCAAAGCCGCACACCTGGATGCACTGCTTGAGAATGTCGGGAGAGTACATGGGCGGGGACATCTCATTGAGCAAGGACCCAAATTCTTGCTGTTGCAGCTCTGCAAGCAAAAGATAAGATGCATTTAATTCATAGCCAGATAGGAATCCAATGGGACCAGGTGTCTCTTTTTTAAGGGTCACCTGTGTTTAAAGAAATACAGCAACAACATGAAATAGATTGCAAGAAAATAATGCAGAAATACATACAATATATATGGAACAGTTACAAATTAAAGATAATTCAACTTGTTTAAAAAACTACTATTAACAAAAACAAGAAATTCCAATTAGTAAAAAATTATATGCAAAAACACCATGTTAACATGTTTTCGAGGGTGGATGGAGGGCAGGTGTGACATAGCACGCACGAACCCGGCTGAACGCAGTGGGACGTGGGTCACGTGAGCACAGTACACTTGTCCACCCACATGCCAGCCAAAAAAACGTTTTTATTTGCATGACTTCCAAATAATTATGACATTACATATTTAACAAAAGAAAATGACTATCTCGCCTGTTTAATAAATTACACTGATTTAGAACTTAATGTTGTGACATGAAAAGACTAAGTTTCACTATATTTTTTTGCACGACATGGGTAATTCCATGTTGCACACTTCCACGACAGCAAATCGATCAACGTGCCTTACTGTTTAAGTTAAGGACACACCCCCCATACATGCCTGAATAGAACGAACATTTTTGTTCAAACCATGAGCTCCAGGATAATTTTATAACTTGGAATTTATATTGTTACACTGCCACACAATGATACTCTTGTGACATACCACAGGAATTTCAACATCTATTTTTTAAAAAGGACATGCTTAAATTATCAAACAATAAGCCATCGACCATGTACATACTGGCCCAGTGGTAATAGCGTTGACTGCTGGATAACAGTTGCTCAAAATAGACATAGAATCTCAAAGTACTCACTCTGCTCCTTAAGCCAGACCATTAGTCGGAGTTCAGAGATGTTACTTGGGCGGGAATCCATACAAGAGTCATCACCATCCAGAATCTGGGTTCCGTCCATAAGCTGCATCATTTTCAAAGGTGTTTCATATTCTGGCCCCTTTGAGCTTTTAATCTCAGGGCTTCCGAATGTATTTAGGGGAGTGCTGTACCGCCTCGTCACATGGTCCAAGTCACAATCTGTGAAAGAAAAGGAAAATGTCAGCTCCACTGAAAGCCATTTTGCCATAAATAAAACATACCTGAAGCGTTGTTTGATATTTTTATTATTTCCCTTCTACGTGACTTTACCGAAAGAACCAAGAATATACCTGAAGCAGTCTATATTGTTTAGTGATAACCAAGTGGAGAAGAAAATATCTCAAAGATAAGCATATTGCAAAGTTGAGCTACAAGCAGAATCGAAGTAAAAATCAGATGACAAGGTGTTCTCACACGTTTCATTGCGATGTGATCATTTACGTTGTTTCTTATCCTCAGCTGCTCGCACTGTCTGGAACTCCCTTTCTTTATCTCCTGTACCTCCGACTCCATAAACATTATAGTTCAAACTAGAGGTCTTCATTTCCTCGACAAGCTATCACTCATCAGTTTTATCAGCTGCTTCCCCACTTGTACTGTTTAAGACTTTTCTACCAATAAATGTGCATGCAAAATGCAAACCATTCACTTTCACTCCTGTCACCAAATGAGTGCGTAATATTGCCTGATATTCTTGAATATACTTTACTTTCTTATTCAAATGTAACCTGTAAAAACCTATACATTACATTTAAACAGTAAATGCATAGGCCACAATTACAAATTGCATGGTGACTTATAATAAACACTGGAATAGCAACAATAAATCAGCCAACCTCTTTGGTTGGAGTGACGGCATCATGCATCACCACCAGGTGCGGTGGTGCAAACTTAATCTATAACTTAAGATTTATAAAACTTCGAAACCTGCTATACTGCAAGGCGGCCATGCAACAGCAATACCATCTCAGATGCCTACAATTCCTCAGGGTAATCAATTTCCTTCTGTATGAACATAAATGCTTAAAAAACATTTAGCAAAACACCCCAAAGTAGAACCCTCCCGAAAAGCATTATGAGCCTCATTGCAGCTTTCCTGGATAAATAACATTCTTATTGAAACTCAAGATCGATCTAAATGCAGACTGTAAAGACGAGCAGCTGTATCTCACAGTGTTCTCTGAAACTCGACGCCACTTTAGCCTCAGTCAATACTTCAAAGCCATCAGTACACGTATGACCCCATTACCATCCACAACGGCTCGTCGGTGTCGCCCCAGTTGCGGCGCGGAAGATGGCAAGGTGAGGTTAGCTCCTTTGGGGCTCTCGCAGCCCACCATGGTGTACTGCCGATTACAGCCACTCACTCGGTGCATCCTATTCCTGCTCCCTGCAAAACATGGTCAGGAAACAAAACAACACCGTTACGACCGTGAAACCCACGTGTCGTTCCATTGCTTATCCGGCGTGTTCCCAATAAGTGCACGCCTTACGCCATCGGGCAAAAATGTTTTTAACCAAAATACCCAAGGCGGCACACGTTGGGGACAATTTACATCCTTTTGTTTACGTTTCTCAACGGACAGCTGGACTGCTCCATTTTGTATAAATATACAGAGCAAAGCCCGAGGGAAGAAAGAGGAAAAAAAAACGTAGGCACGCGAGCGTAAATTATCCAGCAGGCAAAAACGTGTTATGGAACTTTCAGCATCGCTCGCTTCTCTTGCAAGCACAGGAAACACACCGTGAAATTATAGGAAAAGCACAACCAACTTAAAAACAACACGCAACTTATTTGTTATAATCTATCATTCTGGCACCAATTCTTTTCACTATTAATCTAAATTGTGCATGTAATGTATTAGCTACAACAAAAACCACACATATAAAGCACAATTCAAGTTGGGGGGGGTGGGGCTGGAGGGGGGTGAAAAAAAACATTGCCTAAAAATCCCTGAACTTGCAAACTGATCGTGCCGGTTCCTGTCTGAGCGCTTGTGATATGGCTGTAGGGTTTTGAAATGCAGGTGTATGGGCTTGGCAGGTAGCCTGCGATTTAGCTAAATCCCCTGCAGGAAATCTATGAGTGTCCCGTTGCTGATGAATCCGAGTTGGGCGTATCGCGTGTCACTCCCCTTTTGTACGTGTGTCGTACAGTAGACACAAACTGGTCGAACCAAAAGACACGATTACAAACAATACATTATGTATAGCCATTTGTAAACACCAGGTTTAGTACTTAAGACTCCACTGGACACATTTGTATTGTTTGACTAATCACACACCATGTGTAGGATTCCATGTACGTAGCTGTGAAAGCCTCAAGGTGTATCAAGACTTGTGGATTTTCAGGAGAGTCCTGCATTGAAATATTTGGCCCATTCCTTTATGAGAAGCGTTTTCGCATGTCAGAACAAACCAGAGTACCCAAAGAAAACCCACACAACTAAGGGAATGAAGCTGAAAGATTTACACCAACAGGTTCACAAACATATCTCTACTGCCATCTTATCACACAGCTCAGCAGGTTTTAGAGTTTACAAAATCTATAGGATGCACTGACCCCTGCTTCCAATGTACTGGATAAGGGTCATGCACCACCCTGCACACCCGGTAAAATATTTCAGATAATAGGATTTTCAAATAATGTTGCACGCACAGACGCCAAGGCAACATTTATAAGGAGTAGGTTTTTTTTCGGGCAATTATATATCATGTAATAGTTTGTAGTGTCTATGTGGCTTCAGACACTTATTAGCCATTATAGAAATTACAACCTTGGTGTGCACTCGCACACAAAGCTTGTTGACAGGAATTTACATTAGATAATGCTCATCATCTCAGCAGCTCTTCGACGAGACTACTCTATTGGATTCCAGTTCTGAGCAAATTCACACATCCGTCCGGAGAATGCCACTGGCGAGCTACTGGAGAAGATTTGCGCCAACCTAAGTCTTCCGCTGACGTCAAACATCTTTTGCCCGCCTACTGTCCGTCTGTCATCACGGCACCCACTGTGGGCCAATATGCCATGCAAGGATGTGTCAGCAGAGTCATTGTGGTGTGAGGAGTGGCTCATCATCAACAAGGAACCAATTCCCCGTGGTGGACCGATGCTACGATCCGCCCACCGTGACTGGGCCCTGCTCAACAGGTTCTGAACTGGCCAAGGCCTGTGTGCATCAAGTCTGCACAGGTGGGGCCGATACGACAACCTGAACTGCAGCTGTGGTACAAGACAAGAGGATTACGCATTGTTTAAGAACTGTCCGCTAACCAAGCTTAGCGGGTTTGAGGACACTGCATTCTGCAAATGATGCATCTGTGGCCTGGCTTGGCACAAATGCGCACGCGAAATTAATATGAATGACCACCAAACTTGTCAGAGCCTGCCCAAGCTCGTAGCCATAGCTCAGACAAGTAAAAAAAGATGCAGCTCTACAATTGCTTGCTCATGCCACTTCTGGGGGAAGGGCCTCCACTAGAGGGAGCTCTAGGGAGCCCCTCTAGAGGAGATTTGGCCTACTCTTTCACACTGGCCAGACATCTTGGAAAAGGTGGCAGTACCCACTTTACCCCACCACAGGTGACCTGCCGATTGACTGGTGTACTCATTTTTGCACTGCCATCTCCTGGTCAACATGAAGCCCAACCCTACAACACCTGGTATTCCCAGGGAGTCTCCAATTCAAGTACTAATCAAGCTGAACTCTGATTAGTTTCCACGTTTTGACATGATCAGGTGCATTCAGGGTGATTTCAGGGTGATTTCACCAGACACGAAAGTCGATCAAATTGAATGCATTCAGCTTCAGTTGCTGCATGAACGAGGTAGATGTTGATTTCATGGAAATATTAACGCTGCATGCAAGAACTTCAAAGCTGTGCAAGATGCTATGTACCCACATCTGCCAATCACTGAAAAGTTGGTATTAACATATCTTCATAAACATACAAGGTTATTACTAGGGCTACCGCGATATAATAGTTCATCGTACATGATAAGATCCACAATAATTATATTTTCTGTTTTGTTAAGTATTGCTAAATCCTGATTACCGTTGCTCATCGTGTTTCTTAAATATTTTGCGATTGAAAAAATATGAAATCACAAAATAAACTATTCAAGTTGTAAATAACAGATATCCATTTAATGACCACCTTGTAAAATGTTTTCTGGAGTCATTGACAGCATGAAAGTTAACGTGATATCGTCATCTCAATAATTGAATTAACTACTCAACTGTTCCTTGCATGGCTGACGGCACTGCCCTGTAAGCATTATAGATTGTAACTTTCCAACGTTTAGCAGACTTATGGCAGGTTGTACTGAACTGCAGTTAAATAACTTAAGTAATTTCTGTGTGTCCTGGAAATGCAGAAAAGCATACATATTATGGAATAAAAACTAAAATTACAATTACAAAGTAGTGGGATATTGATACGGCAATAATCATCATTATGAAATTTTATATCATATCTGCCATATCGTGAAAAACGTTATCGCTGTATCGTGCAAGCATAGTTATGACTTTCAATCACGCAGTGCCACAAGTAGCATGTATAACTGCTGTCACTGACCTTCCACAGCTTAGGCCAAGCTGTACATAAAAGGAACACTGTGGAACTGCCTACAGGACAGCAAGAACATGGGACGGGGCCACGGACCTAATCGGTCAAGGCACAATGGGGCTCTACTGCGCTTCCACTACGGCTGCCAAATTCCAGAAACTGCTCGCGTCCCGTGGCCCCCTTTGACCATTTGGCTGAAACAAGAGTTTTGTGTCGCGTGTTTGTGCCAGCACAAAACACTGCCTTTTATGATCATGCTATAGCAGTGATGGCCACTATATCTATTCACCAGTGTTCCCTTCTGTGCCACACTGGCAGTTTTGTACCATATAAAAGGCACTGTATATTGTGGGTGAAATGTAAAATAAGGTGAAATTGCGGGATAACCAAATGGGAAATTGTGTGATGTGTATATAATGTGTGCAAACATACAGCCATGTTTATATGGTTGAGAGTCCTTTGTCAATCCACTGCTGGAAGAAAGGTCATCCTATGCCGTGTCAGTTACGTGGGTTATGTGACCAAATTTCCCCACGTAGGTGAGTGCGAATGGTGAAGGGAAGGCCCAGTACTATTTCAGGTATCCCTTTCCACTGAAGTCAGCTTTGGCTGGAAATCAAATCTAGGTTCCCTGGCTTGTAGCACAATGCACTAACCACTGCATCACCACGCTACCCACCCCACAGTCCTGCTACCGTTTTAAACTATCATATATCCTGCAATTCCCCTTATGTGGCTAAGAGTGGGTCCCAAATGTGCTAAACGAATCTCAAAACCATACAGCACACTAAAGTGGTATCCCAGTGCTGATATCAAAATTCACATTGATTCTTGGCCATATTTGCAACAGGACATTTCACTTGATTGACATGCTTAAGAGATTGATAATGACATTATGCAAGAAAACGATATGCTCGTATCATCTGTCAATACGCTTTTTCTTAAAGCTAAGAACACCGACTATAGGGGAAGAGCAGAGTAAGCAGGGTTGAAAATCTTATGAGTGCTGCGGGTAGAGGTGGCGGAGTAAATTTGATCACAGGCAGGTACCCCTGAAGATTATTTGAGTCATGGCAGATTAAACCGACATCTATAGTCCGTCTTTAATCACCAGCCAAGCCTGTCGACTACAGATTCTTGGCGCACTACCCTCCGTGTCCCCTTGCTCATTGCTGCAGGTGCCCTCTTAAATTTATTTGACCAATGGCACTTGCCACCTTAATTTAGGGGTTATAAAAAGAATGTTATTTTTAATTGAGTCTATTTATAATCACCAGACAACCCAGAATACTTACATATTCACGTCGCAGCAGCTCCTGCATCTTCTTGCTCTTTAAATCTGCAAGGGATCCCTATAATAACTTCAGCCACGGTTCTGCGACCTTAAACCTAGAGGCTATGAAATGTATTTCTGTAATATACAGGCAAGTCTTCTTCTTGATCATCTGCTATTAATCCATATTAAAGAAGAATATATAGCCGAGTCTGTATGACGGTGTGATATGAATCTTAAGACTAAAGACTCATACCACACGACCATAGTCATCTCCTTGCCCTTAGTTCGAGGGTTGCTCGACTGCGGGCCAAGTGGGTAAGTGCTGCACCCCATACCAAGCATTGTGCTGCTGAGGCGCGACATGAGGGAGCGGCGAGCCGCCTCCATCTCGGGGCTCGGGTTGTCCAGGACTTGACGGCTCCACTCGTACCAGCTCGGCGGCGTCCCGTCAGAGGTGCTGCATTTGCGAGAAGACGTGTACAGCCTGCGGGCAGGAAGGAGCGCACCCCAGGGGAAGTGGGGGGGGAAATCAATGAGCTTGGGGTGGGATTGTGGTGGGCGCTGGAAGGTTATCTGGAGACATAAAAACTAAACAATTTATTCTTTCCCTGGCAGCATTAAACAAACCAGCTAATGCATTCTGCAAACTCAAAAAGGCCTGAAAGGATGACGGAGGGGAGAGTGCCAACGGCTAAGTGGATGAGAAAAAAAGAATAGCTATTGATGTAAAAAGTGCACTAATGACCCCAGATTAGTGCAGGTTGAAGGAAATTACTTGATAAACTTTGCATCATTGATGGTACTGATATTACTTAATGATAGCACCAAGGCTTATATATACTAGCTCACTTAACCTAAAATTATCTCTGTGGAAAATGGGCTCTGTTAATAATTAACAGATGCTTTTATGGTCACATTCCCGAGTAAGAAAAACAGCTATACCTAAGCAGCTTAGACATGTTTTCATTATTATTAAACTGCTACACGTGTTATTGTTAGCCTGAAAATGTACCGCGTAAAAGTTGAGTCGGATAATTTCGCAGGAGCGAAGCGCACGGGAGACAGGCATGGGTCAGCAAAGTACAGGCAAACCAAGAAATGTAAATCTGGTGAAGATGAAACCTCGTTCTAAATCCAAGATTCACAGAAGTTCTGAGTGGACGAGGTAACCTTACAGAAAGTACAGTAAAAAAAATAACACATGCATAACAATACAGTATAGTATGCTTGTTTCTTTCGGTAAAGTCACGTAGAAGGGAAATAATAAAATAAATATAAAACAATAAAAATTCTCACGTTTCGACTGCGACACAAGCAATCATCAGATTTCACACCAGTCGAAACGTCGTGAGAATTTTTATTGTTTTATATTTATATTATTTTATTATTTCCCTTCTACGTGACTTTACCGAAAGAACCAAGAATACGAATCCCTGCAGTCACGAAAGCTTTAAATCGAAACTATACTGTATTTCGATTTAAAGCTTTCGTGACTGCAGGGATTCATATTCTTGGTTCTTTCGGTAAAGTCACGTAGAAGATACAGTATAGTGTTACACAGTGTAACTTTAAAACGAAAACTACTGGATGACCATGTTGTTACACGAGTGAAGCAGCCAGAAGCGACGAGCAATTTGCACTTGCCAGCTCTCATCTTGCCAGCGTGCGCACTCTTCAAGATCAACTAAGGCCACGGTATTAAGGGTTCCGTCTCGGTGTCCTCCCGGCCCCACCAAGGTCTCCTCCACTCGAACTGAACTTGGAGGCTGTGGGTCTACGAAAGTGGCGAGGCCATCCGACGAGACGGCATGGACTTGTCGGTGAGAAGAAACCTGGAGGTCTGAGGACACACGAAGATCAGTGGGAACTGAATGATGGCGCAAAGACACGTGGGGGTGCGAGGGCATGGGATGAAGGTCCAAGGACATGGGATGCAGATTCGGGGTCACTTGGCGATCTGAGGGCACATGGAGATCCGGCGAAATGGGATGAAGATCCGAAGACAACTGCAGATCCGAGGCCACCTGAAAGTTTGAAGACACGGGATAATGGTCCGAAGGCCCAAATTGTTGTTGTTGTAGCTGTTGCTGACGGTGTCGACGGTGGTGACGCTGGTGGTGATGACGGTGGTGGAGACGTCCCGACCCTGCATCAGGCATCACGGTGGTCTGGAGATCTGAAGAGGGACTTTGGGGGCCCGAGGACATCGGCGACACCGGCGACGTGGGTGACAGTGGCTGAAAGTCCGCGCAACCACGACACGGCGGCCCTAGCAACGGAGACGTTAACCCGGCGGCGGCGGCGGGGTCCATCCAACCTCTGTGCTCTTCAGCATTTGGTTGTCGCTGCTGGTGGATGAGCTGGAAGTCGAGGAGTTGGCGGTGATCGTCGCTCATCTGCCGCCTTTTCGCGCCCGTCCTTCTCGCCCGACGCAGCTGCTCGTTCTGCCGCTCGAGTTTCTTCACGAGCTCCTGCAGTTGGGCTACTTCGGGTGAGTCTCCTCTGCGCTGCGCAGATGCCGCAAGCCGCTGCCGACGGCCGCCGTGGTCACCGTCGTCACCGTCGACATCACCGTCGACGCTGTTGCCGTTCACCACCATCACCGTCGTCATCGTCGTCGAGGCATCATCCTCCGTCTCCTCCCCCGTCATCACCACCACGTCCACCATGGCGAGCAAACTAACTAGCGCGCTTGGGTTAGTTAGTAATCACGCAGAGCGAAGTGCTCGTCCGTATTTGTGTGCGTACAGAAAAATTCCAGTTGCGGCGACAGAAATTGGCGCGGCGACAATGTGCGGCGGTCGTAGAAAACTTTTTATCGCACAGACCTCCCGACTCCTCCGAAGCCGCCGCCGCCGCCAAAGCAGCGCCTCATCCTCCACCCTAAATCAGTGGCGCGCCTCGAACCGTGACGTCAGCGCGCGCCGTGACGTCCGTGCGTGGTGACGTCACGACGCACACGTCGCTCTTAACGCACAGCGACACGCCCCCAACGCACAGCGACACGCCCCCAACACACAGCGACACGCCCCCAACACACAGCGACACGCCCCCAACGCACAGCGACACGCTCCCAACA
This sequence comes from Lethenteron reissneri, assembly GCF_015708825.2. Lineage (NCBI taxonomy): Eukaryota > Metazoa > Chordata > Hyperoartia > Petromyzontiformes > Petromyzontidae > Lethenteron > Lethenteron reissneri. The sequence goes on from NC_083794.1 coordinate 9,738,173, forward strand.
CACAGCGACACGTTCCCAACGCTCAGCGACACGCCCCCAACACACAGCGACACGCCCCCAACGCACAGCGACACGCCCCCAACGCTCAGCAACACGCCCCCAACACACAGCGACACGCCCCCAACGCACAGAGACACGCCCCCAACGCACAGCGACACGCCCCCCATGTTGTTGCCGATTGCCTAAGCGACGCGGAACGCTGCTGGGGTTGATTTAATTTTTCCGCTTGCACCATCAATGACGATTTCGATTCACAAATTTCTCGCACGGATGTGACGGATGCACGTACTGGTGTTGTTCGACCCAATATTTGTTTTATTGGGTCGGGCAACAATTTCACAGCATTTGTCGATGACACGGTGGTCGAAAAAGAAGAACAAAAATACATGATAAGCGACGTTTCGGGCAACGGCCCTTGTAGCATGTTGACGTTGTTTTTTTGTTAACTGCGTGTGCGCCACTGCCAACGCAGCAGCACAAATTGCTTGTCAATAACCCTCCACCACCCGACAGGATTCACACAAATTATTATTCAAACGTGCCAATCAATGTACAGTATTGATCAACTCCTGACCAATAACGCTTCTCACCGATGGCTTAAGACTTTCGTGACAAATTTGTTTGCAAAGTGACAATCCAGTTGTTGGGTGATGCGAGGGTTAATGTCAATAAAGTTGTCATGAAACTATCGCGTGGCCTAACCCAACAAATATTAATCGATTCTAGACTTGAATAAAATATGAATCGTATTGGTTACGAAAAGCCACTTTTGATGTTGTACAGTACTCTCTGGCTCTTCACAAAATTCATTGTCATCAACAACCATGTACGATCCAATGTTGGGAGAATGCCTTCCCGTGCTCCGGCCACCTCTCTCGATGCTGCGATGTAACATTCCATCCTTGCACCGTCACAGGAGCTCTTTTCATCGCTCCATCTCCTAGGTTTAAGTGCTCTCAGACGATTTCAATTTCTTGGCTGCCACTCTTATTTTTCTTGGCCATCTGCCATCATCTTTCCAGCCGTGACATGTCCTGCCCAAGCCCACTTTTTTAAAAGTTTGACTTGTAATTGACGTTCCCATGCCCTCTAATCCACGTGTTTTTCATCTTTTTGTCTCTAGATGTAATTCCAGGAAACACATCTATGCTACGTAGATAAAAAAAAATTAAATTAATAAAAGTACTTAAAAATACGGGTTTCTTGGAATTTCTCTCACTTGATACAGCTATCGTGCTGTGACTGTTCCACCTGAAGACGGAAGCTTGTGTTGCCTCCGAAACGTGATTTTTATTTTATTTTTATTTTACTTTTATTGATTTTAATTTTTTACCTACGTGACTTTACCGAAAAAACCTAAGAATATGAATCCTTGCAGTCACGAAAGCTTCAAATCTAGAAAGATCTATGCTACTTTACGCCCTGTTCAGTCTTGTTGCTAATGATGGTGTTTATGAGTATATCTCATAGCAGGTAGTATGCACTGATTTTGGTATTCTAATTCCTCGTTTTGGCTCTCGATGTAATTCCAGGAAGCATATGTGTGCTTCTTTACGCACTGTTCAGTTTTTATGTTAATAATAACCATGTTTTCTAGCACATCTCATGGGTAGTACGCACTGATTTCGGTATTATAATGCCTTGTGTACTTATGTGGGCACATCGGTATGTAACTTCTCATTGTAAAGTTCAGCTTTCCAAAAGGACTCCAACCTGCCCTTGTCTGCTTATTTATGTCATCATTCTTACTTCGGTCCACCTGCAGTAGCTGGCAGACAGAAGTTTTGTTACTCTGGAAGACAATTCAAATAGTTTAGAGAATTGTTCCGTGAATATTTTTGTACATGCCCTCTGCTTCGCTCATATTTATTACATTTATCCGGAACCCAACTGTAAAGTAGTGCATTGTCCATCAGATCATTAATATTTGTTTAGGAATGTCAAATCTGGACCAATTTCACCTTCATAGTCTCATCAGTAGAGGTGTGCCTGTTAAATCAATGCTGCTTGGTTATTATGTACAGTACAACCATTTGGCAATTCACTGCTGGATGAAGATCTCCCCACGCTGGGGTTGTTTGACCATACTTCACCACGCTTGTCAGTGCAATGTTGGTGAAAAAGGTGGGGGAGGGGGGGGCGTGGTTGTCCCTGACCAGATAAAATATCACTCGCCACGAATGCCAGCCATGGCAGTGTGAAATGAACTCTAACACAATGGGGCCCGCGGTGACTTGTACCAGTAAAGCCCTCTGCTGGGTTGCTTTGTAATAACAGGAAACAATCATGAGATAGGAGAGACTTAAGCGATTTGAATAAAGCTGTCAAATGTGTATTTATTATTTATTCGGTGATGCCACTGCGTTGGCAGCGGTACAGAAACACAAATTAACAAACCAACTTAACACATTCGTCAATAACACTGTGGCCTTAAAAGGGAAACAATTTTAAATGGCCCTTCTGCATAGCACGTCCTCTGAATAATTATGTAAATGGACTCATCTACTTACGAACACTCGACTTATGAACTTTTAGAGATACGAACAAACCTGTCCGTATGCCCAGTTTGCCTGTTCGGACGGAGAGTCGTAAGTTCAACCGCAGCGCAATCGATGGAGGGAGTGGCATCTACATCTGTGGAACAGGAACAGCCAGTGGCATCTACATCTGTGGAACAGGAACAGCCAGTGGCATCTACATCTGTGGAACAGGAACAGCCAGTGGCATCTACATCTGTGGAACAGGAACAGCCAGTGGCATCTACATCTGTGGAACAGGAACAGCCAGTGGCATCTACATCTGTGGAACAGGAACAGCCAGTGGCATCTACATCTGTGGAACAGGAACAGCCAGTGGCATCTACATCTAGAGGAGATTATACATCTTTGAAAGCCATTCCCCGTGTTTAGTGTAGAAGCCGTACAACATGTTTGGAATCGACAGGTGTAAAGTTGGACTTACGAACAAATCCACTTGTGGACAGACCTCTGAAACTTATAAGGTGATAACTCAAGACCAGGGTAGTCTAATTTGCAAGGGACCTGGGTGCTCACACGAAGCAGTGCTGCTGATCTATAAAGATGATGAAACTGGTACACGGCTGAAAGTCACGGGATCACTACTAATATATGTACGTGACTGAATAGATAGCAGCTGTTGGAGATGATGAAGTGATGAAGATACTGATGCTAATTGACAGTAATAATGACGACACATACACATCATGATAATGACTCGTGATACAGTCATGATAATGACAGATCCACATGAAATAAAAATTTGATCAGCTTTCATGATGGTGGTGGTGATGGTGATGCTTATGAATAACTAGACGTGCCAAAATAACAGGACGCATGGCTTGGTCAGCAAGTCGAGACATGCCTCCGAGATGTTCAGGTGGCATATTGGTGACTAACATCGTGACGCATTGCCATGTTAATTTCATATCCTTGGGCTATAATATACAGTATTTGCCAACACTATAGACAGGTAAGTTGGTGTTATGTATACATTCCAAATTCTCAACTGGGTTACATATAGCAACATGACTCCCTATTCGCAGACAATATCCCTCTGTAGAACATAGCATCCTCATGATAGCCCTGCGCTATAAAAACGGTAGGAATACCAAATGTGGTATATTATTATTGCGACCACTCATCGGTTGCAAGACTATGGTGTAATGGGTGCCAGGGTGGTGCATTGGTAACACTTGTGTCTCAACAGCAAAAAGTACTTAAGTTTCATTCCCGTCTTTCTGCGTGGAGTGTGTATGTTCTCCCCCTGTTCTACATGGGTTTCCTCCTGGTTCTCTGGTTTCCTTCCAATGCTCAAACATTTCTCGCAAAAAAATACTTACTTGAGATTATACATAGTAATATCCCCCTCTACTGAAAAAAAACTTGGCAGGACCCTCCTGAAAAAAAGCCTTGAGATTAAGTTAGGCCTTCCTGGACAGACAAGCATAATAACCGTAAAGCCACCAAACATTCCAGTTTTGTCAGGACAGTCCCGGTTTCATTACCAGGTTCTCGGTGTCCTGAAAAACTTGGAAAAAGTCAGAATTTTGACCCTGGTTTACATGTCTGGCATGACTCAAGAGAAGGCCAAATAAGGTTCTGGTGGTTGAGTGGGCAGGGCTATGCAAAAGTTGGCTGATGAGATGTAGAGGGGGCTGCTAGCTCACACGTATCCTGGTGGAGCTCACCAGAAATGTTGGAATCTTTACTCTGTCATCACTGGCAGGGAGATTTCCCGTGAAACTTTTATTTTTACATTCTCCTGGAGTGTGACCCATAGCGGTGGATGGGGTCATGCAGAGATGTCTGACATTCCATGGTCACTGTATACCTAGAGAGTGGAGGATTTTTTTTTGTAAAGTGGGTTAATGATTAAAACGAAAATACATGTCCGAACTATTATGTAACATGCACATTCACCGTTAAGAAAACAGATATAGTAGTTAAATAATACATCGGTATATAACGTACATGAACACAGAAATAATAAGGAAAGGCCAAGGCGCATTTTTTTTAAACTTTCAATAGCATTGATTGTGTAGCCTATACAAGAATAGTTGTGAAACAGGAAAATCACAGCAACAGCATTCTCGTAAAAAGTGAGAATAAAAACGGACATTTTTGCATTTCCCTGGAGTCCTGTAGTTTCATCCAGATGGTGTACTTCTAACTTAGCAAAGGCACAAGCATTGCTGTATATATATGCAAAGTTTCGAGTTAGCACGTGAAGCTGTAGTCTTGTTTATTGTTCTGAGACAGTGGTGGACATTCCACATTCCCAAGATGAGGACCAGTCCATACATAGGGTGTGTGTGTGTGTTTTTAAAGTTATCAATCCCCCGCAGAATGGCCTCTCCAGCTCCGTGTCCGTCATAGGGGTTGTCTGAGAATACTTAGCAAATCTGTCAACCCATTCTCAGTGCCCTACCTTATTACAGACCAATACAGACCTTATTGATCACCTCGTGCCCCTGATAAATCTCAACGTTCATCCTACAAAGTTCCATCAGAAGGGAGAAACACAAAAACAATGTTTTTTTTAACTAAATTCCTCTATACAAGAATACGGGTAACCGGTATGACTTAGGAAGGACGTATCGTACCGTAATAATTGGATTTACATGCAGCAAACAATTTACATGGCACTATTACGACTATATTCTTGGTTATTTCGGTAAAGTCACGTAGAAGGGAAATAATAAAATAATATAAAAAATATTAATTCTCACGATGTTTCGACTGCAACACAAGCAATCATCATCAGGTGTGAAATCAACAGCAAGAAAATTTTCTTCTGATGATGATTGCTTGTGTTGCAGTCGAAACGTCGTGAGAATTTTTATTGTTTTATATTTATATTATTTTATTATTTCCCTTCTACGTGACTTTACCGAAAGAACCAAGAATATGAATCCCTGCAGTCACGAAAGCTTTAAATCACTATTACGACTGTTCACATCTCTCGACATGCAATGCTTAAGAGCAGCCAGCGAGTGGCGTGCGTTTGCTGGAAATCGGCGTGAGACCTACAGAGAGATGGGATGTTTCATAATCAACGTTTTGGGGTTAGATCGCGTTATTTATAAATGTGTCGTAACCCTCCACCACCCGACACGGCCAATCAGCAAAAAAGTGTCACGTTGACAAAAGACAAATAGTTCACTGCTTTAGCCCACCAGTGTGTTGAAGCGTGAAACCACAACATTTTAAAATTTTGAGTCGTACGACGTTTCGCTGGTAATTGCATCCAACATCAACGGGCAATTCGCCAGAATGGTGAGGCTCTGCTCTCGCGATCTAACCCAAAAACGTTGATTATGAATAATATTGGTCGCGAAAGCCTACGTGTTAAACGGATGGGATGGTGTACTGACATATCAAACGGAAAAACCCACCCTTCCCCCAAAGAAGAACCCACCCTTCCCCCCAAATTTTTTTTTTGTCTCACACGTGAAATTGCGTGACAGAAAATAATCTGTTACGTTGTGCCTGCGTGAGTCTCGCGGTTTGATGCGTGAGACGTGGCAGGCGTGTGCCCTGTGTGCGACACTCGATGTTGTAACGGGTGCACGGGAACGCCGGACGTGCAATGAGTGAGAGCGACCACCGAGTGGCGTGAGTTCAGTTTCATTTATTAAGCATAGCCCTGTGAGCCATGCGGCTCTTGAATTGGGTGCAACCGCAACAAAAAAAAACATGAATAAGAAACATCTTAAAGTGACTTCGCGCAACAGAAACATCCAGGAAAAAAACAGCAAAGACTTCCAGAAAAGATCGCTACCATCAGCGTGAGGCCAGCAAACTGGGTTGTGTGTATGATGAGGAATGATGTAATAGCCACACTGAATACACAAATATCCTTGCCCAACGTCCCCCCCCCCCCCCACTGAATTTTCACACACACACATTACACACGCGAAACTGCACGATGTTACAACACGTTGTGCCAGCGTGAGAGGATAGCTCGTGTGTGTCTCACGGCCGCACGCGTGAGACGTGACGGGCGGCTTTGCTCTCAGCACGTGCTCTGGGACGCGTCCTTTTGCATCAGGCGTGACCCGGAAGCGCGACCACGTGGGGGCAGCGTGCGTCTGGACACGGACCACGTGGGTGGTGGTGGTGCTGCTGCCGCTGCTGCTCCACAACCTCAACGTGTACGGGCAATAAACATACACACAGTACATAGATTACATATACATTGTGCATGCGGTACATACAGTTTGTACAGTAATGCAGTACACACCGTACGTACACACAGTACATACATTACATAGTACATACATTACATAGTACATACAGTAATGCAGTACACACCGTACGTACACACAGTACATACATTACATATACATTACATATACATAGTACATACAGTAATGCAGTACACCGTACGTACACAGTACATACATTACATATACATACATTACATATACATAGTACATACAGTAATGCAGTACACACTGTACGTTCACACAGTACATACATTACATATACATTGTGCATGCAGTACATATCGTTTACATAGTACATACAGTAATGCAGTACACACCGTACATACACACAGTACATAGATTACATATACACAGTACATGCAGTACATACAGATTACATATGCACATCACATATATACTGTACATACACGCGGTACACACGGTTCATACACATGACATATATACAGTACATAAGTTAACATTGCGCACATTTCATACAGTACGCACAGTACACGCAGTACATACAGTACATACAGTACACGTGCATGTGCCATAGACTCTCAGGAAATAGACGTTCTAATAGACACGTATGTATGCGGTGTACACTCCGCATAAGCATATACTCTGTATATTTAGATAATACGTGTATGCTATGTATGTGCCGTTTACAGCTCAGCGTCACGTAAGTACTGAATTGTATGTATTGACCTGTAGCATTTGTGGAGACTTTGCGTGTGTGTGTGTTATAGTGTATAGTACTTTACACCAATGAAGCGTGGAAGATTGCAGTGGCGTGCGTGTGTATAGTGCAGCGGTCAAGAACCTATGGCTCTTGTGGTGACGGCATATGGCTCCCAGACAATTTTGAGTTGAAAAAAAAATACAAAAATCAGTTTGGAACTGATTTTAAAATACTTGTGATATTGCTTAATAATAGTGTGTCATTTTAAAGTAAACAGAAATTAGTTTTGAAGATAAATTTCACGGGTCACGCCTGCACGAAGCTCAACCTCACCACGTCGTATGAACCAGACTACTACAAGGCCATCAGCAAAACCATGCAGCACCAGAAGTCGCATAAAAGTAAGACATATTTAATTTATTATACGTTAAAAATACTATATGGCTCTCAATGCAATATATTTAGAAATATTTGGCTTTTATGGCTCTCCCAGTCAAAAGGTTCCCGACCCCTGGTATAGTGCGCGGTTGCTTGCGACTTTCGCATGGGCTACAATGCAACAGTTGTCATGTCCATTAAGCTAGCAGTACCTACATGCGTTATGTCCATATAAAAAAATTAACCCCCACTAAGAGTAATGCTTGTGTAAAGGGTCGTCCATAAATGACGTCACGCACCTAGGGGGGGGGAGGGGTCAGGCATTTGTGACCACGTGTGACGAGGGGGGGGGGTTGTTTGAGAAATGTGACGTCACATCAAAATGCGCAACTTTAAATAAATACAGAATTGTTATAACAACACTAATTGTTATAACAACACTCCTACAACATCACATTAAATACGCACTACAATGACAATAGTTTAAAGCGATTTGAACCATGTTTTATTTTCAAGATGGAAATATGGGTTTTTTTTTGGGGGGGGGGGGGGCAGAGCTTTGTGACGTCATATTTGAGGGGGGGGGGGTCGAAAATCGTCCAAAATCGCGTGACGTCATTTATGGACGGCCCCTTATGAGCTTTACCAAGCCCGTGGTTCTCCGCACGCAGATGAATGCAGCAGTACCTACATCCGTTATGTCTAGACAAAATAAACCCCCACTAAGATGAATGATTGTGTAATACGATTGTGGTTCGTTGTTGTTGTCGTATTAGTACATGGGCGGTATATTAAGCGAAGCGAGTTGAATTGACCGGACTGATGGAATTAGGGGCCGTCCATAAATGACGTCACGCGATTTTGGCCGATTTTTGACCCCCCTCCCTCCTTCAGTCACACGGCATCACAAAGTCAGACCCCCTTCAAATATGACGTCACAAAGCTCTGCCCCCCCCCCAAAAAAACAATATTTTTTAAAATTTTAAATAAACATGCTTCAAATCACTTTAAACTATTGTCATTGTAGTGCGTTTTTAATGTGGCGCTGCACTCTGATTTTGTAGGAGAAAATTATTAAAAGGAGGCGTTGTAAAGCTGAAATTTTGCATAAAATGCACTTGAAAATATTCAACGTCTAACTAAAACTGCAGATGTTCAGAATATTAAATTGGAATTCTCTTATAAATATAAAATATTAAAAGTAATTATAACTTTAAAAAAATACTTGAAACTTTGTAGTAGAACGAAGCAAAATGGAGAGTACAATTATAACAATCACATTCATTTCACAGAATGAAAAGCCCTGGTAGAATCATTAGTATCAAAATGTTTAATAACAATCATAAAAAAATACAAAAATGATGCTTCTCCATTCTCCCATGGAGAAGCAAAATGCTCCTTCATGGAATAAATAAATGGTGACCTTAGTCAATTTAAATAATCAAATAGTTAATAATGAAAATGAATCAAAATTAGTGTTATAACAATTCTATTTAACTAATATTTATTTAAAGTTGCGCATTTTGATGTGACGTCTGATTTTTCAAACCCCCCCTCCCTCCCTTGGAACACATCGTCACAAATGTCTGACCCCGCTGCCCCCCCTAGGTGTGTGACGTCATTTATGGGCGGCCCCTTAACGCACGTGGGCATTTGCTGTGCATCGTTAGCTGTCGCCCACGCGTTTCTAATAATTGATGACTATGAGCAATGATGGTACCGCACCTCGTTTGCGTGTCGTGGGATTGTTTAACCCAGGGGTCGGGAACCTTTTTGACTGGGAGAGCCATAAAAGCCAAATATTTCTAAATATATTTCATTGAGAGCCATATAGTATTTTTAACGTATAATAAATTAAATATGTCTTACTTTTAATGCGACTTCTGGTCACGGGACCCGTGACCCGTGAAATGTATCTTCAAAACTAATTTCTGTTTACTTTCAAATGACACAGTATTATTAAGCAATATTACAAGTTTATTTATTTATTTTTCAACTCAAAATTGTCTGGGAGCCATATGCCGTCACCGGAAGAGCCATATATGGCTCGCGAGCCATAGGTTCCCGACCGCTGGTTTAACCGTTACTTTAAGCCAGGGGTGTCCAAACTTTTTGCAAAGAGGGCCACATTTAATAAAGTGAGGATGCCCGGGGGCCAATCGTTCCTTCTGAATTTGTTTTAACCACAAAAGTTACTTGTAAATACACACTGTTATAAAAAAAATTTCATTGTCACAATTACCTTTATTTTTCAAATGACAATGTAACCAAATATAAGCCACTCAGGCAGACGTGAACAACTCTACAAACGCAATTCTGCCTTTCATTCAGTCTGATAACATTGAACAAACTGTATAGAATACCTTAAATTTCCATGAGTTTTATGATGTATTTATTCTGACAGCTGGCGAGCCATAACTAACACGTTATAAGGACGAAGCTGCGGGTCGTATGAAATCTGCCCGCGGGCCGTGATTGGCCCGCGGGCCGGACTTTGGACATGCCTGCTTTAAGCACAATGTTTAGTTGCGGGTTGTTATTGAAGCGTGGGGGTGGGGGCATAGCAGTGCAGTACAACATTGGATGTCGCTGCCCGCAATGTAGCCTACAGCGATGCTACTTTGTTGGGACCCCTTTGTAATACATTCTGGCCTACATATCTTATCAAAACCGACTACTTGAATAGCTTATCAAAACTGGTAAGATATGTACGTCTTCAAAACCGATAAGATATTTCTGAACGTATCAGTTTTGAAAGTTGATTGACGCCCAGCGAGACGGAATGGCTTATTGTGCACAAGGGAAGCGAGATCTGTAAGTTTATTGCAGTCCAATCCAGTGGCCCATCTTGCACCCGGCGCAGTTGGCGTTCTGCTGCTATCGCTTGTTAATCATTGATCCTTTGATATCCTTTGAAGGCTAAATGTCACGACAGGGTTGTTAAATCTCGCATATATATATTTGAGCGACTCATCGATTTGTTACTGTATGCGGGATGAGTGCCAGAAAACTCAGGACGGCCAGAACTGCCGAAGGCGGATGGTCACCATGGGGTTGGTTTGGCTGTTTGTCTGGACATTAGTAAACCCCCCCCCCCAAAAAAAAAAACTGGAAATCAACAAAACCTCCCATTGTGCAATTTTTGGACCCGGCAAAGCACCGCGTGGGTGTTTCATTCAAAGTTTAAATCAACATTTGGCGAGGTCAGCGGATCGAAAGCCATGACAGATCCATGAACTGCTTCGCTTGAGCTGCGAGCAAGCAGTGCACAACAAACATCCAACTCATCCAGGCTGAAGCCTGCTTAGCTTCCAAGATTTGATGAGATCGGGCACGTACCAGGTGATTTGGTTACAGACTGATGGTTTCAGGTGGAATTAATACGTACCTATGGGTTTTGTTTCATAAGGTATTTAAAACGTAACAGGTTTAAAACACCACCTTAGCTGCTGCTCTTGACTGAATGGTTCGATTTTCTAACACACAGATCAAGTTTATAAACACAGCTCCAGCTACACACAGAAATACATTTATGGCGCATTAGGATCCTTGGATGAAACGCCCCTTACAAATGTAAATTATTATAATATTATTAAACCTCTGACCATGAGTTTGAAAGTGCTTCTGAGACATCTTTACAGCCTCCTTTTGTCAATCCACTGCTGGATAAATGCCTCCCGACGCCTGCGTCAGACGTGAGCGTTGCGTGATCACGCTCGCATCTCCACGCTCATCAGTGCGGCTGTTTATTCCTCGAAGGTTTAGATTTTAGTACAGACCTCGAAATAGTTTCGTGCAATAGCAGCTCGTGACTTGGTCGGGGTCCAGATTGCCTCAAGGGTCTGCTGTTTTACAAGCATAGCACCATTCATTGTTCTTTAATTTCTCAACAGTATCACGTTCCATTTAATGGCACCATCTCCACGTGATGTCTGACTCTCAAAGGAATGGATTAGACGCTAACCAGAGTCACGAGCTTTTCGCCAACCTTGGTGGTCAACGCCGGTGACGTGGCACAAAAAACTAATTCAGCCATTCTCAATCCGCCGTTGGATGAAGGCCAAGACACATCGGTACATATTGGGGATTTTTGTTTTTACCAAGACTCCACCAGGCTGGTCCGTGAGGGTTTACGAATGAATGAGTGGTAGGATAACGGGAAGTGGATCGGTTCTGATATTACGAGTCACTGATGTTGACCGTGGCTGAGTATTGAACTAGGGTCACGCAGTTCATAGGGCAGCACGTTAACCACTGCACCATTGCTCCACCCCGTGACTTATTAATCTTTAATCACATCGGTATTGTTTAAGCCTATTTAATACCCTCCTAAGGTTCATCTACAGCTTTTCTGGAATGTGCTAGGGTCTTTGTCCTTGATTGTAAAAGTTGTTTACCTCAGCGGTCCTTTAATCCTATCCACGTTAATCATGGGGTAGTCATAATAATAATTTACAGCCATTTGTTCATGCAAAGCCTTCTCAAGCCACATGAGGCATGGAAGTTGCTTTGTCCATACGTCTGCGCACTGGTCAGTGTAGGTTGGTGGAGGAGGGAGGGGGGAGGCAGAACTGGTTTGGATATAATCGGCCACTGATGTTAGCCGTGGTTCTGAATTAAACTAAGGTCTCTGAATTCCAGCAAATGCTAATTACAATCACTTTTATTTTAACCAGGTGAGTTCTCAATGAGCTTTTACAATGGTGACCCGCGGAAAAAACAATCACTTTTATTTTAACCAGGTGAGTTCTCAATGAGCTTTTACAATGGTGACCCGCGGAAAAAAAAGGGATGAAATATAAAAAAAACATTTAATTTATGTAAAGGGACAGCCTAGCATTTAAAAAACTTAACACAAAATAAATAAACGGTAAAAGATGGGGCAGGAAGATGAATAGATATTGGCCAAAAAATAGGACGGAAGAGTTGAAAGTTCTATAGCTACGTTGTGCCTCATGAGTAAAACAACAATATACCTTCTTCCACTATAAGTACTTATAATTAGTAACTTTTTCACAAATTATATTAGCTTGTTGACAATCACATTTAATAAAGTCACAGGTGCAAGTTTTTTTTTATGGGATGGTTTAAAAGTAAATGAGCCCCAAAATATTTGAAACTTTTTTTAACGGCAAAAATCATTGCGGGTAACTTTACAATATGCATAGCGCTTCACAGTTGCATTTAAAGTTATACCAATTCAGTTGAGCTTGGCAGTTAAATGACAGGCAATTCAAATTTCAACATTTTGTGAATATTCAAACCTTTAGTGCCTTGCTACAGACAAGAAATATATAAATATATAAAAGCACTTCTGAGCAGTTTATGGGTAACCTGGTTACTATCGTGTGATCTTTGCTCTTGATGTATTGATCGGAAACCCTATAAAAAGCCCACCTGCGTTTGTTTCAGGGCCAACAGATTCTTCAGCCAGTGTCCGCAGCTGGCTCGGTGGAGGGGCATCGGGGAGAGACAGAACCAGTCATGCCACAGACTAAGTTGGTGTTCCTCCTGGCCATGTGGGCATCGAATGCCACGGCCAGCGAGCTGCTAAACATTTGCATGGACGCCAAGCACCACAAGACTAAGCCGGGGCCCGAGGGCTTACTTTACGGACAGGTAAGTTTTGTTCGTCGCCGCCGCGTCGTGTGATGCTTCCGTGCTTTTTCGCGGCTGAATGTGCGTGCGTCTCCTTTTATCCTGCAGCGTAGCAATATGGTGCATCTTTGATTGAAATCGATTCGCACGCTCGCGTTACGTGCATCGAAAAGCACGCACATGTCAGAATCGATTAGTTACCTGAGTTCAAGTCCTGGCCACGGTTTACATCAGTGGCGAGTGATCTCTCAATTTGTCCTGGTAAACCTTCACCAACCGGCACTGACCTGTGCGAAGTATTACTATTAAAGACTATTAACTATTTTTTATATTACCAGGTACGGCCCACTGAGTTATATACAGTAGCTCTTTTTCAGAAGCGATCTGGCCACAAATGTGCATCAAAATGTGTGAGAATTAACATGGATTTATGCAAGTCATATTCTGAAGTTATATTTAGGCTGACGGTGTGATTTTTTTAATACAATTTCGACAGAAATGCACAAAAAGAAATACAAGTCATATGGGTAAAAATTTGAGAAGTTCTTCTTGTTTCGAATTGTGAATCTGAATTGTGACAATTCATTGTGAAAATTCAATTCTCTCTGTGTGCGTGTATTCTATGTGTGTATGTGTGTTCATTCAATGAGTTGTTAATCTGAATCATGCTAAGTCAATGAAACACAACCTAGAATGCGGTAGTGACGGCTCAAATCACAGGCGCGGAGAGAATGAATTGCTACATACCTAAAATGTAGTACACTTAATGCGGTATATGTTGACAAAAAGCACTTACCATTGAAAGTGCAATATGTGTTACAATTGCAGTGGAGTTTCGAGTTTTGTTTAACTAGATGAGAACTCAAGAGACCAGGAAAGTATCATTTGAAAAGTCACCTGGGTCACCAAGTACAGCAATGTAGAAAATACAAATCTAAACAACAAAAAAAGCGACCGCGTCACGTGAGAATTTGAAAATACTGCACAAACATAAATCAATGTTAATTATGCAGTTTAATCTCAAGTACATACTTCTGTTCAGACTCTTGACACAGCTGTGTCTCAGTTCCGAGTGGGGGACACTTTTATAGTATCTCATTTGTCTACATTGTACAAATATTTATCCGCTCTCAATCTTTCGTGCAATATTGACCCACTTCATCTGAAACGTATCTCATACAAATTAGATGCGTTTGCTTGAACATTAAAAAGTCGATCAAAGGTCATGAGTCTAAAAGGTTGGTCATGGAGACGTTTTGGAATTCAGTGCAATAGAGAGTTCGCGTGACTATTAACCCTGGTTAATACACTGCTATTAGCGAGAATAATATGCAGTTAATGCTCAGAATAGATCGATGTCAGTGGACCAGATTTTTATTTAAGCAATAATTCTTTAGCACATTGTACATGCTCAACCCCTTGTCAGTCCGCTGCTGGTTGAGGACCTCTGTGCGGGTCGTGGGGGTTACTTTGGCCATACTTCACCACACTGGTCAGTGCAGGTTGGTGAAGGTGGAGTTCAGGACTGGATGTAGATTTTCTTTCATCGAAGTGAGAAAGAAAGACAAGGAGGTCTAGAGATACAGAACAACATGTATTTTGTTGTCCATTGTTTAGCCTTGTGGGGCTCGATTGCGACATTTAAAGAGTGGGCAACCATGTGTATATTTTAAAGTCTTTCACTTAAATAGTAAATACATCCCATCCGGTGACGGTTTATTTTCCCTTCATGTATCCTTGTTCCTCTCAAGTATTTCTTTTCTGTGTGTATATATGTGTGTGTGTTAACCCGGCAACCCGAGTTCGATTCCTGCTCATGGCCAACACCAATGTCGATTATCTGAACTGGTCGTGGGCCTCCCCTAGGTCGACTCAGCCCCAAGTGAGTACCTGGTGCGGTGTGTAAACATCGCCACTGGGGAGACAAGGGCGGTCGGGCGTGGTGCTGGCCAACCACCCCCTCGTGTACCGTGCTGGCCTTCATAGGTACTCGCTAACAGCACTTGCCCCAACAGTCTGTTAAGGCTATACGGGGGATCTTTGGTATCTTTTGTGTTAACCTATAGGGGAGTGGTAGTGTGTCAGTTAGCTGGGAGTGCTACGAACCCCGCGACCTGAGTTTGATTCCTGCTTTGGCTAGCAACAGCAGTGAAGATTATCCGAACCGGTCTTAGGTCGACTCAGCCTCAAATGAGTACGTGGTGTGGTGTATAAACATCGTCACTGGGAAGACAAAGGCGTTGGTAACCCACCCCGTCGTGTACCGTGCCGGCATTCATAGGTGCTCGCTAACTGCACTTGCTCCAAATGTTGGTTAAGGCCATGAGGATGATCTTTGTCTTTGTGTGTGTCAATGTGAAACCCAAAGTGTGCACCATGGAAGGACAATGCATGTTGCAACGCCAACACTACAGAACAAGCTCATGAGGATCAATCGTACCTGTACAACTTCAACTGGAATCACTGCTGGTCTCTGGGCCAGCCTAAATTGTCGGATGCATGCAAGAAGCACTTTGTGCAGGACACCTGTTTGTACGAGTGCTCGCCAAATCTGGGACCCTGGATCAAGAAGGTACTTCACTGATTTAGCGTCTTCTTATTTCCTCTGGTGAAAAATTAATCAGTAAAGTATATATGTTCGTGTCAAGGTTGTGAAGGTGGTGGATGGCTTCAGGAGTGGCATAAGGTATTCCAACGGTTTTATGGTAATTTTGGGGTGCTGAATCCAAATCTAGCATCAGTTTTTGTCTATCACATCAGGTTTTTTGAGATATCAAATATTGCATTTTCAATAAAAATTGCAGAAGAAAAATATTAAATAAATGTGGATATCTACATAAAATTATATTATAAACACACTATCCTAAAAATAGAGCACCATATTTTAACACTAAAGCAGTCACTAACTCGCAACAACTTGCAATCATAAGTGACAGAGTTAATTTTGGGTAAAATCAATGAAAATGGGGTATGCCGATAGCATAAAAATGAGATGCGATAGAGCAAATCTGAGATCAGATTTGGAATCAGCACCCTGAAATTAGTCTAAAACAGCTGCAAAAGTCCTGGCCAGAAAAAAATGTTTTTTTTTTTTTGTTGACCAGTGTTATCTGAGATTCTCCTGTGTTCCACAGTTGGAGATTGGTGACCAATGTCCCACTGTGGGCCATTTTTACATGCCCTTTGTGTAGGAGATAGCTGCATCTGCCATGCGTCCTTGAAGCGTATTGATGATTATACTTGCAATTGCACTATCTGCATTCTAAATAAAAAAAAATGAGTGTCTGAGACCTGACACGAGGAGAAGTCAAATTTTCACCACATGCAAAGAGCAATAATCCAACATTGAACAAGAGATTGTGGAATTCCAAAGCATGGTCAGCAAAACTTCACCACATTTGTAATTTTCACTGGCTTCGAATATCCATTAGGGTGGCACGATGGCGCACCGTAACACAGCCACATTTATTTAATATTTTTCTTCTGCAATTTTTATTGAAAATGCAATATTTGATATCTCAAAAAACCTGATGTGATAGACAAAAACTGATGCTAAGTAAAACTTAGTTTTATGTAGCGCAATTCACACAAGGCTTCACAGCGCTTTACAACAGAATCCCAGTAAACACCCTTGACACTAAAACTAAGAGAAAAATAACCCTACACAAACGGATAACAAAAGAGAAAATAAATGTGTTTTTAGACGAGCCCTAAAAACCTCGACTGACGGAGCATCCCTAACGGTCTGGGGCAAGACGTTCCACAAACGAGGCGCCTGACTACTGAATGCTCTATCATCCATTGAACGCAGATTTGTCTGAGGTGTACACTCAGGTGCCCGGAAGTTGGTGGATAGAAGTTGCCGGACAGGGGCATACGATTTCAGCGGATCATCGAGATATAATGGCACGAACCCTTTCAGGGCATTGAAAGCCAATACAAGAACTTTAAATTCGATCCTGTATTTTACTGGAAGCCAACACAGGGAACGAATAATGCGTGTGATGTGCTCATATTGTTTTAAATGTGCTAGAAATATTTTATGGTCATGGAACAGCTCTTGGTTTCAAATATGCATTGTTCTCTAATTTATACTACAAATACCATGTATTAGATGCTGGTGCGGAATCCACTAAGTCGGCTATTAACACAATTATGAAAAACATGTGGTTCGTGGTCAATGACATAATTTGTTATCACTGCTCGAACGCGTGAAATTGTGAGTAAACTGGGTTCTTAAGTGTTGTGAGTTGATTGCATCAGCCTGGTTACCAATGACTGCAAAATAAATAAATGTAACATTTAGTTCTGCAATAAATTTGGATACATTTTAACACTGACAATAAAAAATATTGGGTTAACTCGTGACAAACATGACTCTTGCTGGGTGGCGAGGGAAACTCCTGCCCCTTACTGTGCAGAATAGAGATCACTTGACGGGATCTCAACGTTAGTTCTACATTATCCGCTTCCATGGGACTTTCTTTAACGCGAAAGGTGGCACTGCATTGCGAGAGATTCTGTGTCTCATGATGCAACTCTGAAACTGAAATCGGGATAATATTGTGGAAAAATACATATTTGTTAAAATAATATGGGAACACATGGCTCCGTAATTAAACGAATTGTTTGTTATGTTTGTATCTTTGGCCTTATGTGCAACAGACTGACAGCAGCTGGAGAAAGGAGAGAATCATAAATGTTCCACTCTGCAAAAGTGACTGCCATAGTTGGTGGAATGACTGTCGAAATGATTACACCTGCAAAGAAAACTGGCACAGAGGTTGGGAATGGATAAATGGTAAGCGACTCGTAAAACACCACAAACTCTCAATGCCACTTAGTAATATCCCCCCATTGCACAATATATCCACAGACAACCGAAGCGTGGTCGAATATTGACTTCATTTTGGTGAGGTGACGCTCGGTGGTTAACGCACTGCACCGGACCGATTGGAATTCGATTCCCGGGCGGTGAGTGATAGCTCCTCGACCTCTGAACGCGTCGTGTTCGCACCGCTGGGAATCCTGGGTTTGAATTGGCACTTCCACCTTGGTCAAACCAGCTTCTCAAGTGTAGCGATTTGATGATTTCAGCCAGAGGTCGCAAACGGGTTTTGATTCCTTACCCGTACCCGGCCGCACCAGGGTCGCAAATGGGTACCCGTACCCACCCAGGTACGGGTACCCGTTCCCTACCCATACGCGTACCCTACCCGAAATGAGTGACAAATGGTTATTCACCAGTGACTCACGGCCTACCCGTACCCGTACCCGGCCACACCAGGGTCGCAAACGGCTACCCGTACCCGTACCCAGCCGGGTACGGGTAGCCCGGTATCGGGTAGGGTACGGGTATCGGGTATCCGGTTGCGACTTCTGATTTCAGCCCTGTGACTTCACGAAAAAAAACGTTATGAAATCCAGCTTTGAAACAAAAATGTTTTTGACGTTTTGGCGGTACACTAGTGGAGCACAACACAACGGTTCTTCTTAAACAATTTATATCCAACCTTTTGAACTGGTATTCGTCTTCCGACTGCTTCGACATCACGAGAACTGATTTTGACGCACCACCCTGCAATATTTTCTGTCAGGGGTTGCGAATCATGGGAAAATAAAACACATTCCTGCGGAGGGAGCTGGTAGGAACGTTGGGTTGCTCGGTCAATGGCCAGGGTCAACGGCGGCGTGGTGCATTCCGCAAATATGCCCGACTGTGAGGGCGGGCACAAGCCGGCATGAGTAGGTTAAACGTTGAGTTTCATAAGGGCACCACGGGGTGACCAGCTCCTCCCCACCCAGCCCCCACCCCCCACTCAGCCCCACCCTCCCGACCCAGCCCCTCCCCACCCTCACCACCCAGCCCCTCTCCACCCTCCCCACCCAGCCCCTCCCCACCCTCCCTTCCCCACCCAGCCCCACCCTCCCCACCCAGCCCCTCCCCACCCTCCCCACCCAACCCCTCCCTCCCCCCCCACCCAGCCCCTCCCTGCACGACGGACGGACACAATAATCCCCTGTGGGCTGGTGGAACCAGTGGGTTCCTACCAGTATAATTATTGAGTAACGTGTTTTTATACTGTGCACCTGTGTACTGCCAATACGTTCAAATGTCAGTTTTACTGTCATGTAATACACAGTCATATTGCAGAGTGCGTGGGCAAAAACACACAAACTTTGTGGAGTTGATGGAACATATGCTGTGAAAAATATATTCCGTTGGCCGTGCTCTGACACATGGGTGCGTGGCTCTCTAAAATTCAAAATGGACTCGCATGACACGAGGCCGAGAGTACAATTTGAGTAAATTTGGAAAAGTGACAATTAAAAACAATCTCAAAGCCATCGTAGATCAATATATTTCCCATGCTGTGCTCTGCAATCATTATTAAATGACACAATTGTATCATTGCCTTCCAATATCTTACCTTTCAATTATTGCCATTCCCCCTGGCAGGTACCAACCTTTGCCCACCTGACTCCCAGTGCAAGCTGTTCCGTGTGATCTTCCCCACACCGAAGGACCTGTGCGAGCGCATCTGGAGCAGCTCGTATAAGTACACGGAGGACGATCGTGGGAGTGGCCGCTGTATCCAGATGTGGTTCACAGACAAAAACCCCAACGTCGAGGTGGCTCGTCATTACGCCAGCCAAATGGGAAACGCCGGCCGTGGCCGCGCAAACATCGCCGTGACGCTCTCACTCACTCTCGTTGCCACCCTGGTGCACCGAGTCGCCCCGCTGTGATTTCAAGGGTGTGCGAATTAAAAATGTAACTTTTCGATTTGAAGCTTTCGTGACTGCAGGGATTCTTCTTCTTGGTTCTTTCGGTAAAGTCGCGTAGAAGGGAAATAATAAAATAATAAAAATAAAACATAATAAATAAAATAATTCTCACGACGTTTTGGCCACAACGCAAGCAGCCATCTTCAGGTGAAGAACAGGTCTGAACAGGTCTGAACAGGTCTGTCGGAAAGACAGCGTCTTCCCGACAGACCTGTTCTTCACCTGAGGACGGATACTTGCGTTGTGGCCGAAACGTCGTGAGAATTATTTTATTATGTTTTATTTATTTTATTTTATTATTTCCCTTCTACGTGACTTTACCGAAAGAACCAAGAAGACAAAAACTTCACATTTAAACAAATTCGGGTTTGGTAAAAGATTAGAAAGATTGCAACCTCCCCAGGTTGTGCTTTTTCGGGTTGTTGCTGCGCTTTCTACGGCGTGGTGTCTGATGTTTCGCTGCACGTGCTGGGTGGTGGGAGCTTTGTCAGGAGCTGAATAGTGCAGGAACTGAAATCAATTCGATGTCCTAACAAAGACTATGCGGAACAACCCACAAACTGGAGAGCTACAATGCGGTATTCCCTCGTTATCCGCGAGGGATACGTTCCGGAGATGCTCGTGGTTAGCAAATTTTGCGGATAATGATACCTTAAATAAATAGATGAAAATAATCTCATCACTTTATCACTTTATCTCATCACTTTCTCTCTCTTGGTGTAGTCGTGTAGAGTTCCGGATAAGGTTCACGGATAGCCCAAATCACGGATAGTATGTTCGTGAATAACGGGGGGGCAAACTGTACAGCATACCTGCAAAAACGTATACAGTCGCAAGAGAAAGATCAATTTAAATGATGTGCTGGTTGTGCTCGGTGCATTATTGAATGAAATCAATGGGTGTTAATCATACATTCGATCCTCCGATTAGCACGGGGTTGACTACGTACGGTGCGAAAGAAGTTCAGCATACAGTCTGTTCTATGACGCGGTAGTTCCGTTCCTGCAGAACACCGCATTATATTATATTGTAAAGCACACTACGCGAAAACATGTGAAGTATGCAGACTGAACAAAGACTGAGGCACGTGGGTAGCATGAGAAGATGCCGAGGCGACGTAGTCCTGATTGCGTTATATCAAATTCGCGTTATATCAAATTCGCGTTATGTGAACACACGGCATTATAGAAGAGACTCTACATAGATACTTTGTGTTTGGCTACAGTTTGTAATTTGCTGAAGCGTGATTTGATTTTCAGTATTATAAAAATAGAGGTTGAGCATGTAGATTCATAATATCATGACACATTAATGTCTCGGATGGCGTAACCTAACGTTTTATTTTATGGTTTTGGTGAAGTTAAAATAGCAGGCAGATTCATTCACTCGCCTAAAAGATTACTGCAATAGTACCGCCGTTTGGCACTGATGTAATTGGATTTACACGAATATATGTACAGTGAATAGTGTTTTATGAAAGTGCCTGTAGGTATAAATCTACAAAACAACGTAATTCTTTAGTTTGTATTAAACAAGATGAATTTGTTGAACAAATGTAGCATTCTTCGATGAAGCAATGAAACTGGAATACTTTGTAAAAGTGTATTGTGTCAAGGTTTGTAAAGGGGTACAGTGAGCCAACAAGCGGTATATCGCGTGGAGACACTAAAATCGTCGGTGGAATCATTTGTACGAATGTCGTTGTGTCGCATTCGCTACTTTTCTGCCGTCATCCACCGCACTGATGGTCATGATTGGTCGTTTTTCCTCGGGTTTCGTCGATTGTTTTCTGAAAAAGTAACCAGTGGTTTGTTTAATCCACAAATGAGTATGCGTTGTAAAATTCCGCATGTATTGCGATATTTTTTATTATAATATGTAATCGCACATACGTTCAATTGTTCATCCATACTGTAGGTAAACGTGTTCACGTGACGACCCTTGCAGTCATTAGAGGCCACTACCGTTCACCATCATGGCAACACATTTGAATTGACACCAAATTGTTGCAATTCATCGAATAATGCAATGGGGTGGGGGGGGAGGACGCGGAATGGTTAGATACCAAGTATTTATCGTCGGGTTACAATACTTTATAATAATTCACAGCCTCGCAACTGAACAAAAACTGTATTTCTTGAGGTCCTTGCTTGTTATACATTACCCGTGCCAATGCTGAAATTAGTGACAGCGTCTCTTTTCTTCAATGCAATAAAATTATCAAAGGTGAATCATTCCTCGTGTGCAATTTGTGTGGAATATATACACAGTACTGTATCTTTACACACACACACCCTGCAGCACTTTATCATAACTGATAATCCGTGTCAACAGCAAGAGCGCGTTCTTGAATAATGTTTGCAGTGTGTATTGCCATGGTTGGGAGCCGAATGCCGCTGTTGCGTTTGCAATCTACTTCCGGGGATGTTGCAATTCTATCCAATGTTTTTGGATTCATCAACAAATTATAGCTGGGAATCGATCAAAATGTCCAATGATATTCCAAACAATTATTTTAAAGAAACAAACATTCCTCTTGTGAACACCTAAAACGGAGGTGGACTATATACAATTGCATTTTATAACGAGGACTTCAATGTTCGTCAATGTGAAAATTGTACCGTCTTTATCAACAACCTGGAATACAATTCTAAAAAAACTCGAGTATGGATTTTTTTTAATTGTCAGCCTCAAAGCTACAATACCTTTCGTCATCAGCTATGAAAAATCCACTTATTTGTAACGGCCTCACCTAGCCATTGCCGTCTCTAAATAGTCTTTAATGCAATGATCTCTGTAAGCGTCTGACCACGAGCTGATTTCATAACTGTCGGGGAGTATCCCTTTGCCTGCCACTCCGTTATTAGTCTCGGCCACTGGCCATCACATCTGCAAGCGACGTGCCCTGCCAAAGCCAATGCGACTTCCTACCAGTCGATACGATGTCTATAACTTGCGTATCTGTCGTGCGTTCATCTGTCCCTCATTGCAATTCCAAGCACACGCCACTCCATGGTTATGAAATGTGTATTTAAAGATGACTAGCTGTACTACCCGGCTTCGCCCGGGACTTGTATCTACCACGGCCGGCCGCCTTTGTCTCCCCAGTGGCGATGTTAATACGCTACAGTAGTTAAGTTACTCGTTTGAGGCAGAGTCGACCTAGGGGAGGTTCAAATAATCGTCACCGGTGGTGGCCGTGAGCGGGAATCGAACTGGGTTTGCCGGGTTGGTAGCGCAGCGTAGCGTTAAGCACTACACCCACCGCTCCTCACACACCACACACGCACAGACACACACACAGACACACGCAGACACACACAGACAGAAACACACACACAGACAGCACGCTAACCACTACACTACCGCTCCCCACACACCACACACGCACACACACAGACACACACACAGACACACACACACAGACACACACACACAGACACAGGCAGCACGCTAAGCACTACACTACCGTTCCCCCTACACAACACACGCGCGCGCGTCCATAGGTACACATACACGCGCTTGCTGCAGACACACACGACTTTCAGGGTGCATACGGCAGTAAACGACTGAAATAATAAAGCGGCAATGCTGTGTAAGGAACGCCTTAGACCCGCATTATAGATTTGTGTAATGCGAGCGTAAACACACAAACACACACAAACACATACACAATACACACACACATACATGCAGACACACAGACAGACACATAACACACATACATACACACACATACAAACACAGAAACACATACACACACACATACATAGACACACACATACATACACACGAACACATCCACAGACGTACATACACACATACATACAGGCACGCAGACATACACATAAACACATACAAAAAAACCCACATACATACACACACACAACAACAACAACAACAACCGCCATTCGCCACTAAGTGGCGGTGACGTCACCACGATGCTTGTGCCAGGCCAAGTGCACCTTGAGGCCACGTGAAGTGTCGAAAGCCCGCTGGCAGGAGGTCACGGGGCAGACCCAGGTGCCACTGGTCGACTGACCGAGATGACCGAGATGACACACACACACATACATACACACAAACACATGCACACACATACATACACACATGCATACAGACACACAGACATACACATAAACACATACACACATACACATGACCCGGCTTCGCCCGGGACTTGGATCCACCACGGCGGCAAAACCGACATACATACACACACAGACATACACACAAACACATACACACACATACATACACACATGCATACAGACACACAGACATACACATAAACACATACACATGACCCGGCTTCGCCCGGGACTTGGATCCACCACGGCGGCAAAACCGACATACATACACACACAGACATAGACACAAACACATACACACACATACAAACACACATGCATACAGACACACAGACATACACATAAACACATACACATGACCCGGCTTCGCCCAGGACTTGGATCTACCACGCCCAGCCGCCTTTGTCTCCCAAGTGCCGATGTTAATACGCCACACCAGTTACTCGTTTGAGGCTGAGTGGACCTAGGGGAGGTTCAAATAATCGTCACCGGTGGTGGCCGTGAGCGGGAATGGAACTGGGTTCGCCGGGTTGGTAGCGCAGCGTAGCGTTAAGCACTACACCCACCGCTCCTCACACACCACACACGCACAGACACACACACAGACACACGCAGACACACACAGACAGACACAGACAGACACACACACACACAGACAGCACGCTAAGCACTACACTACCGCTCCCCACACACCACACACGCACACACACAGACACACACACAGACACACGCAGACACACACAGACAGACACAGACAGACACACACACACACAGACACAGACAGCACGCTAAGCACTACACTACCGTTCCCCCTACACAACACACGCGCGCGCGTCCATAGGTACACATACACGCGCTTGCTGCAGACACACACGACTTTCAGGGTGCGTAAGGCAGTAAACGACTGAAATAATAAAGCGGCAATGCTGTGCGAGGAACGCCTTAGACCAGCAACACATTTGTGTAATGCGAGCGTAAACACACAAACACATACAAACACATACACACACATACATACACACACATACACACAAACACATACACACAGACATACACATACACACAAACACACACATACATGCACACAAACACATACACAATACACACACACATACATGCAGACACAGACAGACACATAACACACATACATACACACACATACACACACATACATAGACACACACATACATAGACACACACATACATACACACAAACACATGCACACACGTACATACACACATACATAGAGACACGCAGACATACACATAAAGACATAAAAAACCCACATACATACACACACACATACACACAAACACATACATACACATACATACACACATACATAGAGACACACAGACATACACATAAACACAAACACACATACACATGACCCGGCTTCGCCCGGGACTTGGATCCACGATGCCCCGCCGCCTTTGTCTCCCCAGTGACGATGTTCACACACGACAGCAGTTACGCTTTTGAGGCTGAGTGGACCTAGGGGAGGGCCAGGTCCGTTTAAAATAATCGTCAGCGGTGGTGGGCGTGAGTTGGAATCGAACTGGGGTCGCTCAAGCAGCTTAATGACTGTTTGTACAAAGAACATATAAAGAATCGAATATAATAACCAGGCAAGAGTCCACATTATAGACTGCCAGTACACGCACTCAGCTTCATAAGCAGGCTAGAGTGTACATGATAGAGTGGCAGTACGCTCACCGAGCTTAATAAGCAGGCTACAGTGTACATGATAGACTGGCAGTACGCTCACCCAGCTTAATGAGTATTTGTACAGTGAACATTAAAGTAATCGATTGTTGGCGCGTTGGGTTTAAAAGTAATATTAATAGCACACATTGTGGTGGGGGTGTAGTGAAGAGTAGGAAAAACTTTGATGAATTTACCTCAGAGTGGCGTGGTGGGTGTCGGGGCCTAGTAGCGTGCAAAGCCTGCGGCCTCGCCTAAAATTGTCGGCTTGAAAGAGGCAGGGTACGGGTGGCGTTCCTTCCCCCCCCCCTAGCGCTCCAACAATACTGTGTAATGGCTATTATTTAATTAAATACGGAGCTTATGAAAGTGGCGAAGGCGTGGCTAGCCGTTGGCAGGGGCAACCGCCGTCCAATGAAACTGCAGCCCTTGGCGAAGGCGTGGCTAGCCGTTGCCAGGTCCAATGAAAGCGGCGAAGGCGTGGCTAGCCGTTGCCAGGGGCAACCGCCGTCCAATGAAAGTGCGTATGGGCCAAAGTCCACACACACACACACACAGACAGACATGAACGATTTTATATATATAGATACTGGTAGGAACCTCCTGGTTACACCAGCCCACAGGGGATTATTGTGTCCGTCCGTCGTGCAGGGAGGGGCTGGGTGGGGAGGGAGGGGCTGGGTGGGGCTGGGTGGGGAGGGGAGGGTGGGGAGGGGCTGGGTAGGGAGGGATGTAGGGGCTGGGTGGGGAGGGTGGGGAGGGGAGAGTGGGGCTGGGTGGGGAGGGTGGGGAGGGGCTGGGTTTGGAGGGTGGGGCTGGGTGGGAGGGGTGGGGCTGGGTGGGGAGGGGCTGGTCACCCCGTGGTGCCCTTATAAAACTCAACGTTTAACCTACTCACACCGGCTTGTACCCGCCCTCACAGTCGGGCATATTTGCGGAATACACCACGCCGCCGTTGACCCTGGCCATTGACCGAGCAACCCAACGTTCCTACCAGCTCCCTCCGCAGGAATGTATTAGAGAACCGAGTATTGTAATGGGCAATTCAGAGGCCAACCAACAGGAACACACGCTGCGTTTATAAAACACGAATTCGCCCAATAATGATTGATGAAGATACGAAGGCAAATTTGTCTGCAATTCTTCAAATCAATGTTATCTCCCTTTATGGACAGAATGATTGCAAATACTTGATATCTGTGTATTATAAATTTGGTGAACAGAAATTGGAGAATAACACGAAAATTATTGGAAATACAAGCAAATTGGAGTATGTATACAGCAACAGGGATGTTAATTTAGAAAGCACAAATCTCTTGCAGTTTTGGTTACTGACAGAACAAACTAGCAACATTCGACACATTGATCAATCATATACATATGTATCACCGCATATGCTCAACCGACAATATTGTTTTACAGAGATGATGTTGTAGCACAGTATGACCTCTAGATGGCATCCGACACATTCGTATGAGAGGCCTGGACCGAATCGCAAACTCACCACGAGTGGGAGAGCATTATTGCAAGAGCACACAGCAGATTCCAAAGGAAGTCAACAGTAGACGTCCTGCAGATAAACTCGTCCTCGTCTTTGGGGTGTGGAATTTCCGACACTTGGCTCAGGGCTGTAAACAAGATAAGAGTTGCCTCGTGCTCATTTAAGCATTTCAGACCACTTTACATTTTTTAAATCCTTTGTATTAAGTTCGCTTGCTTGCTTGCGTGCTTGCGTGCTTGCTTGCTTGCTTACGACCGTGCAAATCTTTCGGTCGTTTTTAAACCACTTCCCGTGATCCAATCGAGCTGACATTTTCCACACAGACTCGTTGTGCGTGACAATTAATTTTCGTGAAATTTTTTTTCCAAAATTTTAGACTGTTTAGGGAATTTTTTTAAAACATTTAATTATCAATTGCTTAATGCTGGCAGACAATCATCTGACCCATAGGTGGCAGCCATCTCAAGCCAGAGGACGAGAGGACTCTAGCCGCCACGCATATAAAGGTATTAGAGTGAAAATCTTTGTTTTTACGGGTTAATTTTTATGGAGTGCATTCATAGTGTCAATTATTTGCTCCAATAAATCCTGAGTCTCAAGACTTTTTCAGGAGGGTCCTATT
Source organism: Lethenteron reissneri (assembly GCF_015708825.2). Lineage (NCBI taxonomy): Eukaryota > Metazoa > Chordata > Hyperoartia > Petromyzontiformes > Petromyzontidae > Lethenteron > Lethenteron reissneri. Next base: position 9,766,266 of record NC_083794.1, read on the forward strand.
GCAATTGGAGGGTTTGGGCAATTGCACGAATGAAGCGTTTGGATTCGGAAGGACCCACACACACTAAAGGGACACACTAATTACCGCAATCTCCCGTGGGCCATCTCGCAGCCCTACGGCCACGACACGTGGCAAACCCCCGGTGGTCACTCATCCCAAGCACAGTACTCCCCAGAATAAACCTCGCTCAGCTTATGAGATCTGGAAAGTATTTCGGGCGCGATTCGATCGACGACAAACACTGACGGTGCAAAGTCGCACACCTGATGTCAGCTACGATCAAAAAAAGACCACGGACTTTTGTGTCAAACGTGGAAATGACCCAGGATCCACTCTGCGCAAGACAAGCAGCTGGCCTTGCACTATGAATTGAATGAACAAAATTGCAATATCGACAGCAATTTGTCAAACCACGGCTAATGTCAGTGGTGAGTGATATATCTGAACGGGTCCTGAATCCGAGCTTTACCAGGCCACACTGACCAGCATCCCAGTAAACATGCCCAACGTTGAGGCAACGTTGGGCAGGCATGTGGTTGGAACCGATGGACCAACGTTAGCCCAACGTTCCATGTATACTTTGGACGGTGACGTACGGTTAAAAAGCAGCCACGACTAACATGGCGTGGGGAGTCCATCTTCCAGCAGAGGCTTGACAAAGGGCTGTGAATTGTCATTAATGTACAAGTGTACAGCATGATATCTGAATCACCATTGAGAAAAGTGCCACAATTACTATAATTAAAAATCCCCCCATTATTAAGTGAAGTGTGGAATTAAGGACCCCCAACGCTACTTGTGAAGCGTTAGTTCAAGTTCGGCTTGCTGTGTGGAAAAATCATTTACAAAACACTTCTCATTAAGACTGTGATTTTACTCGTCACTACTTTGAGCTGCACGTCTTTAAAAAAGGTACTAATTTGATCGACCCTGGATGGGCGCCGTAATGGCGAGATGTTAACTGCCTCGCCTGGTATACAGGAGGTCGTGGGTTCAATCCAAACCCTGCCACCTGTATATGTTCTCCCCGTGGTCGCATGGATTTTTCTCCGGGTCCTCCCGCTTTTCCCTCCACATTTAACAACACGCGTTTAGAGTATTTGGCTGCTATAAATTTCCACATGATAAGCCACTTCGTTGAGATATCATTTGTGGCCAGGTCGCTTCTGGAAAAGAGCAAAATAGTCCAGTGGACCTTACCTGGTAAAATAAAAAAAATAGTTTATAGTTTAACTTAGATTTAACTCAGGCCCTCTATTTTCGACAAGGGCACAATAACGACTGTGCTACATGTACAGTAAGTAGTCTTTATTTAATCGATGTAACCATTAAGAAATCCGATGCAGGCAATACCGCAAGAGACTGTCTGGGATCATGACATCTCCTTGTTAAATTATTAATCTTACCCCTGCTTTTTTATGCTCTGCCACAGTCACATACGATGTAACGAAAGTGCCGAACGTGATCAATTGTTTATGTCCAAGTCGGAGGATGGTATCATTGGTTTCCTCTTTTCAAAGCATTGTTAGCAGCATTACCCGCCTGGTCCGCTTACTTACCACGGTCTTATTGTGAAAACAGTCGTTAATGATGGATTGAATACTTTATCAAACACCTCGCCCTCTTTCAAACACCTCCTCCACTCTCAATGACCTCATCCCCTCTCAACGCCGCCAATGCCGTCTAAAATACCACTCCTTCTCTCAAACACATCCTCTTTTCTAATACACCCCCTCTCCTGCCAAAACACCTCACCCACTCTCTAACACCTCCTCTCAAACACCTCCTGATCGGCTTGCTCTGGATACATTACAACACGTCCCCCCCCCCCAACAACACTCTGCTTCCACTCAGCAAGAGAGATGAAAATTGTATTCTTTGACGCCGTTACTTGTGAAAACATGAGACATCCGCCTGAGAAGATTATTCCATTACTCTTTCTCGCCTTAACTATGGATGTGAGCCCCAAGGCACACACTCTCCAATGCTTTGATCGTCAGCATTGAGGCAACACACACACGCGCTGCATTATTCTTGCAATCGTTGGAATAATACAGTGGCAGCGACTTACATCCATTAAGTCTGACCAACAAACGACTCAATCGAGAGTTTCCAAAATATTGGCTCAACAATTTAACGAGTGTGGAGGTTTTTATTTGAATAATTGCCATGCGGATGTCATTTGCTTCTTAATCAGAGCTCTCCTCAACCAGACAAGGGGAGCGGAGGCTGCGATCCACCTCAGTGTTCCAATCTCCTTACAAAGTGATGACAAAATAATAGGCTTTAACCTTTCTCTCAATACAACAGGAGGTGTTAAGACGCTCAACCACTAAACAGATGCATGTTACAAGGGCACCAGGTCTGCATGAGCCACAGATACTTGTGGCAAAACATGCAAACAAACATGCTCTGATATTATAAACATTGTCTTTGAAACTGATTGGCATTCACTGCTCTAACACTGGCGAGACAAAGCCATGAAGAAGGCTGTCTCATTCCATGGAACATTCGAATCGAAAAACATTGCTTCTTACATACACCACTCGATGGTTAAAATGTGAGCTTAGATAATCAATATTCACTAATCGACGCGTGACGCATACAGTAAATACCGTATTACAAAAAAAAATTTGGAAAAGTATTTGAATGAAAAATATTAAACAATCATCATAATGCGCAATGTTTTCCGGTCAGGTCAAGGGCATTGTCCAATGGCATTTGTCTTTCTGCATATTTACTGTGAGTCATCTGTCATTATAACATTTACACGAACGGAAGATAATGTGGCCTTAGTCTGCCATAGCCTTTTAAAGTCCACATAAAGCGCACACAATAAGGTGATATAAATGTAAAATCCCTCTGTCAACCCACTCACTTTTGTCAGGAGGTATCTTAATGCCTTGTCAGTCATCGGGCGCCACGGTGGCGAGATGTCACCTCCCTTGCATGGTGGTATAAAAGAGGACGTGGGCTCGATCCCAACCCCGGCGCCTGAATATTTGGAGTTTGCATGTCTCTCTCTCTCTCCTTTTTTTACGATCAGAAGAAACAAGAAGATGCTCGGTGCAGTCGGCACTTTGCTTCGTTCATCATTTAGGTTTTTTTATGCTTTGCTTTATGTAACCCCCTCTCTGTCCCCCCCTCTCTCCCCGTGGTTGCGTGGGTTTTTCTCCGGGTCCTCCGATTTTTTTCCCTCCACATTTAGCAACATGCGTTGAGAGTATTTGGCTGTTATACATTTTCACGATATAGGTCACTTCGTTGAGCTATCATTTGTGGACAGTTCGCTTCTGAAAACGAACGAGAAAGCTCAGTGGATTTTCCCTGGTAAGATAAAAAAAATAGTTTAGTTTTGTTGTTGTTTGAGGGGGGAGAGGGGTAGAACTGGTTCAGGTTATCACTTTCCACTGATGATGGAGTCGTGTGGATGGTTCCAGGCTCACGTCTCTCCCCCTTCCCGCACCACCTCCACATTAAAACAGCCTCGAGTCATCTCGTGGATGATTACGTGGTCACGTCAGTTGTATCGGAGCATCACAACGTGGTAATTGTTTTGTTCCCCCCGATTCTTCTTATCTGCGTTGTATTTTTGCAATCGGCCTGCAATTTGTTTCCAATCGCGAATCATCGCTAGTGGCGCCACGTTGACAAAGTGGCGCGCACGTGTGACCCAGATTGATCGATGGCTGCAAAAGCTCTTCTCCGATGCACGATCCTCATACCATTCTATTTCGATAATTGTACGAACAAAGGGAGTTTCAAAGACATTGAATTTATCTGTCGATCCTTACGCAGATATTCAAGAACACTGACTGCAATGTAAAGACTATTTCTGAAATGTGTATTATTGAACGTATATTTAGAGTATTTAAATGCTATTTTAATGGCAGATAATCTGTTATTGATAGATGAAAACTAAATGACGCGTAAATTACAACAGAATATCGCAAATATATAATGCTAATTTAATAACAGAATAAATATAGTAGTTTAGATTTGCTTAAACATATTTTTTAATTCATGGATTATGTCAATAATTTACCCAGAAAAGACTACGTATCATGTGTCAGGAGGATCTTGCTACTGTACATTGGGGATGTTTTGGAGGAAACTGGAGCACACATAAGGGCACTGCCATCTCCTGGTCACCTACACTTCTGACCTTCTTTCACACCGTACGTAGCCAACCGTGTTAATTGGAGGTGCGGGGGAAGGACAACAAACTAAACACAAAAAAATAGTTCTAAAGACGTGAGTTTGCAATCTTGATTTAAAAGTCAAAAGCTCCAGTGGCTTCCTAACATCGGAAGGAAGAGCGTTCCAGACGGCCGCAGAAGCGCATCTGAAAGTGTGCAGTGCAGTGGCCGCCTTTGCTCGATGGCCAGCCAAAAACCTCTGCGAGGGTGGTGGTTACCCATCCAAATACTAACCAGGCTCAACTTTGCTTAGCTTCTGAAATATGATCAGATCTCAGGCATTTAGGGTGCACTTGTGATAAGAAAAATGTTTTACCTTAAAGGAAAATTGTAATGTTTTTGACTGATTATGAAAAAATATGCATGTTCATGTTCATTTACCATACACATTGGCAGTGTACGGATCTGGAATGCGACCAACTGAAATTCCCGACTGACTGCTTCACACTTGCACTGCCCCTTCAAGTGTTTGTCTATCAAAACGGGGCATTATTCAGGTATGGGGTTGGTCACATGTTAAAGGACACTCATTGAAATTCCGATTCCCATCTGTCTGCATCTGTCAACGGCCGCTGCAGTCAGTGACGTTTGAGAATACTCTACTCAGCTTTTTTTTCCCAAAATCAAATTGTATATCATCAAAAAGACCTGCAAACACAGTCGCTTCATCCACCATTAATGTGGCTATTTGACTGAAGTGCAAATCGATATTTACGTAAAAAAAAACACATCTACGTATAAACCAAGTTAGGCGTTTCGCGCGTTACTTTTCACCTGCAGCCGTCGTTTTGTGCGTCTCCAACTGCGAGACATCCGGACCTTTCCTTCTTTTAAAATCCTTTATATTAAGTTCACTTGCTTGCTTGCTTGCGCGCTTACGACCGTGCACATTTTTCGGTCGTTTTTTAACCCACTTCCCGTGATCCAATCGAGCTGACATTTTGCACACAGACTCGTTGTGCGTGACAATTTATTTTCGTGAAATTTTATTTCCAAAATTTTACACTTTTTAGGAAAAAATGTATTATATTTAATTACCAATTGCTTAATGGTGGCAGGCAATCATCTGACCCATAGGTGGCAGCCATCTCAAGCCAGAGGACGAGAGGACTCTAGCCGCCACGCATATAAAGGATTTATAGTGAAAAACTTTGTTTTTTATTTTTTTCCCTTTCAGCGGTGACTCCGAAGTCGAGCCGGTTTTGGTAGCAGAACGTGCGTCGCGGCAGATTTCTCCCTCCGACCGACCGCCTCAATCCACCGCATTATTAGCACATTGCTCCCATCGCTCGCCTGCCATCGATCGACAGTAGGGGCATTGGAGAAAATCCATCCAGCGGCCTCCTCCCCCCGAGATTAAAACCTTTCACCTGCAGTGCTTTAAAGTGCGCTGGGTATAATACACTGATTTGTTTACGTGCGCGTTCATCCAGTTCCAAATAAGTTGATGCGCCAGAAAACGTGGCGTGTTAAAAAAAAATGGAAATCGGCCCTTATTCCCCCCCCCCCCCCCCACTCTTTAACATTTTACTTCGGTATTTTTTTTATTGTGTTCCATTGCGCTCATCGGTGTCATGTCACAATGATGAAGTGGTGTGCAACTTGGTATGCTCGGGGACATCATAGCACTGTGCTTCCTTTGAGGTCTATTAATTGTCATCTTATTCGCACTCGGAGTGTTGTTACTTTCTCTCTCTCTCTTGTCCTGCTAGTGTGGTGTTTAATCGCGGGTGGTTGTCGAGATTCTCAGGATCTCAGTGGTGCTCACTCACTTGCTTCGACACGATGATACCAGCCCTCTGAGCCAGCCACACAACTGCTTCTTGGGACTGCTAATGAGAAACCGGCAAACTTTAGGGACCTTTAAAATGTAAATCACAAAAACTTAACCAAACCTTCATTTTAATGGAAGGTCAAATGTTGCTTTGCGTGGGAGTAAGATATTGAACTTTTTCTCACACTGCACAGTAAACATCCTGTATATGTCTCCGTACATATTAACACAAAATCACCCCCCCCCCCCCCACACACACCAAACACACAACACTCGATTTCGAGGTTAAAGCACGTGATAGCCCTGAGTGAGAGGAAAATCCGGAGAAAATCATATCCATTCATCATAGAATGCGCTGGAGGGGTTTTGCAGGCACGACCTCTTGCCCTTTACCTGTAAACACTGCGAGTTAAATCACTCGCGGAGGGACACCACAGAGGGTGGCGAGACCTTTTCAATGGAGGGAGGGCAGCTGCCCAGTGGCTTTGAAGGCTCAAGCTGAAACAAGGCCACAACGATGGATTTTGTTAGCGAATTCACAGTTCAGAGATTCTCTTTCTCTGAATCCTAAACAAGTTAAACAAATAAAATACTGGTTTTTTTTAACGGAGTTGGGATTCATATTCTTGGTTCTTTCGATAAAGTCACGTAGATAGAAAACTAAAATAAAAAATAAAAGCAAAAAACCCACTTATCACAGCCGCGGGGTGGCACGCAAACACGCAGAGTGCACTCACCATCACCACCACCACCAACAACATCAACAACAAAAAACAGTCGCGATAACTTTTGACCAGAAGCATAACACACATATTAAGAGAACATTGACGATTACTCGTGTAAACATTTGACTCGTAAAAGGCACGTGCATTCAGAGATATGAAGCCCAGCCCTGGACAGTTTATTTTTAATACCGTATTTATCAAAAACAGATGTTGTTTAAAAAAAAAAACTTTTGTTTGTAGGCTGGAAAAGTCTCGTATTCAACGGGCCAGATCTGTAATGGATCTTTAGCAGACATCATTGGCGACGCGGCTTGATCGTGAGCACTCGACTCCACGTGGCGGCAGATTCCCCTGTGACGTCACAAAACTAGTGAGCAGACCAGGAGGTAGGAATAAAAAAAAACAGGGACCCGGACCACCCAGTACATGGAAAGATGTTGAGATAAACGGTATTAATATATATATAGCCTATGTCGCATCTGTGTAACCCTTTTGAGAACATCACTGAGCAGACGCGGCTGAGTTATAGCGATAAGAGCTCTCAGCGTTTCCCCTGTGGGTGCTGTAGGTAGCGAGCCGTCTGTTAGTGATTAGCATGATAAATGTTCGTAGCCACGTGGCTTCGACGAGGCAAGTCTCTGGGGACCGCGCCCCAACCTTCATTTTTATGTTGACTTTCCACGGGAGTTTCTGCGCGAGATCTCAATGGAGAAGGCTATGTGGTGGGACAAATTGAGTTCTTAATATTTGACAATGTCCTTGAGGAGGCAAGTTGACGTACTGGCGTTACACTGGTGAAGCTGTCCAAAATCTACATTTGAATCAGCAAAATCTGTTTTATCAGTCTTTAGTTGACCCTGCCGCCAAGTTTGACGCCATTCCGAGGTTTATTCTTTATACCGAGACGTGCTAAAAAAAAAGGTGAATATTGACCGTCGATTTGGGTCGGTTCAATCGAGGAACCGTCCGACCAATTCTGTGGCACGGGGAGTCAAATGTTTGCCTTGGCAACACGGAGCGGCCAATCGTCATCAGCCTGGGTGCTGCTTGTACGGCAACAAACGACGGGGCTTCGTGTTCAGACGCTCGGAACGTTCGTCTTCCGACCGCTTCGACATCACGAGTGACTCATTTTGATGCACCACCACCCCACCGAATCTAGGGAAAAAGAAATGATTGCCAAAAATCTGGGTTTCTTTTTTTGTAGCGCGCACCACCGGTCAACCGCCAATACGACAAAGTGTCAGATTTGTAATGAAATTGCTGTAAAATAGACATGTCGGTGGAAAAAAATGGTTTGTAATTTGATTTCCTCGATGCTTTGCAAACAATGACAGTGTTCTGTTGGTTCAAGGGAAAAACTGAAGTTTTGTGTTTAATTTATATAAAAAAGGTGCACAGTTGTGGTTTTTAAATTCATAAAGCTGGAGATGTCGATGCCCCAATTAGTCTTTAGCAAGTGCTAGTTTGGTACTTATGGAATTCCAATTTACTGTACGTATTTTATATGGAATGGTTCAAGATCATAGGTACGTGCGGTGTAATGATTTCGTAATTTGATGGATTGTTGCGATTCAGGGTAATGATTAGACTCAGGAATCAATGCTATGTTTAATATTATGGTAAATGTAATAGCCACTTGTGACTGCAATGGGTCATATGGACCAATTACATTCAGCGCAGACGTATTGCAAAACATCGATTCTTCCATGCATGACTCTATGCGTGTATCGTGAGCATCGAATCGATATTGTATCAGTGAATCAACACATCTGACTCTTCTTGTGCACTATTCATCAGCTCCAGTCCGCGTGACCCTCCTCCCCCATCCACCGTTTCGTGATTACCAAAATGTGTTACTCGTTTGCGAATTAAGTCCCTTGCACACCGCACCTACCTGATGGTTGGTAATTATGAAAAGCTGCACGGTGGGTGGGTTTGCTAGGACTGGACTCATAAACGTGAGATGGCAAATGTCACAGTAGTAACGCTTGTGTGCCTTGTCGAAAAAGGACCTGGGTTCGAGTCCTGATTCAGGGCGCCTTTCTGTGGGGAGTGTCTGTTCTTCTCATGGGTTTTCCTCCTGGTTCTCCGGTAATCATCCCATAGGGCTAACAACAACAATACATACGATAACAACTGGAATTGGCCAAACATCTCAATGCTGAGAGAACCGTTGCAAATTACTAAATTTGAAGTGTACACAGCAACGTTGCTCCCTACTGCGAAAACCTGGCAGGACCTTCCTGAAAATGGGTCCTGAGACGCAGTGAGGCTCTCCTGGGTAAACAAGTATAATGACAAGTAGATGCTGTATATAAATGTGTGGTCTTCAGTTTGAACGGTGTGTGAACACTGCATAGATTTTCGCAAATCTCCTGTGTAGGCTCTCCGCAAGGGTTTTCGTGCCGTACTTCCCGAAACTTGTGAATTACCGAAGAAGCTCCCGCCAAGCGCGTGGAGCGAAACGTCGGACATCGTGCCGAACGGCGAAACGGCACGACCCGAAAACACATGGGAGAGTTAGACCGGTGTCCGACTTCATGTTAACACAAACAGTTTAAATGAGTGTCTCACACACACACACGCGCGCGCTTGGCTGTAACATGCAAATGAAAGGGCTTTGCCAAGCCGTGTCTCTCAACTCCCTCTGGGCCTACTACGCACCGACAAAAATTAATGCAAAAAACCGAGTCCTCTGAGGCTTCGAGAGGGCTTTGCGGCTTGCGGCCACAGCTGGTGGTCATATTTCTGGGTGACTCTTATTTTCCGCGGCGATTGCTTCGCTGTGTGCGTACAAGTGCTCTCGTCTGAACGTGCTGCAGAAGCGGGATAATCATTCCAGGCGCGACACCGCTCCGCCCTCCGTTCTATTACCAATCTTTCAAGGCAGCACAGCCCCTTTGGCTCGTGCGTACGTTGGATCTGCGACATTGTTGTTCTATGGGTGCGTGACACCCAAATTAAATGCCGCAAATTGTTTTAAAACCTTAGGAAAGTTAATCACAATGACAATAAGAATAAATACTTGACAGCCCGTTCTCATCTTCTTGATTCTTTCGGTAAAGTCACGTAGAATGGAAATAATAAAATAATAAAAATTAAACATAATAAAATAATTCTCACGACGTTTCGGCCACTATGCATGTAGCCGTCCTCAGGTGGAGAACAGGTCTGTCGAGAAGACAGAGTCTGAATGACACACCCCAGGCTTGGAGCGTCTATTTAAGCTGGGGTGGAGGGGGGGAGCGCGCCTTGAAACGTCGTGAGAATAATTGTATTATGTTTTATTTTTATTATTTATTGTTTCCATTCTACGTGACTTTACCGAAAGAACCAAGAAGATGAATCTCTGCAGTCACGAAAGCTTTAGCCCGTTCTCAATTCCACTACTGGAGGAAGGCCTCCCAATGCTGTGTTGATCACGGGGGTCATTTGATCATACTTCATGCTGGCCCAGTGTGCGTGTTGTTGCTGTGGTGGGCACGGCGGACCAGTTCAGATATTCCTCGCCAACTGATGGCCATCGTAACCGCGAAGCAAACGCGGATATCGTAGCACATGTCACGAACCCCCTGCAAACCAACCGCTCCAACTATACCTTCTTTCTCTCTCTTACAAGCGAACGAAAGCCTGCATTGGCTTCCATATGCCGAACGAATCCATTGTAAGGTCGCACTCATCACACACACACAAAGTGTTTGCCACGAATGAACCACAATAACTTGCTGATCTCGACGAGGAGCATAAACCATCACGCGAACTCCGGTCATCCTCGCAGCAGCGGCTGCTTCTGGCTGGCCATCGAACAGATGTGCTTCTGCGGCCGTCTGGAACGCTCTTATTTCCGAGATTTGGAAGCCACTGGGAACTATTTACTTTTAAGTCATCATCTAAATTAAAAACTCATTTCTTTAGAACTGCTTTTTGTGTTAAATTTGTTGACCATCCCCACGTCAGGGGTCGCACTAAAGGCCACCAGGTGGGCCGCCAGTGGCTCGCAGGAGCCTTGCAATGAAGAATCACTGCTTTCGGGCCGACGCGTGGGGTCATGATGAGTGCACAAGCGCGATCTCGAGCTTGCGCTCCACTTGGAGGTGAGGGAGGGAACCGCTCGCTCCACGTGGCCCAAATACTAAAGTCTGCATTGCCCATCACCACCGCACACCGCCTCTAACAGACTGTTGAGGCGCGCTTCTTTCCGCCGCAGCCGCCCGCCATGGCAAAGTGCACGACAGGAGGTTGGCATTGTGGGCAAATGTGGCCAGTGCTGCATTATCGTAGTAGCAAAAGTAGCTACATGTGTAGCTGCGGGCCCCGCACTTTCAAGGGCCCCGCGCTAAATGCCTTCAAGCGATCAATTCCAGTTCAGTGATTCTGCACTTGCTCTATTACTATAGTACTATACCGCCTTCAACTTTTATGAACGACTGGGTGTTTAAGGTTAGCGATTTGTCGTATCATCTGGCCGTATAGCAAATGATAAAATGCAATTACTTTACAATGCAAGTAAAAAATGTGTGTTTTAATATTTGTGTTTTTTTTTTATTTAGGGCCTCTTCATAACAAATGCTACAGGCCCCGCACTAGCTTAATCCGGCACTGAGTATGGCACGCGGTCACGGCGCGTCCCTCGATAAGATGGTGAAGAAAAGCGAGATCGGCCAGCACGCCCAGTACACTTGCTCCTTCCGCGGCAGGACCAAGACGAAGAGGAGGGCGGTGATGGGCATCTGTCACTGCGGCTCGCGCGTGATGACAGTGGCGGGAAGTGCCATGGGCCACCAACACGGCCTCGGCCTTCACCGTGAGGTCTGCCATCCGCCGCCTGCTTGAGCTAGAGGGCCAGCGAGGGACCTTCCCACGCGACTCACACCGCCATCCAAGTACACCAGAGAGAACACAACAAAGTGTATATGAACCGGGGAGAAAAAAAATCCACAGATTGTTGAGTACAGCCGGGTGAGCGCCCATTAAAGGCCGGCACGGTGCAATATTGTGAGGCTCAGCGTGCAGTTGTACCGCTGCTCTACCCAAATTATCGGGTAAGAAAATACTGGTATTCACTCGTTAGTTCCAACTCACTAAGTGCACCACAAAGATGATAACAACAGCATCAAGACCTTGCTGGACGCCTTGATGTATGATGAGTACGCCTGGGAGGTCATCGGAGACTTCAAAATGGTGGCATTCCGGCGGTTTTACCAAGTTTCCCTGATATTTTTGCCTTTGGGACAGCAGGGACACCAAGGCGCACTACCACAGGCGGGACTGGCCACAGCGGACCGAGTTCTCTGTGGGGAGGAACAACGTAAAGTGGGAGCCACTGGTGGACCCCCAGAAGGTGCTGATGCTATCACTGCACATCAAATTGGGCCTCATGAAACAATTTGTCAGAGCTGTAGATAAGGAGTCGGCAGCCTTCAAGTACCTTCAAAACTTCTTCCCTAAGCTCTCTGAGGCAAAGGTCAAAGCCGGTGTCTTCATCAGACCACCGATAAAGAAGATCCTGGAGTGCAATGCATTCCTCAAGAAGCTCACTAGTAAGGAGATAGCGGCTTGGAACAGCTTTGTCGCAGTGGTTCGTGGCTTCCTGGGCAATTACAATGTCGAAAACTATGTGGAGCTGATTGAGACTGGTGAAAAACTACGGCACAATGGGTTGTAGGATGTCCCACAAAGTCCATATCCTTGATACTCATCTTGATAAATTAAAGGAGAACATGGGAGCGTACTCGGAGGAGCAAGGCGAGCACTTTGAACGCCGCTACCAAGGACAATAAAACGAGAACATGATGGGAGACTACATTTGGGGGCTGATTCGTGAAAGTGATTTACAGTATAATCGTAAATCACGAAAAACTACTCACTTCTAAATCTTTTGTAGTAATTTTTGTATTACTTTAGTATAAATACATGATCATTTTGATTCATATGTTGTTTTTTCCTGACTTTATGTGAACGAAAATACACAAATTCGCCCGTTTTCTCATTGAAAATAGGTACATTTAAAAAGATCATTGTCCTGGTCCCAAAAGCAAAGTTTGTGGGGAATAATAGCAATTTTCTATACTTTTTAGGCATAAGCAATTAGGAAATAGCACTTACTAGTCAGGAACAGAAATTGTGTTACATCGTGTAAACGTATCAACCGTTTGTGAGGGTACCGCAATTTGACGGCGGCATGAGCCGGGGTTAACGCTTACACACACGCGCCACGCACCGACTCGTGTGAACACACCTAGTTTTTTGTACGAGGCGTCATCGCACCCTAAACGTCCACGAGGAAACGTCGTACTCAAGATTGTAAATGTTGTGGCTTGGCTCTCCAACACACCGGTGTGCTGTACTAGTACACTACACTATACACTACACCAGAGGTGTGGACTCGAGTCATGTGACTTGGACTCGAGTCAGACTCGAGTCATGAATTTGATGACTTCAGACTCGACTTGGACTTGCATAACAATGACTTTGTCCCACCTCTGAGATGTGGACTCGAGTCATGTGACTTGGACTCGAGTCAGACTCGAGTCATGAATTTGATGACTTCAGACTCGACTTGGACTTGCATAACAATGACTTTGTCCCACCTCTGCACTACACTATACTACTATACACTACACTACTATACACTACACTATACACTACTATACACTACACTATACACTACAATATACTACTATACACTACACTACTATACACTACACTATACACTACTATACACTACACTATACACTACACTATACTACTATACACTACACTACTATACACTACACTATACACTACTATACACTACACTATACACTATACTACTATACACTACATTACTATACACTACACTATACACTACACTATACACTATACACTACACTATACACTACACTACACACTACACTATACACTACACACTAGTGCTGTACTAGTGACGAATTGGCACGTTCTGTTTACGTGACAATCTTTACTAGTTGGCTGTGTCGGGTGGTGGCGGGTTTTAACGACACATTTAAATATTTACGAGATCTAACTTAAAAACACCTCTATTATGGATGATATTGGTCGTGAAAGCCGACGTGTTAAACAGGCCACTATGCTGTTGACGACACACATCGTATCAATAATTGAGAGAATCCCACATGTTCACCGACATCGCAGCTATGATCTCGCTTCCCAACGCTTCTGTTATGTACTCTTGAAGGTCATTCAAGATTTTACATTCATCTTACATACGAGCAATATATTGGCATCATCAAAACAAACTTAACAGTTCAAACTACTGTCTAATCATTTATAATTCTTTAATAATGGGTTGATATATTTACGGACTCCCTGTACATTGTGTTAGTTAAATTCTGTGAGTTCACGCGTGATGAATTGGGTGGTCTCTGGGAGGTAGGGCATCTTCATTAATCTGCATGCACCTTCGTGAGAGGAGAAAAAAAATGCCTCGTCTCAAACCTTCCAGTGAGGGCTTGGGACGATGTGGACACATCTGAACGTTTTTTTTTACTTCGAGATCTACGCCTCTATATAAGGAACGAAACAGATGGACTTCTCCACAAATCTGGCGGTCGCCTGATGAAGCTAGTTGTAATTGCTGGCAAAACGTCGGACTCAGATTGTAAATGTTGTGGCTTGGCTCTCCAACACACCGGTGTGCTGTACTAGTAACGAATTGGCATGTTTTGTTTACGTGACAACCCTTACTAGTTGGCTGTGTCTGGTGGTGGCGGGTTTAACGACTTATATATTTACGCGATCTAACCTAAAACAAAACCTTTATTATGGATATTATTCGCGAAAGTCTACGTGTTAAACTGACATCTGAGCGTGCTGGAGCACGGGTTGCAGACGCTTGCTGGAGAGCACTGGGACTTCTTCAGCATCACAAAGAAAGCAAAAGAGACAGCGAGCCTATTGACTGCCTGTCAAACGTGATGGATCGGTCATCGATGATGTTCCCATTGCACCGTTGATCATGTCCCGGTGAAAACGCGTTATTGCTTTTTCTATTACAGTGGCTGTTATTGTTTGGGAAAACATTGGCTCGGGTGGAAATGCAAGAAATGAAGCTGGGTTTGTGTTATTTGAATTTCGCATGTGTTTTAATTATGTTGAGAAATTCTCACGGTGATATTGTGGGTGGGTATATCTCGATTTTTTCTTTATCTCTCTCCATGCTTGAACTCGTTTTAGATTTTTTTTCATGTCAATATATTTCCACCTGAATTTTTCGATTTGCATTTCAAAGCCTTCCCTCAAAGTCTGCTTCACAAAGGATGAAAAAAATTCCCCCATCTCAGCGGGTCGCTATTTTACGGTACCGTAACTGCACTTAAATGTATCCTACACTTACATTGGTTCCTTTGCCAGGGCTAACATCAGTGCCGCGTGAGAGTGGTACCGGTCATGTGACTCCCCCTCCTTCAGCAGGCCACATACTCTGACCGGGTTTGGTGAATTATGGTCAAACAACCCCCGACGTGACGCGCGGAGACCCTCACCTGCCAGTGGGTTGACGAGAAGCTGGACTTATTATCGCTACGAAGCGGGGAGTGTGTGAGAGAGAACGATAGCCGTGCCCTTTCCGAAATCAAATTATGAGAATACATTTATCTTTTGGCAAGATTTACACAAGTGAGAATAGAGTGTCAAAATATAGGCAGCAATTGCGAGAGAAAATGTAAAAAAAAAATCTCTCCAGTCTCAATAATTGACTCGGTTACATTTTGTCGCAAAAAAAACTGTAAAACTCTGTTCTTCAATACAAGTTTTAGTGACATTTTTTACTGCCAATCCCTAGTAGAGCCAAAAAATAAAAGCATAGATTTGAAGCTTTCGTGACTGCAAGTATTCATATTCTTAGGTTTTTTTCGGTAAAGTCACGTAGGTAAAAAAAAATAAAATTAATAAAAGTAAAATAAAAATAAAAATCACGACGTTTCGGAGGCAACACAAGCTTCCGTCTTCAGGAGGAACCGTCACAGCCCGACAGCTGTATCAAGTAAATGAGAGATTACAAGAGATACCACTCCGTATATATATAATGGTTGAGGGGTGGGGGTAGGGCCAGGAACGGCTCACTTTTCATTATTATGGTAAGGTGCGGTTTGAGACTGAATAGACTACATAACAAATGACTGAGCCTTTATTATGGAGAGGTGCGGTTTGTGACTACGCCTAGCCTACATAACAAAATAAAAGCATCTCTACGCTTTTGACCAAGGGAGCCGCACGCACGCGCGTGTTTAATTGAGAATCAGTGGTAAGGGTCACGACTCCACGTAAGCCCCACACCATGCAGCGAACACGAGGCTCATGCTCACCAAACACTAATTTGTCATCACGAGGCATTCAGCGCTTCCCGAAACATGTTGGTCTCCCTTGGCAAAAAAAAAAAAACGGCCTACCATATAAGAGCAGGGCACTTAGCTGTTACTAACCGACTTGAGTGTAACATATATACACAGAGAAGCAATTGTTCATGCGTGCTGGGAAATTGAGTGCAGATTCATGTTACATCATTCAACACTCTACGACATACACACGACCCGTTGTGCAATTATATTTCACGTTGATTTCCGTGAATTAAGTTCTGGCCGGAATATCTAATGCGAATAACACATTAGGCTGCTCCTCAATAAGCTCTTATGATGCCAGCGTGCGTCCATAAGTGAAATAAACAGGCTCACGACACTCGGGGCGTCTGCCTCTCTTGCACAGGTGCAGAGCTGCTATGCGGTGACAGGCAAATGAATATTGATGCACAGATTAATGATGCGGCCACGCTCCCCGTGTGTCCACTCGACCGACGGCCTAATCACACCGTTGTGAGCTAAGGACGCAAAGGCAGCGGGTCCTCAACCCATGGATCGCCTTTCAGGGGCGGCAGATGGGCGCAAGGCTGCGGCATGGATACCGTGCAGGACGATCTCTCGAAAAGGCACACTCGTACACAACATGACGCGAAATGTCTCACGAACACCGCGTTGACTTCGAGGCATGGGCAGTTGATCTCGAGTGATGCAGCTTTAGTTGCTAGGGAAGGGGGCGGTGGGGGGTGTGGGGGTTCATGAGTGGGTGGAAGGGGGGGGGCATGAGGACCAGTTATCGTGATGGGGGCGGGGGGGGCGCTTTCATATATATATAAGATTGAGAACCACTGCCCGCGTTTGGTTCAGGATCACAGATGCTGAGCCAAGGCCCAGCGGCCTGTCACGCACGGCGGCCACCCGCTGGTAGCACCGTAACCATCTCTCCATGAATGCGCCCAATCTCTTCAGATCTCGGTGGCGAAGCAGGGTAAAACTCTGGTTAGTACCTCGTTGGGAGACTGCCAGGTGCTGTCGGCTTGGGTTGTGATGTGGCCAGAAGATTGCAGCGCAACAATGGATTTTCTGAAATGTTCTGTGTAGAGCTGAGTGTTTGCTGTCTTGTGTATGCATGGTGTTCTCTGGTTTTCCTCTTCCTTTTGGCAATTTTCAATGATTTTTTTTAAATATATGCTCTGTTTCGAATTAACATCGGAGTAACTATGCCAACGGGCCGAGGTTGGCTAGAGACTACAAACCAGGGTTTAATTTCTCACCAAATATTTTCCGAGCCACTGGTAGACTGGAATAGGCGCGGAACCCATGAGCCACAGCCCTTAGCGAGAGGTTTACGGGATGAGGTTTGCTGGGTGTGGAAATATTTTTTTATCCTAGTCGCTGACCCGGACAGACCCAGCTGACCTTAAGCCCTGCTACAAACAATAAATCGGGGACCAAACAACACGGCACGTGAGTTAAACGTGCATTGCTGTCAAAGATATTTACTGGGTAGGAGCAAAGTCAATGTGGACAATACGGCCATGAGCACACCCGCCTCAATCAGCCCAAAGACTTTTAAGCGCTTCATCTATTAATTGCGAGAATATCGCCGTAAAATTTCATCTACAGAGAGCTCGCACCCTTGACAGTTCGTGAAGCGGCATAAATCAACGCTGGCTTTAAAAAAAAAATGTTTATGCCAATCTCCAGGCCGCTGCTACGAGGCCAAGAGCTGCGATCCCGAAGCCCGAGCGGAGATTATCACGATCGATCGTGTCGCTGGCAGCGAGAAAGGGAGAATAAATGCGACCCGTGGAATAGGTTAAGGTTTGCAAAAAGAACATTGAACGCAGCGAGCGCTGTTATTCACAGGGAATGCTGCGGCGCGCAAAGGAGGACCGACAGAGTGAGAAAAAGAGCCAAAAGGATTTTCGACAAAATCCGGTGTAAGGCCCCACACTTTAATACAGTATTTAGTTATGTACAGATCCATCACCATAACTTAACGAGCAGGTGCAAACGTAGCTTGTTTTTTTCCCTCCCCGTACATATAGAGAAATAATTCAAACCGAGTAAAAAATATATAACGCAAAGCATCAAGAACAAGCATACCAATCACCAAAAATTATATATATAGATACTCCCAGCAAGTTGTGTCAAACACTGTAGGAATTTTAACTCTTAAACAAGTCCAAAAAAATTAAAACTATCAATTAAAAGTGTGTAATCCTACAAACCGAAGGTATACATCTGCTTTGATTTATGTACACTATTTAAATATTCTGTACATATCACGACCGTAGCCATCGGTGAAATAATGAAGCCTCATCTTCTGTCGAGAGAGCGACAGAGCGCGCACGAAATATGAAGAGCAGAATTCGTTCCACCCCTCGTGTTACGGATCTCAATCGACTGGCTTACATAATGCGACATTGCAATGCACGCCCGATGGCACGAGCAGTGGTGAGAGAAATAAAATAGGCATCGTTCTGGCTCCACTTCCATCGTCTCTGCTGCTGCTGTTGACTGAACATTTAAAGACTTACCCGGGGCGCCAGAGAAAACGCCATCAGCCAGATGGGAATATATATATACATATGCGTGCAAGCTGAAATTTCTGATAATATATGCGCATGTGTGTATTTAGGCAGGAACCCCAAGCGTGCGTTTCATGTCAAGGCATCTTCGTCATCATTGTCATCAAGATGTCATCTTGACATGCAAAGCATGCTGGGAGTCCCTATCATGTTTTTTGTTGTTGCTATCTCAACACCTTTTTCCGTTAGTGTCGCTCGCGTTGCCACCAAACCTCGACGGGCTGACTCGGGCCGACGACGCAACTCTCCGGATTATTGCAGATTTTTGTTTTTTACGTACGATGCCAAAAAAAATTGTCATCTATCCGGGGGAATTCTTCAACTAAACATTCTAATCACGTACAGCAGCAGTGCCACAGCGCGCACAGTGAGTAAGGCAGGAACAACACGAGTGGGGGAGGCATCACGTCGCACTCTCCATTTCGGGTGCGCGATATGGAAGCTGTGCCGAGTCTGGCCACGTGATGAAAATTCATTTATCTCAAAGTTTTCGTTTTTTTTTTTGCCAAGGGCACGCAGTTGTCACGTCAGCAGCAAAAGTCGTCGCTTTTCGGTGGAGTTTTGTGAATTGTATGAAATTGCGTTGCGGGTTTTTGTCAGTACAGGCCATCTTCTTCAACCTGTTACGAAGGGAATTCCGACATCAATATTTTTTGTTAAAACAGACACTCTGATCAATATTGGCACATTTAAAACAAATACGTTTTAGTCGCATTAGCCTTATAGCCACATTAACATCGCGTTGATGTTAATGTTATTGTTGTGGTGCACGGGGGATCTCCCCTGCAAACTAGCTGGATAAATGGATAAACGGGACTTACTGCGTGACAAAATAGACATCGATTGATCGATTGATAGCCTGCTGGCCTTTTCGATCCAATATTATCCAGCAGCATTTTTGATAAAAAAAAACGCCAAATTTGACCTGGCTTTGACCTTCTGGTTACTCATCAGCAGAGTTCGACTTGTAAAATGTATTCTGCTGAACATTAGCTCAGAAATCCAATGGTCTGATGGACTAAAAGGTGTTTGTTTTGTGTTGAGAGGCAAGCAGATGTTTGCTTATATAACGCATTACGTCATAATTCTCCACAACAGCACGCAGTACATTTGTATGGGTTATTATTGTTCGTTTTACAAATTTGTATTCTCAAGCTAAAACCAGATCGTCGGGCAATCAATCATAATTGCAACATACTTACTCTGAGCATATTTCTTACGTACAGAGACGTTAAGAGGAAAGCTTTGGGCTCAAGGTAGAACGGGAACATGCACAAATACAAATGTCGCTGCATGGTACAATGCCTCTGGATGCAATAACTGTCAGATGCTTGTCAATGTCTCAGGTTAAGGTAGATTTTTTTTCCGCCAACTCATTTCCTTTTCAATTGCTGCTGCAGAAATGTCACATCGCGCTCGACATTGCTAACGCCTATTCTGCCAAACACCGGTGCCAATTCTTACATTCTGAAAGCAAAATTAAATCCCATAAACAAGAGTTTAATGTCCATGAAGGTAAAGAAAACATCAAAGGTAAAGCAGCAGTCATCTACACAGAACTCGAGTTTTGGAAAAAAAATACGAAATAAAGTACTGCGTCTTCCACATGGCCACGTGAAATGTACTTTTAAAATATTTTGCCCATATTTATATACAGCTCTAAGCACGTGTCGGATCGCATCTGCGTTACAGAATCGCAAGATCACGCCCAACGATTCCGAAACTCAGAATTTAAAAACGTGATGTAAAAGCAGCGCAATACGAGTCAATTTCGTATTTTTATTTATTTCAGTGGATAAATGCCTGCAGTGGCACTTTGTGAACACGTTGAGGAAACCTCCTTCACCAAAGACCCCTCCATCATCCGAGGATCCGTCCCTATCCAAGGAGACCCTCCCTCACCGAGGACCCCCGTCCCCACCGAGGAATTCAGAATCAGAATATGTATGATTCCAAAGAACACAGGATGAGATGTTACTATCCTTTGTGCAAGCACTTCCAAGAGTTCATGAACAGTGAGCCTGGTGAAATTTGGGGAGCGCATCGTCAGTAGTGACCCTTTGGTTCCTAGGGTGTTTCGGCCTTTCATACTATACACCCTCCCCAAAGGCGGCCAGCGACAGGGTGATCAATCCTACGCTTGCGTCCCATTCCCAATTAGTCATAGGAGTTGCCTTGTTGTTGGTAGCCAACATCCAATGGGACTATGCATGGCAGGGGCGTCCTCCTCCCTGAGTCAAGCATTGTTGACTGCATACCTCCTGGCCCTCTCACTTTGGGGCCCAGCTGGGGTCTTTCCTCTTCATCCAGAGCCACTGACTGCTGCCTTCTGCTGCCTCCGATACAGCTTTGATTGCCGAACGCTGGCTCTGGCCCTTAATTCCCAGGTCTCTAAGCAGTCTGGTTGTAGATGTTGCCAGAAAACCTCTGCAGCCCACCTCCACTGGTCGGACTTCTGTGTTCCAGCCATGATGCCGTGCTTCGGCAGCCAGATCGGCATAGCGCAGATGTTTTCGCTCATAAGCCTCATCTACTGAGTCCTCCCAGGGTACTGTGAGCTCAATGATGAAGACCTTCTTGAGCGAACGGGACCAGAGCACCACGTCAGGTCTTAGGGTGGTGGTTGCGATCTCCGGAGGAAACACAAGTTGCCGGCCAATGTCAGCTAGCATTTTCCAGTCGCGGGCCAAGCGCAGCTGGTCTCGCTCTATTGGTGTAGAGCCGCTCTTCGGTGGTTTAGCCCCTTCGCGGACAAAGGTCGTCCGTAAGGGGTGTGATGCTGCTGGGGGTGGTAGGGAGTTGGTGGCAGCTCGCTTGTCCTCCAGGGCGGACGCAAGGTTTTTAAGGACTTGGTTGTGACGCCAAGTGTAGCGTCCTTGGGTGAGGCTTGTTTTACACCCTGTGAGAATGTGCCTGAGGTTGGCTGGCATGGAACAGAGGGCACAGTCCGGATCTTCACCATACCATTGGTGAAGATTAACTGGTGTTGGAAGGATGTCATATGTTGCTCTGATGGAGAAGCTCAACCGCCTCGCTTCCGTGGCCCACAGATCCTTCCAGCTGATCTTCCTCTTCTCCACACTGTCCCATCGAGTACACTGTCCTTGTTTGGCAAGAGAGACTGCCTTGGCCCACCTTGCAGCCTCCTCCTGATGGCGTACTTCCTGCACTACCATCTTCCGCCGCTCTGGTGCAGTGGCCTTACTCCAAGCAGCACGGCTAGTTAGCCCAAGGCCTCCTCTCCCTTGCTGAACATGACCCACAATGTCAGCATGTCTGAGGGCTGCTGTTGCCTCCTGGACTGCTTTTCCTGGCCTCCATTTGCGCCCAGTTGCCAAGGTCGGCGCGTTGTTGCTCACCACTGGGTCTCGAGATTCATTCAGTGTCATCTGGAGCCTGGTTTTTGCACACTTGAATTCCTCGGTTAGACTGGTGAGGGGCAGCTTGAGGACACCATCTCCATAGAGGCCTATGGTGGTAAGGCATCGTGGAACTCCGAGCCACTTCTTTAAGTAGCTCGTGGCTCCTCTTTCCATCTTCTCCACTGTTGAGATTGGAACCTCATACACTGCTAGGGGCCACAACACCCGGGGTAGGAGACCAAACTGCAGACACCAGGCCTTTAACTTTCCAGGTAGCTGGGTGTTGTCGATGGACTGTAGGCTACTACTGATGTCTTTGCGCAGCTGTTGCACCTGGTCTTTGTCCTTCAGGCTTGCATCATACCACCTTCCAAGGCTTTTTACCGGCTGCTCAGACACTGTTGGGATTTGGTCATCTCCGATGAAGAATTTCAGGTCACAGAGTACTCCCTTCACAATCGAGATGCTGCGTGACTTGGATGGTTTAATCTTCATACGGGCCCAGCTGATGTTCTCCTCGAGTTTTCTGAGCAGTCTCCTGGTGCATGGGACAGTGGTGGTCAATGTTGTAATGTCGTCCATGTAGGCTCTGAGTGGAGGGAGGCGAAAACCAGAGTCGACTCGCTGTCCACGAGCAACCCATTTTGAGGATCTGATGATAACCTCCATTGCCATTATGAATGCCAATGGTGAAATGGTACATCCCGCCATTATACCTACATTCAGGCATTACCATGAGGTGGTGAACTCTGAGGTGGTGAAGCAGAACTGCAGATCCTGAAAGTACGACTTCACCAGGGTTGTGATGGTGTCCGGTATGTGGAAAAATCTGAAGGCAGACCACAGGAGTTCATGGGGCACAGAGCCAAATGCATTGGCGAGGTCGAGGAAGACTACATGGAGATCCCTTTTCTCCACCTTGGCCATTTGGATCTGGTGCCAGATCATGCTGGAATGTTCCAAGCAGCCAGAGAACCCTGATATTCCTGCCTTCTGTACAGATGTATCGCCGTACGCATTCCTTTGCAGGTACTCGGCCATCCTCTGGGCAATGATCCTAAAGAAGATTTTACCCTCGACATTCAGTAAGGAGATTGGGCGGAATTGGCTGATGTTCACTGCATCCTTCTCCTTAGGGATCAGGACCCCGCCTGCCCTACGCCACACTTTGGGTATTATCTTCTTTTGCCAAGCTGTTCTCATAAGCCTCCAGAGGAACCTCAGGACGTCTGGTGCGTTCTTATACACTTTGTACGGGACTCCATTTGGCCCCGGGGCTGATGCTGTTCTTGCCCTTCGAACTGTGTTTTCCACCTCTTTCCATGTCGGAGGGCTGGTCTCAATATGATGTTCCGGGGGTTCAATGGGTGGGATATCTGATGGGATGGCCAGATGTTCATGTCGCTTTGAGTCAAAGTTTGTTGTTCTCAGGTGCTCTTCTAGGTCTTTCTTTGTTGTTTTTAGAACTCCACTTTTTTCCTTCGTGAAGAGACTTTTAAGGAACTTGAAGGGATCTTTATAGAATCGAGTTCTAGTTTGTTCTTTCTTCCTTCTGCGCTTCCGTAGGTTCTCTGCTCTACGGAGGGATGCCAACCGGTTTTTGATGTCAGCCTGAAGTGCCTCTATGCCCTCCTTTTCCACTTCCGAGGCTTTCTTCCACTGTTTCTTAAGCTGTCTCCTTTCTTGAACGAGGCGCTTGATTTCTTGTTGCCTCCTGGAAACTGGTGGGGTTGGAACCGTTCTCCCGCCTTTTGCCTCTTGCACTCCAAAGCTTTCTGCCCCGTACTCATAGATGATGTCCCCCATCCTCTCCAACTTCTTCTCCACTGTGCCTCGAAGTTTCTCGAGGGTCAAGGTAAGGTCAGTATTCACTGTTTCCCACAACTTCTTGTCACTGGCGCCAGGCCACTTCACATACGGTCTGTGCCCTGGTAGTCTCCTCTCGATTGCAGGTCTCGGAGGCTGGGTGAGTTCCACTCCTGTTGTTGGTTCCACCTCAGTTGTTACTTCGGTGCTTGAGTTTACGTCCTCCATGACAGTGGTACTGATGCACTGCAAACTATGGTTTGCGTCCAGTTGCTGTGCTTCATTCGACTGATTTGATCGCTTTCGCAGAAAGTAATCAATGCGAGGCCTCTGTCTCTCTTTACCCAAACACCCCTTCTTCCCCTGGTGGATCCTCAACCCATGGTGTGATGTAACTTTCCTCCAACCACAGACACATACCTGCATCTGTTTGTGGCCTGCTGTTGCAGCGGAACTTGTGACAGTTGCTGTGGTGTTCTCTTGTGCTGTGCTCTCATTACTCGTAGTCGTTTCCGGTCCAGTCGTTACCATGTTGTCAGTCGATGAGTCATCTTCCGCCCCCGCTCTCGCAGACTCTAGGGGTATTCTCGAATCAGAATATGTATGTATATACTGGAGGAATCCGATGGGTTATAAACCAGTTTGTTCACAGATGTCCAGTACATCACCCCTCACCAAAGGCCACTCGCTCACCAAGTCTCCTCCCTCAACAAAGACCCCCTTCCTGACCAGGTTAATCCACTTTAGGCTTCAACGGATTGAATTAAAACATTAACGTTCAGCAAAAAACAATGCTACATGAAGAGAATTGAACAGC
Organism: Lethenteron reissneri; assembly: GCF_015708825.2. Lineage (NCBI taxonomy): Eukaryota > Metazoa > Chordata > Hyperoartia > Petromyzontiformes > Petromyzontidae > Lethenteron > Lethenteron reissneri. Next base: position 9,790,857 of record NC_083794.1, read on the forward strand.
TCAAAAGTCAACCCTTAATGGAAAGTCTGGTTTTTCGTTTTAAATTATCAAAATGTAATTTAATGTCAATAATTGCAGATTCAGAATTTCTTCAGAGCTTTACCATCCACGTTGAATTTGAAGTATACACATTGTTGTTGTATAGTAAATGTAACGTATATACAAAGCTCACCCGCATGAACATACAGAGTGTAGGGGCAAGTGCTGTTCGCAAGTGCCTATCAAGGTACTTGTATTAGGCATGGTGCATATGTGGGTGGTGTGGTCAGGGGTATGGCCCGCTGCTCATGTCTCCCCAGTGTTGATGTTCACGCGTGGTACAAGACACGCACTTAAGGCCCGTGCCCAGGGATTGGTTGAGACACCACTCGCCACCGATGTCAGCCATGGCTAAGAGTCGCTGAACGCGGCTCGTTTGGGGCGCGAATCACATTGCCGCAGCTTTCCACAGTCTTTAAAGTAGTACAGGTTCACCTTCCCTCTATGCGGGTTCGGTTTGTGCGATTTCACGCTGCATATGCGGCAAACCTATTTATATCCAAAATTCGCGACTACTCTGGCAGTTTGAATTCCATCATATTCTGCTATGCGGTGCGGATGTGGGACAACGTTGTGTGTGTACTGTGTGTGTGTAATGTCTGTGTGTACTGTGTGTACTGTGTGTACTGTGTGTACTGTGCGCGCTACTCGGCAGAGAGCCGTCTCCTCGTGGGGTCTCGTTTTGTGATGTCCTTATGTTGGAACGCATCTTCGACTACCGCGTACAGCGAGGGAAACCTGTATACGGGGGAGATGTAATATTGGTCGGACCTGTCACAATAATTTACACAAATACACACCGCACCCACACACACACACACGTATTTACACGCGTATTCTTCTGATTGTGATTAAATCTCATTAACACCTTCAATAATTCCATGACGTGTTTCGAGGGATGCCTACTGTGTTATTGGATGTCGTCCCTAGGTGCCACTCAACTGACAAATTATCACATTGCATAGGTAGTGTTTTTCGTGTTTTTTATATATTTTTTTATATTTTAAATGAGAATTGTTTTCCCAAAAATCTTTGTTTAAAAATGTTCGAAGACATGTACACGAATACATGTAAGCATTATATCAGCACAAAGGACAAATCCCAAATTCTAGCTCACAATATTTTGTTTTGAGTAGCGACGTGTGTGCAATTTATAAAATGAATAAAAATATGTGCATCGTTCACAAAATGTGTCCTTTTCAAACGTATTTTATCCCCCCCACACACACACACTCGATAAAATCTATATAAAGGCATGGCAAGAAAAGCACTGGGATATTCACGACCGTGACCAAACAACAATGACAACAAGCATGAAAGACGTTTCACCTTTCCAGCAGTGAGAACAAAATGTGGTGGGGCAGGGTGGGGGGGGGGGAGAAACCGGGCTATATTTTTTTGTGAATTAATATAGTGATATATTATATCTTTGTAATTTGTCCTTTTTATATGTCCTTATATTTTTACATGTAAAAAAAAAAATCACCCACACAGAACAATGTCTCTCTTTTGCTGTTGCTGCTGTTGTAACACTTGCTTCTTCTTTCCTCTTCTTCTTGTTTCTTCCGTTCAACTTTCTCTGCCCGTCTGGTGGTGGTGATGCGGGGGCACCTCGACCCTGGTGGCCCCGGCCCTCGTGCCGTTGACGCTGCCCGGCGGTCCGCCATGAGGCCCGTGCACCACCTCCCCATCCTCCCGCTCCTCCTCCTCTTCCTCCGTCGCAGTCTCCGCCGCCGCCGCCGCCACGCCGTTGTGGCTCCGCTTTGGCACGGGGCTGCTCGACGCCTGCTCGCCGGCGTCCTCGGCGCCGCTGTCGAAGATGCCTTCGAGGTCCTCGTCGAGGAAGTCCAGCGAGTTGTCGCTGGGCAGCCCGCGGATCGTGAACTTGTGCGACACGCGCATCCAGTGCTCCTTGTTGGCGGCCACTCGCTCGTACAGCTCGGCGGCGCCCGGCAGCATGTCCTTGAGCAGCCTGCAAAACCGCGACACACACCACAAGACAAAGATCCCCCGTGTAGCCTTAACAGACTGTTGGGGCAAGTCCTGTTAGCGAGCACCTGTAAAGGACGACACGGCGCACGAGGGGGTGGGTGGCCAACACCACACCCGGCCGCCTTTGTCTCCCTAGTGGCGATGTTTACACCGCACCAGGTACTAATTTGAGGCTGAGTCGACCTAGAGGAGGCCCAGAACCAGTTTAGATAATCGTCACTGTGTGTTGGCCGTGAGCGGGAATCGAACCCGGGTCGCCAGGTTCGTAGCGTAGTGCGCTAACCGCTACATTACCGCACACACACCACACACACCACACCACACACACCACACACACCACACCACACACACCACACCACACATACACACCACACACACCACACCACGCGGTCGGCTCCTCTTTCAACGTCTGTGGAAACGTCGACGCTCGGGGAGACAAAGGCGGCCGGGCGTGATGCTGGCCCACCGCACCTCCTCGTGCGCCGTGTCGGCCTTCATAGGTGCTCGCTAACAGCACCTGCCCCAACAGTCTGTTGAGGCTGAACGGGGGATCTTTGTACTGTGTGTTGAACTTCTTTCGCGCCGTACGTAGCCAACCGTACTAAATCTTAAGCGCGGGGGAAGGACAACAAACTAAACATACAACAAAAATCAGTTGTAAATGGTGGCGAGTTCGCGTTGTAAATGAGTACCGGACATACCCCTGGGAAATCGACCTCTGGGCTGCTTCTGCGATCAAACACCCCGGTGGTCCTGGTGCGGCTACGATTCCAGAATTCAGGCTGCCAAGTGAAGTGACACATGGAGGGACCCCCCCTGGGGGCGTGGTAGTAGTCACCGCCCGCTGCTGGGGTTGGGGCATGATGGATGGTGCGTTTGGTGAAAAATGAAAAAAAAATTGAGCAAGCGAGCTGCGGTGCATTGAGAGGTTTGCGTGAGCGTCGAGTGCAACGCACGGCACTTGCAACTTGAGAACAATAGAATGGGATAGATATCATTACGGAAAAGTGGCTTCATTAATCAAGCGGGGCTATGGTTGTGGCGTTTCCCGTGGCACGTTAATTGTGTGACGCCGAGACCCAGGGGGAGCGTGAAAGCTTAAAAAAAGTGACATCTGTCAAGAAGGCGGTAAACAACACACATCACGTTTCGCCAATTTGCCCTGGGCACATCAGTTTTCCCACGCAAAGATACTCGCGTTAACAAATTCAGCTATTTTCCACCGATAACTTGAAAAATAAAATGTTGGTCATTTGGTATTTATCTAATTTTCTCCGACTCGCACAACTTACCATGTGGAATCACTTTTTTGTTGCCATTGTTGGGAAATAACGACGAAATTGAAACCTTCACACGGTAACCCCACAATTTGTCCCATCACCCTTGCTCTCCACTCCTCCACGCGCTCTCCCATCAACATTGCTCTCCAGTCCCTTTCATCTGCCCTTACCAGCTGTAGTTCTGAACCACTCCCAGAAGATGGTGTGAATTCTCCACCGCACCAACAGCACTGTACGATCTTCGTTGGTCTCTTATTTAAACTTGAGCATCAAAAGATTTCCAACGTGCTTTGTATCAGCCCACTTATCTTTTACCTGCATCCAGCCGGTGAAATGTTATTTTCCTTGGGGAGGCTTTCATGCAGATCATGGCCGATGATGAAGACTATGATACGTCTATGAAATTACAATTATATTCTGTGGAGCGTTTTCTTTTTAGTGATCCCTGCTCTTTTTAAATCCTTTATATTAAGTTCGCTTGCATGCTTACGACCGTGCAAATCTTTCGGTCGTTTTTAACCCACTTCCTGTGATCCAATCGAGCTGAAATTTTCCACACAGACTCGTTGTGCGTGACAATTAATGTTCGTGAAATATTTTTTCCAAAATGTTACACTTTTTAGGACAAAAATATTATATTTAATTACCAATTGCTTAATGCTGCCATGCAATCATCTGACCCATAGGTGGCAGCTATCTCAAGCCAGAGGACGAGAGGACCTTTGCCGCAAAGCATATAAAGGATTTATAGTGAAAAACTTTGTTTTTACGGGTTATACTTGTTTTGTATTGCTCTACGCTTATTTACACCAATTGTAATCTGATTGTCTTGTTGGCACCTGGACAACAATCGAATCACAGTCGTTTTCCTCCGTCAACCCCGCACAACAAGCATAGCCACAGGCGATGTTTATTTACAGAGACCCACGCGTGACACAATATTCCCTTCGTCTTCCAATGCTCTGCCGTGCCTCTGGGTGTGGGCAACAGGCAGGAACAATTACGCGTTTGGAGTAAATCGGAGCAGATGCCTGACAAACCTTACTAATTGGCTGTGTCAGGTGTTGGCGGGTTTAACGACATTTTAACATATTTACGCAATCTAACCCCCCCAAAAAAAACCTCGATTGTGGACGATAACACTGGTCAACACACTTTTTCTGGCATAAGGTATTCCAACGGTTTTAATGTAATTTTGGGGTGCTGATTCCAAATTTGGCATCCGTTTTTGTCTTGAGATATCAAATATTTCATTTTTTTTTAACTGCAGAAGAAAAATATTAAATAAATGTGAATATCTACATAAAATGATATTATAAACACACTATCCTAAAAATACAGCACCATATTTTAACACTAAAGCAGTCACTGACTCGCAACAACTTGCAATCATAAGTGACAGAGTTAATTTCGGTTAAAATCAATGAAAATAGAGTATGCTGATAGCATAAAATTGAGATGTGATAGAGCAAATCTGAGATCAGATTTGGAATCAGCACCCTGAAATTAGTCTAAAACAGCTGTAAAAAGTCCAGGCCAGAAAAAAATATTTGTTTGTTTGTTGACCTAGTGTTATCAAAGACTGGCGAGCACACGTGCGGCACGCTGGCCCCGCGCCGTCACGCCTACGATGAGAAAAATAAAAAACAACATTCTCTTGGATCTGCTGCAGCCAAACGTGGTCACAGTTGAACTACCCTCCCTCGAACAACCGGCCAAATCTGATGCATGAAGTGTCCACACCTGGAGCATCGCGGGGCTCAGTTGCCTGCATCGCTAATAGTTCATGTGAAGACTTTGGTCCCCTTATGTCTACTCATTCCGAACTTGAACATCTCACCACATCTTTCCACCTACCGCCTGTCACTCGCTTCCTTTCCATTTGTATCTCGCCCTTCTTTTTTCTACTGTCCCCCCCCCTGATCTCAGATTTGGAATCAGCACCCTGAAATTAGTCTAAAACAGCTGCAAAAGTCCAGGCCAGAATTTTTTATTTTTTGTTGACCAGTGTAATACGTACTTAAAGAGAGGCATGGCGATGTGCTCCATGAAGCTGATCTGAAGCTCGGGGATGTAGGCCTTCTCCCTGTCCATCATCTCGCTCGGACGATTGCCCATGGCTTTCTCCTGCCGCGGGGGGGGGGGGGGGGGGGGATGGGGCACCAGACAAACGGTCAATCAATTCGACCCAACGTCCGAGCACACATTACGCAATTGATTCACTCGCAAAGAGAACGTGATCGATGCGTCGTGTAACCTACCAGATCTCCTTGTGAGAAAAACTCTTTGTAAATCAACTCCTAAAAAAGACAAAAAAAAGACACACGCACACACGACATCATCACGAGTGAGGGAACGGCGCACGGTGGCTTTCGGAAAGTTCACGCGAATTGTGCAGGTGTGCGTCTTTGACGTGTTCATTGGCGGGGAGGCCTCACAGCGATTTTCCTCGTGGTCTTCCAGCCTTTGGTTTGGTCGGAAAGGTCGCACGAGGTCATGAGCAGGCACAGCAGCAAGCTGTGCTGGTGACCGTTGTCCGGATTGTACCCGGCTGTGGACACAGAAAACATCGACGTGAATGCGTTGTAAAGGAACGTGCGTGTTAAGCAAAGTCTCCGTGCTGTGCATAGCTGTGAGCGTGATTATCTGTTAATCGGCTACACATCAAAATTCGAAGAAAGTAAACCTCGCAAAAAGCACTCCCCGTTGGGATTAAATAAAGCAATCATTACTCCCGATTGTGAAACTACTGCAGACTGAATGTGAAAACAAAGCAACTTTTGTGATAGCTTTGCGATACAGGAATGGCGCGAATACCCAACACACTAAATTATTATATCGATGCACGTTTGCTACAATACACAACGATATTTTGAGGCCCAAAATCGATGTGCCCGGAGGATCTGTGGCCAACTGTCTGCACTGGCTAAAGGCTCAGTGGGCCCTGGTATATGGGTCACGTCAGAGTTTTGTGGGTCCCTGGAGATCTAGGTCCCTTTGCTGGGGTTGTGCCTAAAACAATCAGCAATCCACTGTGTCTCTGAGTTACAACTCCGCAGAAGTTGCCACGTGAAAATTGTAGGTCATGGCTGCCACATGAGCCCGCAGTTAAATGTTGTGGCACCAGATTGTTGACGTTTGAATAATAATCCTTCATGCTGGTATTGCGTAACAGCTTGTAAAACAAAACAAACATCAATTACCCATGGCCCCACTGAATGTGCACTTACGGTTAAAGTTTAATGCGAAATGTTCATGCATGGGATTGGCCAAACATCCGAATGCAGGACTCTCATGAGTAAAGAGCATTGAGCACTCCGTGAAACGTTCCTGGTGAATTACTGGAGCATATTGTTATTGTCGTCAAACAATAAAATAATGTACAGCCGTCTGTCAACTCACTGCTAGATGAAGGCCTCACTGTGCTGTTGACTTTGGGGATTATTTGACCGTACTCCAAAAATGCTGATCATTTGCTGGTCCTTACCATTACAATCGTTACAATTATTTGTTCATTCCAAATTTAAATAGACTTCGTAATGTTAAAAACCACCCATACAAATACAATGCGATGTGATTAATCGTCTTTGGTAGTTCTACTGCATCTAATGACGGTTGCATATGAAGACACTGTTGGATGGCAACGCCAGATTAGTATCTCTGTGGCTGCATTAAACTGCTGAATTTTACTTGGACTCCAAACATCGATGCTCGATATGGAACATCTGCGAAACAAAAAACAAAAAAGGTGCAATGCTCTCCCGTCACGATACCATCGGCTATTTTCCGCAGGTCCTTGAAGATGCGGAGGTGGTGAGCGAGGTCTGTAGCCAAGATGATGTCCCTCATAAGGTCCAGCATCCTCTGGTACTCCTGTGTTTTAGGGTCAAAGGGCAAAGGTGCAGAGGCCATAGGGCGACGTGAATACCGAGTGGCATGCATTTGGAAGGACGTTTTGCCCAATCGGGCGAAACATTTTTTGTTGGAAAATTGAGCAATTTTAATGGCGTTTTTATTTGTACGTAAAATAGGTTGAAATATGAAAGAGAATACAAAAACAAACCCACAAAAGTCAGCGGAAAACTTTCTCAAAAGGTCACATTGCAACACATTCTGAATACAGTATTGCAATTACACATATTGCATTGCTCCATTGCTTTTAAAACCGATGACAAATGTATATCACTTGAGTTTACGAGAATGAATTTTAATCAGGTAATAAATACACTCCACACTCTTCCATAATAAAAGTGTGAGCTTATTGCCGTGGCTGCAATCAAAACTTTCAGGTTGCATATTTTAATAACTTGAACTTAAGTGGATCATATATAAATAAAAACCACAACAATGGAACGTAGCAATATATAAATCTATCCAACTAGTTTTTTTTATTATTATGGATCGTGAGAGGTTTTATCTGTGAATTATCACTCAAACCTTTTTTTTTCACCTAGAGCATTTCACTTTATCTCTGATCTTTTAATCTCAAACGCATTTCCAGAACACGTACAAAACGACCAAATTATTATTTCTGATGAAAAAAAAACATTCACCAGCATCAGCCAATAATTTCAAAGAGCAGATCGTGTAGGAATTGACAAGATTTAAAAGCGTGGACCTTGGTGACTGACCTTTTGACTTGAAAACTTATCCCAGGTGAGACACGGTGGTCATGGGGCCTATCAGTGTGGATTTCATCTAAGATTGAACCAATGATTGCGGGAGGCGCTACGGGTGCACAGACACACAGTTGATCACGTCCTATTCGCATTGGCAGAGAGATGAGAGGCTATGAATCAATACGTCATATCCAGCATTATATGCCTAGAGCTGTGCCGGTAGATACTACACATATCAGAGGGTTATATTTATTTGAACAAATGTTCAAACACTCACATTAACATTAATGCACGCATGAGTTATTTTTAAAATAAATTTAGGATACATTTTTTATTCATCAATTCATCTTTGTCTCAATTCATTCAGGGTTCTTGATCGAGTTTTGTTGTGACTCCACAGGAAGAAGAAACATCTTTATTAATAATGATCCATAAAATATTAACTTAAAGAATACTCGATTAAAATGTTTTAATGCCAGTGTAAAAAAAAATTAAATAAACCGATGTGTTTTGACTTTTGGGCCACCCTATGTATATAAATATAAATACCATGGGCAGATAACATGTCATGTAGTGAACGGCCACAAAGCATGCTGAAAAATCCACATTGAGATTTAAGTAATTAATTAATTATTCAATAGCGCCATCCTTTTGGGAAATTACCATTTTTTAAGTGAGAATAATTGTTGCCCCAAATCTAATATTCCACCTACATAAATTTTTTTCTAAGTTTACAATCGCTTAACTATATTTTTTGTGAATCAACAACAGGATACATTTAATTTCAGACATTTTTGTCATTTTAGTCTTTTTTTCTAATTTCATGATGATTGTGCTGCAATGTCATGATGAGAGGAAGAATCCATTATCACAGGGGTCGGGAGCCTTTTTTCCTGGGAGAGCCATAAAAGCCAAATATTTCTAAATATATTTCATTGAGAGCCATATAGAATTTTTAACGTATAATAAATTAAATATGTCTTACTTTTAATGCGACTTCTGGTGCTGCATGGTTTTGCTGATGGCCTTGTATTCTGGTTCATACGTGGTGAGGTTGAGCTTCATGCAGGCGTGACCCGTGAAATTTATCTTCAAAACTAATTTCTGTTTATTTTAAAATGACACACTATTATTAAGCAATATCACAAGTATTTTAAAATCAGTTCCAAACTGATTTTTGTTATTTTTTCAACTCAAAATTGTCTGGGAGCCATATGCCGTCACTGGAAGAGCCATATATGGCTCGCGAGCCATAGGTTCCCGACCGCTGCATTATCATGTCTCTCAGATCAGCGCAACGCTCTCCGTTAGGGCAACTGAACACAGAACCAGATGTATTATTGAACGACTTCTGAAACCCCGTCAAGTGACTTCTGGTCTACACGTTGGAGTGTGGCACTGTAGCCTTGCTGCAAAGAGCATTGATCATCGTATAATATTGAAAAATGAAAATTTAGATCTCAGAACTGGAATCTATCCAACTATAGTGCAGAACCATATTCAAAGTGAAAGCTTTTTTGTTGTTGTTGTGTGTGCACATAGTTATTGGTGATCAGGCTGGGGCCCATCACCTCAATGCATTTAAGGAACCTGATTTAGTCACAGGTGGTTGTCTGGATATGAACCAATGATCTCAGCGGTGCCAGCTCAGCCCTCTGACTTCTGAGCCACCAGGCCACGTTCTCCCACCCCCCCCCCCCCGTACCATCACCGAAGCTTTAATTCGCAACGTTCAACTGACACGCAACATTTTCCACAGACGCGTTCAAAAAAGAGGGCTGCTGCGAAACGTGTTCGCATCGTTAGCGTGCCGTGACATTAACTCATAGAAGCAGCTTTAGTAACGAGAGCACTTTGAGGGAGGTGAGGACGGGGTGGTGGGGGTGAGTGTGCAAAACGTGAATAAATAATCATTGCTGTTGATTCTAGCCGACGATTTGAACGGAGCGAGGCATTAAAAAAAAAATTGTCCGACTGCATTAGGCCGAGCGACGGGCGCGATAATTAAAGCTCGCGGGAGGAGGAGCGCTGCCAAACCCCAGAGCACGCGCGTCGGCCGTGAGGTCGTCGCCGAGTGAACGCACGCAGCTGCCTCGAAGCCTCGCCACTGGACGGGTCATCGCGCTGTGAAGCGACGCTTTCACTGCAGCCTGGGCGCAGTTTCTAGGACGTCACTGGAAAAATACGACTAAAACGTTTCTGGCCGACGCTGCAACGTTGCGTGCATGAAGGGAAGAATTAATGAATTAAAGAAACTTAACAAAATAGTTCATGGCTGACGTTAGCCATGAGTGCGAATCGACTTTGAGTTGCTGCGTTAATAGCACGGTGCGCTAATCACTACAAACGCCTTTCCCCGCACACACAAAGACAAATATCGCCCGAATAGCTTGCAGAGACTGTCGGGGCAAAGGCTGGTTGGCGAATGCCTATTAATGTCGGAGCGCCTATTAAGGTCGCTGCACCACATGAGTAGTGATCGCTCGAGAAGTATTTCGCAGGAGAAAGTATAATTAATGGTGTGGCCAGCGCCGTGCGTGCCCTGCCGCCACCTTCGTTAACCCAGTGGCGGATTTTTTTTTCCACACTGCGCCAGGCGCAAATTTTTTTTTTAAGATTTAAGTCAACCGAGTGGAGGCCCCAGATCCAGGTTCAGATATTCACCGCTGATGTTGGCCGTGGCCCGAAATCTAACCCAGGTTCGCAATACGCCAAACGAATACACCACTGCTCCGCCCAAAATTGTGAATGTATAAAAGATAAAGATCCCCCCCCCCATATAGCCTTCACAGACTGTTGGGGCAAGTGCTGTTCGCGAGCACCTATGAAGACCGGCACTGTGGCACACGAGGGGTGGGTGGCCAGCACCACGCCCGACCGCATTTATCTTCCCAGTTGCGATATTTACACACCGCACCAGGTACTCATTTGAGGCTGAGTTGACCTAGGGGAGGCCCATGACCGGTTCAGATAATCGTCACTGGTGTAGGCCGTGAGCGGGAATCGAACTCGGGTCACTGGGTTCGTAGCGCAGCGCGCTAACCGCAACACCATCGCTCCCCCAACAAAAAGCAAAGACACACTAACGCACACACTTGCGCACACAAAACACAACGATTCTTGTACTTGCTCGTGCCCGTGACATTTTGTCAAAGAGCCGTGCAGGTGAGAGTTGTACGCTTGGCAACAATGGATTGCACAGACCACTGGCTTATTGACTCACAGCCCCGATGTTTGGGTGTCTTATGTGCATGCTGATTGTCGCCGTGTCCCTGTGAAAGTGTGTGTGTGTGTTTGTTTGTGTCGGGGCATCAAAAGCGGAGGCGAGTGATAGGCGTGCAGCTGGGGGAAACGGTAAAGTGCAGCGTAATAATTCTCACCTTTCTGGAAAGATTCTCAAGTATATTGCATCCAGCCGAGTTGATAATGGCGATAGCCTGAGCGAAATGATGCCTCTGCAATAAATTGCACACAATAGGACAAAGAGGTGTGTCAGACGCATCACCGTCAGGGTAATAAAACCCAGCAGCATTGCGACGCGTGAGAAAATAATATTTTCGCGACACAAAATTGCTCCGTACCTCCATCACGGAGCCTTCGGAGCTGTACAAAGCAGCAAGGACTGATTTCTGCAAGGAGAAAAACAAGACAAGGCAAGGAATGAAGGCAGTGCTCATGATAAGAATAACGATATACCTCAAACACAATTCATATATATTTAAAAAAATGTAACATTGGACTTTTTCCTCGAAAGTGACACCAGAAAATAACACGGAAGCGCTTCCGCCACGCGAGGGAAATATGAGGCAGCGCACTTTAGCGCAGCGCCACATTCAAGATGAAGACAATTAATTGCCTGTAATGAATTTCCTTGGAAACATGCGTTGACAATAAATGAACCTCATGCACAGGACAGGCGCATGCAGCGTGATTTAACACAGCGTAATAAAAAATAAAACAAGGCCAGATGAAATTGCCCCAAATTGTTTTGCTGACCTTAGAAAATTGCATATCGTAACTCTAAACCCCCTTTCGTCAGTGGTTGTGTATAATGTTCATAAACTGTGCAATCATTTTTTCAGAAAGGTCACATGGGTACATCAAAGATGATAAAAGGTAAAGGCGGTGGCGAGATGTTAACGTCCTCGCCTGATATATCGGAGGTGATGGGTTCGATCCCGACCCTGACGCCTGAATATTTGGAGTTTGCATGTTTTCTTTCTGTGGTCGCGTGGATTTTTGTCTGGGTCCTCCGGTTTTTCCCTCCACATTTAGAATCAACATCACGCGTTTAGAGAGTATTTGGCTGCTATAAATTTCCACGTGACAAGCCACTTTGTTGAGCTATCATTTGTGGCCAGGTCACTTCTGAAATACAGCTACGTAGCTCAGTGGGCCTTACCTGGTAAAAATAAAAATAGCAGTAGCTAGGCCAGTAGCAGTGGGCCATCCCCACCAGCCGCCCTACTAGAGGGTATATTGGCCTACTCTTCCACACTGGCCACACATATTGGAAGAGGTGGGGATATCCACACTTCACCTCAACACACAATACCTGCCGATCGAATAACTACCATTTATACTGCTGAGTGGCCAGAGGCGCTGGGAGGGGGGGGGATTTAAGAACCTTGCAATCAACTGCTGCGCCGGGAGATTGAATTGGCAACATCTGGACAGCAAGTCCAGCTTGCCAAACATTCAACCGTGGCAGTGGCATCCCCGGTATACAAGTATTATTGTGTTGCATGCATGTTGAACTTATTTCGCACCGTACGTAGCCATCCGTGCTAAACCAGAGGTTGACATTGCTTTACACAGCCATGTGCGTTGAAGGCGGGTAGGGATCAAAATTATGAAACATTTAGTTGAGCAAGAGCAGAAGTCTGAGCTTTGATCATGAAAAGAAACATACCAATGTGCTCAAAGAAGAAAGTTCTCAATGACCTTTGGATAAGAAACGTTGACACCGACAAAGAAAAACGGAACAAAAGTGGAAATGTGCGCAGAGAAGCATCGAGATATGCACGCTCTAGATTACACCGAGAGATTGAGTCAGGAAACAAATGGAAATCAAGAGACATCGCATTGACTTCAGGAAGCTGAGTGGGCTTTCGCCAGGACACACTGCTCGAAGAGACGATGGCCGATGGACGAGGCTCGTGACAGAACGGCAACCAAAGGAGAAAAACGATGCCGGCTTGACGGCAACCACGGAGATGGAGCAACGGGATCAGCTCGTGCACGCGGGAGCGAGATGGATCGTGGCATTGCGGCGCCGTGAGAGACAGTGACAAACATGCGGAGACTTTCATCCAGCAGTGGATAGAAGCGGATAGAACATTTCCGTTGATTGTGCAAAAAGAGAAAAAAAACATTAACATCCACAATGATCACTTTTAGACTAGATACAGGCTTCATGAAAAAGCAAGGCTCGAAATCCAGAGTTTGGTCAGAACTGGCCAGAACCTGGGTTTGAACCCAGGTTTCCCCCGCGGCGGTTGCTGGCTCAGCGCTCTGACCACCCGAGTCGCCTGGCCATCTCCTGCGTCGCATTTCTTACCCAGATTTAAACATCAGTGGTGCATATTATTCTTTGTTTTTTTCGGTAAAGTCACGTATAAAGATAAAATAATAAATTAAATAATAGCATACGACGTTTCGATTGCAACACAAGCAATCGTCATCAGGTATTGTGAAATAGCGACATAAAATCTAACCAGAAAACTATAGACAGACATATAAGCAGACAGATATCACCAAGATACATAAATACATAGATAGATGTGGGTGTAAAAATTTAAAATCAGTGGTGCAGCTCAGAGGCAACTACTTCGCTACAGCAACAACTACAACAGAAAATGTCACAAGTCGTAGTCATACAGTCGCGGCGTGTTTCCTTTGGGGAAAAACATGACCAAATAATGCCCACGGCTGTTCTCACCGAGTCCACTTGGAAGGAATTGTTTGTTCCGCGATGGTCCAGGTCATGGCAGAGACACGAAACAAACAGAGCAAAGATTTCCATGTCCCTAAAAGTAAAAGAAGAGCCAAACAAAAATCCTTTAAATGGGGGGGGGGCGGGGGGGGGGGGGGAAGTCAGTGTAACAGCAAACTGTAAAAATGTCATTGCTGTCAAATACTTGTGCACTTATATGATTAGACTCACGTAGAACGCTCAACAAAAAAAAACTAATCATGTGTTTTAAATTTAAAACGTCACATCTCATCATGCAGACTTCCCTCTCTATCACGTCCCCGCTTCTCTGCTTTTTGTTTTCTCTCAAGCCAAGGGCCAGGCCCACGGCTCGAGTTCCCTCCATCCGATCCAGCGTCTCCCCTCGCCCCGTGACTTCACAACACCGCCCGCTGTACTCAGGTGTCAGTTTTTGTACCAGTTGAAAGGGTAAAAACCTATCACTATATTTTGCCACTGGTAAAGGAGGTCTCATAGTGTAAATGCTTACCCCGAGCTCTCAATACTCTGATAGTGCGCTGTCTTTGAGTTGTACGCCTTTTGGCGTCATCTGGTCCAACACCAATGGAGACTAGGCTCTAAGAAAAGCTGTCTCGGGTGTGGACCAATCAACTTCAAAGACAGTGCATATCATGATCATCATCAGAGTAGTTTCTTTTTGTTTGCATTTTGACTGCTTGTGTTGTGGTTATTGCAAACATGATGCCTTGTATAAAGGTGTCAGTTTTTGTACCAGTTTAAAGGGTAAAAACCTATTACTGTAATCAGGTTCTAAAGCCATAACGAGGGAAGGAATGGTTTTCCCATTGGCTTCGTAAAACAAAATGGTGACAGCAGGGCTTTACGTTACACTCGGGGCAGGCTTTTCCATACACAAACCGTACGTTTTCTCGTCAGCAGGGTCTAACAGATTGTAAACAAACTTTACAACGCGTGTACCACCACGCCAAAAGACACACACTTGTCAACACGGACTCGATCGCTGTGGCATCGCGGTTCTAGGGGTAATGTCGGTGGCGCTCGTGGCGGTGATGGTAACAATGGTACTGACTGAAGGTATTTTCCCAGATCGAGGTTTTTGTAGAGAAGGTAGCAGAAGTGGGAGACAGAGTAGGCGTGCATCCAGTTGTGGTAGGGAGGGTCGCGGTATCCCTTGCGGACCATCAGGCACCATCTGCAAAGGTCGGCGGCGTGAAAACGCAGAGGGAAGTTGGTGGGCGAGGGGGAGAGGGTTAAGAAAGGAAATACAAGTGATGATGATTTTTGAGATTTGGCGTAAAGTAATCACGTTAAATATATATAAATACCACTAATTATTTGGTCCTACTGCATTCGCAGTGGCGTACAACAAATGTGTCAATGACACTGCGTTCTTAAGAGTAAAAATATAGAACAGGTGACATTTAGGGTATGAATCAATCAATAAACTTCAAGGACAGTGCATATCATTATCATCATCAGAGTTGTTTCTTTTTGTTTGCATTTTGACTGTTTGTATTGTGGTTATTGCAAACATGATGCCTTGTATAAAGGTGTCAGTTTTTGTACCAGTTTAAAGGGTAAAAACCTATTACTATATTTTGCCACTGGTAAAGGAGGTCTCATAGTGAAGAAGAGCCATTACTCGAAGCATCAACTATAACATATTTTGCCTTTCACGGCAGTATTATTGACACATGTTTAAAAAATATATATTAACACAAAACTTAACACATCCATCAGCACCACTGTAACCTAAACATAGAAAAAACATTTAAAACAGGTGACTTATCGGGCATGGAAAAGGGCCATTACCTGAAGCATCAACTATTAAATGTATTTCCTTATACAGCAGTGTTATTGACAAATGTCTTGAGTTTTTTCTCTTGTAATTTTTTTATATATATATAAACACTACACTCTGTTTTTGTTTCATTCGCTACTGCCTTGATATGGCAAAGCAAGAGGTTGTGGAGTGTCACAGAAAGCAATTATATGATCACTAAATAAAACGTAAATACTGCAGGAGTACTTCAAAGGCACCGTTTTATGCATAACAAACACCCCAGCGAAAGCTAAGAAGATTAATATTTAATGCGTGGTGATTTATAAATATACAAAACAGACATGTGCCCTAGTCTATTTCACTTCACATGACACCACAGGGCTCAATGGAGGGAGTGGGTGGTAAGATGCATGTATTTTTTTAAAACATTTATAGCGCTTATGCTTGTCAAATACACTGAGTTTTTTTTCCTTTTGAAACATATTTACATGATATCATTATTTGTTTAATAAAGCCTTGCTTAACTGGTTTTAAGAAAGAAAAAAAATCACACACCTGGGCAGGTTCTGAGTTGAGTAATCACTTATCATATGGATTTAAACGTTTTTTTTACAGCCAATTCACTCCTGAAATGAAGGCCTCGACCAATGCCGTGTTGTTGACCATACTTCACCACACTGCCCATCAGGGGTGGTGAGTGAAGGTGGGAGGCAGGACACAGGGGACTTGTTCAGATATGATAATAATTTTAACTTATAAAACGCCCTTAAAAACCGTTCTCACAAAGTGATGTGAGCCATGACGGCGAATGACTTCAATGTCACATTTTTTTTGTTACATTGAAGTCTGTTTTGAAAAGTTTTAATGCAGCTGTCGTGTCATCTCTTGAACCCATGTATTACGTGGCAGTGTGCCACCTTAGCCCTCCAATCCAAACGCACTCTTCAAAGAGGCCCTCGTTTTACATGGCCCTGTACATACTTGTTAAATGTGGCATGAGGCATTATGTTCGCGCTCGAAGCGCACTGGGGCGATGCACGCGCACTTGTTGCAACGTGCTGTGAAACATCTCGGAGTACGAAGAAATATATATTATGCATTGTGCGGACGAACACCGTTAAATAAATACAGCTGGAAAAACACGACTAAAAAAGGAAAACACGATGATTGTAAGCCGTGAGTTTACATAAATCACTTTGTCGGTAACGTGTCAACAAGTTTCATGTATTCCATACGAATAATAAGACATTTCTTATTGTGATCAAAAGTTGTCTACGTACAATAACTATGTTTAACTACATCGTCATCAGTTGTGGTCAATCCACTGCTGGATTGAAGTACACATACACGACACACCATGAAATAAAAAACCCATTCAACTAGTAACGATATTAGCATGATTTCAGATTCCCCACTCCTCCACGAATTTGCTGGTCTTTTTTGCAGTTTTACTCCGGGTAAAGTCACGAGACAAAGTGCGTCTATTTGGAACTCTGGCAAAGTGGCACATAACTCGATGTTTTGAGAAAAAAACGAGGAAGGTAATATTGCAGAACGGCTTCTGGCATCCCATCAGATTAGCTCTGCATGCTCTGATATATCCCTGCTATGCAGATCACCACTTGGCAGTCAAAGTGCCATTCCAAAAATCTCAGAGCTGTGATTTCTACAAAATTAAGTTTAAAAAATGTTACGTGATGGTAAAATGTGTGAAATCACTGGTGAAGAGGCTCAATTAACGTTGTCTACCATAGAACACTTATTAACGATGCACGGCTGAAACCCAGGTTGAAATTCAGGTTTCTCAATGGTGTCATCTCCGTGCTCTGACCTCCGAGCCATCTGACCCCCTGCTGTAAATCGCAAAAGTTAATTATCACGTTGCCACGGTGTAATGTTTAGCACACGAGACTGGCAATCCAGAGGTCACCGGTTCAATGTCCAAGCACCGCAGCTGTGAGACAATGGACAAGTTTCTTAAACCCCGCACACCCACCCAGCAGTACAAATGGGTACATTATATTTGAGATGTTAACTCCCTCGCCTGGTATGCAGGAGGTCGTGGGTTTAATCCCGACCATGACTCCTGCTTATTTGGAGGTTGCATGTCCCCGTGGTAATGTGGATTTTACTCAGGGTCCTCAGGTTTTTTTCCTCCACATTTGGCTGCTATAAATTTCCACATGATAAGCCACTTCGTGGATCTATCATTTGTGGTCAGGTCGCTTCTGAAAAACAGCTATATAGCTCAGTTGACCTTACCTGGTAAAATCGTTTTTTTTATAGTGATCGGTTTGTTGCATGTGGCGGTGTGGTGGGGTGAAGTGTGGGTACTCCCAACTCTTAGAAGATGACAGGGAGAGGGAGGATTACCCACACTAGCATCTCAAGGGGTTCTCCAGAGTACCTTCACCGTCAAATTAGCGTGCGTTCGCGAATGTGTTTGCAAATGGCATTTGTACTGCACTGCGTAGAGAGACCTGGTCAGAGTCCGCAGGTCCAGCTTGTAGTTGTTGATGAAACCCATGTCCTCAACCATGCCCAGGATGGCCTGTTCACCACAGAAGAAAAAAAACGCCGGGTCATTGTGTCAAACCGTGGCCATCTTTGTTGTTGTTGTTTTTTAGTTGTTTGTATTTTCAACACCAACAAGTATTTAAAAGCAAAGGATTGGGATAGACGGTGTCCGGACCACTGTCATAAATCAAGCGTAATGATAGAGGGCCTCTAGTTATGGTTTAGGAATCGGTAGAGGAGCAAGAAAAGGGAAAGAGGGGGGGGGGGCAGTAGAAAAAAGAAGGGAGAGATAGAAAGGGAAAGGAAGCAAGTGACAGGCAGTAGAAAGATGTGGTGAGATGCTCAAGTTCGGAATTAGTAAGACATAAGGGAACCAAAGTCTTAACATTAACTATTCGCGATGCAGGCAACAGAGCCCCGTGATGCTCCAGGTGTGGACACTTCATGCATCAGATTTGGCCGGTTGCTCGAGGGAGGGTAGTTCAACTGTGACCACGTTTGGCTGCAGCAGATCCAAGAGAATGTAGTTTTTTGTTTTGCTCATCGTAGGCGTGACGGCTCGGGGGCCAGCGTGCCGCACGTGTGCTCGCCAGTCTTTGATTACACTGGTCAACAAACAAAAAAATAGTTTTTTCTGGCCAGGACTTTTGCAGCTGTTTTAGACTAATTTCAGGGTGCTGATTCCATATCTGATCTCAGATTTTCTCTATCACATCTCATTTTTATGCTATCGGCATACCCCATTTTCATTGATTTTACCAGAAATTAACTCTGTCACTTATGATTGCAAGTTGTTGCGAGTCAGTGACTGCTTTAGTGTTAAAATATGGTGCTGTATTAATTCTAGATTTGAAGCTTTCGTGACTGCAAGGATTCATATTCTTAGGTTTTTGACTTTACTTTACCGAAAAAACCTAAGAATATAGTGCTGTATTTTTAAGATAGTGTGTTTATAATATAATTTTATGTAGATATCCACATTTATTTAATATTTTTCTTCTGCAGTTTTTATTGAAAATGCAATATTTGATATCTCAAAACCCTGATGTGATAGACAAAAACTGATGCCAGATTTGGAATCAGCACCCCAAAATTACATTAAAACCGTTGGAATACCTTATGCCAGAAAAAGTGTGTTGACCAGTGTAATTAGTGGCGCCGCGGTGGTGTGAGGTTAACTACCTCGCCTGATATGCAGGAGGTCGTGGGTTCGATCCTGACCCTTACGGCTATTGAATATGCGGAGTTTGCGTGTCTCTCTCCCTTTGGTTGCGTGGATTTTTCTCCAGGTCCTACGGTTTTGTCCTCCACATGAAGAATCAATATGACGTGTTTAGACTATTTGGCTGCCAGAAATGTCCACGTGATAAGCTATGCTTTGTAATAGCCAGGTCGCTTCTGTAAAAAGAGCTAGACAGCTCAGTGGGGCCTTACTTGGTTGCAATAAAACATATTTTTTTAGTTTTAGTTTATTTTTTTGTAAAAGAAAAACGTGCCCAACGAGCTAAGCTGTTGCAGGGGAGGAGTGGGCGGGGGGAGGAAGTGAGGGCCAGCTACAGCTCTTTGTGGCGTGCGTTTACCGGCACTCCATGCCAACACCAAAGCCAGGACCGACTGGCGGACGCGTGAAGGCAGCGGGCCTTGAGATGCATCTGAGCGGTGCCGACCAACCCTAAGCCAGCAACCGCGTGATTGGAATCCAGGGATAAAAGTCGAGCGGTGTTGTGCCAGAATGGGGTGTGTGGACATGAGAGGAGAAATCGCTCAAAAAAAAACAGAGGGCCATGTTCACTCTAATACAAGTGTCAAACAGTTGTGTGAGCACAGAGTCCAGGACACTGCCGGGAGATGTGGTAGACGCTGACCACAAATTGAAAATACAAACATACAAGAGAGTTTCAGGAAGTAAATAAAAAACTGCATAGTTAACGGGGCAATGACCCCGACACCCAAATGCAGATGTTTCCATTTGATGGCAGACCCACCGTGCGATTAAAGATACGAGTGCCCTTGCAGAGCAGCAAATAAGAAGAGCGGAGCACTTTTTTTTGTTTGCCACTGAGGTTGAAATTAAGTTGAAGAATGAGGCCACAATGTGGTGACAACTCTGATAGTCACGTGGAAAATCTTCTTGTAATGTTTTCACGATTCTTAAAGTCATTCTCTACTCACCATGCAATTTTTAACCAAAATTCCACTTAGATGACTAAATTATTAAAAGTATCTTGGCTTACTGAAACACCCTCGTACATCTTTTACTAATGAGCATGAAGGACCATATTGAGATATCATGATCTCTTTTTGCAAAGGAGACCTTGCATAATTAATGAAAAGATGAAAATAACATTACATAGCTTCAGGCTTTTCAAGTCCATGGTTTGAAACTTTTCGCTTGCTGCTGGCGTTTGGCCGCCAAACTGGCAATGCTCCTAACACTCAAAGTTCAGCCGGAGCGCATTCCCTCGAAGCGACTGGTCACCGCAACCTCATGCACTCCGCTCTGAACTTCACAAAGCTCCACGCGGAACCCCTCGGCCTGCCCCCCCCCCCCAACCGCCACCCCCCCCCCCCCACCTCTCAACTGGCGTGGCGCATGGTTCAGAAAAGATTAAATAATCATACAGTGGCGAGTCATGAAAATGTATTTTTTTGTTCTGCAAGAGAGCCGATACCATAGTATACAATGGAATGTCTCGAGGAATATCCATTTATATTTCCATTGTGCTATCGTTGGCATGTCAGCGTCAAAATATTGCAAATTACGTTTCACCACAAATTACTCGATTAGGATTGTACGCATGAATCATCACCCCCTGGCAGACTAAACGCGACTCATCCTTGTCTCTTGAATTGTCACCGAGTTAAATTTGAAACTTAATGTCACGAGGTGAAGAAAGTTACATTCTGATTCATGGTACGCAGCAGTGCCCCATGCTGTCAGAGAATAGCATTGGAAGACGATGTCATAGAAATACATTGGAAGTTAAGGCAATAGGCCGCTATACACACCAGGGACAGATATTTCATATTCCCTGCAGAGTGTTTACAACATGCCACTCAAACCAATATTTTCATTCTCAGGAGGTGTAATTTCCTGAATTAAGAAAAACACCTAATATTAATGTATATTTGGTGTGTGTGTGCAGTTTCTGGTGACTAGGTTGACACCGTAATCTCACAATTTCAGAAGCCGGTTCATATGATGAGATCATCAGGAAATGGTGCTCTTTAATCAACAATAATTCTAGAAGTGAAAATAGGTCTAGGAAGGCACGTACGGTGCAAAAGAAGTTCAATATACATCCGTAGATACAGAAAAGGAAATGCATTGATGACCCTGGAGGATTGGACTGGCAGAAGTTTTGTGGAACTTAAGACTTTGACCTGGCACGGAAGGATCCGGAGATGTATTGTAATTTACACTCCGAAAAGAGGCGATTATTATTGAGAATAAGAGCAAGTTATGAAGCAAAGTTTGAAGGGTTGGAGAGAGAGAGAGAGAGGAAGAGGCTGAAACTCGATTTCGAACCCAGGACCTCGGCAGTGCTGGCTCAGTACACTGCCGTGGCTCTCTGGTGTGCGGGCATTGCAACTTCACCGAGCCCCATGGGCCGGGTTGGTGCGCAAGCACGGGGCTGGGGGGGGGGGCTGGGGGGGGGCTGGGGGGGGGGGCTGGGTGGGGGGCAATTTCAGTCCTTGCTCCAGGGCAGGGGTCGGGCAACCAAAATAACAAGAGCTATTTCTGTTTCACATTCGGTACCAAAAATTTAATTTTCAAGAGCCGCCGCAATGCACTGTGGACGAATACGAGAACGGTGGTGGTCCTTGATGAATGACGTAACGAAGCAGCCGCTGAGAGGGCCGCTTGCCACGGCGCCGGAGCCGCAGGTTGCCTGACCCCCCCTGCTTCAGGACCCAAGCCGATCGCCCCACGCCACCCTGACAGCGGCATCGCCGTTGGCAGGAGTCACGCGGCTACCACGCACGGTTCTTATCTTATCTTCAAATAATGTATATAGCGCCAAGGCGCTTTACGCAGAATTAACAACAGTACACATGCGTGTGATGGCGGAGATGAGGTGAATGAAACAGGTGACAGGAAGTAATGGGAAAATCTGTGATGCATAAATTCGGTGAAAGCGAAAATGACGACAGTAAATGATGACGAATGCATTGAATGAATGGGGAATGAGTGAGGGTCATACAATAACAATATGAAGAGCGAAAAGTCAAGGCGGCAGATATGAGGTGGAGATTGAGGTGAACATGCGAGTGAGTTTTGAGAGCAGAACGGAAAGGGATGAGCGACGGTGACCGTTTAATGTGGAGGGGGACGTTCATTCCGGTGAAGAAGGGGGTTGAGAAGAGAAAAAGGAGCAAACGCGTCGACTGAGCACGAGGAGAAGGAACAAGGAGGAGGAGGAGGAACGGCCGTATCGTTGTCGACCGGTATACCCGCCAGCCTCGCGCCAGGGTGGCCCGCGTAGTTTACCGTAATGGTCTGGTCCTCGCCCAGGGAGCGTGGAGTGTAGGTGAACTTGGCAAAGTCTGGGTGGATGTCCGTCACCATCTGGATCCTGGAGTTGAGCACCTTGTTCATCTCCTCTGGCGACACCTGGGTTCGTGGCAGATGTAGAAGTTATAAGGCATATTATTAGCTTTTTTCGGTAAAGTCACGTAGGTAAAAAATTTTAATTTATAAAAGTAAAATAAAAAATAAAATAAAAATCACGACGTTTCGGAGGCAACACAAGTCCCCGTCTTCAGGTGGAACAGTCACAGCATGATAGCTGTATCAAGTGAGAGAAATTCCAAGAAAACCGTATTTTTATATATACTGGTTGAGGGTGGGAGGTTCGGTGCGGCTGAAGCACGCTGTTAGGAAAGAGCCTTTGTTGTGTAAACTAGGTGCGGATGATGTAAAGGTGCATGTAAAAGGGACTGAGCCTTTTTGTTATGTAGAGATGATGCGGCTAATTATATTAATTTTAATTTTTTACCTACGTGACTTTACCGAAAAAACCTAAGAATATGAATCCTTGCAGTCACGAAAGCTTCAAATCTAGAATTAAAAGGCACTCGGGCCAAACTGTTGAATCGATTATAATCCATCAATCTTTATCCTACGTGACAAAATCGCCCTCAAGCAGGCATCGGTGCACATTACAGCAGCACGGGAACGGTACAGGTGGGGCACGGAACAACAGAAATGAAAAAAAGTAACCCGTAAAAACAAAGTTTGTCACTATAAATCCTTTATATGCGTGGCATCGGTTTTATTTTATTATTCATTTCTGTTTTTCTTGACTAAGAGTTTCATTTTTATCACATTGGTATTTTAAATTAAATATGAAAAAAAAAATTCCTAAAAAGTGGAAAATTTTTGAATTTTGTTCACGAAAATAAATTGTCACGCTCAACGAGTCTGTATGCAAAATGTCAGTTCGATTGGATCACGGGAAGTGGGTTAAAAAACGACCGAAAGATTTGCACGGTCGTAAGCGCGCAAGCCAGCAAGCAAGTGAACTTAATATAAAGGATTTAAAAAGAGGCCCATCATGCCCACAGCCACGAACACCAACTGCGTAAGTTGCAACTGCGCGCAACGAATAGCATAAGAAAGGTGAGGAGTAAATAATGTGAATAAAATATCTTCTTCTTTCGTATGGCTGCTGATGCCGATGCAGAGCAACAGTTAAAAATGCACGTTCAGGTGGTCAAGCAAGATAGCCGTGTCAGGAGCAGCGGAGGTTATCGCTGTGACGTCTCCTTCGTATTGGTGGATCGGGGCATTGCATCGTTACACATTGCACGGTCTCTGTTCTAGATGACCACAGTCAATACAGCAAATCTGGCTGTGACGGTCCCACCTGATGACGGAGACTTGTGTCGTGATTTTTATTATTTTATTTACATTAATTTTAATTTCATTTTTTACCTACGTGACTTTACTGAAAAACTAAGAGCATGAATCCTTGCAGTTACGAAAGCTTCAAATCTAGAATTAATGACCACAGTCGCACCACGACTGCAGAGTTTTCCATTTGTGTATCAAGCGTCCGCATAAAAGAAATAATAAAGTAGAAAACATTTTTTTTTCCTTTTTAAGATTAATCTTCTGAGGAAAATGACTTATCTTCGAATAGCAGGGGTATAGCCTTTTTTAAATTAATCGATTACAATCCATTGTTATACCCATATGCATGCATCAGATCGTGCACGCAAGAGTCGATAATTGTAGGGTATTTTCAATTAATGTTTATTGCGTGCAATGGTCTTCCCATGAGCACCGTGCTGCCACGAGAGACCGCTACAATCACAACAAGGCGAATCAAATAATTGACTCTCGAATAGCCTTTTACAACTTCCAATCATAACACGTCACTGAGTCGCAATGGAGGCAAAACCGTGAGGACGCCTACTCAAGGAGTCTGTCAGTGAATACAGTCCCACAAAACACGGAGCGTTGGGAGTCAACGGCGATCAAACGGTCGCAACCGAATGCCAACGTTGTCCCAACGTTGGCATTCGTACTGGGGTAATTTTAGAAGATGGACATGCAGTAAATGGAAACATTAAACCCGTAAAATTAATTTGGACCATTGTCAATCCACCAATGGATGAAGGCTTCCCCACATCGTGTTTTATCATTTGGGTTGGTGAATGAGGATGAGGTCATGATCAGCTCATATTATCACTCACGACTGATTTCATCTGTGGTGGGGGAATCGAACTCGGGGGCTTCCAGGTTCATGTGGGCAGCATGCTAACCCCACTGTACGAACCGCTCCTGCCCATACTAACCATGCACGCACGCCTATTCAGACTCTCGCTGATACACACAATTATGCTGTCAATCGAGTCGTATAATTCAATCAAGTTACACATCATTCTCTTCATAATTCTTTTGATTTTCGGCCCTCAGTGGCTTCTACAGGGGCAAACAGATTGAAGAGCTGTAATTTAATTTATTCCGGACGAGATCCCCTTATCCACGTGGATGTTTTAAGCCACGCAAACCTCCCCCCCCCCCCCCGATCCACACAATTCTGCTCCACTTACCTCATCATCCTTTCACGTAGAGCGCAACAATTGGCCTTGGCTCAACAATGGGGAAGCGCATTACCCATGAACAAGGTCCTTCTCTGTGTGGGTGTAAGTGCCGTTATCACCTGGGCTCCGGCTAATTTTGTCCATAAACATTGCCTCCAATCCCACAGGCCACAGCGGAAACCCACGTCAGCAGTTGCCGCACGTCCATTGCTGATGCAATCCGTCAAGGGCAATCCAAGCTCTGCTTTGTTACATTTTTTTTGGGGGGTAAATAAAAGGCCCGGCATGTATTTCATCATTGCCGTCATAATCACCGAAAGCATCAGCGGCCTCGCTCCATCCACTGCTGGATTAAGGCCTCCAAAAGCTGTTGCGCCAATGCAACAATCTATCCGAATCGATGTTATCACTCCATTTCTATGGTGGACGTTATCTTGGGTGCGATCACTTATTGTGTGTATATTCTATTTGCTTGTTTTTTTTACCGTCTGTGTAAATAATTCATGCCGAGTCGACCTAAATGGGACAAAAATCTGGCTGAGCAAGGCACATCGCCCCATTATTTTAATCCAGCACTTATGCGAGGAAACGTTGAGTGGTTCATGTAGAGATTTGGATTCTTGAATCCGTCTGTGCAGACCTTTGAGGTTCCTCCCACATGTCACACACTCGTAAATGGAAGTGGACAAACATCCCAATGTTTGGGATGGACAAACGCACGGAAATTATTACTATCACGACTTGAACTCTCTCTGATGTTGGGCATGTCCAGAAGATCACTTCAGCTCATACGCTGTTTGCTGTCCCTCCACAGCACCTCCGATTAGCACGGTTGGCTGCATAGAGTGCGAAAGAAGTTCAACATATCCTATACATACATGCTGTATGTATAGATAGCTTCGTGCTTAATATGCTGAGCTGGCAATCCAGCAGCTGCAATGAGATATCGATTGTTGTGCAATCATACGGACCGTGGAATGAGTTGTTTATCACTGGAAATGATATGACCGCATCGCGCGAGGCGATCGCTCAATTGAGGCGGCAAATGAAAGTGTGAGCGGTCATTGTCACACGTTTAGCCATTCGAAATGGAATTATACGTTACGGGCATCGCAGACAACTCTCTGAACGTTGTCAAAAGGTACAAAACATGCATTTCCCCGAGTGAGGAATTATTATTATTTTTAAATTGACGGTTGGAGCGGTGTTGCGGTGGGTTAGGTTGCTGGGCTGTGAACCCGACGGCACGAGTTCGATCGGCAGCCATGGCAAGTATCGGTGGTGAGCGATATCTCAACCGGTAGTATTGGCGCCATTCACCAACCCGCACTGCCTAGCGTGGTGCAGTATGGTCAAATAATGCACCGTAAGACTATCCGGACATACGAGATAATTTGTTGTTCATTTATTTTTAAAAAATATATCCGGGAATAAAAAAGAATCTGTCTGCGAGTGATTGGCATGGTCGAGTTATTTTAACTCAATTCAGCTTGCGGTGCGAAAACGGCAGAAACAAGTTGCGGAGCTTGGAGCAGTCTGACTCTAACCCAGCCCTCCCTTCAATCGGGTCGTGTTCCATGGATATATAAACATCGCCGCGAAATTAAAATCCATACAATCTCTCGTGGGGCATTGAATGTGGTGTCACATTGAGCTGGTGGAAAAAGTTATCACTCGCCACCCCCCACCCCGCACCACCCCCCCCCCAAGCAGTTTCTACCAAATCAATGGCCAAGCTCTACTCTTGGCTCTGCGTGGAGGGCATTGTGCTTGAGTGCGCCGTCGTTTAGAGAGGAGAATAAGTTCTAGATTTGAAGTTTTCGTGACTGCAAGGATTCATACTCTTAGGTTTTTTCGGTAAAGTCACGTAGGTGAAAAATAAATAATAAAAATAATAGAAATAATAGAAATAATAATAGAAATAAAAATTCTAAATCACGACGTTTCGGAGGCAACACAAAAGTCTCCGTCATCAGGTGGGACCGTCACAGCCAGATTTACTGTAAATTTACTGTAGATTTGCCTCACTGGTTACAGTAAATCTAGCTGTGACGGTCCCACCTGATGACGGAGACTTGTGTTGCCTCCGAAACGTCGTGATTCATCATTTTATTTCTCTTATTATTTCTATTATTATTATTTTTTACCTACGTGACTTTGCCGAAAAAACCTAAGAGTATGAGGATAAGTTCCTAGGATTAAAATAATAATCTATTATTGGGTTTTTGTCCATCATTTTGATACCACCAAAAAAGGTCCCATAGATCTGCGCCTGCTCAACCCGAGCTATTCACACTTTGATGCTTGCATTGCCTTCGGACTGTTCGCCTTTTGGCGTTCTCTGGTCTAGCACCGGTGCAGAGACAAGGCCATGAAAAAGGCTGTCTTTGGTGTAGGCCAATCAGTTTTGAAGACAATGTCTATATTATCAGAGCATGCTTGCGTACATGTTTTTTTGCCACAAGTATGTATGTTTAATGCAGATTTGTTGCCTTGCAATAGGTTACCTACTTGGTAATTGGGAACAAAACTGACATCTTTTTTACAAGAGTCATGTTTGCATTGACCACAATACCTGCGGTCGGAATGCAAACAAAAAACACAGCTCTGATAATGTATGCACTGTCCTTGAAATTGATTGAGCCACACCCGAGACAGCTTTTCTTAGAGCCCATGGTGTTGGACCAGATGAAGCCAAAAGGCGCAAAAAAAGGTGTCAGTTTTGTTGCCAGATAAAAGGGTAAAAAAACAATTATCATATTTTGCTACTGGCAAAGGAGGTTCCAATGGTACCTACTTGGTGTTTGAACATCTTAACACCTGTTTTATTGTTATTATTAGAAAAGGCTGCAGCCTCTCCTTACTTTTTTTTTCATCAGCGTAAGCCCCAATTCCCATTTTTGTTCCGCTTGAATGCGAATAAAAAACCCTTTCGTTAGACGACGACAATGATGACCCAGGCGTATTGGCGCCAAGGTATGTTGAACTGCCGAGATAATGTAGGCGATGAGGGTTCATACAGCTGAGCTCCAGCTTATAGCAGCGGTCGGGAACCTATGGCTCGCGAGCCATATATGGCTTTTCCGGTGACGGCATATGGCTCCCAGACAATTTTGAGTTGAAAAAAAAAATCAGTTTGGAACTGATTTTAAAATACTTGTGATATTGCTTAATAATACTGTGTCATTTTAAAGTAAACAGAAATTAGTTTTGAAGATAACATTTCTCGGGTCACGGGTCCCGTGACCAGAAGTCGCATTAAAAGTAAGACATTTAATTTATTATACGTTAAAAATACTATATGGCTGTCAATGAAATATATTTAGAAATATTTGGCTTTTATGGCTCTCCCAGTCAAAAAGGTTCCCGACCCCTGGCTTATAGGCTGCGTGGGTGCACACACATCAACCGCTCACGCCAACACGTGCGCGTCTGTGTGTGTACAAGGCATGCAACGACTTGCCTGCCGGGTTATTTGATGAATTGTCACAACCGTGGGTGTTGATTGATTAATTAGTTTTTAGTTTTTTTTTCCCATCCTCATTTTACTTTTTCCTTTGCATTGTTTCTCATTTGCATAGATTTGAGTGCTCGGTTAGCATAAACATATATAATTAGCGTATCATTTGCATAATGTAAAACCATTACAACAAGTCATGCTTACACCACGGTTTGATGGGTGTATGACGGGCATGATAATCGAATTTTTTTTAAATCAACGAATCGATGCAAGAATTGCTGTCCCTGTGACCAAATCGCCTAACAAGTATAACCCGTAAAAACAAAGTTTTTCACTATAAATCCTTTATATGCGTGACGGCTAGAGTCCTCTCGTCCTCTGGCTTGAGATGGCTGCCACCTATGGGTCAGATGATTGTCTGCCAGTATTAAGCAATTGGTAATTAAATATTTAATTTGTTTTCCGTAAACAGTGTAAAATTTTGGAGAAAAAAATTTCACGAACATTAATTGTCTCGCACAACGAGTCTGTATGCAAAATGTCAGCTCGATTGGATCACGGGAAGTGGGTTAAAAAACGACCGAAAGATTTGCACGGTCGTAAGCAAGCAAGCAAGCACGCAAGCACGCAAGCAAGCAAGCGAACTTAATATAAAGGATTTAAAAATCACCCGCTATGCGCTCCATCTCGTGAGCGCTCAGAAGCTCAGCAGCGTTTTAAGCCTGGACACCGATTGGATCGATGAGAAATGTGACCAAAACAACACGTGTCGTCGGCTGTCGCGGCGCCACGGTCGTCAGCCGAGGGCGGTGCAGCAATAACCGTTGCGCTGCACTGGCCAGAATGGTGGAATGTGTCAACCCACGCGACGTGGGGAGAGGGCCTTCCTCTCGCAGGGGAATTACACCGGGGCTGGACGCGTGTGTCACTAATCTACACATTCTTGCCGCCCTTAATGCAAACGCCGCTCAGCCAGCGGTGTGCAAAGACGCAACCTCGTGATGGTGCCGTCATTTCATTCCGTCCATCAATCGAACGCATGCTACATCTGCCTAGATGAACATTCTTGAGATTTGTCGTCCGACGCATTGGCGTTTCTCTCGAAATCCCATGCGGTGCAAGCGTATAGTTCTACACCGCCCTGAGTGGGTTGCCGGCTTATGCGGAGTCACTAAATGCGCGACAAATTATACAAATATGTGTCGACGATGACAGTGGCTCCAAACATGGGCAGCTTATAGCTGCACCACAAAAAGGAAAAAAAAACCCTAACACGTTCATCAATAACAGTGGCCTTAAATGGAAAAAAAACAACTCTAAAAGGTGACGTTTCAGGCAATGGCTTCTTCCCCATAGCACACAGAGGTCAGAGAGATACGTTGAATACGAGTTGGAGACTGATAAGAATTAAATGAGTAAAAAAATTCCGATTATCAGTTTCAAATTGCCATGTGAATAGTTACCAATTATTATTGTCATAGTCTACATACGTACCGTATAGTGTACATGTTGTTTCATGATAAAGGATATTATCATTTTATGTTGTGTACAGCCATACGTGTCTACACTAACAAAGACACACATACACGCATATGAATTGTTGATATGAGCGCTTGGGTAGTGAATAGGTCCTGATATTGCTTTGTTACCCCAGTGGGAATATTAATATGTCTTCACGATGTAAGCGATGATCAATGGCTATGTTAATTGGAATCAGCGTAGGCTATTATATTCTGTAGAAGTACAGTGTACATATTATAATTCAGGAGATTATTTTATTATTATTATTTTACATAAGCACAGCGTGTTTCTGTTATCGTATTATGAAGGTCACGAGTTTGTTATCATAGATTTATAATTAAACACAAGTAAAACATATGTTATTGCATTTATGGAGGTTATGATTTTATAATTGTTTTTACAGCATACACTTTATCATAGAATGGAGCTTATTGTAGTATTATTTCAATTCACAGATTTGCAGTGTATATGTCATTGTAATATAGAGTGTATTATAATTATTTAATTATGATTATAATTTATAATTCTACGAATGTGTATGTGACGTAGAATTATGGAGCATGTGGGGAGCGGTGGTGCAACAGTTAGGGCGCTGCGCTACGAACTCGGAATCCCGATTTAGATTCCCGCTCACGGCCAACATCCAGTGACGTGATTAGCTGAACCGGTCCGGGGCATCTCCTAGTTTGACTCGGCTTCAAATGAGTAGCCTGATGCAATGTGTAAACATGGGCATGATGCTGGCCACCCAACCCCTCGTGTTTCCATGCCGGCCTTCGTAAGTGCTCTCTAAAAGCACTTGCCCCAACGGTGTGTTAAGGATATAGGGTACATCTTTGTATTTGGAGCATATGGAGCCTATTCAGTAGACCTGTTTCATAAGCTACGCATCATCGCGCGTGACGGCTTGCGGAGCGCGAGCGAGCCACGCGTTGTGTTCTCAGGACCCCTTCGATGTAGCAGCACACCTACCTTCATGTGGTACATCATCATCTCATTGGAGAGCTGGCTCCGCTGCTGTGCCTCTGCCACCTTCTTGTACAGCAGTGACTGGGGACAGAGAGAGATAGAGAGAGTGGGATGGATAAAGGGGGGGTGGGGGGAAGAGTGAGAGACGGTGGTGAGAACCCAGAAAACTGGGCAACTCCACAAGAGGTCTCGTGTGACGGTCAGGGCAACCTCGTTACGGGCGATCTCGCTTTGCCAAGATACATTTCAGTCCTGACGCACGGGCTTTGTGAAACCGCCGAAATTCTCAAAATACCCAAAAGTCCGGCGGGCGACACTCAAGCAAACCTCCCGTGTTTGTGTCAGCCCCAAAGTGCTTTCGGGGAGACATGCAATATTATTATTGGTGCAAACCCCCCCCCTGAATATTTATGATTATTATTGCAGCTGCGTAATACGACCCACTTCCGGAGCACTTGAATGCTGCTTTATTAACCGCCGCATTACGCGTGTGTGTTAGCGCACAGCGGGGGAAAGAAGTCATTTAAAAGAACATAAAAAAACATTTGGTGGTCTTGCTTCAATCAATCCTTTCTCGTGGCCGGCTCGGCCAAATAAGTGGCAAGAGCTGCCATGTTTACGTCGGTGTATTGAAAATGAGAACGTGACCGAATAAGAATGCGCGTGTCGGCAGTACCGTTGGATTTTCTGGTGAATTAGTGGCAGATTACGTGCGCGGCATGAATGTGAAGTGATTGGTAACGCAATACGGGGTTACATCCACGTTCAGAACGGAAAAGAATAATTGTTTCTTAATTGGAAATGTTTTCAAATTACAGAAGTACGAATGTAAAAATTGCAACATGGAGTTAATCAGCTGAAACACGCGAGACCGTGTAAAATATAAAATGAAAACCCATAGGCCTCTGTAATCGTGAGACAAACTCAAGAGTCATTTGCAATGTCAACATATTTCAGAAGCCTGACTTTTTGTAGCAATTTATGATATTTCTGCATTAAAATATCGAATGGGGGAAAATGTGATATTTCATAGATTAATAATGTCTCATCTGTATTGTACAACAAAAAAAAGATTCCGCAGAGTGTAACAGGATATGGGATATCCATCGATGCCTGTGTTTGCTCGGTGGTGTGTAATGTTTTTATACAAGCAAGTGTGGGCCAGCTTGATTTATTGCCAACACGGCTCGCGTAAATAAATATAAAACATCAACAAAAAGCACATGATGTGTCAACGCCGTAAATAAAACGTGCACAATTTGACAATGAACAATCGTGGCACCGATCACCCCTCTTCACGACGGTGCCAATGCATCCACCCGCCTTTACACAAAAAAAAAACTTCCATACATCATCGCGGTAAAAAAAAAAATCTGAGCCGCTGAGCGCGCCATCGGCCACTAAGAGCTCCGAGCCGGCTGAGGGCCCATGCGCCCACGACATTTCAAAGCCATCATCAGGATCCTACGGAGACTCGAAAAATGCTGATGTAATCGCACTGCAGGAACGATAATGGGGGGGGGGGAGGGGTGTGAAAAATGGGAGTTTTGTTTGGTCCGGCGTCTGCAAATTTATCAAAAAAAATCCCATTAGACTGTAATGTGCAGTGTTTAAAACATTGAAATGGTTAGCTCATATTTCTTTCGGTAAAGTCACGTAGATAGAACATTTTGAATAAAAAAGAAAGTGAATAAAACATAAGGAAAATAAAAAAAACACTAATGTAGACTATAGCCTGGTTCTTAAGTTTGGTGTGTGTACTGGTAGTCTATAATGTAGACTGTAGCAATGGTTATTAAGCTGGGTGAGTGTACTGGCAGTCTATGATGTAGACTATAGCCTGGTTCTTTGAGGGCAGTGGTGTGACACGCAATTTATATCCTTTCATCACATGTATTTTTGCAACAATCGCAGGTTTATATGGAAGTACGTTACATATGAGGTTGTGGAGAGACAGCAGAGTTTAATTCAAGTGCGTTCCCATTGTATTATTGAAATACTATTAATGGTTTATGTTACTAACGAGACAATCATTTGCCCTCTCACTGCTGGACTCCAACGAAGAAGAGGGGCCCTCAAAAACCCCTCTCAGAGGGCATTTGCCCTCCTCTTCCACGCTAGCCAGACGTCTCGGAGAGAGGTGGGGGGAGTACCCACACTTTACCCCACAGTGTACGCAAACCAGCTTGACCAGCTGTGATAAACCCATTCACACTGCTGCGTGGGTGGGATTCAAGAGACTTGCTCACATCATTGAAACTTCCGCGACGCGCGAGGTCGAATCGAACCGGCGATCAGGACCGTCCATAAGGGGGTGTCGTGGCTCAGGCCAAATCCCCCCCCCTCCCGACTGTGGGTCCCACCGACACCATCAAACTAATCCAGAAGTATTACATCCGCCCCCCAAAGCGCGGGGCCCCGCGGCGGTCGTACCCTCGGGGACGGCTCTGCCACGCGACCTCTCGATGGTAAGGTCGGTGCGCCGCCAACCGCTACGACGGGGCAGCATCCGCCCCTTTTGTTCACGATCGTCATTTGTTTGCGACACCGAAACGGAAGGGCTCCTCGTGCACATTCGGGGCCTTTCGGCTGTAGGAGTCCAACTCAAATCCAACCCCGCGAACGGGGCCCACTGCGCGTCTTGTGATTGTCTCCTAGCCCGGAGGGGGTCCGTTCCACCAGTGGGAGTCGATTCAGACATGGGTTCATAGCGAGAGCCGAGCAGTGGCAGCAGCTGAGAGCGATAAGCACCAAAAAAAACGCCCCCTTTTTAAATTACACTTTCCTTCTAGAATCTATCATCTCGCGACGCCGGTATGGAGTATGCACACTGTTGCTCCCTCCGGGGCGAGCAGCGGTGTGTGCCACAGCGATTGGTGTAGGAACAGAAAATGAGAGACTCTTCCTCTGGCTCTGACCAAATGCCTCTTCTTGTTCGAAGTGAATAAATAAATGCAAAGTCTACTGTTGAGGCAAAACGATTCACTCTCCCAGCGATTTGGGGAATTTGCCAGAAATTAAGGGTTGCGCAGTTATTCAAAATTAGACAAATTATTTTCTCATTGTGGTAAATGTAGCGGCCACCAGTGGCTGTGGGGAGGAGGGGGGGGGGTGGTCGTTTTTAACTCCTTACGTGGAACATGCGTGAGTTGAACACAACTCATTCTTTCACGTGTGAATTGATGCCTGCATCGATGCACTTAAGAATCGACATCGTGGTGCAGCTCGGCGAGCAGAGTTTGATTCCTGGTCACATCTGAACTTCTCAAAGCCTAAAACCTTCACTGAAATTTTTTAAAGCTAAAGTGAATGCCAAAATGTTTTTGAAAGCTTCCAGGGGTCTTCAACAGCACACAACAACAGCTCTTTCGAGCGAAGGCTCCCCTCCGCCAACACAGTGACATG
Organism: Lethenteron reissneri; assembly: GCF_015708825.2. Taxonomy (NCBI): domain Eukaryota; kingdom Metazoa; phylum Chordata; class Hyperoartia; order Petromyzontiformes; family Petromyzontidae; genus Lethenteron; species Lethenteron reissneri. The sequence goes on from NC_083794.1 coordinate 9,825,451, forward strand.
GAGCAGGAAATTGCAGGGCTGCACCTGTTTCGCGGTTCAAGTTTTGCGCACGTATCGCAGGTGGTAGCTGACGGAAGGAAACGTGCATCTCGCGATGGCTTCTTTGCGCACTCACGTTGGCGATGCTGATGCCGCAGTAGATGGAGAAAGCCGTTGCCAGGTCCTCGTCAAACTTGGAGAACCACGGCCCGTTGATCTTGTTGCAGAGCTCCGCAACCCCGATCACTTCTGGTGGCATGGCAAGCGACAACGAGGAGGGAGGCATGGGAAACAGGGAGGGTGGGAAGAGAGTGAGACTGGAGTGCAGCATGGAGCGGTTAATTGGGGGGGGGGGGGGGGGTGGGAATAAACGGAGGCAATTGAAGAGGGGCCCAGGCATTAAGCTATTCGTCACTTTTAATTTGAGCAGGAAAGGCCCACAGCTATATAGCACTTTGTCAGAAGTCACCTGATGCATTGAAGTGGCTTATCATGTGGACATTTATAGCAGCCAAATACCGTAAACGCACATCGATTCTAAATGTGGAGGGAAAAACCGGAGGACCCGGAGAAAAATCCACACCACCACGGGGAGCACATGCAAACTCCATATATACAGGCATCAGGGTCGGGATCGAACCCATGCCCTCCTACATACCAGATGAGGTAGTTAATATCTCACCACCGAGATGGAGAGATGACAGGGATAAACTCAGCTCACACATGCTTGTACCCTGACTTTCTTGAAATTCTTCCTGCCCCATAGCACAGGATGGGCAATACAAAAAAACCCGCACAATCTTCGGATTACTGGAGCAGGTGCATTGGCGGAGCACTTGGTCGAGTGCAGTGTTTCTCTGCTTTCATCCTCGACCGATCCTCCAACTGAGAGCCAGATCAGCGGTGAGCTTCATGTCATGCCGAGGATTGCAAAGCTTGGGAGATGAAGCTTTCGTTTTCGCGACGGGAGCTTGCGAGGTACGTGGGCAGCAAGTCTGGCATTGAACGGAGACCACTCGCAAGCGTGCAGGAACTTACGAGACAGCCGTATGAAACACATCATGATGCAAGTACTCACTTAAGGTAGTTATACCGGAACATATGGTGATGGCATGAGGCAAACTAAGCACAAGCACAGGGCCCCAACTAGCTCAAGGGGGGCTTGGATTGAAGATTTGAAAAAACGGGAGAACCAAAGATCTAAATAAAATTTTAAAAGCTCTAATTCCATTACCACGTGTAAAGTAATTAGAATTAATGTATCCCATTAAATAATAATTCAAATGTAATTAAGTTACGCTGTTTGCCTCGCGTAGAATGTTTATGGTTACTTAACACGTATAAAAAATAATGAGTGCTTAGCTCCCCCAATGGGTTAGCACCGCCAGTGGGTTTGTCGGGTAACTGTGCATATAGCTGATATGGTGTCATATGTGAAAGCATAACAACGGAAATGCAAAATGCGGAGATGGGAACTTTTAGAAATGGCAGAGAAACATAAAGAAGAACCTATGAATTAATGAGAAATTTCTAATTTATTTCAGAGACATATTGTCTCTACTCTTTGGGACTTACGGTAAAGTCACGTGACTTTCGGTAAAGTCACGTGACTTTACCGAAAGAACCAAAGAGTATGGATTCCTGCAATCAAGAAAGATTCAATCAAGACATATTGTCTGTTTAACATGTAGGCTTTCGTGACCAATATCATCCAGAATACAAGGTTTTTTGGGTTAGATCGCATAAATATATAAATGTGGCGTTAAACCCGCCACCACCCGACACAGCCAACTAGTAAGGGTTGTCACGTAAACAGAACGTGCCAATTCGTTGGTGATACAGCACACAGATTTGGCTGTCGCCTGATGAAGCTAGTTGTAATTACTGGTGAAACGTCGTACTCAGATTGTAATTGATGTGGCTTGGCTCTCCAACACACCGGTGTGCTGTACTAGTACACTACACTATACACTACACTATACACTACACTACTATACACTAGTGCTGTACTAGTATACTACACTATACACTACACTATACACTATACTATACACTACACTACTATACACTACACTATACACTACACTATACACTACACTACTATACACTAGTGCTGTACTAGTATACTACACTATACACTACACTATACACTACACTATACACTACTATACACTACACTATACACTACACACTAGTGCTGTACTAGTGACGAATTGGCCACGTTCTGTTTACGTGACAACCCTTACTAGTTGGCTGTGTTGGGTGGTGGCGGGTTAAACGACACATTTATATATTTACGCGATCTGACCACAAAAAAAAATCTGTCTCATGGATCGTATTGTCTGTTAGGAGGAGTGGACTGTGGCAGGAGACACGGCTAAAAGCGATGATGGCCAATTGAATAAGACAAGTGACAAAATGGCGTCGTCCTCACTCAGCGATGGCATCAGCTCGTGAGCACGAGCAAACTGATCATGGCGTCGCGCATCCACAATTAAGCGGCGACGACGCACGCAACCCCTTCACCTAGTAGCGGATTAACAACGGCCGTTGATGACACTAACGCTGCTGCTGCTGCTGACAAAAAATGGAGGGCTGAAAACACAGGGGCAGATATTGCAGCAGAAGCGCTGCGACCCCACCTCCCCCTCCTGGCCCCCACACTGAGCACACACCCGCAGCGCACACACGCAGTGTCCTGACGGGGGATCGCCTGGCACAACGGGGTTTTAATCCAAAGGGTCCCTAGGAGGAAAGTTCCACGGTTTCCCGGTGCCGGGAGATTGACCGACCCTCACAGGACAGGTTACATTGCGGTGTCCCTGAGTTGGCTTAATATTGTATGGGCGCAAAAAGGTTCACCGGGCCAGCCGCATTGAGTCATTCACGACATCGGGAGGGGCTGGGGTAGAATATTAAGCGAGAAGGGCAGACCATGAGGTCAGGGGATCGCAGCGGCACGACCTCCCCTGACCCCAATACTGAATACACACTCGCAGGGTGTGTATTCGCCAGCCGGGGTCATTCCGGATTAACAAGGGTGAGTAATACATTAAGGAGTACGGACAGACAGATAATGGGTTGCAGAAGCACCCGCCGCAACGCTCCATGTAAGGAAAAAAAAACCGGCTGTAATCACAGGTAGGCGCACAATTGGCTGCGTGGGACAAAACGACCCAAGGCTATTGAAGTCATGGGGATAAAAGGGGAGCCTGAGGATGTTCAAGAAGGACTCGTCTTCAACATCTTGGTTGCCAAGACTCACCCCCTTCCGTCCTGCCTACTCGAGCCACTCGCAGCATCCGTGTGATGACAGCGAATGCTGCTACGAGGCAGTGATAGGCAAGGTTTTTTTTGTCCTCTGCCTCTCACAGTGTCCGTGTGACGCCGTGAGTACAGCTTCGAGGTACGTGGTTGGGCGTTTGAGTGACTGGGGACTGAGGCAGCAGTAGGCTGGGCTCTTCTCTCGAAATATTCTCCCAGGTAGTGCGTAGTTGCGCCGAGAATAAAAGTTCGCACAGAGCATAGGCGTGGTGTCTGTGATTTCTGTGTGGAGCGACTGCGTGGGGGAACACGCGCGGCGAGGATGAACGCGGAGCCACAGCATGTGCGCGCGTTAAGAGGTAATCGCCCGCAGGCACGAGCACGTTCGTGCCCCCCTGTGTTAGCGATGTGCACGGGCGTTTGGTATAACTCCGTGTGGCTCCAAAGCCAGCAGCACGAGGATGTCCCTCAGAGAGGGCGCTAGCGTGGGGGGCCCCCGTCGCTCGGTTGGCGGGGGTCCAGGGGTAGCCAAACCCACGTGGAGGAGGAGGGAGCGGAACGGGCGGACATAGCGCACCACCTGGCTGGTGAGGGCGGTGGGGTGGACGTCAGGCCTCACCACTAGCTGTTGTCTCCTGGCGCTGCGCAGATTCACAGGCAAGGAAACCCACCGATGGCGACAAAGAAAGGACCCGAAAAACCCATCAAGATGCTGCACCGGCACGCAGCCCTCGATTTCGCACCTCCGATTAGCACGGTTGGCTATGTACAGCGTGAAACAAGTTCAACGTGCACACGTACACGCACGCACGCGTACGGCGCAGGCTGCGGAACGAGCAGCTTACTTAACGTCTCGCTTGAATCAAGCGGAGATTGCTCGCGCCCCGACGGCAAAAACGTAAAGGGCGGAAGACGCGCTCGTCAATCGCTCCGAGTTCGCGCATTCGGGTAAAAATAGATCAATTAAGAAGTGCTTCCGGTGAGAAGAGGACAGTTCATCAGCGTTTCTCGTCTTAAGACGAGGGGGGCGCTGGGTTTCTAGGCATCGTACATTCCCCGGCACAGTGGCAGCTAAGCCGGTGTTGACGGTGCGACGGTGGACAACCTGCACTGCCTGCGACGGTCCATTTACAAAACCTGCCTGGCACACTGCGCACGATCGTTTCCGCGAGAACGCAATGAGCCGAAGGAACCCCCTGCGTTAACAATTCGATGTGTTTAATGGCCATGAAAGAATTTCACACAGCGGGGGGAGTAGGGGGAAGGGGAGGGGAATTTCGTTCGAACAATCCCCAACGGCCCGTACCGTGATGCGGGTAGGGCCCTCATCCAGCAACGTACCGACAGAGAGGGCTGTGCACGTGCACAGCAAATCACCACCACAACCCCAGTGAGATGATTGTTTCACGATTCAGGGCCACAGTCATAGCCGGTGCTTGGGGGGAGGGTGGGGGGAGGGAGGCCGCGTGCTGATCCGAGCCCCTCACCACCAATGTCCCTTTGGCACCACCCAATTTGGAGTGTTGTTACATCGCGAGGTCGCGGGAGATGGCCGCGGCTTGTCAAAGGCTTCCATTCAGCAGTAGATGGAACATGGCCGACGATGATGACGACGATTCACGATCAATCTAGCTGCGGTCAAACGGGGGCGTCAGGGTAGTGACATTATCGTATCCGGCCATCACGTCCTCTCACACCCGCCCCTGTTGCTCTTCCTCCACCGCCATAACTCTAAAACGCAACAATAAAAGCTCGTAACCTCCGACTGCACAATTTCGCACAGAGAAACCGACTCGAGTCTCGCAGCGGTGGCGAGACATCCATCATGTTGTCACAGCAGCGCAGAGTGCAGCGCAACCCAAACGAGCGAGCGTGCATCACCACCGATTAATCTCGGCCACCTTGCGGGGGCCGGCCTGCGAGGTGTCTGCCTTGAAGCACGCGATGGGGAGACGTGGACATTAATATTAATGGTCTTCACAGGAGAACAGCTGGCACGAAAGGTGGGCAGAATGTACAATAATGCTTGTTCGCAATGAGGCCCAGCAACTGACTGGAATGGTTACGAGGTTGTTTTGGGATAAATTGGCGAAGAGCTCGCGCTGTAATTGTGCATCATCATCATCGTCGTCAAAGAGGTTGTTTACTCCAATACCCTCCATGCACTCGCCTACCGCTCTGCCTCTCATATCACTCGACTCAACTCCCCTCCATGCACTCTCATATCTGTCTCCTCTCATCTCACACTCGCCTCATATACTCTCCTACCTATCTCTCATGCACCTCTAACCCCTCCCCAGAGCACTCTCACCTCCAGCGACCGAGGATTTCCATTCAAAGCAACCGGTCAACCTTGGCTCAGTGGGAAGTCGTTCATACCACGGGCCAGAAAGAGCTACCACTCCGTATATATAATGGTTGGAGAGGGGAAGGGCCAACCATTATATATACAGAGTGGTAGCTCTTGTAATCTCTCATTTACTTGATACAGCTGTCGTGGCTCTGACGGTTCCACCTGAAGACGGAAGCTTGTGTTGCCTCCGAAACGTCGTGATTTTTATTTTATTTTACTTTTATTAATTTAAATTTTTTACCTACGTGACTTTACCGAAAAAACCTAAGAATTTGAATCCTTGCAGTCACGAAAGCCTCAAATCTAGAATTGCCGCTAACATGTCACTGCACTTCAGCATGGTGTTGTCCAGGAGGCTAGCATTGATCCGGTCACAGAGCAAGCAGGGTTGATAGTTGGTGCTGTGGCTTGGTCTACAGAGGAAAGCAATTGCTCACGTTACCTTTAAATGTATTTCAAGATGCATTTAAAGCAACAAGGCTAATTTAAAGGAAAATGATTCCAGGGTTTGTTTTTACGTCACTGGAAGGAAATGACGATTGATACTGTTGGCCACTGACGTACTTCAGGGAAAATAAAAGTGTATTATTTTGGACTAACCTGTTATTGACCATTTATAAAATTCTATGATAAATACATTTATCCAATTTGCAAACCATAAAAAATTGTTGCCATTACCTGATCAATAATGAAATGTGAGTATGATAATTGGTTTTTTACCCTTCTATCTGGCAACAAAACTGAAACCAATTATCATATTTTTACTGGCAAATGAGGTTCCCATAGTAAATGTGAGAATTTTTTTTTTAAACTAAACAATTGAACTTCACACTTATCACATTCAAGCAGCAAAGCAAAAACCGATAAGGGTATCCTTGCGTGAACACTGCTTGATAAATATTGGTCTGGAAACACAATCGGCTGATAAGCTGAGAACAATAATGTCGCTGAAATGCAGAGGCACCAAACGGAATGTTGCTTTGTATATATATATATATATGCGAACAGGGGACACGTCAGGCCAAACTCGTTGGTGAATTGGTCTCCGAAACACATTATCGGTGTGCCATCTGAAGAGCCGTGTTTGGGAAACCACCGGGGATTTTGTCCTGGCCGCAAAAATTAGCAGCCGGCAATTTCCAAAACGTTTTCCCCCCCCATTCACCTCGACAACTATTTGGGCTAACTAATTCCACCCGCCGGAATTTTCGTGCAAAAATTAATGACTGTATTTTCCTCAGCATTAAGAGGCCCCGACCGATGTTTGTGACGTGGGCGAATTAAGCTAAGTGGCTGGTTTTTTTTGTTCAAACATCTGTTTGCAACTTTAGTTGCACGGCGATTAAATCATAACGAAGGAATTTACGGTTGTACAATTATGCCGATTTCAAATTAAACTTTGTTCATTATCCCCCCCCCCCGCCCCCCTCCCTCATTACGCGAGTGGAAACTTCAGGGGCAACATTTTCAGTTTCAAAATTTCACTTTGCCATCGGAGCACCAAGAGGATGACGCTGAGAAGCGCTGCCGACAAATCTCCCGTGCTCACGAGACCCAGTTGGCATGGTAACACCATCTCCAAGCTCTTCCGTTGTGTGAGCATCAACAGGTCAAACGAGAGGGAAGAATTATAGTGACAAATGGATGCGAAACATCCCAATGCGACTTAACAGGAAGTAAAGTGCCTCGCAACAAACAAAACTCTTGCTTGTTGCGAAACCTAACTTGTTCCTACACTTGCAAGCAATACTTATTATTCATCAGCATAGAAATGTTATACAAGAAAATACCGCGCCTGATAAACTTGTTCGTAGGTTTGGTTTATATAAAAAAAAAAATTTCAAGTATACGGCGATCGTCATAATGAACCTTATGGCGGGATTCTGGGTCCCCGAATAAACCGAAAAAAAAATTCGTATTATTTTTATTCTTTTTTGTTATTCTTTTTTCTATCTACGTGACTTTACTAAAAGACCCAAAGAATATAAAACTTTTAAACTTTGATTAGCGCATCGTGTAGAGCTCGTCGAGAGGAATAGATTGCCATATCGTTCGCCTTCAAAATACATAAAATGACGTCGCAACGCCATAAGGTTCATCATTTAAGCATCATGTCAAGAGGATACATTTCCAATTGGAGTGCTTTCAGTGAGACAGACATTACAATTACCAAACTATTTTTAAGTCACTTGTCTAGATATCTTGATCAAACTTGAGGAACACTTCTTACTATATGTTCCCTGCAAACAGTTTATTGTTTTTGCAAGTCAACAAGCCGAACTGTTTAATTCGCAGAACTGCAATGGCTTTAAATAAGTTAAAAATAGAATTTCACGTTACATTTTTTTCTTGCACTTTCAATTTCAACCAGGCTGAAACCAAATTGTAACCGAGAAACTGCCCAGATTCGAACCCAGGCATCTTCGCCACGCCGGCTGACCACTATAACCAGAAACTATCCTCTCGAGCCACTTGGCCAGACCGTAAAAAATAAAAAAAAACTTCACCACTGCTTAAAGTAGCAGCTTCCATATTACTTCTGATGTGCCAAGTGACAGGGGAATTAGAGACGCAAAGAGCTGACAAAATAAGTTATCTGCTTTATAAGCAGCCAATTACGTCCGCAAACTGTTTACACTGGCTGCTGATGGACTGTTTACAAAATGACCCTGTTCCACGGACCGTCGAGTGGGGAATTTGGCTCACCTATGATGAGCACAATTTTTGCCGACAGCTTTTCCTCGTGACGTCAATGGATAGAACGCTCAGCCCTTGTTGCCGGGCGGCTGTGGAATAGAGTGCTACCGGAAAACACTCGAGGGTAGAAGTGGCGAGGTTCGAGGGTTCTCCAATTAAGAGTGAAAAACCAGAGAGGAGTAGCAGAGGCAACGGGATGCTAATCAACGAGCCGGCGTGCGATGCGTCTTCGAAATAACATCACGTACACCGCAGTGCTGCGTAACATACCGTTGTCTCGTATTTATAATGAGCCTCTTATTGCGGGCGGTCCCTTAAAATTTAACGAAGACATTAAGAAAATGGGAAAGAAATGCAAAAATCGCACTCCCAAACCCCCCAAAAACTGAACGGCGGTGCACAGCAACGCTGACCTGCTGCTCAAAACGTCACATGCCAGGCAGCACAGCACAGTATCGTACAGCAACTACTGCAACGATGGATTGCGCACTCCAGAATTGGCTTGCGATGGTTTCAGTGTCAGCGTTTTTTTTATTTTAATTACAAATATAATAGTAATACACACAATATAATTCTCATTACGAGCTGTACATGAGATACACCTGGTCTTCACGGAAATAATCTGGTTTTGGAAAGTAAACGGATCTACTGGGGGGCATGCCACCCCCAAATTTGGCCTACGTTTTGATAGAAGGTGCGTTGCATTTGTTGTTGGGCAGCCTCATTCATTAAAGCGATATTCAAGTTTAGCTTTTCAGATAATCTAAGCCATACATCAGAAGAAGAAGCATTTCTTAAATTATAAACCTGCAGCGTTTAGAATCACCGGTTGTTCGTCGTCCCCGCAACAGCTTCCACGTCAGCTCCATGAATCAAATAAATGCCAAGCAACTAAATAGATAATGCGGCAGATGCCATCTCTGCAGCACAGCTCTCTCATGGGACCTTTTACTGCAGTGAAGAAGAAAATGTGTACATTCTCGCAAAGAAAGTTCATGCTGAGAGGGAAGAAGCAGGTGGAGGCAGATTATGGAATTGGAATTGAAACCAGCACTATCATTTTTAAGAACCACGCAACACAAAGTGGTCAGATGGCACCAAGGTCATGGACACTGAGCTTGGCACTGTGGGAAAGCTTGAGAATAAGTTTTTCGCTTTTATCTGGCAACAAAACAGGTGTTAAGTTGTTAAAACACCAAACTAAAACCTTTTACAAGGAATCCTGTCTGCATTAACCACAATACTTGTGGTCAAAATGCAAACAAAAAACATACTCTGATAACCTTTGCATTGTCTTTGAAACTGATTGGTCCACACCAGAGACAGCTTTCTTTTGAGCCTCGTCTCAAACGGTGTTAGACCAGAGGACGCCAAAAGGCGTACAGCCCAAAGACAATGCACTATCAGAGTAATGAGAGATCGGGGCAAGCATCTACATCATGGGACCTCCTCTTTGCCAGTACCAAAATATGAGAATAAAATTTCGATTTAAAGCTTTCGTGACTGCAGGGATTCATCTTCTTGGTTCTTTCGGTAAAGTCACGTAGAAGGGAAATAATAACATAATAAAAATATAATATAATAAAATAATTCTCATGACGTTTCGGCCACAACGCAAGCAGTCGTCCTCAGGTGAAGAACAGGTCTGTCGGGAACTTTACCGAAAGAACCAAGAAGATGATATGAGAATAAGTTGACCCCTTTTTAAATCCTTTATATTAAGTTCGCTTGCTTGCTTGCGTGCTTGCGTGCTTGCTTACGACCGTGCAAATCTTTCGGTCGTTTTTTAACCCACTTCCCGTGATCCAATCGAGCTGACATTTTGCACACAGACTCGTTGTGCGAGACAATTAATGTTCGTGGAAATTTTTTTCCAAAATTTTACACTGTTTAGGGAAAACAAATTTAATATTTAATTACCAATTGCTTAATACTGGCAGACAATCATCTGACCCATAGGTGGCAGCCATCTCAAGCCAGAGGACGAGAGGACTCTAGCCGCCACGCATATAAAGGATTTATAGTGAAAAACTTTGTTTTTACGGGTTATACTTATTCAATCCTTTATATTAAGTTCACTTGCTTGCTTGCTTGCGTGCAAATCTTTCGGTTGTTTTTTAACCCACTTCCCGTGATCCAATCGAGCTGACATTTTGCACACAGACTCGTTGTGCGTGACAATTTATTTTCGTGAAAAAATGTTTCCAAAATTTTCCACTTTTTAGGAAAAATTTTTTAAAGGATTTATAGTGAAAAACTTTGTTTTTACGGGTTAATTTTTATCTGGCAACAAAGCTTGGTTATGATTTGTCGTTTCAGCCACCCGTGATTACAAGCAAGGCTCTCGAGCAGCAGCTCGGCCACACCAATGACTGGGCGACAGAGCTATCGTTTAAAAACAATGTATGTATTCACTTAATTTGCTTAAATTCCAGCACCGAGGATTTAGCATGGAGGTGTTTGTATATCGTGTGACAGCGAAGTGTACACGAAAGTCACTTGAAGAAACTGTTTGGAGACAACCTTTGACAGATCTCTGCCTTTCTGTGACATACCACTGTGTGAGATTTCCAAACGAACTGTTCATCTCACGGCACAATTGGAATATGCTGGCGAATTTTTTTTACCGAGACGAAAAAATAACCACACACTACCACCGATGGATAACCCAGCCAACACGTGTTTGATATTCACATGTGTTTTTTGTGAGTGAAATGGAAAGCAAGATAAGAGTCCGAGGACAAAAAAAAATATCTGTTGATATTTGAAACTGAGTAAAGTTGGATGTACAGTGGACTTGCATATCACAAATAAACCAGCTGTAAATAACTCCGGCAGCTGGTACTCTAAAATTGGCATTATACAGGTGTATTGTGCCATTTATCACCACAGAAAGCAATTTCTTTCAGTAATAGCTTGTCCTTTCCATTTCTTAAATGCTATAAGCAAGCAGAATATCGCCACAGCTTTTATTACGTTTGAAATATTGAAATATGAATGGCAAAATGCAAAGGTTGAAAAAAAAACAGATGACGATGATGATGCCAACGATCGAATCGGCGAGCGTAAATAACGTTTGGAAGTACACAATAACATCATGCGAATATTGGCTTTTTTGCTTTTCAGACCGATTCGTGAAGCAACCGCCTCGTTGAATTCGAAGGCCACATCTCCCCTTGCACGCTCACTTCCGCCGTGACGCAAAGCGGCAGTAAAAAATAAACAATTACGTCTCCAAGCGCATAGCGAAACCGCTTGCGAGTTAATGCTTGGTAGCCACGCAATGGCTTCGGAGCAGGTGGAAGTTTACTGCCTCATTGGTTTTCGCCGTGGAACAAAGCGCAGGTGCTGGAGCGCAGATTGCGGGTCTCCGAGCAGATTTCGTGCGAAATTAAATTAAGCCACGCCACAGGTAGATGCGCAGGAACACGTCCAAAAAATGTTGGCCGCCTGCTCCACTCCCTTTTCGCGTGACCATATTTCGTCTCATAGCCGTGCGTATGTGCTTTTTGGAGAAGATAAAACTGTTCATAATATAGGTTTTTGAGTCAGATCGCGTTATTTATAAATGTGTCATAACCCTCCACCGCCCGACACGGCCAAATAGTAAAAAATGTGTCACGTTTTTCAAAGGGCAAAATAATTCACTTCTTTAGCCCACCGGTGTGCTGATTATCAGCGAAACGTCGTACTCAAATTTAAAATGCTGTTGATTCTCTCTTCAGCACATTGGTGGGCTAAAGAAGTGAATTATTTTGTCCTTTGGAAAACGTGACACATTTTTTACTATTTTGCCGTGTCGGGTGGTGGAGGGTTACGACACATTTATAAATAACGCGATCTGACTCAAAAACCTATATTATGAATAGTAATGGTCGCGAAAGCCTACGTGTTAAAGAGAAAACTGGTCTAGATTGTGTGCAATAGTGGATGGTAAAGATCGTCGTCATTCAAGAGCCGTGATCGATCCACCGCTGAATGAAAGCCTCCGCAACGTTGCTGCCTTGGCCGTACATTCTTGCGATGCCAGAACGCACCTCACCCCGGCGCACGAACCAATCTCATCGCTCCTCTTGGCAACTCTCATTCCTTTTGCTGCCACTCCATCGGCCATCACCCCTTCTAGAGACATGCCCTGTAACCTGTACTAACCCATTTACTGTTCTCATTTTGATTTGTTCTGTGATCAATGTATTCCTCTTTTTCTTGGCCTGTGGAACTTCGATCACACATCCACGCTTCTTTGTGTACTTTTCAGCTTTAGTGTCATCAGCATCCCCGTTTCCGAATCCATGTGTCATAGCAGAAAACATGCACCGATTGAAAATTATCCTATATTGGAACGTGGCGTACATGCTGTATATATGTTGCTTTGCATGATCAACTTCCAAGTTTACAAACAAACTCCGACCTGCTCTCGCTCGACTCATAATTTACTTATTTTAATCCCAGTCTAACCTCCATATTCAATAATAAAAGCTTAACACGGTCGTCAACAACACTGCCATTTGCTCGAAGGACCATTGCCTGAAAACGTATTGGTTATATATATATTTTCATGAACACCCTGTGTATGCGCTATGTATATATATGTAAAACTGTGATTTGTGTGCTGTGGGTTGGTGAAGGGAGCACATTTTGTCTCGTGTCATGCTGTGGACTTCCCGGCTGGTGTGGTTGCTGCTCTCTGGTATTGCCGCTCAGGTCTACCACGCTCGCCAGCTTTTTGCTTTGCCATGTCAATAACACTGCTGTAAAAGGAGATATATTTGATAAAATAATAAAAATAAAACATAATAAAAGAATTCTCACGACGTTTCGGCCACAACGCAAGCAGCCGTCTTCAGGAGTTTTATTTTTATTATTTTATTATTCTCCTTCTACGTGACTTTACCGAAAGAACCAAGAAGATGAATCCCTGCAGTCACGAAAGCTTTAAATCGAAAAATATATATTATAGTTGATGCTTCGGGTAATGGCCTTTCTCCATTCCCGATGTGTCACCTGTTCTAAATATATATTTTTCTGTGTAGCAGCTTACAGTGGTGCTGATGAGTGTGCTCGGTTTTGTGTTAATTCCGCGTATGCGCCACTGCCAAACAGCATCACCAACACAATTTACCCTTCCGTAATTGCCTTCGACATACTGTACACACACACACATTGTGTTTTATTTCCAGATATGTCTTTCCAAAAGTAATTATAATCGTTTTGTTCAGAGAACAAGCTGTACGCGACCGAGCTCAACATTGCAGCCTTCTCGCTGTTAAGCTATTCAATAATTTCCTGTGGGTTCATTACCATTTGTTGTTATCGTGACTATGTCACCAGAAAATCTGAAATCGTGAATACTTGATCCGTGTGCTCAAGCCCTTTGTGTCGACCAAAGCAATGCCTTTACGTAATCTTCAGTCCCATCTTCATGAACGCTCTCGATAATTTCAACATTAATTTTTTTAAACGACTGCCATCAATTTTTGTTGCCAACTCAAATGTCCTTAAAAAATATAGAAAAGAGAGGCTTAACGCCGTTTGATGCTCACTTATATTTTTATGTAAATTAATTGATAGTATGAATTAAGGTAAAGGGACAAACAACCCATTGCTTTTTTTTTTCGATTTAAAGCTTTCGTGACTGCAGGGATTCATCTTCTTGGTTCTTTCGGTAAAGTCACATATAATGGAAATAATAAAATAATAAAAAGAAAACATTTTTTATTATGTAAAATTTTATTATTTTATTATTTCCATTCTATGTATGTGACTTTACCGAAAGAACCAAGAAGATAAACCCTTGCTTATTCACTCTGTTGTTCGGCCTTTTAAATATCCATTAATCATTTCTTTATTGCTTTTGTGAACAATTTAAATGTGCGATAAGGGGTTGATGGCTCTGTAATTCTTCAAATTAGTCATATCTTCTGTTATGAATACAATAATTATTGAGGCATCGTTCCACAATTGAGCTATTTCCTTTCCCTGCAAACATGTTGTAACTAGGTCTGCTCATTTTCTGACCCAACAGCTGAATCCCGCATTCTTTGATGGTCACCGTTATTCCATCTGGTGCAGACGCTTCTTTAAAACAACAATATTCGACTGTGAAAAAGTAGTGGACACTTCTACAAGTGCGGCATCTTAGTGCATTTTATGCAACAGTTATACTGGTAGGAACCTCCTGGTTTCACCAGCCCACAGGGGATTATTGACTCCGTCTGTCCGTCGTGCAGGGAGGGGCTGGGTGGAGAAGGGGCTGGGTGGGGAGGGGCTGGGTGGGGAGGGTGGGGCTGGGTGGGGAGGGTGGGGAGGGGCTGGATGTTGAGGGTGGGGAGGGGCTGGTCACCCCGTGGTGCCTTTATAAAACTCAGCGTTTAACCTACTCACGCCGGCTTGTGCCCGCCCTCACAGTCGGGCATATTTGCGGAATACACCACGCCGCCGTTGACCCTGGCCATTTACCGAGCAACCCAACGTTCCTACCAGCTCCCTCCGCAGGAATGTGTTTTAATAGCCAAATGTTAATGGTCCAGCGGGCTATGACAAAGCCCAGCGATTGCACTTTCCCCAGTAGGCCGCCCTGTTTAACACCGCATGTGCATTTACTCTAAAGAATACACAGTCTGCTTCAGAGAAGGACGATAACGATCCATTGATGTAATTCGAAATGCGTAGGCCATTGTCTTCCAGTGTCATTGACCATACTTGTCAATTTCCACTCATCTACGAGAGTGACTGTTCAGTTGTTGAAGATGTTCAGTTGCTGAAGAAGCTCCCAGCATGTGGAGCGTCATATCGAGCGTCGTGCCAAACACACTCAGAGAGCTTCATGATCACGAACGCCTACGCGGTACTTCTACAACCGTATTGAACCAGCAGCGGCGCTCGGCCCAAGCAAACCAAAAGAAGAATCGTGAGGCACCAAGTAGACCAAGAGGTCCGCGATTCATGACCAAATTAAGGGAGCGTAAAATATCAGCTTAAAATCCAATCATAATAAACACAACAAGCTTAATCAACATAACAAAAAAGCGATTTAATCACTCTCATCTCTATCTTATCCGACTCTCCTCTCATCTCACGACATCTGTAGTTTCATTTACATTTATCGTTATTATTATCATCATCATCATCGTCACCCACGGTCAATCCACGGTTGAATAAAAGGCCTCCACAAAACTGCAGCCACCGCTCCGGATTCCGCGATGTAAACAATCCACCTACCGCCTGCACACAGACGGCCGACAACATCGCTCCATTCCCTCGGCACGTCCTCTCGGACGCATCCCTCGGCTGCCGCTCCGTCATAATCCGTGACCACCGGCCACCATCCCTTGTGTCGCGACCTGCGGCTGCCCAAGGCCCCACTCACCATCTGTCTTATCGCACTGCACCCCTTGTCCACATCTCTTCCGTCATCTCGCTCGTATTTCACGAATCGTGAAAAGGCACGTGTCGTCGTCCCACTCCGCTTCCCACCCCAAACTTAACACTTTATACTCAGCCCCCCCCCGCCCCCACTAAGGGCTCAGCTCCACCGGTGATCGTGCACAACAGCTGCCGAGGGACCGCGTGGACGAGGAGGGGAGAGGGAGCGACGCTCGGACGACCGGCGGGCGAGACGGGCACGCTCACCCTCGTTCTCGTCCTTGATGGGGAAGCAGAGGATGCTGCGCGTGCGGAATCCCGTGCTGTCGTCGACGCCGCGGTAGAACAGGGGGTGCGAGTACGCGTCCTTGATGTTGAGAACCTCCCCGGTGGTGGCCACGTGGCCCGCGATGCCCTGGTCGGCCGGGATGCGGACCTCGTAGCTCTACGAGCCGTGCACATCAAGGCGGTGGGAGGGGTGCAAAGGGGGTGGAAGAATGTCGGGAGCACGAAGTTTAGATTTCTCTCACGCGCGCGCGTGCATGCGTTTGCGTGTGCGTGATATGGGGAGCAGCGGTGTCGCTGTTAGCGCGCTGCACTATGAACCTGGCGAACCGAGTTCGATGCTTGCTTGCTCATGAACAACAACAGCGGCGAATATTTGAACCGGTCCTGGTTGAATGGGCAAACATCGCCACGAGGGAGAAAAAGGCGTCCGGGCGTGTTATTGGCCACCCACCCCTCGTGTGCTGTACCCGCCTTCGTAGGTGCTCGCTTAACAGCACTTGCCCCAACAGTTTGTTAAAGGCTACATATGGAATATTTGTCTTTGCTTTTTCTCGTGATATATGAATGCCGAGCGTGCTCATGTGGCATGCGTTCACATGGATCTGCTTGTGATCCATTTAATCATGGATATGCAGCCATCAAACCATGACTGCAAGAGTTTCAAAGGCTACCAATCCAATCCCAGATCAATATCAAGATCGGTCATTATCATCTTCAAGATCCTCCATAAACTTGCCTCCTGCCTCTCTCTTCCACACACTCTCTGCTCCAACAACCAAGGTCATCCATTGAAGCCCCCCCCCGTAAACATTGACTCATTAGGAAGTCACTCATTCTCCACTACTGTCTGGAACTGCCTTCTCCAAGTCATCTTGCATTGTCAATTACCTGGCCCTGTTCATGTCCAGGCTCAAGATTTTCCTTTAGTCATCTGACCTTAACCATCTCTGGCCATAAAATAAATACGCCTACTCTTTCTGAGCAGCACCTTGATATATGGTCACATTTAGACTTTATATATATGCATTGTACTATATTATTGTGTGATATCCAAAGCTGCCAGTGCAGGTTTTTAAACAAGCTCCTCCTCATTACCCCACCATGGTAGATATTTAAAGGGTTGTCAAATTTTCCCGTCAGCCCAATAGGAATACTAAAACAATTTTGTGGGAAAAAGACAAACAAACAGTTAAATAAATGACGCAGCAAACAACATCCTAAGCGGGATGCTCAAGACCTGAAGAAACACACCGAAGCTTTCCTGGACAAGCAATAACAGACTTGCATCGGCGGCAAGCGGCGTGTGTGCACATCTGCAGTGTGGACTTCTTGTGGGTCAACTCAACCCTAAAATTAATCAATAACACCCAGGGGTTTGTCCGCGCTTATCACTAGCGCCGAGGAAGAAAATTGGGCAATGCAACATTTTTTTCTACGTCAAAATCCAACACCCCACCCGCCGCCCCTCCCCACTAACAACATTCGCTCATTTGTCGCCGCGTTTTTTTTTACGACCACGTGCTCGTCGGGACATTTTTTTTTTTAAATCCACGTGGGCGTGCGGCGAATACTACGGCCGACGAGTAACGGCGCAGCGTGTGCTCCGGTGTCGCCGCTTTAAGAGTTGCGCGTGCGAGCAGAGCGAGCGGAGCGGGCGGGCGTGAGCGTGGGTGTTGCTTCGTGTGCGCGTGCACGCGAGCGTGCGCGAGTAGTAAGCCTTATTAAATTTAATGCAAGCCACCCCTTATGCGTGCGATAACGCGAGGCAATATCGCGTGCCGTTATGCGGCCCATATAAAAGCCCCTCCGATTGTGCGCCTGCCGATTGCGAAAGCGGACGCTCGTGCCGATGATGATGATGATGCACGCGCGCATTCGTGCGTGCACGTGTGCTCGCGTGAGCGTCTGAATGTGATGAATTGGAGTAGCCGTTACTAAGGAAACGTCCAAATGTGTGGGTACAATTAGCAAAAAAAAAAAATTCGGATTAAAAATAAATACATTAGTATTATCGCTGCCACTTATGATAATACGTTCATTATTTATTAAACTGGCCACTTGCGCCAGTTCGCATGTTTTACCAATTACATCGCCGTCAGCCTTGGCAACACGGGTGCCTCCGAGGTGAACCCATCGCGGCATCTTGCGAGTTTGTTGCCCGCAGCAGAATCGTTCGCGTGGATTCCTGCATCGCTTCGAGGAAACCGGCGTCTGAGTATCGCAATTCAATTATCGTAATTGTCATCATCATCATAACCATCCATGCTTTATCCACGGCTAGATGAAGGCCTTCCCCGAGCCGTCGCCCTCCCTCAGGGTCACACAAGTATATGTAGGGTCCTCGCGCAAAGCCTTATCTCACTCCTCCATCCCAGTGGCATGTCCTTCTCAGTGTGGTCCATCGTTTGGCTTAGATTCCGATTATCGTCTCGAACACCGGCCACTCTCCTTTCAAGCCACATGTCCTGCTCAAGCCAAATCCCTACATCGCCTGCATTTCGATGCATGCACTCTCCACTTTATACCGTGACATGGGGTTAAACTAAACTTTTTTTTTTTTACCAGCTAAGGCCCACTGAGCTATATACGCTCTTTTTTTTAGAAGCGACCTGGCCACAAATGATAGCTCAACGAAGTGGCTTAGCATACGGTAATTTATAGCAGCCAATTACTCTTAACGCACGATGATTCTAAATGTCGAGAGCAAAAACTGGAGGACCTGGAGAAAAATCCACGCGACCACGGGGAGAACACGCAAACTCCACGCGTGAATATCAACGTGTCGTTAACCCACCACCACCCGACACAGTTAATCAGTAAGGTTTGTCACGTGAACAAAACGTGAAAATTAGTTAGTACTTCAGCACCCCGGTGTGTTGGAGAGTAAACCCACAACATGTCTAATTTGGCTGTGTTGGGTGGTGGTGGGTGGTGGTGGATTTTAGAAGGGACTTGACCACAAATGATAGCTCAACAAAGTGGCTTGTCACGTGGAAATTTAAAGCAACCAAATACTCTAAACGCACGTTGATTATTAATATGGAGAGAAAAAACGGAGGACCTGGAGACACATCCACGTGACCATGGGGAGAGAGACATGCAAACTCCAAATATATAGGCATCAGGGTCGGGATCGAACCCACAATCTCCTGTATACCAGGCGAGGTAGTTAACATCTCGCCACCTGTGATACCCTATTAAATTGAAAATACATGGTTTATCTTTTTCTGTTGACGCAGCATTACTGAGGCTCGAAAAAGTCTGTATTTAGTCATCGTGGGTAGTGCTGTTTAAGTCTGCCTGCATGTTTAGGCATTTCAATAACGATTTAAGTGCCAACGTTAATTCTTAACAATTTTCAACATATGTTAATTTTGAACGTGTGTATTCGTTTACGAATTCATTTATTGACGCATGTGTTGATTTTATTTGTTTTTATTATATGAAGTGGAATGGTGGTACGATGGCTTGAGAAGCCATGCATCCGGTCATTTGAATTCAACATCAGTAGCGAGTGATTACCCCATCAGTGAATTGTCCTCCCCTCTCTGCACGCAATACTAAAACCTCGCCAATCGCCACTCAGTGTAACGGTGACGTCCCCACGATGCCTGTGCGAGGCCAGGTGCACTTTGAGGGCACGTGAAGTGTCGTCACGTGGCCTAGACCGCACACTGACCAGCATGGGTGAAGTAAGTTCAAATAAACTCCATGACTGAAAGATCTCATGAGGATTATTTACTGCAGAGAGTTTACAATAGGAACAAGTGCCTGTGTCGTCTCATCTCTCTCTCTCTCAAAATCTCACACTGAACTTCTAATTTAGCAATCTTTGGAAGAACGTAATCGACCAGGCTATGCGTTAATTGTGTGTTGACCGACTCTCTGTGTTGCATTGCATTACATTTCCAAATTTGACTAAGTTTGTTAGATTAAGTGTGTTGTCTCTCTCTCTGTCTCCCGTTGTTTTGCTCTTCTTATTTCCTACAGTCACAAAAGCTCCAAATCTCTCATTGACATGCTGATTTCTCTACCCCCCCCCCTCTCTCTGCCCCCCTCTTATTTATGTAAGGCCTCGACACAGAGGCGTTGTTTCTCTGTGTGCATATGTGTGTGTCTCTCTCTGTGTGTCTCTGTGTTATCTCTCTCTGCCTATGTGTCTGTCTATGTGTCTCCGTGGCTGTGTTTTGTCTCTCTTTCAAATTTAGCAATCTTTGGAAGAACGTAATCAACCAGGTGGGGTGTTGACTGTTATGTTAGCCGACTCTCTGTGTTGTATTGCACTATATTTCCAAGTTTACTATGTTTGTTTTCTCTTTCATTTGTACCTGATGATGATTGCTTGTGTTGCAATCGAAACGTCGTTTGTTATTATTTAATTATTATTTTATTTCTACGTGACTTTACCGAAAAAACCAAAGAGTAGGAACACGTGCTGTTATATCATCGTCTACGTTTTCACAGTGCTTGCATTCACAAAATACTGTCACGTTAGATTCACATGGACATCTAAATATTTCACATTGAATTTCTATTAATTCATATTGTTAACGATGCTGCTGCTAGCCAGCATATTGATGTTTTACCCGCGTTCATTAATACATTGATTGCCCACCACTGTATATTTCTGAGCGCAAAATATCCCCGATGCATTCGCATACAATGGCGCTGCTCTAGCCTCTCGTGACACAGATGTGGAGTGTATTTGGTGAATCTTCATTCTGCCTTAGGGCAATGAGATTCATACATTAACATCTGTATTTAACAAAACGAGAGGCTACCGAGGTTCATTATATATTTTAGAAGGGCGACCTATTTTTTCGTTAAATAAAATAAACGTCCCAGCCATTCCTCTCCCCATTTATATTGTTTGTTCATCAGCTTATATGCTTTCCAGAACTATAGTGTCCAGCAGGGATTGTTTAGAGAGAGCAAATTCTGGACCGGCTTTGACTTTCAGGGCCACATCAGCAGCGTCAATCAGCCCTGTTAAATTTATTCATGGCCGCATGGGGACAATAATTATGCTATTGTGATTAAGGTGCATGTAATTATGAAGAGGATGAGTTCTGGGCTATTTCATGGGCGAATAATGTCCCAGAGTTTTTTTTTTAATGACCACCTTACGGCTTTGGTAATTCCACACGGGAATTACCGAGCAGATGCGTGCGTGAATTGAACCGACAAATCCACAGAAACTGATCTGTTGGCAGGCCAGTTGACCGCCAATCTTTATTAACCTCAATAATGAATGTATCAATTCATACATTAAAATATTAATTAATTACGTAATTTGTTGCCACTTCTGCTCCAGAGATGGAGATGATCAGGTGCAGAGTCAATCCCAGAAGGCCTACATTGTTTCCACTTCGCTGGTCTTGCTAGGCCATGCAGTGTTCTCATCGTCAAGTAAACCCGCTTGCAGCTTATATATGTATATACATTTTTACCATTAATTTACGAAAGCAAATACATTTGCGCTGTCACCACCAGCAAGCCAATTACGGATGAGCTGCCCGGAGCCGACGGCACAAGACGACAATCCGCTCGAGTCACGCGGCAATGGCAAAAAAAGGGCCCCCCCCTCCTTCTCCACCCACTCGCTTCGCCGTGCTCCGTGAGCTTCGCGTCGCCACTCGCCACCCAACCCCACCGTTCTCCAGATCCGCTATCATGAGTCACCTCCACAAGGGCCCTCTCTTACCCGCCGTGGGATGTGTTTCGCCTACGTTTTGTCAAACTTAGTTTGGTAGAAAAAAGAAGGGGTTTCAATGCTGCTGAATTTTCTAAATTACACCTGCTGCTTGCTACCCTCCTTTTTCTGCCCCATCTGTACGTCCCGATGAGGCCTAACACACGTAGCATAATTGCACATGTGCCTAACTTTATTCTGGTACCTCTTGTTACGACATGTTTGCACCTTATTTTAGATTCGCGTGCGTTTATGTCACCGTTAAGACTAAAACATGGAGCTTACTTGTACCTTCTTTAAGAAGGCCGTCTCCGGTGTAGGCGAATCAGTTTAAAAATCAGTGCATACATTACTATCAGAGCATGTTGGTTCACATGATCACCACAAGTACGTGTGGTCAATGCTGACTTGATTCCTTGCAAAAGATATCCATCTGGTGTTTGAACATATTTACACCTCCTGTTTTATTGCCAGAAAGGGTGAAACTTATTCTTATTTTTCATATTAAACACTGGAAAAAAAGGGTACCATGATATGTAGAACTTCTTTCACACCATACGGAGGTGAGGAATGCAGTCCTTGCGTGGAAACGTATGGAGAGAGCGATTCTCGAGGCACGAGTGGAACTAGGATAGAAGTGTGCTGTGGATGGCAGCATTGTTATAGAGATACTTAAGGAAGATTGAGTGGTCTTTGGTGTCAAGAGCAACGTGAGGTCTAGGAGAACGGATTGAGATGGATCGACGGCGTGAAGAGAGCAGTTGATTTACCACACGCAGGAGAGAAGTTTCAGGGGAAATTGCCTTGGGGGGGAAAAAACCCAGATTGCATTGGGTCACGGAGACGCGACTAACTCGAGTACGATTCAACGTCGGGATTCGTACAACATCTCAATGCGGCCGCAATCTCAAGGCACCGTAGTACAGAAACAGTGGGCACATTTATTTTACAGAGATAAAGAGGGCGGTCCAGTCAGCGAGTCTGAGGGTAAAGAAAAAGGAAAGTCTTGAGCCTGGACTTGAGAACAGCAGTGGCAACTGTAATGTAGACCTGAGGCATTGAACTCCCAAACAACTCGTAACATCGGGGCAACATTAAGCACGTACGCACGCAAGCACGCCGTGAGCGGATCGACTGAACGGTCGACCCCAGCTTTTTGACAGCGAACAATCGCCTTCTGTGATGTGCGGGCATCCCCATGGGCACGCCAGCCGCCCCGATGACATACCTCGTCGCTCACGACGCCGCCGTCGAACACCTTGGCCACGAGCTCATGGCTGCTGCGATCGAGCAGGAACACGGAGCACCTGAGCAAGGGAGAGCGAGCGGGGAGAGCAGCATTGCATTAGCAGTCCTCGACATAAACAGGCCGTGGTGGGCCAGGCTACATCCGTCCATTGCTCGCTGAGCTGCATTGGCTTCCGTTTGCAGGACGAATACATCATAACGTCGCATTCACTACACACGAAGTGCTTGCCACAAATGAACCACATCCCCCCCCCCTTCTCTCTCCCCCCCTACTGCCGAGGCCTATGTAACCTCGTGCCACGGCAGATCTCTCGCCTACTTCAGCAGTTTGTTCTTGCTGTGGTTGTCCCTCCTGATGACGATTGCTTGCGTTGCGATCGAAACGTCGTGATCTATTATTTTTCTACCTACGTGATTTTACCGAAAGAACCAAAGAGTATGGATACCTGCAGTCACGAAAGCTTCAAATCAAGATTGAACCACAATTCTTTGCCGATCTCGTCAAGGAGCATAAACCATCACGCACAACTCCGGTCAACCTCGTAGCAGCAACGTCTTTGGCTCGCCATCGAACTAATTTGGTCACCGCATCTCGCGCTTTTGGATGCGCTTCTGCGGCCGTCTGGAACGCTCTTCTTTCCAATATTAGGAAGCCGCTAGAGTTATGCACTTTTAAATCATCCAGATGTAAAACTAATTTCTTTAAAACTGCTAGTTGTGTATAGTTTGTTGTCCTTCTCCTGCACCTCCGATTAGCATGGCTGGCTATGTATGGTACGAAAGAAGTCAAATATACATACATGCAGGATATGAATACTGTCTTAACGCTTATTTGAGAAAGTAAATTGCTTTGACTTGACTTTTTCCTCTTTAGCCATCGGAGGACTGGTGCTCTCCACAGAGTAAGAGGGGTCAAAAGGTTTCTGATTCGGGCAAGATCCCAGCGATGCGAATCTGGGAATCCCAACGATGACTCAAGGATGGTATTGTCGCCGAGCATTGCCCAGAGCCCACGTGAGAATTGGGGAGGTCAAGTGCACGGGCTAAAGGTCAAAATGTGCTACTTCGGGGAAGGTTAAAAAAAAAGTTTGGCCAGCTGGATTTAGTTTAATGAATGAAATAATGTTGCGTGTGTTATACATGCAGGGGTTGTCACCGTAAGACTCGCATGCCCCCAAAGGGTTCACGCCGATTGGATCAGCCTGCCACGTGCTTTGGCAGTGGCGAACTTTCTTTCTCTCGTTGGCCTGACCCCGCCAGGCCCGGCCCCGAGAGGGTGTATTGCACGAGGCTCTGTGTGAGTGCACAACGATAACTACTGGGTTTGAGGGGGGCACCCCCCTTCCCCCCAAGTTCTGTTGACTCCGAGCCACCTGCCACCTACGTTCAAATTGGGTCAGAATCAGAATCTCGATTTTAGACTGGAGGAATCCGATGAGCTGCGAAGGCTTTTTTTTCACGGCTGGCCGGCGAGCCGTGCGGCAGCGCGAACCGGAGTTGCGTGTAACCTCCAGTTGCCCGCCTGTACCTTTCGGCGTTGCTCAGATTCCTCGCCTCTTGAATGATCTCGTGCAGCAGAACGGACACGTCGTCTGAGATCGTGAGACGGGAGGGGAACAGTTTATTCAGAATTAGAAAAAGGGGCCACCCCCCTTCCCCACCCACTCGCAGATGCCCAGTCGGGGGGCCACGCGGTCAGAACGTTTGAACAAACAAACAACACACAAACACGACGGGAACGCTGAGTTATGCGAAAGGTAATTTTCGAAGCGTAAACTTATTGTTCTCAATGAGAACAAGGGGCACCCGAGGAACGGAGGGAGAAAGAAAAAAAAAGAGGGGCAACGTGAATTTCTGCAGCAGATGGGGAAAAATCGTGGCACATTACACGTGGGTCGGTAACTTTGCTTAACATTTTTTTTGCTATTTAACACATAGGCTTTCGCGACCAATGTTATTCATGACAAAAGTTATTTTGGCTTAGATCGCGTGAATATAAACGTGTCGTTAACCCACCACCACCACTCGACACAGTTAATCAGTAAGGTTTGTCACGTGAACAAAACGTGCCAATTAGCTACTACTTCAGCACCCCGGTGTGTTGGAGAGTAAACCCACCACATGTCCAATTTGGCTGTGTTGGGTGGTGGTGGATTTTAGAAGGAACTTGGCCACAAATGATAGCTCAACAAAGTGGCTTGTCACGTGGAAATTTAAAGCAGCCAAATACTCTAAACGCACGTTGATTATAAATATGGAGAGAAAAAACGGAGGACCTGGAGAAACATCCACGTGACCATGGAGAGAGAGACATGCAAACTTCAAATATACAGCAGGCATCAGGGTTGGGATCGAACCCACGACCTCCTGCATACAAGGCGAGGGAGTTAACATCTCCTAGCCACCGCGACATGATGCGATGTTCAACAGAATTTACCAACTTTATGTAAAAAAAACCCCACAGATTTGTTCTTTTACGAGATTGTCCAAAGTAAACGAGTATGATCTTAAAAAGAAACCTAATTTTAACTTACCTAAATGAGTGAACAGGTTTTTGGCAACTTGCAGCAGAGCCTGTAAGGGAATGAGAAGAGAGTTTGTGAGGCCAGGATTAAACAACGGAACCAAATCGTGGCATTCCTACTCCACCCCCTACTTTAGATTCGACATTTGAATCGTTTTTCAAAGTTTGAAAAGACATTAATGTTTTATAATGCTGAACGATGAGATTTCTCCCATCCCTTTCTCGTATTGCAATTTTAAACAGGGCCAGATTTTGCTTTTCTTTGCTCTATATTAACATAATGATTTTTCTTCCGTTGCTCCAGCCGCCTCTTGATTAAAACAAAAGCCATTTTTTCGTATAAAACGTCACTTTTACTGCTCATCAAATGGTAAATTAAAGAAGAGTTCCGTATTTGATGTAAAGACAGGATCTCTCTCTCACGCTCAAAAGAAATCACCATTCCCCTTGTCCACTAAAACAACCCAATTGTTGGAGTGAGCGGTGGTGGGAGGGGGTGAAAGTGGTTCAATTATATGGAACACGATTTTGGTTCCTGGGTAGTAAGTGTTATTTTATAATCGCTTATTTCTCAAAAGTATAGAAAATGGCTATTGTTCTCCACAAACTTTGCTTTTGTGACCAGGACCTTACGTGAAGGAATGAGGCATAAGCAATTAGGAAATAACACTTATTACCCACGAACAAAAAATAAATAAATGTGTTACACAGTTTTATTAATGGAGTGGATGATCAACATAACTTTTGTAGTCTGGTCACTAAAGCAAAGTTTGTGGGAATAGCCATTTTCTGTACTTTTGAGGCATAAGCAATTACAGAATAACACACTTACTACCCAGGAACAATTTTTTTTTTGTTACACAGCGAATTATTGGCGGTTTGAATACAGTCACTCGAGTTCGAATCCGGGCCAAGGCTATAACGTAGGTGACGACTTGTATACGAGCCAGTCCCTCACCTTTCACCAATCCACACACTGACCAGAGTGGTGAAGTATGGTCAAACAACACCCCGTGTCTGGAGGCCTGCAAGCAGCAGTCAATTTGACATATGTATTCTGCATATATGGACCTATATTTTAGCCGTATAAACTGAAAGGGAGAAATACTATTTGCAAGCACTTTACATTCATACATACAAGGGCAACGATGACAGATTTAGACCAAATGACTATAGGGCGAGTGCTGTTCGCGAGCGCCTATTAAGGACAGCATAGCACAAAACGGATGTAAATTACTCTTTGAAATTAGACCATTTGGCGTCACTGGAATCCACCTGCCATGTTTGCCCTGTCAGTACCACACGTGTGCACAGCAATCCGCTCGCTCCAACAATTGGGAGGCTTTTTTCGTTTTTCTTTTTTACCAAACTCTCATGTGCAATTCATTAGCGTGGCGGACCAGTCAAAATAAATCTTTGATCCAGAAAGGCATTTCCAATCAGCAGGGATGTGTGTGGGGGGAGGGGGTGGAAGTGGATAGTGTTGATAAACCAGAAATATTTTGCTTTTGTTACGCCAATTTGAAACACCTGCCCCCCCCCCAACTCCTCCTGCCCGGCTCAGATTTGACAACTCAGCCTGGCTTCCGCCGCGCGCGCGTGACTCAGACACGACAAAAAAACCATTCCTCTCCTCGCCAGAACAAATCCCGAATATCCGCGTGTGGCACTTTCTAATTGAGTCCATTCAACACGGCACGAGCGGACTCAGCGCGACGGACAGAAAGCCCCGCGGTGCCGGTCACTCCCGGGTGACCCGGGGGGCTCATTGTGTTTCATCAACGCCACAGGAGGCCCTTGTGTAGTTCGTGAAGATTTGAGAAAATTGTGCGCACACTCACAAAAACACACTGCCTGGCTCCTAGGGAGGGGGTGGGGGGGGATGGGGGGGTTTGGGGGGAGGATGGGGGGATGATGGGGGGGATGGGGGTAGGATAGGAGGGGTATGGGGGAGACGATGGGGTGGACGATGGGGGGGCGATGGGGGGCCAATGGGGGGGGGGGAGAGGGGCGGAGTGGGTTGGGGGGTTGGGGGGATGGGGGAGGGGACAAATAAACCTGACCTCGACGTTCACATTGCACGACGCCAGGTGAACTCCCCCTGCCAAATCTAGAGAACGTGCCGCCCGGTTTCGTCGACGATCGGCGATATTTTTCGACCACGACGTTCGCTATCACCGGGGACTGCTGCCCAGCGCTCGCCCTCATTCCGCACGGTCATTGGCGTTGCGGTGCGCGAGCGGCCAGCCACAGCCGTTTCCGCCACGCAAAGCACGGGAGTTTACGTTACGGAAGGGAAACAGCTGCTGAGGTTGGCGGTTCGAATGCGGTAGGCCGCCCCAGCGATTACCGCGGTGCTGTGTACAGACCGTAAAATATGCGACGTCTGCCTCACGCTTGATGTGATGGGTCACCGGACGTCATTCGATACGAGTAGGCTATGGTTGTCGCGGCGTCAATGGTTCCAAATTTGCTAAATCACCAGCTCTAGTACTCAATTGGGGTTACACATAGTGACATCGCCACCCTATTGTGAAACTACTGCAGGCGATGTGAAACGCAGCGTATTTTTCATAATAGCCTTGCACTATAATAATGACACCAAAACTGAACGTACCAAATAATCAACATTAATCAATATAAATTAAAGGTGGGCTGCTCACAAACGCCATGGACGCATGATTCCCATCATGATTCCCATCATGCCTTGCATGCATGTCATGTGATCACAAAATCGTCACTGGCCCGAAGGAGCTGAAATTGCGTGGCTGTATTACCGTTGCCATCTCTGCCTGTTGTCATCGCTTTTCGTTTCCAGGCTGCGTGCATTTGCTCCCTCTTCTCGCGATGGAGAGGAGGGGGGGGGGGCTTTCTCATTATTTACACAAAGCGTATTGGGGTTTCGAATAAATTACCCGTGTCATTGTCGCCAACGACAAAAAAAATGCTCACTTTTCGGTGTTGTTTATTTTCTGTTGCCACTTGAATAATTGCGACAACAACAACACTCATTACAACCAGTTTGTGTTGACGCTGTTATTGACGCTATCACCACGATTTGTTTTTTTTCCAAAAACAACAACAACAAAAAATCCCGGGGGTAGAATTCAAGCAATAAATTAGGGCAGGTCACGCTGAATCCAATTTCGAGCCATCAAAAGCACTGACTTGCTGTTGACAGCTAACGCTTTTGCCCTATCTCTCTCTCTCTCCCAAAGCTATCATCCCAAGCTACCCGTCAGCACATTGTGCGACAAGTGTTCACCAAGGCTGCCTCGGCAACCGGCGAGCGTTCCTGGCCTGGCTTGCTTCGCGATTGCAGCCGCGCGAACGGCGGCGAGGGGACAGATGCCGGCTGAGACGAATTCAAGGAAAGCGCCAACGCAGAGGCGATTCATCCCTCGTGGGGGGCGGGGGGGGTCACACTCCACCCCAGGTGTAACGTGTCCTCAAGTGCTGGCAGACAATTTGGTGAGCAATGCAAGTTTCGGTTCGCGAACAGGCGCATGTATTTGATATATCTGTATAGCCGCAGATTCGAAAGCGTGACTGTCGTGATAATGTATGCATACATTGACGTTGACCGTCACTGACTGTTCATGCACGTGAAGCATAGTTTGATGGAGTGAAGACGGGTTGATCAAACGCAGTGAGAGACGAGACAAAATTGGCAGGCAGACAACCTGGCAGACAGACAGGCAGGCTGATTTGACAGACACCTTCACTGACAGACACACAGACTGACAACGCTAACAGACAGATGCACAGGCAGACAGGACAAACTGACAAGCAGGCAGCGAAATACACAGGCAGGCGGAAATATAATCTGACGGACAGCGAGACAACACGATCACAGATCGATACACAGATTGACACACTGACTAACAATAATAATACAAAGGCAATGCTACCTGTATTGCAACCCCCCTGCCCTGCCCTTCGATCCTCTGCCCCCCACTGCCATGAACCTTTCTATCACAACAGCCACTGCACTCTCGTCCCGGGGCTGTGCCTGCAGACCCCAACGCCCCCGAATCGTGGACTCGTCGCAAAACCTCCTTGAAACGGACAATCGTTCGGTCGAGGCCGGAGCTCTTGGTCTGCGATATCAAGAGCAGCGATGCCGAGGGGCTTCAGTGCACGCCTGCTAAAGCCACGGCGCCGCTTAGATGATTGGTCTTCGCTTTGAAACAAAAACCCTCGGTCGAGCTCAGGGATGATGAGAGACTTAACCACTTCACCTGCAATTCCAGGGGAAAGAGAACGAAATTATAACGACGCATGGGTTTTTTTTCTTCTTTCCCCTCCCTTTAATGCCGCACGGATCCACTCCCAGGACTCGGAAAACATCGATCCCCGCCGCATAAATTCGCCGCGCGAACGAACGGCGGCCGAGTTATAGATGTTTCTGCTTTTCTCCCCCCCCCCCCGCCCCCGCCCCCCCGGAAAGGAATTTTGTTACACGCGGATAATGAGCCAATTTTCTTTCCGACAAACCTGCCAGCGAGGGAATTAAAATTCGAGTGCGTGAAGACGTACTGCCGCAGTTCCTTCCCCGATGTGCGGAGCGGCAGTTTCGTAACCTTTGGCCGCAATACGGAGAGCACGAAAAAAATACCAAAACTGAATTATCTAGACGAGCGAGAGCGGAAGGCGTTCGGCCGAAGCCAACAAAAGGGCATTTTAATGCCGATGTCCAACACACAGGTGAAACGATGGCTTGATTTTTCTCGGGACACCCATTTCATGGAATTGGACAAATATCCCCAATGCAATACTCTCCTCCTACGTTTGGATGATAATCGCAATCCCAATGCGGGGGAGCCACGACAATACATAGTCCCCGCGATGCCCACAATCCATCTCATTTCTGCACGAGGTGATGTCATCTTTCCACCTCTGCTGTGGTCATTCCTCTCAGGCATGTTCTCTCCATTTCCAATCAGTTTTTTTTTTACCGGTTAAGAAATGAAAACAATTCAAACTGCGTGGAGGTTAATTGCTGCCACTTTGAGGCTTGGCAGCAAATCACCACAAAACATTGTAAGAATGAACAGAAGGCAAGAGCCCATTTCTTTAACGCGGGGCTGGGGCAATGTGCCCCGGGAGATGCTCGCACTGTGGGCTCAACAAATGCTCATAGGCGGCTCAACAAATCTTGAGAACAATCCGAGCCAATTTGACAGGATAGGAAACAAACATCTTGATGTGAGCAGTTCCACTGCTGGATTATTTTTTCCGCCTGAGGACGACCGCTTGTGTTGCGATCGAAACGTCGTGATTTATTATTTTTGGTTTAATTTTATTTTTCTACCTACGTGACTTTAACCGAAATAACCAAAGAGTATCTTCTTGGTTCTTTCGGTAAAGTCACGTAGAAGGGAAATAATAAAATAATAAAAATAAAACATAATAAAATAATTATCACGACGCTTCGGCCACAACGCAAGCAGCCGTCCTCAGGCGAAGAACAGGTCTGTCGGAAAGATGCTGTGGCCGAAACGTCGTGAGAATTATTTAATGTTTTATTTTTATTATTTTATTATTTCCCTTCTACGTGACTTTACCGGAAGAACCAAGAAGATGAATCCCTGCAGTCACGAAAGCTTTAAATCGAAATTTAACCAAAGAGTAGTATACAAAAAGTTGCTCGTTTCATGCGCGACGCTCGCAACGCGGCGCTTTGATTGAGGAGGGTCCACGGGGGCCGGAGTCGTCGCTTTCGCACTTCATCGCAGCGCGATCAGCAGCCTCGCAAAGGGAATTTATCTTTGAAATGAAGCTCCCGCAGGCCCCTCTGCCCCCCTCAATGTAATTTAGGACAAGCTAAAACTAAGTTTTAAGTCTCTGCTTCTTCCTTAATTCCCAAAGGGGCTTAGGCAACCGTTATACATCTTTTAAAAAGTTGAAGCTTTACTTCAAAGAGGCAAAAACAAGGGCAGGTTAACGAGCAGTCTTTTGTTGAGTCTGAATTTGATGATGGAAGGAGCGTACCAGTGTCATCCTGACAAACGAACGCCTACACCCGGTGCCCATTATCGGCTACGATCTCAACGCGTGGATCGGGAATACATGGACACCGACATGAAACATTGATGTAACCCAGTGGGCCTTACCTGGTAAAATAAAAAAAAGTTTAACCGTTTCGATTTAAAGCTTTCGTGACTGCAGGGATTCATCTTCTTGGTTCTTTCGGTAAAGTCACGTAGAAGGGATAAATATATATATATATAAATATGCTGAATTCCTCTTGCTATGCAAATTCTTTCGTCAAGGCGCTCTTCCCCCTCCAACCCAGCTTAAATATACGCTGCCAAGCCTGGTGGTTTTCATTCAGACGCTGTCATTCCGACAGACCTGTTCTTCACCTGAGGACGGCTGCTTGCGTTGTGGCCGAAACGTCGTGAGAATTATTTTATTATGTTTTATTTGTATTATTTCCCTTCTACGTGACTTTACCGAAAGAACCAAGACGAGTTTAATCGTTGTGCCTCCTGCATTGCGATTATAATTAGCATCCAAACGTATGAGGGGTAACTGCATTGGAATGTTTGGCCAATTCCATGAACGGTTGTCCAGAGAAGACCATCACGTACGACGGGGTCAAACTCTTAGATGATGCATTCAGACGGAAGCAAGCGGGGGGGGGGGGGGGGGTGGATGTTGCACTGCCTTCTCCTTTTCCACGCCGTGTTCGTGACGACGGAGACGGGGCATCATCGGGCACAGCATCCTGTGAATCCGCTATTGTGTTGGTCACGAGGGTGAGTTGTCTCACCACGCTTTCAACGCATTGGCCAGTGCTTGTTTGGCGGGGCAGAAGCAGCTCCGATATCGTTCGATTTAAAGCGTTCGTGACTGCAGGGATTCATCTTCTTGGTTCTTTCGGTAAAGTCACGTAGAAGGGAAATAATAAAATAATAAAAATAAAACATAATAAAATTATTCTCACGACAGAGTCTGTTCAGAGTCTGTTCAGACTCTGTCTCCCCGACAGACCTGGTCTTCACCTGAGGACGGCTACTTGCGTTGTGGCCGAAACGTCGTGATAATTATTTAATGTAGAATTTTTATTATTTTATTATTTCCGTTCTACGTGACTTTACCGAAAGAACCAAGAAGATGAAGCTCCGATATCGTTCGCCACCGTCGTTAGCCGTAGCCGGCAAAATTATGGGGGGGAGGGAAGAGCATTTTTTTGGGGCATAGATTCCAGCAGCAGGGAGCAGTTGCAGTTACCTGGCACTCGAACTTGAGCTTCTGCTCCTTCTGGAAGGCGATGGTGCTGGTGAGCACGGTGGACGTGAAGCAGAAGCAGTGCTGGATCTTGCGCTCGTCTGTCTCCGTGTAGCTGCGAGGGGGGAAGGCAGGGGGGGGCAGAGGCAAGAACGAGCCGTGACAACGCTCCAGCCGTCGATCGATCGGTCGCTTTGGTGGAGGAAGCGTTACGTTCGAGTCTCCTTTGCGAGCGAGACTTCGACCAGCGAATGCGGCTAAAACACACACAGTGGCAGCGATGAACATCAACGGCAAGGCGAAGTAAAATTTGGCGTGTGCGTACAAAGACAAAGATCACCCCCCCCCCCGTATAGGCTCAACAGATTGTTGGGGCAAGTGCTGTTAGCGAGCACCTACGAATGTCGGCACGGCACACGAAAGGGGCTGGTGAGTCAGCACCGCGCCCAGCCTGCTTTTGTCTCCCATGTGTGTGAATGCATTCACACACTCACACGTAATGGGAAATAATTTCTGTTTTGTCTTGTAGAACATCGGTGTAGGTGGTGGGTGAGTAACCATTTTCCTTCACTTTGAAAAACTTTTGGCGGGCAGTCACACATTAGCACACACACAGCTCGGGCACTTGTTCCTGCAAGAGGCTCTTCTGCAGTGACAGTCTCAAGTGACAGAAGCGACCGAGTGTGATACAATTAAACAACACAGCAGTGTCGCCATGCCAAACAGACACCCCTCTAGTACCCGCTGAGGGTGGCTAAAATGCTTTAAGGATCGGCAGGTTTGCAATGAGCCTCTTGTTACAGCAGCCCTTTTGCCCACTTCAGCAATTGTTTCTTGCTGTGGTTGTCCCACCTGATGACGGACGCTTGTGTTGCGCTCGAAACGTCGTGATTTAATTAATTTTATTTTGTACCTACGTGACTTTACCGAAAGAACCAAAGAGTATGGATCCCTGCAGTCACGAAAACTTCAAATTCTAAATTGAACACGGGTTACCGGGTTCATAGCAGCCTGCTAAACCACTACACGAACCGCTTACCACAAATAAACACACACACGTAGACAGACGGAAAGACTCGCGCACGACGCATAACAACTGTCGTTCAAATTGAGCAGATTTGTTAAAAGGATTTTTTTTTGCCATCGTTCTCCACGAGGGCTCCACGCTCACTGTGCCCTGTTTCACGGGGGAGATGTCAATTTTTTTTCCGGGCACTCTGTGAGCCGAGGTTGCTCATGGGATTCCTGCGGCGGCGAGAAGCAGAGGTCGCAACCGAATACCCGATACCCGTACCCTACCCGATACCCGGCTACCCGTACCCGGCCGGGTACAGGTAGCCGTTTGCGACCCTGGTGCGGCCGGGTACGGGTAGGCCGTGAGTCACTGGTGAATAACTGTTTGTCACTCATTTCCCAACGTCTTGTCTCTTCTCACCGTTCAAGTTCCTAGAATCAACCCACTCGCGCCTGCAACATGGCTTCATCCCAGAGGTCGCAATCAGGTACCCGATACCCGTACCCTACCCGTACCCTACCCGTACCCGGCCGGGTACGGGTAGGGTACGGGTATGGCCGGGTACGGGTACCCGTTTGCGACCCTGGTGCGGCTGGGTACGGGTACGGGTAAGGAATCAAAACCCGTTTGCGACCCTGGTGCAGCCGGGTACGGGTAAGAAATCAAAACCCGTTTGCGACCCTGGTGCGGCCGGGTACGGGTACGGGTAAGGAATCAAAACCCGTTTGCGACCCTGGTGCGGCCGGGTACGGGTAAGAAATCAAAACCCGTTTGCGACCCTGGTGCGGCCGGGTACGGGTAAGGAATCAAAACCAGTTTGCGACCCTGGTGCGGCCGGGTACGGGTAAGGAATCAAAACCCGTTTGCGACCCTGGTGCGGCCGGGTACGGGTAAGGAATCAAAACCCGTTTGCGACCTCTGGCGAGGAGTGTCGCAGTGGCTACGCAAATTCGGGTCAAAAGTGGCCGCGAGGCAATCGCACGTGCTGGGGCCATTGGTAGCCAAATGTGACACCTGGGATAGGTGTCTTGTAGGTGTAGGAAAGAAAAAAAACACTTGTAAGGCGGGAAAACAATGCACACACGTGCAGCCAGATATCTACAAAGCGTAGAGGTAACAAAACCATCTTGGTAGCATTATTTATTTAACTGCTAAAACTACCCTGTAATTAAATGGAATAGGAGTTGGCCGAGAGATGCGTGTATCATGAGTCCGGTGTTTCCAAATATACCCTAAACAACCTTTCCATATAACACTGGTCAACAATAAAAAAAAATTCTGGCCTGGACTTTTGCAGCTGTTTTAGACTAATTTCAGGGTGCTGATTCCAAATCTGATCTCAGATTTGCTCCATCACACCATTTTTATGCTATCGGCATACCCCATTTTCATTTACTTAACCCGACATTAACTCTGTCACTTAAAACATGGTGCTGTATTTTTAGGATAGTGTGTTTATAATATCATTTTATGTAGATATCCACATTTATTTAATATTTTTCTTCTGCAGTTTTTATTGAAAATGCAATATTTGATATCTCCTGATGTGATAGACAAAAACTGATGCCAGATTTGGAATCAGCACCCAACAATTACCTTAAAACCGTTGGATACCTTTTGCCAGAAAAAGTGTGTTGACCAGTGTAATCCAATCTCTCTCAGTTATATAACAGATGTACGTAGTTATATGCTACATGCGCCTAATTGTTGCACGTGTCTGATCATTGTTAAACATTCCAGGTGACTTGTGAGCATTGATTAAAATCAAGGGCCGTCTGATTTGAAAAAGCACTCTCTGCACCGTGTCGGCTGTTCACCAATCATCAGGTGCGTGGGTCGTGTAACAACTTGCATTGTAATTGAATGGAGTTTGGTCAGCACGGAGAGGCTTGCTCTGGCGGGTAGCAAGAACTGCACCAATAAGCGGTAGCGAGGCATACTTCAAAAGATCAAACAACCCCCACACCTAATGTAGCATGGGGAGGCCTTCATCTAGCATTGAATAGATCACAGCTAAATTTGATGACGATCAATCCGATTGTATTGCATTGAGCTCACTGGGTTCCGTAGCGCCCACACTCGCTATGAACGATTTCCTCTAGACACGGTGAATCCACACGCCCAAGAATCGCTCCAACCCACAAGGCGTCACGCGGGAGCCGAGCGATGCAGCGGAGGCCAGGGCCGCAACCACTGCGGGTATCACGGCTGTACGGACACCCACGGAATTCTTGGACACGGATACGGGAAACT
Source organism: Lethenteron reissneri (assembly GCF_015708825.2). NCBI lineage: Eukaryota > Metazoa > Chordata > Hyperoartia > Petromyzontiformes > Petromyzontidae > Lethenteron > Lethenteron reissneri. Next base: position 9,861,365 of record NC_083794.1, read on the forward strand.
GTGTCCGCACTTTGTTCCTTAGCCCGTGTCCGGCTGTCTGGAGACCGGCTAAGAGACACCGTGTCCACCGTCTCGCGCGCGCTGCCCATTTCGTGGGCCCCGTTGACATCCCTCCGTCGCGTCTTGCGCTGCGGAGCGAGGCTGTGGCGCAGAGACCAAGGGGAGCGGCCACTGTGGGTGTCGTGGGTGTGCTGATGCCCCCTCCCCCCCACCATGTTTTTGTCCAAAACTTCGGTGAGAATTTTTGGTATTTGAGTCTGAGCTTGTCTTCATAAATGTCATTCATGCGGACGACGGAATGTTTAAATACACAGTAGCGCAAGGACGCACCAGGCTCAGTACTGAGTAGCCAGTGTGTAGATTTAATGTAATTTTTTTTAATTAGCAGTAGACACTCCTCTTTATCCACGACCAAGTGGGGGGTGATTTCTCAAATCTTATCTGTAATCTAACCTTTAGGAACTCGTCAACTTCCTCTGTGTGGCTTGGTCCCTGTGGAACGGCAACTGCCTATGACAGACGCCAAATTAATTTATTTCCATGAAGTTAATTGTTAATGCAACAAATTAATGGCGCCTGCAGTGGCCTGTGGAAATTAGTTTTACTACGTGACAAAAAAAACTTGTATAATTAGTTTTCTTTTTGTGCCGCAATAAAGCCACGGACAAATTTCAAATGCCCCATCAAGTCTGATTATATGATTTTGTTGTGGGATGAAATTTGACTCTGCGGTCCCGACAACACAATACGTCAAATTTGGCATTTACATCATAAACACAGGGGGTTGTGAATTTCACCTCGCAAGACAGAGGGTATAAATGAAGGTGAAATGAAAAATTCATCTGTGCTGTATTGCCCATGAATTATGCATGTTTGAACTTTGCTTATTCACCGTCTTCCACCTCATTTTATTTCACCCGCAGCAATGTCCTCACCGTAAGCCCCCCTCCGACAGAGTCCCCCCCCCCCCCCCCCCCACCACCACCACACACCCCACATGCCACTCATCTCTTTAGTGTCCTTGCCAGGTCTTAAGCTCTGGGATTATCTCGGCGGGAGAGACTCGGGGCTGCGTTCCTGGCAGGAGAGGTGACATTTTGCTCAGAGGCTGCACCTACAGCGCGCCGGTAATTGGCTGTTCGTGGCCCTAGAGGCTGCAGATGGGCAAGCGGCACAAACCGGATTTACAGCGGCACATCAAACCCTGACCCCACCACAGGCGAGTTGGTGACATTTTCACAAGTTGGTCTTTTAATTTTTTGGGGCGCGGGGGGGGGGGGGGAACTGTTGAACATTAACACAGCGTGGATTTTTTTTTTACTTTATTTCAAATTAGTCACAAAGGCGTGTAGCTATGCCCGGACCTCACTGCAGTCGTCCAAATACATGCGAAATGACCCAAAAAATGCCCCCTAGCCAAATGCAGCCTAACGGATATTTAAAAAGAAACAAAGCTCTTCGATTGGAAGAAGGATGCCTCCACGGTGATTGGTCGGGAGGCAGACTTTAAAAAGGGTTTGGAGAATAAGGGGTTGAACGGAAAAAACAGAAAGGATCCGTTAAAGGGAAATGAGAAGGATTGTCTAGTGCAGGGGTCGGCAACCTACGGCTCCGGAGCCGCATGCGGCTCTTTACGGGCTGCTTCTTGACGATGAGTACAGTATGTACTCAGATGCATTGCGGCTCTTGAAATACTGAATTTTGTACCGAATTGGAAAGAAATGGCTCTTCTTGTTATTTTGGTTGCCGACCCCTGTCCTAGAGGTAAAAACAAGGAGAAGAAGGTTCGAGAAAGGGGGCTGAGAGAGATATACGGGGAGAGCACGAGGAGTGGGGAGGCTAGGAGGAAGATACAAGCAGGAAGAGAAGCACGAAAGCCGAGCGTCCCTCATCGTGGAAGTACATAGTGGGGTTCCGTATTGTGGAAATCTTTAAATCAAAGTGGCTCTTCCTATAACTTTTCGTCGGAGCCGTCACGCGTGTGCGATGGTTTGGAGGAAAGTAGGGCCTGACTAAATAACCATGACCACCGATGATTTCGACCGCCGGTGACTTATCTGAAGAGCCAGGCGTTTCGGAACGTGGGCGTTGTGTGGGGTGGTTTTTTTTTGGTTCGTATTGTTTTAATAAGATCTTCGGGCAGGAGGACAAGGCTGAGTCACTCGCACCCACGGGGACGGAGCAAAGGCACGAAACGCTCGACGATAATCAAGTGCTGCCGGCAGCGTGTGCGAGTCCCGGTGATGACACATCAGGGGGAGGGAGGGGGGAGGGGCAAGTGAAATGTGAAGGAAAGAAGTGAAGAAAATCGATTAATAGATTTTGCATCTCTCGACTACACTGAAGAAGGCCTTGGCATGACACACACGAGAGAGCGAACAAATGTCAGCGTTATAAAATTGAAAATTCGCAGGAGCTCTTTCGTAATGAATGTCACAGAGCGTGAGCACAGAATAAACATAGCTCACAGACACGGAGTGGGGGGGGGGCGGGTGGCGGCGGGGGTGGGGAAAGCGTATTACTAATTAAAAATATATATCATTAACAAATAAGAAATAATTAAGACGTATATAATTAAAACACATCCATACGTTTCATCTTCTTGGTTCTTTCGTTAAAGTCACGTAGAATGGAAATAATAAAATAATAAAAATAAAACATCATAAAATATTTTATTATTTCAAAGTCACGTAGAATGGAAATAATAAAATAATATAGCAAAACATAATACAATATTATATACATATATTTTTTATTATTTTATTATTTCCATTCTACGTGACTTTACCGAAAGAACCAAGAAGATGAATCCCTGCAGTCACGAAAGCTTTACATCGAAATCCATACGTTTGTTTGCATGAAGACAGATGCGCAGTTCGCAATGCGCCGACGCCCAGCGCTGTTGAACGCTGCTGGGGCGCAATGTGCAACAACGCTGTGCCACGTCCTCAAGAGCCCTCGCTCCGATTCTTCGCACAATTACAAAACGGTGAGTTTGGTTATCTAAACCTGGCCTGGCTCTCCGCTAGGTTGACTCAGCCCTAAAGTCAATACCTGGTGGTGAATTGGGGGGGGAAGTAGAGTATTTGAGGTGCGCGTTGACAAGGACCCCGTTAATATTCCTGTGCCGTCCTTAGTAGGTTCAAAGTTCAAAGTTCATTTATTAGGTATAGCCCTGTGAGCCATTCGGCTCTTGAATCGGGTGCAACCGCAACAAACAAAAACATGAACAAGAAAACATCTTAGTAGGTGCCCACAAACGACGCTCAGTGCAACATTCTATAAACTGTGGATGCAAGTCATTGCATTACGACCATAATAAGTTATCAAATATTGACACAGCCCTGGTGGACCAGGAATCACTTCTAGATTTGAAGCTTTCGTGACTGCAAGGATGCATACTCATAGGTTTTTCGGTAAAGTCACGTAGGTAAAAAATGAAATTAAAATTAATAAAAAATAAAATAATAAAAATCACGACGTTTCGGAGGCAACACAAGTCTCCGTCATCAGGTGGGACCGTCACAGCCAGATTTGCTGTTTCAAGTGATATCAAGTGAGCAAATCTGGCTGTGACAGTCCCACCTGATGACGGAGACTTGTGTTGCTTCCGAAACGTCGTGATTTTAATTATTTTATTTTTATTAATTTTAATTTCATTTTGTTACCTACGTGACTTTACCGAAAAAACTAAGAGTAGGAATCACTTCGCCTGGCACTGCTGAGATCCTGGGTTCAAACCCTGATTTCAGCCGCCTGTGATTCAACTGGGTTCTCAAGAAGAGTAAGTTGATGGTCTCAGCCTGGTCCCCACTGACTTAACCCCACGCACCCCCATCAAACGATAACGTGTTTATAAACTTAATTTGGCTTATTCCAGATCCGAGTCCTAAAATGTCTTGGTTTGACATGCAACGAACACTCTTCCCAGAGTATTAAAAGTCGTGCCCCCTAGTTTGGATAAAGAGGCCAATCGGAGCAATTTCCGGAGACATTCTCTCACAGGGTAGTGCACCGCTCGCTCCGAATTGAAATGTCCTCAACCTCCGTGACGCGTTTGCCGATCGCACCTTTTGAAATATAAATTCACTGAGCGGAAAACGAGTTTGGATTTTGTACAATCTGTTCACAGGTACAAACATTAAGGTGACCGATCATATAATAATAAGCGTGACATTTGGCCCCAACGGGGGTGGGGGGGTTACTCTGCGGATGACAAAGGAGGAGGCCCATTGATTTGCCACTGAAAGAGATCATACAATATGCCAACTCTGAAGTGGTGTTACCCCCCCTCCTCCCTCCCTGGCAGGGAGGTGGCACGGTTCCAAGATCCCAGGGCTCCAACAGTGCCAAAGGGTTTCCAGCGCTGCATTCGGATTGTGGGCCTGCACACTGGCACCTGTCACGGTTTGGGATTTCGGAAAGGAAAGAATTGTGGCGAGAACAAAACATAATTACCGCGATGCTGACACATGCCGGAACGAGTCGGTGATGCGAACATTACTGAATGGGAAGACTCGCCCTGCCAAACAACCAAAACAAATCGATCATCTTTCTCGAAACAAAGTAATAATGGACAATGCACTTGGCTCATCCCTATATTTGAATAATTATAAGAAAAATTGAGCCATTGTAAATCCATTTATTGATGGCCTGCACAAGCCGAGCCACTCATTGACCATACTTCACCACACGGGTCAGTCCAGGTTGGTGAACAAGGCCAGCACCCGTTCAGATCTCACTCACCGCTGGAATTAGCTGTGGCGAAGAATTTAACTCGGGCCGCCTGCTTCATAGTGCAGTGCGCTAACCACCGCATTGCCGCTGCAGCCCGATGTTTTTAAATGCAATGCGTACGTACAGAAAAAAATCGTCATTCATGCCCCCCACCTTCACCCCTCACGAAATTGGACATCAAATTGCATTGCCATTCCCAAGTAAAAAAATATTTAAAAAAGAGTCACAACTTAACAGCTTTCCCCAAGCCATCAACACCATCTCCCCTACTGCTTTCCACCTCCCTTGTAATCCATACCATGAAAATTCCCAGGATCACCCTGGGATCGAGGCAGCAATGATCGCTTCTGCGTTGGGACATTACTGTGCGCATGTAGACGCATGCGTACGTGTGCGAGTGTGCGTACGTGTGTGTGTGAGATTGTGGCGAGCGGTGGCAGAGTGGTTAGTGTGCAGCACTACGAACCCGGCGACCGGAGTTTGGTTCCCACTCACGGCCAACACCAGTGATGATTACCTGAACCGGGCCTGGGCCTTCCCTAGCTCGACTCGGCCTCAAATAAGTACCTGGTGCGATGTGTACATGTCGCTGATGGAGAGACAAAGGCGACCGGGCTGTGGTGCTGGCCACCCACCCCCTCGTGTGCTGTGCCGGCCTTCATAGGTGCTCGCTAACAGTACTTGCCCCCAACAGTCTGTTGAGGTTACACGGGGGATCTTTGTCTTTGTGTGTGCGAGAGTGCCCGCTCATACCTCTGCCCGTGGAGCTTGTTGAAGACGCAAGCGAGGGTGACAACCTGGGATGTGGCTCGGGCTACGATGGGCACCGAGAGCATGGAGTTCACGCGGAAGCCCAGCAGCGAGTTGAGGTGGTTTTGCTCTTCCTGTTGTTCCACACAGAACAAAAACAAAGATCCCCCCCCCCCCCCCCCCCATATCGACTTCAGTACACCGTTCTGGCACGTGCTGTTCGTGTGAATGAAATTGAGGCAGGAATAGAACATGAGGCGGTGAGTGGCCAGCAACCAGTCCGGAAGCCTTCATCTGCCCAGTGACGATGTTTACACACCGCACCAGGTACTCGTTTCAAGGCCGAGTCGACCTAGGCGGAGGCCCAGCATCAGGTCAGATATTCCTGGTTGATGTTAGCCACGAGTGCGAATCCACTTTGGGTTGCCCGGATCATAACGCAGTGAGCTAACCACTACAACTACCTTTTCCCGCACACAGAGACAGAGATCCCCCGTATAGCCTTAACAGACTTTTGGACTGTTGGGGCAGGTGCTGTTAGCGAGCACCCACCCACCCACACTCGCTCACTCGCTCGAGCATGCTGCACGTGACACGCGTCCATGTGGGGCCTGAGCGGCGCCAAAACGAAACACCCGCTCAGGTGGCTCTACGCTCTTTTTTGTCGGGACAAAGCTCCAAGTCCACCAGGGTGATCCCTACGAATGCTCCGAATGCTCGAGGCTCGCGTGGAACACCAAATGTCTCCCCGGCGCGATAGGGCAAAAGCGCGAGACCAGTGGGGACGCGCGCTCTCTCACCACGGTAACAACAACTCATATTCTTTGGTTCTTTCGGTAAAGTCACGTAGATAGAAAAAATTAAAGATAGGAGAAAAAACTACGATGTTTAGATCACAACACAAGCGATCGCTTGTTCTATTTGCTTTAATTTTTTCTATCTACGTGACTTTACCGAAAGAACCAAAGAATATGAATTCCTGCAGTCACGAAAGTTATAAGTCAAAACAACAACAACGACGACAACAACAACGACAATATGTTCACGGCCGCCGGCGCTAATGGCCGGACGAGCGAGTGAATTTAAAACGCTCGCGTCCCTCTGCGCTCCCGCGAGCGCGCGGCCCATCACTCGAGCGCGTGGCGTGGATGGAATCGCTGGCGTGCAATTTGGGTGTGACACGGAGGCCAGATGGAGAGGGGTGGGGGGTTAATGCATCGGCCGAGTTGAGTGTGTGGGGGGGGGGTGATAGGTGGCTGGTGGTGGGGGGGGGCATCGCAATGCCATGACGCCGGGCTGTAGAGGCACGCCGAATATTATCGCGGCGCCGTATACGCGTAAACAAAACGTGTAACCAAGAGCGCTCGCGTGCGTGCGTGCATGTCCGCGCAAACAAACTCGCACCGAAAACGGAGAGGCAACCGTATAATCCACCGACATGCTGCTTGTGGCTGCTCGTGACCTCCCATCGAGGCTGGTGAGGCAATTCAAGTGCTGGCGGGGCACTTAGTGGTGATGTACACAAACCACGTGTGCCCCTCTCACACAATGTCGAGTATGACTCACGGGGGTGGGTAACATGGATAGGTAAAGACACCACGTGATCCTCATGGCTGTACCCCGGGTACCAAATAAAACTAAATAGCCGAGGCAATTAAATATTTTATTTCTCGACAACTATTTTTCCAGGGTTGTACTTAACTCCGCGACTGGGGCACCAATCAATCCGAAATCAGTGCCACTCCGCGATGTCGAAATGCAGCGAGGACGATTGTGCCGAAACCCTGAACGCTCGTACGCACCACAGTGGTGCAGCTCGTCGAAATGAGTCGATTGCCGCATCGCCGACCATCAACAGACTACAAATCACTGCATCACGGACATTATGCGAGAGCCGAGGTACTATGGTACCCCGGGGTACCGCCATAAGGTTCACTTATCACTGATGGGATGTATACGGAGGAAGTAAAGCCAGGTCACTGGGGATTCACCAGAGATTAAACCAGAGAATAAACCAGAGAATAAACCAGAGAATGAACCAGAGAATAAACCAGAGAATGAACCAGATAATAAACCAGAGATTAAACGAGAGAATGAACCAGATAATAAACCAGAGATTAAACCAGAGATTAAACCAGAGAATAAACCAGAGATTAAACCAGAGATTAAACCAGAGAATAAACCAGAGAATAAACCAGGGATTAAACCAGAGAATAAGCCAGAGGATAAACCAGAGAATAAACCAGAGAATAAACCAGAGAATAAGCCAGAGAATAAGCCAGAGAATAAGCCAGAGAATAAACCAGAGAATAAGCCAGAGAATAAACCAGAGAATAAACCAGAGAATAAGCCAGAGAATAAACCAGAGGATAAACCAGAGAATAAACCACAGAATAAACCAGAGACTAAACCAGAGATTAAACCAGAGAATAAACCAGAGAATAAACCAGAGAATAAGCCAGAGAATAAACCACAGAATAAACCAGAGAATAAACCAGAGATTAAACCAGAGAATAAACCAGAGATTAAACCAGAGAATAAACCAGAGAATAAACCAGAGATTAAACCAGAGAATAAGCCAGAGAATAAACCACAGAATAAACCAGAGAATAAACCATCTCTCTGCAACAGCTCCCTGCTGTGCATTGTACGCAAAGATATCGATCCCCATATAGTCATACAGACTGTTGGGGCAAGTGCTGTTAGCGAGCACACGGAGAGGTGGTGTATGTAGCCAGCACCACGGCCAGTGGCCCTTGTGTCCCCAGTTGCGATGTTTGAATGAGACACCACGTACACATTGCTGATTGAGTTGACCTAGGGGAGGCTGAGAATCGGTGTAGATTCCAGCTGCCACTAACCACTAAGGCACAGCTTCCCACGCACACACAAAACTAAGAGAAAAATCCCCCCGTATAGCCTGAACAGACTGTTGAGGCAAGTGCTGTTAGCGAGCACCTATGAAGGCCGGAACGGTCCACGAGGGGGTGGGTGACCAACACCACGCCCGGCCGCCTTTGTCTCCCCAGTGGCGATGTTTTTATGCACCGCACCAGGTATTAATTTGAGGCTGAGTCGACTTAGGGGAGGCCCAGTACTGGTGCAGATAATCGCCACTGGTGTTGGCCGTGAGCGTGAATCGAACTCGGGTGGTGGTGTTCGTGGCGCAGCGTAGCGCTAACTGCTACACTACCGCTCCCCACCCCACAAAAACACATGCACACACGTACAAACACACATACACACACATGCACACACATACAAACACATTTAGAAGGTGGGCTAATTCCATACACCAATCTCTCAGGAAGTCTGCAATGATTTCCACAATATGCGTCGCATATAAATGTAAAACAAATCAATTTGGCCTTGTTTTACCAGGCTGAGTGGAAATCATTTCAATGTTCAAATGTCGAAGGATCCGATGTGCAATACCTTGGCTCCATTTTATTAACCTTCAAACTGTTGAAACGTTTTTTCAATTAGCTATACAAAATATGTATATTTTAATGTCTTTAGCACCGCTTGTACTTATGATAACATTCATATAATTTAGAGTACTTTTGGGAATTCACTGTTGAATGAAGGCCTCCTCTTGCCATTGTCAGTCATGGGGGTTTGTTGATCATACTTCACCACCCTGGTCAGCGTGGGTTGGTGAAGCGGGTTTAGGGGCAAGGTGCTCTGGAGCGGTTCAGATCTACGGGACATCTGTGAAAAAAAGTGCTTCATAACTCATCGGATTCCTCTAGCATCATTACAAATTCTGATTCCGATTCAGATTCCTCTCACCGTTGACGTCAGCCGTGGCTGTGAATCAAACCGAGGTCCCCACTGCGCCGCTTTAGGGTCACAACAAGCCTACGCGAGTAATACGACATTTATGTGTTACTTGTTTCGTTGCGGGATAAGCAGGAACACTGCGGGATAATGAACCGCTTGGAGGAGAGAATTTACACGTTTGAAAGCAGCGAGGGCTCCCCAGACATCTCAGTTTTTGAGAAAACTGAGAATAGATTTGGTATCAAGGTGTGACTTTGCGTCAAGCCTGAGGTCTTCGGGGAGGAGTGGGAGTGGGGTGTGGGGACAACGAGAGACGGACAGCGACAAAGAGGAGTGGTGGCAACACACATCGATGGATTGGGCGGACAAAGGACCGAGACGCACAGACAAACCAGTGCGAGGAAGCAGGCAGAGAGACATTGGCACAGAGACACTTTGTAATTGTAGCGAGAAAAAGAGGGAGGGAGAAGTTGTGGAACAGAAATAAACAATATCGGTCCATCCGGGGGAAGGTTTGTTGCTGCTTGCTACTGCTGCTGCTGCTGTCAGCCGTGCACTTTAAAATAGATCACTTTTCACGAGATCTCATTTCTCCCCAGAGTAACAGAAGAGAGAATGGTGCCAAGAAACGGGGGGGTGGGGGAGGCGGGTGGTGGAGCCTCTTAGAAACGTCTCGCGATTCGCAGCGCCACCACGCAACAACAACAACAACAATGGCGGCGGTGGCATTCACGTTGAAACACCGGGAGAGAAACAACGCCGGTAGACGCCGGGAGAGGCAATTAAAGCTCACACACCCCGGAATTACCTTGCACAGCCGATGTTTAATTGGGTGCCATTAAAAGGAGAAATCATGAAGTCGGTGGGGGGGGGGGGGTGACGACGACTTCGTCGGTAATTGAAAAACAAAACAAAAATGTCCCCAAGAGACGAACGCGTGGTGAGGAGCTGATGCGGGGCTTTATGAGCCTCACCTGATTAATGTCTCTCAGCGTGATGGATTTCTTGTTTTCCACCGCCACTCCCAGACGACCGAAGTTGAGCTGCACGGGACAAAAGAGAAATCGAGGCAAATGTGTCACGGAAAAGGTTAGATTGCAGCGCTCGCCTTGGAGCATGTTTGCTTTACTTGATGGCGAAACGGTCAGCTTGCAAAAAAACTGAAAGCTCAATTCGCCTTTCTCTTCCTACTTGTTTTGTTTTTGCGGCACTTGTCTTTATTCTTGTCCGTAATTAGTCGCAGGTAAGCAACAATCAAACGCCTTCAACTTCGGGGTAGCGTCACCGGTGCCAAAGCGTGGGACAGGGCACCGCAGAGCAGCGACGGAGGGAAGGATTTCATTTTGCCAGCGCGTAACGTGAGAGAACCATCCTTATCTTCGATCGGTCAACATCGCATGTGTCCCCATTACTCAGTGAGACCCCGCGAGATGAAGTGACAAATGGCAAAACATATTTGAGAGCCGTTTTGGTGCAAATGAAATACGAATTATATTGCCTGCTCTGCACGACATTTGGGTCAGAAACGTTGGCAACGGCAAAGCAAATGGTACGGAAACTGGAAAGTGCACAAAGAAGCGTGGAGGGGTGGACGCTTGGAATCACACCGAGGGACACAAAGACGAACACATGGGTTTGGAGAACAAACGCAGATCGAAGACCATCATATTGACGCTTTATGAAATTCAACGGGCTTGGGCAGGACGCGCCGGGAGAAGAGGTGAGGATGGAGCAATGTGACTTTCTGACGCTGCCCTACTGGGCATCAGTGAGAAATAGCTTTCTAGCTCATCGGATTCCTCCAGGTAAATAAATGTTGTTTTAAAATCCTTTATATTAAGTTCGCTTGCTTGCGTGCTTGCTTGCTTGCTTGCTTAGGACCGTGCAAACCTTTCGGTCGTTTTTTAACCCACTTCCCGTGATCCAATCGAGCTGACATTTTGCACACAGACTCGTTGTGCGAGACAATTAATGTTCGTGAATTTTTTTCCCCAAAATTTTACACTGTTTAGGGAAAACAAATTAAATATTTAATTACCAATTGTTTAATACTGGCATACAATCATCTGACCCATAGGTGGCAGCCATCTCAAGCCAGAGGACGAGAGGACTCTAGCCGCCACGCATATAAAGGATTTATAGTGAAAAACTTTGTTTTTACGGGTTATACTTATTAAATCCTTTATATTAAGTTCACTTGCTTGCTTGCGCGCTTACGACCGTGCAAATCTTTCGGTCGTTTTTTAACCCACTTCCCGTGATCCAATCGAGCTGACATTTTGCACACAGACTCGTTGTGCGTGACAATTTATTTTCGTGAAATTTTTGTCCCAAAATTTTCCACTTTTTAGGAAAAAAAAAATGTCATATTTAATTTAAAATACCAATGTGATAAAAATGAAACTCTTACTCAAGAAAAACAGAAATGAATAATAAAATAAAACCGATGCCACGCATATAAAGGATTTATAGTGAAAAACTTTGTTTTTACGGGTTAAATTTTTCTCAATATCTGGCCTGGCCCTGATTGACTGTTTGTGTAGGGGACCGGCAATTCAATGCTGCTTTCCGCACTTGCTCTCCCTTGCTCAGGTGCCGCTGTATTCCTGCTCGATCTCAAGCAGTCATGAGCTCGTGGCCAAGGTGATTCTGATGCTAGTAGCCCTTGCCCAGGAGACGGTGAGAGGTGGTGACGGCCTGGGAAAACCTTCGTCCAGAAGTTCGATCATTGCTGATAACAATGTTGACTGCATTATAGGAGGAAGAAATCACTCCCCACCCCCCCCCCCCCCCCCCCACTTAGTGATTCAGGGTTGTGATTTTATTAATTCCTCCTTATGCATTCCTCCAGTCTAAATAAAGATTCTGATTCTGAATGTTAGCACCTCAAGTGTCTGAAGGGGATTAGATGCATTAATTCCATATATTTCTTTAAAACGACTTTTTGTGTTTAGTTTGTTGTCCTTTTACACACCTCCAATTAGCACAGTTGGCAAGGTACGGTGAGAAAAAAGTCCAACATACGTACATACAGCGTATACAAATAAAACACATCGACGCTCATAGACGCGATGCGATGCGTCAATGATTCGATTCCACCGTTCCACCCTTACGACGCAATCAACGTTTTACTTGCGCAGAACAGGATCTTCAAAAATCAACGAAATGGAAATGAGCGCAAATTGATCCTCTCTGAACCGGATTTCAACACAGGTCCCCCAGAGACGCATGTGTTTTTGGTTTGTAGGTTTAAGGACTTTTAAGCCGTAGATCCACCGAGGAAATCTGTGCGGCAGTTCTTTAAGGGATACACATCGGCAGCTTTGAAGTGTCTACGTTTCTCTCCTCTGTGGTTTTGCAGCACCAGAACTTTTTTGTTTTCCCACGACAGATTTGTAATTGCTTTCACGAATGTCTTTACACTCTGCAGTTTGTGCGATAGCAATAATAAACTTAAGTTAAAATGTGAACAAAAACATATAAGAACAGGCTTTACTCTTTCTGGCAAAAAAAAACAGGGGGTGTTAAGACGTTCAAACACCGAATAGAAAGCTATTTCAAGGCATCAATTCTTGCATTAACCATACAAACTTGGGGCAAAGCATGCCAACAAAAATGCTCTGATAACACTGGTCAACACAGGTTTTCTGGCATAAGGTATTCCAACGGTTTTAAGGTAATTTTGGGGTGCTGATTCAAAATCTGGCACCGGGTTTTCTGTCTATCACATCAGGTTTTTGAGATATCAAATATTACATTTTCAATAAAAACTGCAGAAGAAAAATATTAAATAAATGTGGATATCTACATAAAATAATATTATAAACACACTATCATAAAAATACAGCACCATATTTTAACACTAAAGCAGTCACTGACGCGCAACAACTTGCAATCATAAGTGACAGAGTTAATTTCGGGTAAAATCAATGAAAATGGGGTATGCCGATAGCATAAAAATGAGATGTGATAGAGCAAATCTGAGATCAGATTTGGAATCAGCACCCTGAAATTAGTCTAAAACAGCTGCAAAAGTCCAGGCCAGAATTTTGTTTTTTTGTTGACCAGTGTTATATATACTTTGTCTTTGACACGGATGGGTCTACACCAGCGACAGCCTTCTTTGTGGCCTAGTCTCACCAGAAAGCAGCAAAAGACAAACAGTAAGAAAGGCAATGCAAGTCTCAAATTATTAATAGCTGGGGTTGAGCAGTTACATATATATGGGACCCTTTTGCCAGTATCAAAAGGCCACAGAGTTAAAAATAACGTACAGCCCTTTGACAATCTACTGCTCGATTTAGGCTTCCGCGTGATGTGTAAGTCATGGGGGCTATTGCACCATGTTTCACCATGCTGGTCAGTGGCGAATTGCCCGATGATGCTGGATGTAATTACCAGCGAAACGTCGTACTCAAAAAATTGTAAATGTTGTGGATTCACTCTTCAACACACCGGTGGGCTAAAGCCGTGAACTTTTTTGTTTTTTGTCAACGTGACGCTTTTTTGCTGATTGGCCGTGTCGGGTGGTGGAGGGTTACGACACATTTATAAACAACGCGATCTAACCCAAAAACGTGTATTATGAAGGAATGCGGTTGGGGGGGGGGGGGTAAGGGCTCAGGACGGACTGGTTCAGATATCGCTCCCCAGTAATGTTAACTGTGTCCGAGAATTAAACTCAGGGCATCGGGTTCATGGGGCGAGGGTGGGGTGGGTGGGTGGGTGGGGGCGGCGCTAACCACTGCACCACTGCCCCTCCAATAATTTGTTTATCTCGCTGCTCATTATAGCCACGGTGACCGATTTCTAACGGAAACATCACTCGCCTTTGAAGCTCGGCCCGTCGGCCAGTATTATGCCCGCTTCACAATCGCGTTTGGCTCGCACTCTCCGCGATGAACACACAACGATGAACGGGTCACACGCTCCGCGATGAACACACAACGATGAACGTGTAACACGCTCCGTGATGAACACACAACGATGAACGGGTCACACGCTCCGTGATGAACACACAACGATGAACGTGTCACACGCTCAACGATGAACACACAACGATGAACGTGTCACACGCTCCGTGATGAATGCACAACAATGAATGTGTCGCCGAAGCAAGACGCTCGTTTTGCAAACGAAGCGAACGTCCCGGTCACCGTGCATGGGGGCAAAAATTCTGCGCCGGCGGCGACCCGAACTTACCGGAATGCTGATTTCTTCCTCCAGAACTTTGTCGCCAACAACCTGAAGAGGGAGAAGACAAGCTCGCGGAGATTGGTACACGATGCACGCTCACACTCCGCTCACTAAACAACAAACTCTGGTTCTAGATTTGAAGCTTTCGTGACTGCAAGGATTCATACTCTTAGTTTTTTCGGTAAAGTCAAAGGCTAAACATTTTTTTTCTCAGCCCACGGTTCGATTTAGAGCTTTTTTCCCCCCGCCCTTTAAAGCCGTAGACAGCATCTGAATAGGAACCACCGGGTGTTTATTTAATTCGTATCTTGCAACAAAAGGATGGGGCGAAATAACGATGAAGAGAACATCAGAGAGTCCGAGGATAAATACAAAAGAGTTGGCTTAATTATGTTTACAAACATTATTAGTGAGGCTTAAAAGATTTAATTTCACACACACACTACCACCCCCCCAAAGCATTACACCATCAGTTATGCATAGTCACTGTTCGGTTTCGTTTGTAAGGTATCATTAATTCGGCGTGTTTGTTTTGCGTGTTGTTTATTTTGTCTGCTTCATTGCATTAGTCTAAAGGTACGCAAACTCGGCATGGTGTTTGCATTTAATTTGTCCTTCACTCTGAAGGACCATTGCCTGAAACGTCCACCTAACGCAGTCCAAATTATTGATTAATGTTGTGGGTGTATTATGAGTCGCGTCTGCGTGCCACAAACAACAATACAATGCCTTAATTTTTTTATCCCTTACTATTTTTGTCCTTTGCGTACAGAAAACCAATATGTTCACTACGTGTAAGTTAACCTATTAATAACAAATATTGATGCATTTGTTTGTACAAGAAACGAACTCCGTTATTCATATCCCCGAGGTTGCGAGGCTCCAGAATTCCCGTTCTGAAAGGAAACCAACGAAAAAATGTCGGCAACGCCTACCGCCAAAGAAAACGTCTCTGAAACATAACCTCGTCGCATCGTTTGGAAATAGACAATCTAAATGTGTCCTCCTCCACCCTCCTCCTGCACCCAATCGTAACGTCGCTCTCTCCCCAGTTCTTTACAACAAAACGGCCGCAGCCAGACGGCCCCGTGGATTTGTGCGCCCGTTCCGGCACCAAAGGGTCGAGAAGTCGCTGCGCCGAACGTGCGGATCGCCGCAACGCGAGCAAGCGGCGACCTCTCCGAGCGAAACTAAACCCGCGAGAGCAAAACCTGCAGCAGGAGCCCGGCCGGCACGTCTGACACATGGCCCACGGCAAACGACGCCCAGCGCCTCTCGCTCGCCGGCGGCGCGTGGCTCAAGGGCGACCGGGAGGCACGGTCAGCGAGCGAAAAATATCACCACATTTCAAAATGAATTAAATCAATGAAATAATCTACTTTCAATAATCCGCGTAAAAATGTGTCTGTCGCAAGGTCGCCACTAGCAGAGCACGTGCTGGACGTGCCCATGGGCACGGGGCCAGGCCTGGCTGCAACTCCTCACGGATGGGGGTGGAGGGGGCAGTAGAGCTGCTGTGTGTGGGGGGGGGGCAACCATCGCAGTGAGTCACCGACGGCGAACTTGGGTGGTGTCAAAGGGACATCTGGTGGTGTCAGGGCCCAGCACCCGCCGTTTGCCACACGCGCTGCGCTGGTGACGACCTTGCGCTGCCTCACCGTGACCTGGCTTCGAGAGGTTGCGCTCTCTGGGGGCTGAACACGGCCGCGGGTGCGTAACCGTCCGCAAAGTGACGCGTCGTCTGCTACGCAGCAGACGCTGGAGATGTAGTTCGCAAGAGGAGGCCATCACGTGCCGGGTTTCATTGTCCAAATTTGTTAAATTTGATAAATTACCCCCCCCCAACCCCACCACGTCCGCCCCACAGCATGTGGTGGTGCCGCCTGCGCCATCCGCACCTGGCAGAAGAGCTGGTTGGCATCCTCCGAGACGAGCAGCAGGCAGCAGCACTCGGACTGCGTCTCCTGCTGCAGCTGTGTGGGGGGGAAGCAACACCGCAGACAAGGGGAGGACGTTACCACCGTGCGCGGGCGTGAGCGCCATCGCCGCTGTGCTGCCTCGCAGCTCTCCCGTGCGTTGTCGGGTCGTCATCCCACCGCGTGTCGTTCGGAACGACGTCCGACGTTTCACTCCGTTCGCCGGGAGCTTTTTCAGCAACTCGACGCAGTTGGCTTAAGAAGAAGCTGCGAGCACGTGGAGCGAAACGCCGGACACGGTGGCGAACAGCGCGCGGTACGATCCGAAATCGCGTCGGGTAGATGCGAGGGGAACATTTTTTTCTTGCTCCGTGGTGCATGCCAACTCGTGAGTCGGAAGAATTTGTTTCAGGAGGGTGCTGCTACGTCGTGATGTTCGACCTCATGTGGGTGGAAAGTGAGGAAGCTGGAGAAAACACAAGCTTGCAAAAGGATGTCACTTTAAAGTACTGCACGGATGGATGAAAGAATCCACGGCTGTGCTGTCATACTTTTGTCACCTGTCCTCCTAAAAGGCCACGTCTACAATGCCCCCAGAATTATCACGCATTTTTGCATCCAATTGCTAACGAGGCTCAACCCTTCTGAGATACATCACAGCAATTTCATCGTAGGCAATAGACTGGTTCTCAGCTCTGTCCTCTCATCGACTGTGCCATCTGAGTTCCATCACTGCGCGAAGGTTTTTGCGTGCGCGTGTTTTTGTTTGTGTGCCAACAATGCTACTCGGTGGTGGGCAACGTGTCATCGGCCGATAAGTGTCATCGCCCGTCTGCGATTGTGCGAGATAGGGTTTGGCGACTCAAAAGTAATTCTAGATTTGAAGTTTTCGTGACTGCAAGGATCCATACTTTTTGGTTCTTTCGGTAAAGTCGTGATTTAATTTAGTTATTTTCATTTTATTATTTTTATTATTTTTATTTTTCATCTACGTGACTTTACTGAAAGAACCCAAGAGTATGGACTCAAAGGTACAATGGCAAACAAGACGCATGCGCAGAGGGTACAATACCGATTTACAAAGCGTAGCATTTTGACGATATCGCAAGAATCCTGCAGAATAGGCGAGACATGCACATTGACAAGGCTTGGGAAGAGAGGAGGAGTTAAAAATAAGAATTGGAGGTGGTGAAGAGCTGCAGGGCAGAGTGTGAGGTAAGGAGATGATGATGATGATGATGATGCTTTGATAAAGGCACAGTTCCAGACACTTCAGAGAGAATAGAAAGTCACTCGTGGCCAGGGGATAAGAGGATGGAATTGAGCCTCGACTTAAACCAGAGGTGGTGTCTGTGCAGCGATAACCGAATTGCAGCAGCATTTACAGCGGGGATTACTCTCGTGGGGTAAAAACAGGAGTTATAGAAGAGTAGCAAGTAACAAAAAAATGTTAAATGACAAATGTTCAGTTTAGTTTCAGCTGAATGTTCCGGCCATTAACCCCACTTCGTAAAAATGACTTTTATATTTTTTTTGGTGATTCATGAAGAAGAAGAAAAAACTGAATCCAAAGTAACGACGGCGACGAAAGTGGGGACATTAAACGATTCGGTCACAAATCTACGAAAGAAATCTCCAACACGAGAGCGAAAGCTGAAGAGCAGGTGGGGGATAAAGGCCCTTAAGTTTTTGACAATTCGCCCCTCTGAGCTTGGAGCTCAGCGCAAATCTCGTGCCCATGCCGGAGCGCCTCGATACATCGATTTTGCTCTCGAATTCGCCACCACGTTTCAAGAAAACCGCGGCCCAATGATTGCGCTCGAGTCACGGGGGCGCTCCCAAGCGTGACTGGGTGGGGGACACGGGGATCACGATCCACGGTGGTCATAGGAGTATGACAAAGACAGAGATCCCCCATATAGCCTTAACAGACTGCGGGGGCAAGTGCTGTTAGCGAGCACCTATGAAGGCCGGAACGGTACACGAGGGGGTGGGTGGCCAGCACCACGCCCGAACGCCTTTGTCTCCCTAGTGGCGATGTTTACACACCGCACTGGGTACTCATTTGAGGCTGAGTTGACCTAGGGGAGGCCCCGGGATCGGTTCAGATAATCGTCACTGGTGTTGGCCGTGAGCGGGAATCGAAACCGTGTCGCCGGGTTCATAGCGCAGCGCGCTAACCGCTACACTACCGCTCCCCACATAGTATGACAAAGACAAAGATCCCCCATATAGCCTTAACAGACTGCGGGGGCAAGTGCTGTTAGCGAACACCTATGAAGGCCGGAACGGTACACGAGGGAGTGGGTGGCCAGCAGTCACGCCCGACCGCCTTTGTCTCCCTAGTGGCATTGTTTACACACCGCACCGGGTACTCATTTGAGGCTGAGTCGACCTAAGGGATGCCCGGGACCGGTTCAGATAATCGTCACTGGTGTTGGCCGCGAGTGCAAATCGAACCCGTGTCGCCGGGTTCATAGCGCAGCGCGCTGACCTCTACACTACCGCTCCCCACACACGTGTACACACACACAACCCGCATCAACCGCTCCCACCCTGGCCGCTATTTCAGCACGGAAGACCCAGCGCGCGCACGCACACGCGCACACTCCGCCATCCGTGAAGAAACCCCGTAAATCTCAACAGATTTCTCAGTAACACCCCCCCCCACCTACTCACCCGCCCCTGCTCCCACCCCGCCCTCTGCCCTTGCGTGTTCCGTTCATCTGCCGCACGCTTCAGTGCCGTTTGTTTAGGCAGCGGCATTTACAGGAGGGCTCCACCACCGAGCACGTGACTGGCAGTTTTACGAGAGGAGAGCCCGGCGTTGCTTCGCTCCGGAACGATCGATTTTGCGATAACGACGCAAGTTCGTCCGCAGACCTCCGTGCTGCTATCCTGGCCAAGGGAATAAACTACGGATTCAACAGTCCATACGCGGGGGACTGGATTTCCACTTGGATTTTAATAAACTATGCGCAAAAAAGCTTACTGTGTCGGTATTTTGAGACGTAGCTCTTTAAAACAACGAGACACCAGCGCAGGGCAGAAGGTATATATTAAGACGGAGGGTAATGGAAGGATGCCGTGGAACGAGATACGAGGATAGTGGACACGACTAGAGAGATGGGGAGTACTTGGAACAGCCAAACCCAGATAATAATGGGACATTTTTGCTGAGAAGAATATGGAAATCTCTGGGTCTCTCTGTAATTCTATGAATCTCTGTGTAAGGCTATGGATCATGTCAGTGTATGTGCATCTATGAATCTCTATCCAAGGCTATGAATATCTATTTAAGGCTATGGATCATGTGGGTTTATGTGCATCCATGAATCTCTTTGCAAGGCTATGGATCATGTCAGTGTATGTGCGTCTATGAGTCTCAATGTAAGATGATGAATAATTTCGGAGTATGTGCGTCTATGAGTCTCTATAGAAGGGTATGGATCTCTATGTAAGGCTATGGATCATTGCAGTGTATGTGCGTCTATGAGTCTCGTAAGTATGCACAGTGGATGCGACACTCGAAGAGGCACAGTAGTAGACTCACACACAGAGAGAGAGAGAAATCCGAGCAGCGGAGCCCACAGAGTAATGGAATTTTTCTGGCTCGGAAGAAGGAAAAGATTATAAAAGCTATGGTTGGGCATATTCACGTTCAGCCAAACGTGCACAATGTTCTGGTTTATTAAATTAGTGCCATTATTGCAGAGGAAGAGAAATTACTGCCTAATTGGAAGAGTGGTTCGTGGAATGTTTTTCGTCGTTCCTGGTTACAAAAATGAACTGGGCTCTAAGACGTTGCTGGAAACTGCTGGGAGTCAGGATCGCAATGTGTGACTGTGTCTTTGTCTCTTGAAATACTTCAGTTACTTGTTTATTTATTTTATCGGCCAATACAAATATAATTCATGAGCAAAGTGACGACACTCGATGCACAAATATTACATTGTTTTGGTGGAATTCTAATACTGAATTTAGTTTTTTTTTTACCAGAATAATATATAACACAGGTGCTTGCTCGATCCACCTATTTTAATGCAACATCATATTATTATAATCATTTTCTAACTGGGTAATATGGTCCTACTCGGCAGTGGATAATTGCATTTCTGATGTTAATATTAAGACATCTGTTTAAGCCTCAAAGGCACATCGACTCCGTATCCCAAAAGAAATAGGCACATTAAACATCCGCCTCTGTTATTCCACCACTACCCTCTTTTCATTTGGTTCTCATTAGACAACCAACACATTCTGTTTGCTCAAATTACACGCGTAATGTTTGCAGGCGGATTTATTGCGCAAAATATTCAGCATTTTTTTCTTGTTCTCCTCGCAAGCCCCCCCCCCCCGCCTCCAGAGTGGTAAGCAGAGAAATAAAAAAAAATCATGCCTGTTGACACTGGCCACATTCTGACCCAATCAACATGACCACACATTCAGCTTATTTGAGCTCTCTGGCTTTGGCAAAGCTAAACTAAACTACGATTAAACAATGTTTTTATTTTATTTTACTGGGTAAGGGCCACTGAGCCACGGAGCTCTTTTTCAGAAGCGACCTAGCCACAAATGATGGCTCAACGAAAGTGGCTTTTCGTGTGGAAATGTATAGCAGCCAAATGCTCTAAACGCGCGTTTATTCTAAATGTGGAGGAAAAAAACCGGAGGACCCGGATAAAAATACACTCTGAGCACGTGGAGAACATGCAAACTCCAAATATACATGGAGGTTGGGATCGAAACGACGAGCTTCTCTACAGCAGGCGAGGGAGACAATATCTCGCCCCCACAAAGAGCGTGGTACACACAATGTGGTGGCCACACGGCGTGAGAGGAAAGCCTCGGAAGGGGATCACGCCTTCCAACTGCTTGCGAGCAGCACACCTTTACGTGTTGTTCAGTCTGATCGTTGCCAGCCTCCACGTATGTTCCTGCTGCGATGAGGCGTTCTCATCATTTTACTGACGAAGAGTTTTGGATTTTTTTTAGAATAAAAAAATAATCACAATAATTTCAAGACAGATTTTTAAAAAAAACTACATCCTTTAAAACACGAAATGTAAGCGTTGAATTGACATCCCGGCTGGGTATGGGTGTGCTATCTGTGCCAAGGTCGATGTGTTTTGGGTTTTGCTTCCCATCGCACGCGTACTTACAAACTGAATGACCTTCAGCTGAAGGGAGGCCGCGTCGAGGTCATAAAGTTCCCCTGTGAAGAGAGAACAGGACGAGATGCAGCCAAAGTAGAAAGCATCGACACCACCACCTTGAATTTCCAAATCACACCAAGGAACAGAAAGACGCTTCGTTCCACCTTCAGGAATTCATCACGCCAACGCTGGTCCGACGGCTCCGCCCACGAGCCAACGTTGGCCCAACGTTACACTTTCACCGTTGGTTGTGCTTTGGTGTTCGCGAAGCTCAGCGTGGATTTGAGCCACGACAGGGCTTTGATGGGTTGCTCACTGCGCATGCAACGGGTGTTATAGGCCGCTGTTGGGTTGTGTCGCGTTACGGGCCACAGAGGACTGTTGTTGTAACTCCGCTTTGCTGCCAAGTCTATGTCCATTGCGCCCACCAACCAGCATTGACCAGCGAGGCGAAATTTGGTTCGTACAACCATCCCATTATTGACACTACGTGAGGAGCCATTCATCCAGCAGTGGAGTGAAAACGGACTGAATTTTTATTTTCTTTTATTGTACACTTATATATTAAATATATGCCTCTCTGACCCCACGATGAACCTGCCGCACCGTTTTGTACAGTGCAGTTGCATTTAAATGCAACATAAATGGAAATTGTAATCGTATAACTGCGCCGTAATAGCCCGACAGGGATGTGCAGATGTCAGCGATGAAGACGCACGATGTTACGTGTGCCAAACAGAAATGCAAACCATTAAATTATAAGCGCGGTAGTCAATTTTACGAGTGTGTTTCTGCTTATAAAAGTAATGAATATAACAACCGGACAATATCGACGTTAAAAAATTTTGAAGAAAAAAATGTTTCGACCATAAAGCCGTGTTCTTTACTAATTTTTAGAGGGGGGGGGGGGGCGCTTTCGCTGATAAGACATCACCGGTGCGAGGGCTGCCAGACCATTTGAAACCGCTGGGTTTGACAGCAGCAATGAATATAATACCTGGACAATATCGACGTTTAAAATTTAGAGAATTTGACCATAAAGCCGTGTTCTTTACTAATTTTCAGAGGGGGGGCCGCTTTCGCCGATAAGACATCACCGGTGCGAGGGCGGCCACACCATTTGAAACCGCTGGGTTTGACAGCAGCACGACGGGTGCGGCAGGGGCCGCACGAAAGGCCACCAGTGGCTCGCGGGCCTTGAAATGAAGACCGCTGCCACAAAGCCTTGGGACTTTCTAGGCCAGAATTTCTAAACTTCAGTCCTCGCGATGCCTCCACGGCCCCGCCTCTTAGTGATGATCAATTTCCAAATGCACACGGAGGCCCCCTGCACACTGCACGCACCTGATGTTTGGTAACTATGTAACACGATTTTTGTTTCCTGGGTTGTAAGTGTTATTTTCTAATTGCTTATGCCTCAAAAGTATTGATAATGGCTTTTATTCCCCACAAACGTTGCGTTAGTGACCAGGACTTTACATGAAGGAATGACATAAATGCACACCACGTTTTCTCATTGAAAATAGGTAAATTTTTAAATATCACTGTTCTGGTCACAAAAGCAAAGTTTGTGGGGAATAATAGCCATTTTCTGTACTTTTGAGGCATAAGCAATTAGAAAATAACACACTTACTACCCAGGAACAAAAACATTTTTGTGTTACACAGTGAATCACGGAAATCTGTACCGTGAGGGCAGGTCACTGGGGCTGTTATCCAGAAGCAGTGGCATGATGTCCGACGTTTCGCTCAAAGTGCTGGGAGCTACTTAAGGATATTAATTCAAGCTTCTGGCACGTGGAGCGAAACGTCGCACTTCACGGCAAGCAACACGCAGTACCATCCGAAACAACAAAGTAACATTGAGGAGAGCGATATAGGACAAACGCAAAAACATCTTTACGCAGTGATGCCACCGCTTTCCTGGGTAGAACAACGAAAAATAGGCAAAATGGTTCGTTTGTTTTAGTTTCACATGGTAAAATACTTTTTTTCTACACATTAAAGAGGGCAGAGAGATGACCTCTGGTGAAGTCTGGTGACCGTTCTGGCCTCTAAATGTGCTGAGAAGAAGGACCTTTGGGTCAAAATGTCGCCTATTATATACTTTCCCTTTTTAAGGCAACAGTGCTATTGACGAAAGCGTTGCGTTTTGTTTATTCATCACAAGGTCTCCACCAGCAGTTATACATCTTTACACTTAGAAGCAGGTGAGAGCAATTTGTCTCATCCTCATCGTTATAATAAAATTGTCCAGACAGAAGAGGCAACAGGTGCAATGACTGCCAACTAATTCTTTATCCCTTAATGTCATCTACAGCATCAACCAATATCCATGTAATTGGTAAAGTGATGAAAGACAGACTGAACAGTGCCAAGAATAATACATTCAGGGGCTGCCCATGTGCTCGCTTCTAAAGGTTAGCAGACAGACATGGGGGCCATGAAACGTGAAGGCGTCGTTGATGCATGTTGACAAACTGGACGCCTTGGATTTGAGCGACAAACTGATCCCTTGAAAGTCACACAACTGGAGGATTATTCATATGAAAAGTTAAATTTCTCTTTGGGGGGGGGGGGGGACGTACCATGTGTCACACCTGCCCCCCCCTCCCCCCCAATATTTGTTTGCACGACTTTCTCAATAACTTCTGCGTCGCTGGTAGACTGAAGTCAGCGTGCAACTAGTAGCCACAGCCATAGCGCAAGATATACTGGATGTGATGGGCCGTGTGAAGAAATATTTTTCGCCGACAAAGACAGCTTCGGCTAAAATTAACTCCAGGCTTCCATGAGATGTGATGATCTGCATACCGCATAAATATGATGTTCATCAGCTACATAAATTGGTGTAAAAGATGGCTGTTATTAAGCAGAGTAACGGCGCATACCTTCAATGCCTAAACATATTTACCCCTTGTTATGTACGAATATATCGCAAGTATTTTTCAGTCATTACCAATCCACTTCTGGACGAAGGACCCCCCCCCTCCCCCCCATGCTTTGTTGGTCATGGAGGTCATTTGACCATACTTCACCGCAATGGTCAGTGTAGATTTGAAGCTTTCGTGACTGCAAGGATTCATATTCTTAGGTTTTTTCGGTAAAGTCACGTAGGTAAAACATCAAAATTAATAAAAATAAAATAAAATAAAGATCACGACGTTTCGGAGGCAACACAAGTCTCCGTCATCAGGTGGGACCGTCACAGCCAGATTAGCTGCATCAAGTGAGGATTACATCTTGAATCATTGCCTCACTTGATGCAGCTAATATGGCTGACGGTCCCACCTGATGACGGAGACTTGTGTTGCCTCCGAAACGTCGTGATCTTTATTTTATTTTATTTTTATTAATTTTGATGTTTTACCTACGTGACTTTACCGAAAAAACCTAAGAATATGGTCAGTGTAGGTTGGTGAAAGGGGGGTACCTATGACTGCTTCATATATAACGCGCTACCGATGTTAGCGGTGGCCAGGAATCGAACTCAGGTTACCAGGTACATAGCGCAGTGTGCAAACAACTCCACCAATTCCCACCCCCCGCCCCCCCCCCCAAAAAAAAAAATCGAACTAAAAATAATCTTGCAACTGCACTTAACATTCCATGCAAACAAAAAATGCATCTCAATATTCATGTGTTTACCATTCCCCCGTAATTCGTGTGATTTAATATTTCATCGTTGGCATTAAACTACTAAAGTAGGACGTGCTCCTGAGCCACTTCGAATTTTGCATCATTATTATTTATATCACTGAAATGTAGTCTCCCATTCGCAGAGTGCCGTATCGAACGTTGCCATTCATATGCATAAGTGGCTTCTGGGCTGACGAGCTTGTATTATCTTCGACACTTCGAGCGCAGGCACAGTCTCACAAAAGGTGACAAGAAAAGCCATTTTAATGTCAGCATCCTCCAGGCTCCGCTAATGTGCCACGGAAAAGCCTGAAAACGCTTGTGGCCCCCTTAGATTAGCCCCATCAAAGGCGACTCGATGTTGGACTCGGTAATACCCCTCAGCGCATCTCTCCATCCGACACGTGCCGTAATTACCACTACACCGAGAGGGAAAGAAAAAAAATGAGGAAAAAATACTTATCAGATATTATGCCACTGAAACCTAATGGAACTGTTGGGAGATTTGTGATGCATTCTCATGATTTATTTTATTTATATCTTGCCAGGTGTTGGTTGCTGTTTTTCAATGAGTTATCCTCACCATCTAATTTTCCTGTGTGACATTTGTTAAAGTGTTACCTGGATCACAGGAATGTAAAATAATGTTTTATTTTTTACATACGTATGAATCTTAGAATATATATTTTCAATGGGCAATATGTTTAAAACATCGCCTCGCCAACCAAATAATATATTTTAAAAAAACAGCTAGGAAAGGAAAAATATAATGCAATAAAAAATTCAGATGGCCGATCGACAATTGCTTTTGAGACTTTGAAACTGCTTAACAAAATACATTAAAAGCCAATTTAATTTTTAAAAAGCTATTCAACAGACTCATTCAACCAACATAAAATCAACAGTGGCGAGGCACTCCAAAAGTTGGGCCCCCTCTCTCTTTTTGCCGATGCAAAGTTACGTTAAAATGCGCCGCTTTAGAGCCTTACATAATAAATAAATGAATACAACGCAAGAAAATAAATAAGAAATCAATACATGAATAAATAATATCACAATTTCAGATGGGGTGACATTTTAAACCTTTGGAGGCAACGGGCAGTGTGGATGTGTGTGTGTTGTGTGTGTGTGTGTTGTGTGTTTGTGTGTGTCAGTTGACCCGTGGCACCTGGGTCTGCCCCGTGACCTCCTGCCAGCGGGCGTTCGACACTTCACGTGGCCTCAAGGTGCATACAGCCTGGCACAAGCGTCGTGTTGACGTCACCGCCACTTAGTGGCGAATGGCGGTTGTTGTTGTTGTGGGGAGCAGTAGTGCAGCGATTAGCGCTGCGCTGTGCTACAAACCCTTTGATTCGTGTTATATTCCCGCTCACGGCAAACACCAGTGACGACTATCTGAACCGGTCCTGGGCCTCCCCTAGGTTGACTCAGCCTCAAATGAGTAGCTTGTGCAGTGTGTAGTAAACATCGCCACTAGGGAGACAAATGCGGTCAGGCGTGGTGCTGGCCACCCACCCTCTCGTGTCCCGTTCCGACCTTCATAGGTGCTCCCTAACAGCACTTGCCCCGAGAGTCTGTTAAGGCTATACGGGGGATCTTTGTCTTTGTGTGCCCGCGCGAGTGTTTGTTTGTGGGAGGGTGGTGCGTGCATGAATAAACCAAAACAAACAACGCCACACACGAAAAAAAAATACTTGAGCGACCATGGGCCACTCCACGGAATGCGTAATGAGCCCTGGGCAAAGCCTTCACATCCACGGACAGAAGCTTTGTTATTTAGATGGCACACGCGATAGGGTGCCTCCCCACTAGCAGGTCCTTATCACCTGATCTACACACACACGCAGACACCTCTCCCCCGAGCGCCCGAACTGACATTTGCGGTGTCGGCATCTGCAAAGCTGCTACAGCTCCTGGGTAATTAATATCCCACCTAGGGGGTGGGGGGGGGGGTTTGCTAAAGGTGCTGTCACCCCCTCCCCTGCTTGCATCTGCTGACCCTCTTTGTTCTCCACCCCTCCGCCACCTCTCTCCCCTTCATGCCCCCGTCACTCTCCGTCGCTCAGACAGGTTCCCGACCGAGACGTGGCCCCCGTGCCAACTGCCGCCCCCCCCCACCTGCCCGTGGAGTCGATTCAGAACGACGTGGACCGTGTCCGAGACACACCTCCGCTGACACCTCACTTGCGATACGCTCATGTTGCCCGCGTGTCCGCGCCTTTGTCTTAGCTCGGTGTGGGGAGCGGAGCGGTGGTGTAGCGGTTAGCGGTGAGAACCCCGAGTTCGATTCCCGCTCGCGGCCAACACCGGTGAGGATTATCCGAAACGGTCCTGGCCCTCCTCAATGTCGGCTCAAACCTGAGATGAATACCTGGTGTGGTGTGTACAAAATACTGGCACTGGGGAGACTAAAGGCGGCCAGGCGTGATGTTGTACACCCACACCCCCTCGTGTGCCTTGCCAGCAGCCTTCATAGGCGCTCGCTAAACAACACTTTCCCCAAAAAAGTCTGTCCAAGGCTACATGGGGGAATCTTTGCCTGGTATAGCGATCGCCGATGAAGGCCGGAGTGGCACACGACGGGGGTAGTGCGGCCAGCACCACACCCGATCACCTTTGTCTTCCCAGTGCCGATATTTACTCACTATCTACCAGCTACTCACAAAATATGAAGCCCTGGTCAGTTTCACTGCGTCAAGCGACTGGACGAACATTGCAATTGTTTGTCTTTTCGGTTGGGAACGTGTGGCAGGGTTTATACGTTGTCATTATTTTGGCTGTTGTTTAGTCCCAGCACAGCTGTTCATCACTGACGAGATCCAAAATGCTGAAGGGCATTTCAGTGGTTCCCTGCGTATCTCGAGTGGAAACACAGTCACGTGTGTGGTGCATATTTTAAGAGCTCTATGACGGCACTTAGGGTTGTAATAAGCACAGCCCCCCCCCCCCCAGGCCCAAATGACATTAAACTATTTTCAACAACGTTTTTCTTACCAATAGGGTTTTTCCCCTTTTTTTTCTGGCAACAAAACTGACACCTTTTGCAAGGAATCATGTCTACATTAACGCAATACTTGCAGTCATGATGTAGCTGCTTACCCCTGAGCCCTTATTACTCTGGTAATGCGTTGTCTTGAACTGTGCGCCTTTTGGCGTCATCTGGTCGAACACCATATGAGACGAGGCTCCAAAGAAAGCTGTCTCTGGTGTGGACCAATCAGTTTCAAAAACAATGCATAAATTACCAGAGTATTGTGTTTTTGTTTGCATTTGACTGCAAGTATTGCGGTTAATGTAGACATGATTCCTTGCAAAAGGTGTCAGTTTTGTTGCCAGAAAAAAGGGATAAAACCCTATTGGTATATTTTGGTACTGGCAAAGGAGGTCCCATGATGTAACGTTTTTATTATTTTACCAGGTAAGGCCCACTGAGCTGTACAGCTATTTTTCAGAAGCGACTCGGTCACAAATTATATCTCGACGAAGTGGCTTAATCACGTGGACATGTTTAGCAGACAAATACTCTGCGTTTGTCTATTTTAGCGCTACAACTGACGATCAGTCTGCCAATAGGCCGATGACTAAAAGAGAACGTATTCATATTCAGACACTGAACGGAGGTCTGCTTGTATATAAATGTATTCTATCACCCATAACACTGCGCAACAACGCTCAAGAGCGTTTGAGTACGACACAGTTTGTTTTTTTGCATTGAACAGGTCCCAATCATTTAGACGGAGTTCTCTAGCATATACCGCACGGCAAACCTGCAGCATTTGTTCAACAAGCCTGAACTCTGCCGATGAGATCCAGATGGTCAAAAGTGGTCAATGAGAGTTTGCTGCCTTTAACAAATGTTGCTGGATGAAATTTGTCTGGGATGCCAATAGGCCGATTAATGCAAGCTGCTTTATTTTGTGTGTGAAGACACAGATCGGAGGTCTGTTTAGATACGTTGTTACGCATTTTGCTTTACAAAAAAACGTGTAATGAGTTTGTATATAACACATTTTTCATAGCAGATTATCCCTCTCTCTGCCACGAAGAAGAGCGATTGCCCAACATGTCATAAATGTTCCATATTACGATTTTCCTCTTTGAAGGGGGCGGTATTATTGATCAACGTGTTGAATTCTGCGTGTGCATCACTGCCAAACGCAGTATCCCGAAAGACTAATAAGTCAGTTGAGTCAACTCACCGCAGAGCTGCAAGATCTTGTGGTCTGCCGAGTCATTGTCGTCCACTGCCTGGCACCGATTGGTCAGTCTGGCTTTTGGCAGAGAATTCTGGGAGCAAGGGAGTCCCTTGTGGGACTGCGCCGAGGGGCGAGGAACGGCGGCCATCCGATTGTAGCAAACGGCAATCTGATGGGGAAATTGCAAAAAATATTCTTTAAAATTCATAATGAAGACAACATTCACAACATTTTTTATTCAACTTGTACGACAACCTCACTTATCTTATGCTATAATATCAGAAATTGTATTTTTGTTAACGATGCACAAAATAGGTTCATTGCTAGCAGATACATACAGATATTTAACCTCCATGATAATCACCTGGACTTTTCCGAATCTCATCACGTCTTGGAAACTACGCAGGAATAGTCATTGGATGGGCGGACGCCATCCGCAAAACACAGGCTTGCTGTGGGGTGGGGGCCTACATTGTGGGCATCAGAGGGTAGTACAGCAACATTCACTGTTGTACTATGCTCCCTTCCTTTACCAACCAGCCAGCGTGGTGAAATATGGGCAAATAACCCCCCGCGACCCACTCGGTGTGGAGAGACCCTCATCCAGCAGTAGATTGACAAAAGAACTGTACATGTGCATGATGTATGTCACTCTTTAAATGTTGTGAGCAAACGCATCAGCACACTTTTAATCTGCAATGATTAGTTTCGTAATGATGAATTATAACAACAATAATAACAATTACGTTAATATTCAGATTCTAAGATGCAATTTCCCCATCCCCACCCACCCCTGTCTTTTGAGAGCAAAACGTTGCAGAAGGGGTTTTCTAACATTGTTTAAGCGCAATGAGTTGCAGGCGCTCAGTAAATCTAAAATAACATCAGGCATCGGACGCAAGTTTTTTGAGTGCGTTTTTTGTGTGACTTTCTGCAGTTGTCTTATAATCTGGAGAACACGGTGATAGAAGCAAATTATGGCATTGAACAGTGCCCACGATAAGTGCATCATCAACAGCTCATTAGCACGCAAGCAGACGAAGTGGATGAGGAGGAGGGGGGGGTAATACAAACATGACGCTGGCGCGTTCCATTAATCATATTTTCAAAGCAGTGCGTGCGTGAGCACAACGAAGCAAAACATCTCATTCATTAGCGGCGTTCGACGCCTGCACGGAGGGGCATCGCAAAATACACCCCCCCCTCCTCCGCCCCCCCCACGGCTTTCTTCTTAAGCCACATTGGCTCGGCAAAAAACCATAAAGTGGGAAAATAATACAAAGGCAGGGGGCACGGCACAGATGCGAGGATCTCATTAGGATGGATCGTGGACAAAAGTGCGTTCGTCATTAGGTGCAACAGCAGAGAGAGCGCGAATGTTTCAAGACACGAGCAGCAACCGTTGAAATGCGTTGACCTCTGGCGCCGACCCCCACCCCCCCCCCCCCGAGGGTCCGACTGATAAATTGTGATAATGGACTGTTTAAAAACGCAACGTGCGATTCTTCTGAAGTTGCTCTACAAAAAACCCCACGACAACAACAACAACAACTCACTCCCCTTGGACACCACTCAGCCCATTGAAGGTGTCGTCACGTTGTCATTGACGGCAAGGCCGAAAGAACATTGCAAAGCGGCAAATCTAAACGGACGTCAACATTAGCAGTCACCTCCCGTGACGGACAAACTCCTTCGCAACGGCGTACAGAACGTAGGCTTTTCAGCGACTAATTCCATCGACACATCGGGAAGGTGGGGATGTGAGCACGAACGCACCTGTGGAACACATTACATTTAAATGGAAAGGGGCAGCCCTGAAATTTTTCTTCTGGTCATCCACACTGAACAGAGTTGCCCACACTTTACCCCACAGCACACGTGCGATCTGCCGAACAACGGTGCTGTAACCCATTGACACTGCTGATTGGAGAGGAGACGGTGGGGGAGATTTAAGAAACTTGGACCAATGCTTTAATATAAACTCAGCTCCTTTGAGTTGTCCGGCTTTGGCAAAGCTAAACTAAACTACGATTACACTTTTTTTTAATTCTAACAGGTAAGGGCCACTGAGCTACATAGCTTTTTTCAGAAATGACCTGGCCATAAATGATAGCTCAACGAAGTGGCTTATCAAGTGGAAATTTATAGCAGCCAAAAACCCTGAACACGTGGTGGTGATTTTAAATGTGAAGAAAAAAACCGGAGGAATCAGAGAAAAATCCACGTGACCACGGGGAGAGAGACATGCAAACTACAAATATACAGGTGTCAGAGTCGGGATCGAACCCACGACCTCCTGCTATACCAGGCGAGGTGGTTAACATCTCGCCACCATGGCACCGAATCAAACTGGTGAATTCTGAATTACAAATCCATTTTGAGAATCCCTCACACCAAAGCAACATCAGTGAGATTTTAAACCGCCCCCTCCCCAAAAAGGCACGATGTACTGTAATAACCCAATAAAGAGCTCTTTGTTGCTGGCAAGGGTTTGACATTCGTTGGGTCATTAGAGAAAGAACAAGTGTGCCGTACTGCATCAGAACAGCTTGTGAGTGTGGCATCGTCATCATCATCCACGTGCCAACTCCGCGGGCAAAACACATCCAAAACTGTCGCCGTCAAATGCGGAAACACGGGGAGGTGGCACTCGCCACAGGACTCCTTTTGAAGTTTCAGATCAAAATCCTTCGTCAAACGACCGCGTAGTTCACGCGGAATCGATGCCCGGCCAGCGATGGACAACAAGAAAGGCACCACGAGCGCACCGAGCGCAGGGCGAGCTGAATGCTTCGACCGAGGAGAGATTACGGCATCTTCCGTTAGCGTCCGAACGAGGAGGTGGAAGTTGCTTACGTGCTTTTCCAGGAACGAAAGCGACGCGTCCTCCATGGGCGACAGCTGTTCGCAGAGCACCTGCGGAAGGTACAGCGCTGCGTGAACGTTCCGATCCGTCACGCGTCCCGGCCGCGCACTGTTGCACGCAGGCTGGTGTAACGTTTTGTGGGATTTGGTTGAATGTGATTGCGTTTAATAATTAACTGCATTCACGCCACGTATATGTAGACTGTCAAATACAAACATCCCCGCTTCCTCCCCCCGTATAGCCTTAACAGACTGTTGGGGCAAGTGTTGTTAGCTGGCCAGCACCATGCCCGTCCGCCTTTGTCTCCCTCGTGGCGATGTTTACATGCCACGCCAGGGACTCATTTCAGGTTGAGTCGACCTAGAGGAGGCCCAGGACTGGTTCAATGGTGTTGGGCCGTGAGCGGGAATCGAACCTGGGTTGTGGGGTTTGTAGCGCAGCGCGCCAACCACTACGCTACCGCCCCTTCGCTAAAACACACACAGACACACTGACCGTGATTCACGATTCGTCTGTTGGCATAGATCGCGTGAGTCGAATAGCGATGGGAGCTACTCACCGCACCTCCACCACCCGACGCGGCCAAACAAATTGAGTTGTCTCGTGGGGAAACGCGTGCCAATTCGTATTTGTTTCAAGAACACGTTGATAAAGGAAATCAAGCACCTTGCGACCGTTATACACGATGTGTCGCTGGCGATTGCAGCTTTAGACCTTAAGTGAATGTGCTTCCCGATCCGGGTCCTTAAAACAAGTTCAACATCGTGGTGAAGTATGGTCAATCGACTCCCATGACCCGGTGAACCCGTGGGGAGGCCTCCCTTCAATCAAAAATGCGCAGGCAAACGGTTTTGAATTATACATTCATGCACGGAAATGATTTAAACGTACCACCTTACAGCATAACATTTCCATTACGAGTCAGCATTAACAGCATACCGGTTCTGTTGTAAAGGCTGTGTCAGTGATGACGGTGGCAAACAATAACAACTTTTGCTTGTACATCCCTTTGCCAATAGAGCCCGATACATCACCCTAATGGTCAGTGCTGGTTGGTGAAGAGTGGGGGGGGGGGGGGGGGGCAGGACCGGTTGAGATATCACTCGTCACTGACGTTAGTTAACCTTGCGTGACAACCAGACTCGAGTTGCTGCTGGGTTCGTAGCGCGGGGCGTATTGCGGCTCGTGCAGTGAAGTGAATCTGGCCCCGGTGGCCCAGCGGTGGAGCGTGGGGGGCTCGCGGTGGGAAGGTCGGGAGTTCAAATCCTATTCGGGCGGATCGACTGAGCCCATCGTCCCTCCTTGGTCATTAAGAGGAGTGCCACGCTGTCGGGGAAAGTCGACAGTGGTTGTCCGATAGATAGACCTGCCCCTGTCATAGGAATGTGGAATTTCCACTCCTGGCTCAGGGCTTGTAACGCCGGAGATGGACACTTAAATGCTTATTTGAGTAGGAAATCACTTTGAGTTGACATTTGACTTGAGGACTGTCGAGGTGCCGTGACTGGACAAATGAAACACACACAAAATTGAGCCTGAACTCGTGGTGATGGGGGGGGGGGATGGCGCTGGGCAGGTGCGGGGGATGAATCGTCACACTCGTAGCGTGCGGTCTAGCCGAGGAGCTCGGCTGACATTCCCGTACCGAATTTATCTTGGAACCGAGAATTGGAAAGGCACAGCAGGGAGCTTTTCAAGCGGAGTGCAGACTGCCGTGACCGGGGCTGAGAGCCATTGCCGCAAATGAAAAAGTGCCCTATTATTCAGACGCAGGTGCTGTTGCCCGCCACACTTCGATTAGTGGGGGGGGGGGGTTGAGTTTGTAGGGCCTTGTTCGGGCCGAAGTGAGGGCAGGGCACAATGAAATTTCAAATGGTATCACGGTGGGTGGCGAGCGGCGGCGGAAAACGATCAGCGGCGCCGCCGTCCCACGCTGTTCGTACTCACCAGCACCACGAGGGCCACGTGATCGGAGCTGTCCATCACTGGCACGATGACCACTGCCCAATGGATAGCGGGCACACGTACAGCAAGAAGGATCGTGATATCAGAGAGAGAGAGAAGGAGGGAGAGAGAGGGAGAGGGAGAGAGAGATAGACACGAACAGGATGAGAAGGGAAGATGGCATTTAAGGAGTGCGGGGAGAGGGAAAGAAATGGCGGGGAGGGGGGGAGGTGGGGTGGGGGAGAGGAAGATAAAGATGACATCAATTATTAATATTTAAAATTTTACCCTGTTAAAGCAATCGGTGCATGTGCCATAAGACGCACAGAGGACGTGTGTGGCACAGATGGCAGCGTGTTGTGTAAGCAAATGTCAAACTCAATCGTTAATGAAAGTTCCGTGCAATAAATATTATAGTGGCACCTGCGCTGCCAAGGGAGGGCATAAATTCAAAAGGCATTCAATTTTGCGGCGCGATGCAAATCTGCCGCCCGTAAACACAAACGTGCACCCCCGATGGGGTGATTGCATCTCGCAAGCGAAGCAGAGCTGAGCCTGGTTATCCACTGGCTTGGGTGACCACCTGGCCTTCGTTGTACGCATGGGGGGTGGGGGGGGGGTCTGCGAGCTGGTCGGAGAAATCGGCAGTCCCGAGTGCCACGCCAGTAGCATTGTTCGTGTTGCGGGTCACAAGGTCGCGAGCCAAACACCCAGCAGCAGTTCTACTCAGCTCGCCGAGGTCTGCAAATCGAGTGCCACTCTCCACCAATATCCGCTTTCCACCACTAACCCCGCTGGGGCTCCCCCACCGCGAGACGCACCTCTCTTGCCGTCGGGCAGAGGCTCCGACAGGAGGGAGGGTGCTGCGTCCCTTCTCCGGTCGGCGTGGTCGAGGCCGCGGCACTCGGTGCGGCTTCCCTTGTCCACCGCCTCCCTGCGACAGCAAAACGGGCGGCGCGGTTTCAGAAAAGGGAGCGAACCGACCCCTGCCACGCGTCGTCGCGACCGCGCCCCACCGCTCCGTCGCGATCGGTCGGCCCGATGCCGGGCCAACAGGTGATGTGTCGGTTTTCCTTCGCCTCTTTTGCAAAAGTGAAGGCGACCCCCCCCCCCCCCCTCGTGGAATGTTACTGAATCCGTAATCGACCGGGACATCCGAGTAGTTTTCCACCAGCTACAGCGCTGGCCTCACAACGTATTGCATGTTGAACTTCTGTCGCAACCGTAACGTAGCCAACCGTGCTAATCTGTATACGGCCTGGGGCCAAGCAGGGCCAGGGGTGGGGCGAATCGTCCGTTGCCTGTCAGCGGCACAGCTCGGCTTGTGCCTTCTGAAGCGTGACAGGTTGGCTCGGCATGGTCCTGATGTGGCTCGGGTTTTTAGTGGAAAATA
Organism: Lethenteron reissneri; assembly: GCF_015708825.2. Taxonomy (NCBI): domain Eukaryota; kingdom Metazoa; phylum Chordata; class Hyperoartia; order Petromyzontiformes; family Petromyzontidae; genus Lethenteron; species Lethenteron reissneri. The sequence continues at coordinate 9,896,941 of NC_083794.1, forward strand.
CTCAACCAGTTAAGGCCCACTGAGCTATATAGTTCTTTTCCAAAAGCAACCTCGCCACAAATGATAAGCTCAACGAAGTGTCTTCTTGGTTCTTTCGGTAAACTCACCTGAGGACGGCTGCTTGGGTTGTGGCCGAAACGTCGTGAGAATTATTTTATTATGTTTTATTTGTATTATTTTATTATTTCCCTTCTACGTGACTTTACCGAAAGAACCAAGAAGATGAATCCCTGCAGTCACGAAAGCTTTAAATCGAAGCTCAACGAAGTGGCTTATCATATGGAAATGTATAGCAGCCGAAAACTCTAAACGCATGATTCTAAATGTGGAGGGAAAAACCGGAGGACCTGGAGAAAAATTCCACACGACCAAGGGGAGAACATGAAAACTACAAATATATAGGCATCAAGGTCGGGATCGAACCCATGCCCTCCTACATGCCAGGCGAGGGAGTTAACATCTCGCCACCGCGACGATAATTCATCTCAGCATGGCAGTTTCAAGAGAACTCGTGGCCACTGCAGTCGTTTAGGGGTGACCTCACCATCTGCGATATCTCTCAAGATCATCCAGCCGGCCAAAACGTCGAGATCTTTCATTCCCACACGGTAGCAATCGCAAAAATAAAAGTTAATATTACACTGGTCAACAAAAAAAAAATTCTGACCTGGACTTTTGCAGCTATTTTAGGCTAATTTCAGGGTGCTGATTCCAAATCTGATCTCAGATTTGCTCTACCACATCTAATTTTTATGCTATCGGCATACCCCATTTTAATTGATTTTACCCAAAATTAACTCTGTCACTTGTGATTGCAAGATGTTGCGAGTCAGTGACTGCTTTAGTGTTAAAATGAGGTGCTGTATTTTTAGGATATTGTGTTTATAATATCATTTTATGCAGATATCCACATTTATTTAATATTTTTCTTCTGCAGTTTTTATTGAAAATGCAATATTTGATATTTCAAAAACCTCATGTGATAGACAAAAACCGATGCCAAATTGGGAATCTGCACCCCAAAATTGCCTTAAAACCTTTGGAATACCTTATGCCAGAAAAAGTGTGTTGACCAGTGTAATCAACGAATCTGTTATTCACGTCTACAGCAGGCTGGCGAAGGGGCCCCAATAAGCACGGGAGTGAGGATATCGTAGACGCTCACCGATTACCGCGGCCACTGTTAAGCGTCAAAGACGAATCGGCGCAGCCCGTGAACGCCGCTGGACGCGAGAGTCAGTTGTGGCCAAGGACACCGGCTCGTGATTTTAATTAAGCTCAGCCACTCGGACGCAGCGAGCCTCACGGAGGACCACTGACAAACCTAAATCCAATAAGCCCACGCTGACATCCTTTAAATGGAGAAGCGAGCAGTTGAATTATGATTGATCTTTAAAAAATATTAAGATGTAAAATTATAAAGAGCTGTGAAGCATTATCAAAGCAAGCTTTTGGCTCGCGCGCATTTATCGCTCGGAATTTAATTGGATTCATCTTTTAACTTTAAGAATCTCCGCAGAGGACGGACATCTCACGGCCTCAGCATGTTATAAGTTGTCAGTTGGGCCCGGAAAAATTAATTGAAGGGTGATGGCAGACATACGGCGCAGGAATGGCGTGACGGCCAAAACAGATTAATATTGACAGCGATGCACCCGCCAATTCAAGGCAAGTGCCCTCCGATTCAGCCAAGGGCCTAAATTCTACAGCCTACTTATTAGTCTTAAACATATAATACTAATTGTCCATTAAATATGATTAATATTGCATTTGTATGAGAAGGGAAAAAAAACACAGAGGTTCTTTTGGACACCTAAGATAAGCTTCGTAGACTGTGTGACGCAAGGCTGAAGATGTGTTTAACGATTCAACATAGCCAATGAAAGTCACTTCGAGAAAAATAAACTGGAGCTCGAACCTAGTTGTCGTCGTTGTTGTTTTCAAATCCCCCTCGGTGCGCTCGGCTCCATTCCTTGAGATTTTATGAAAGGCGCTAAATACCCTAAAATATGTATTATGATTATTACTGCCAATCTTTAACGGGAGGCCGGTAACGACCCTGCCGTGTGGGCCACGTGTTGGGAATCACTGCCACGTTTGTCCGTGGAGCCGGGCGCTCGGAGGACAACGTGAAAGTAGCGTTCGCGAAACGTGACCACACAGCCATTAGCTGCCATGACCGGAGAGATGCATCGGCATTGTTATTTACGGCAGCAGATTTAAACTGCGTTTCGCCATCGATCGATACTCCTTTGATGATTTCATTGGGTCAGATACACTGGCGGCTCGGTGGTAGAGCAAGCAGCTCAGCATTTGGAGTGCGGCAATAAGGAAAGTTGCGAGTTCGAATCGCGGTTTTAGAGCTCGTCGTCCCGCCGGGGTCAGCCAAATAAGTGCCACATTGTGGGCGAAGTCACCAGTGGTTGTCCTGTAGATTCTCACCCCCGCTATAAAGATGGAGAATTTCTATAGCTGGCTCACGGCTGTAAGCAGGAGACGAACATTCCCGTGACGATGCTCATTTGCGTAGGAAATCGCTTTGACCTAAACTTTAATAAAGCAACGAGCAGTCTGCGGTTGTGCCTTCGCTCAACGCTGTTGCTGCTCGCATGAGCGAGCCACTGCCAGGTCACAGAAGGTCAGCGCATATCCGATGGCTGCTCGACGTCCCCGCATTAAGCATGCACGGGAGGGTCTCTCCTCCGATTCACAATAATTCATGCGGCCGCCGAAGATCAACTCGTGTGTATTTACCGAGCATCGTTTTAAAAGTCACCGAGTCCATTTTTCACAGCGCGTCTTAAATAACCCCAAAAAATAATTCTTCACGCGAGACGCAAGTAACGCGTGGTGCAGGCTGCATTAACAGGTCCCCAAATCTCATTAAGATTATTTTTTGTGCGAAGGACAGAAAGCCATTACAAGTCTGAGTGGATATTAGATTAATGAGCCCTGCACCATAAAAAAGATAATTAATATTTCATAACCTGGACATGCACGCCGCACTGTTTCCAATACCGGGGTTACCCCCTCTCCTTATCGCTCCCATCTCTTGTTTGCAAACGGTCTGAACGGCAGATCGCTCATCCAAGAAACCACTATTTGTCATCGTGGCTCCACGGTCCCTCTGCCTTAGACTTTAATTTCGTGAATGAAATGCAAAAAGCTAAAAAAAAAAATTCAAAGGTGATGAGAAAAATGAAAGAAAAAAAATCTAAAGGTTAACGAATCATTAAAGCCGCCAAATGCGGCGTCTGCCACGTGGCGGTCGTTCGTCAAACAAGATGGACAAAAACAAATCTGTCGGGCCACGTTAAGTGGAGTTGTGAAAATAAGGAATGCACAGCCCCGCGTCAGCACCACCGCTGTACGAAGGCCTCCTGTGTCGTTCGTGGAGGTTGTTTGGCCGTGCTTCGCAGGGCTGGTCAGCGCTGGTCAAAAGAGAGTTTGGAACTCGGGACTGGGTTTAGATACGACTCGCCACCAACGGTAACCACGGCCGGGAATCGAACTCGGGTGGCGAGGTCGCGAGGTTCGTAGCACAGTGCGATAACCACTGCGCCACCTCTCCACCCCAGGCAACGCGGAACAACAAAAAAGTCCCACGCTGAGATTTTGAAGAGTGGCTTCGATGACAATAACACAGGGGGAGTGGCCCAGGCCTTTCCGCTCGCCGCTGCTGGGTGGCGCGACCCCTCACCTGCTACCAAGCACGTGTTGTTACCCCCAGAGCACTTTAGAGCGGCGTATCAAGCAATCGACATTACGCATGGAAAGGCCGACGTCATTGTGTATGTGTCTGTGTGCGTGCGTGCACGTGGAGAGCGGTAGTGCAGCAATTATCGCGACCCGAGTTCGATTCCCGCTCACGGCCAACGCCAGTGGTGATTATCTGAACCGGTCCTGGGCTGCCCTAAGCTCGACTCATGCTAAAAACGTGTAGCTGGTGTGGTGTGTAAACATCACCACTGGGTAGACAAAGGCGGTCGGGTATGGTGCTGGCCACCTCCCGGCTCGTGGGTCGTTCCGACCTTCATAGTTGCTCGTGAACAGCATTTGCCCCAAACGTCTGCAAAGCCTCTACGGGGGACCTTTATCTTTGTGTATGTGTGTATGAATTAGGCCGGGTTCGCTTATTTGAAGACTATGTGGACTGCCCATTATTGCAAGTGCTTGGATACCCTCTCAGCAGTTGACATGGTCGTTTAATTCTCCATCAGAGCGCGCGAGTAAAAAACGTGGCCGGACAGCTTCAAAATTGCTTCCCGTGATAGGCGCCTCTTAAATAATCTCTTGCAAAACGCATTAAACTGAAATGGCCAAAAGCCCCGCACTCCGCCAACGAGCACGCACGGTTATTTGCTGGATGCGTGCGGATGCTCAGAATGTGCCGCACGAAATACCGACCGAGAGCGGGGAGACAACGAACTTGTTCCGAGCGTCGCTCGACCGCCACGTGTACGGTCGCTACACGAGCTTACCAGTCGATTTGGCTCGAGGGTCCGCGAGCCCCGATTTGGTCGCGACGGTGGCGAGGCCGCGGGTGCTCGCGACGGTCGCGCAAGCTCTCGAGAGGGAACCTCGGGTTAGGGTTTTCGTTTCTCACATTTCTGCGGTGCGCGCCAAGGCTGCGAGCGTTGCTCACGCGTACCCGGCCGGGTACGGGTAGGGTATGGGTATCGGGTACTTGATTGCGACCTCTGGGATGAAGCCATGTTGCAGGCGCAGGTGGGTTGATTCTAGGAACTTGAATTGTGAGAAGAGACAAGACGTTGGGAAATAAGTGACAAACGGTTACTCACCAGTGACTCACGGCCTACCCATACCCGTACCCAGCCGCACCAGGGTCGCAAACGGGTACCTGTACCCGGCCGGGTACGGGTAGCCGGGTATCCGGTAGGGTACGGGTATCGGGTACCCGGTTGCGACCTCTGACGCGGCGGCGTGCCTCCCACGGGCAAAGGAGTCATCGGCCAAGAACCCCGTGGGCTACAATGGAGCCACATTAACGGGCGGCTGATCAGCCAGCTAGGCAGCCATCTGGCAGCAGTGCCTTGGTGGGCCATGAGCCAAGGGGGATTGGGGTTAGCACCACTCGGGGTGGCTATTGTTAATAGTGTCTGGCAAACACTTCCTATGTACGTTTGATGTCACCTTTATTAAATGTTATTTTCCCAAAGGAGATATTCTATATCACACACATATTATGGTACTCTTCTTTCATAGAATTTGTATCCTAAAGGAAGCTAACCCAATGCCCTTGCAGATAAATAGTGGAAGAAAATCGTCGTGAGCGTTTGCCCATCTCGAAGGTAGCAATAAGACACTTTTTGGAGCCAATTGGTTTCAGAGGACCTCATGGGTTGGATGGAGAGCATTTCGGTTGTGTGCCAGAAGCTCAGGGCAAGCATTCGCTTGTCCCCCCCCCCCCCCCCCCCCCACATAATGCAAGCCCAGATCAGGGTAGAGAAACAAAATAAGTTTCGTGGTGTTTTAGTTTAAACAAAACGGTCGACCGTAGCTCGTGTTGCACCAATGTCCCATCATTAGATTTGATTTCCCCTGCATATTTAATGCAAAGAAATGCAATTCTGCATTTTGTAATTATTCGTGATAAAATGTCTATCTCTGTGAAAGAGAAGCAGTATCTGTGTGAAGCCCTTTACTCTGGGCAAGTGCGGCTGGCTTATACGGAACACATTGCTTTCATCTATCACTCCGTAATAAGGTTAACTTATCGGAAGGCTTAAAAACAAAACATTCATTACAGGATGTTTACAACACGTCATTGTTTTGTATCTCGCATTTGGTGGGGGGGGGGGTGTAGGGTGGGGTGCCGTGGCCGAACTGTTGCGCATTTGCCGCAAGTTGCAGAGGTATGCGGTTCAAACCCCACGGCTGCTCTGGTTAACATTAACTCCCGCATTAACTCCCGCAGCTCTGACGGGTGATCAAATCCCGTGACATGATGGTGAAGATCGCGTGACGTCAGTCGACGAAAGAAAAAAAGAGTACATTTGTGAGCCACAGTCGTGGTCCGAAAAATATCTTCAATTTAAAAAAAATTTGTCCACAAATTATTTCATTGGGAAATAAAGAAAAAACATCGCCCCTTCGGTGCATCTTACTGCAGACTACACAGAAACTTGCCGCTATAAGAACGGCACAAATACCAAATGTGCTTTTGACTTGATTTGATTCACAATGACATGACACAAACAAATACTATTCCCTCTCAATCGTGTCCATATGTGATTCTGTGAAATAAAAAATGCTCCGTTTAGCTTTGCCATGAAAGCCCTCTATTTTAGATTATATAGAGATGTTTAATATTGAAAGCCACAATGGAATGTCATTACTTTTAAGAGCCAATCAGTTTCTGCTCTTTGAGTCTGGAAATACGAAAGCAATTTTACAAATATTCAGGGTTGGAATATTGAAACAGTAAACTCTAACTTGCTTGATGGTGGTTTATTACTTTCTGCGCCAACACAAATAACAATGAAATGTCATTTAAAAAATCCATTTGCTATTTTGTTAACATTTTTTGTCAAAATAAATTAGATTTATTCCTTGCACAGTACAGTACGAGTAGGGAGCTACTTTGCGTTTAACTTCCGCTGCATCTCGAGGAGCTGGACAAACCCTTCATACAGCAGTCGATCCACTGCTGAATGAAGGCTATCCCGATGCTATGTCAGTCATAAGCGTTGCATGGACCATACTTTACCATGCTGGTCAGAGTGTGGGTCGGTAAGGTAGGATGAGGGTGAAAACCCAGGACCAGTTTTCAGACATCACTCGTCACCGAAGTTAGCGGTGAGCGGAAATGAAATTCAGCTCATCGGTTTTACGGCGCAGCGTGCTAACCAACGCACCACCACTCCACCTCGTTGCTATATATCCACTCGTAGTATAACAAGAGTTTGTGTCGTCAATTTGTTCGGGGAACCTTTAACGAGGTGGGCAGGGCGATAATAAACATCATCATCATCATCATCAATAATGTATCCTGCACTCCCAATGCAATACAATCTAGGCGCCAGTCCCAGAACCACGGGATGCAGGAAGCTAAATTAGCATGGGGCAAATGCCCCACGTTTGTTTCCGCAGGAGGGGAATCATTGTGCAGAAAATTTTTCTCGTCGTGCGGCAAGCAACAACGAGCAAACTCCGTCATTCCACCCCATCTCCCTGATCACCGCCGGGGACGACCACTCCGAACATCGGATTGTTGGAAGTGGCGGAGAAAATATTCCCGCACGTGCCGCCCTCCCATCTAACAAACATCGCGTGTGCAGGGTCGGGGGGGGGGGGTGTGCCACGGTGCCACCCACTCAAATTGGCTCGTGAGCGCCCCACGACTTTCAAAAAGCTCCCCGCCCTCCGCCTCCCGTTTGAAGACGGAATACCCAGCCTGTGCAGAGCAGAGACAGGCGGACGACCAATCTTGCTTAGCGTTGGCCAGCTGACACACCCCCACCCCCCCCCCCTGCATTAGCGAGATGAGTGCTTTTTAGCCTCGCGAGCCGATTGCCCAATGAATGTTGCTTGACCCTTGTGTGTCGATGCGCATTAAGCGTGGAGGTGGGGGGAGGGGGCATGTGCTTGCTGTGCACTGCTACGGAGGGTTGGGGCCACTAATAATGTCCCCTCGCTGTTAAAATGACGGTGTGTGTGGGGAGAATGTTGTTTCTCGGTTGCGGAAGACGGAAACAGGGTGGGTGCCACTAACAGGGTGTCGTCGCTAATTTCCTGAACGAGACGATGCAGTCAGAGGTCAACGAAAAGGATTTCAATCGATGACCCCCGACAATGTAGAAACATGAATAATCTATTCTTGGTTCTTTCGGTAAAGTCACGTAGAAGGGAAATAATAAAATAATAAAAATAAAACAATTAAATAATTCTCACGACGTTTCGGCCACAACGCAAGCAGCCGTCCTCAGCTGTCTTCCCGACAGACCTGTTCTTCACCTGAGGATGGCTGCTTGCGTTGTGGCAGAGACGTCGTGAGAATTATTTTATTATGTTTTATTTTTATTATTTTATTATTTCCCTTCTACGTGACTTTACCTGAAAGAACCAAGAAGATGAATCCCTGCAGTCACGAAAGCTTTACATCGAAAAATGTATAATCTCCTTCTCTCCAAGTTCCACCGTAGGATATTGCTATAAGGACGCGTTATCTAATGTAGACGGCTGTGACTTCAATTGCTGCAAATTCGAATTAGGTACAAGAAGAGGGATATAAGCAAAGTTTTTGCATATATTTTTTTGGTTCTATTACTACATCTGGGAAACTTCAAAACGTTGAGTGCGTGCATTTTCGGTCTCTAAAAATTACGGCGCAGAGGTTGATTGGTTTCACCCAGAGTTCAGTCAGCCGAAGCCGCTACAAGGCTTGCACATCTTGTGCTAAACACTTGCGAATATACAAACGCGACCATTGGTTACCACGAGTGAACCAAGTAATCTGCCTGCTGTGGAGGATGATGCTATACATGGAAAAAAAACTTTGAATTAAATTATTTTAGGAGAAGAAAAAACTAATCTCAATAACCATTACCACGGCAAGAGCAGTGATGGAAAAATAAAATAAAATTAAATACTAGCAAAGAACCAAAGAATAATTCCTGCAGTCACGAAAGCTCCAAATTAAGTTTGAAAAATTTAATGTTTGCTTTAAGTTTGTCATAACGCATAACCAAAAACTCTGGCGTTCTGCACTGACCAGCTACGATTTAATCAGCCATCACTGCGGGAACGCGACCATGATCCCAATTGACTTTAAAGTGCGGGTTAGCAAGAGATAGACTCATGAAACAGCTGTTGGTGACACAGCCACCCGGACAGTGCCTGCGACGATAAGAACGATGCAGAAATAACAACGATGGAATCCCCGTTTGTAGGCCCTCGCAGCTCTTGTGCCGTAGAAGCCACTGTTGGTTGGCAGGATGTTTTATTCACGGTTTTCACTTCATCGATCCACTGCTGGATGAAAAGCCCCTCGTGACGTTGTCGGTTCACGAGCACTCTTTGACCCCGCTTCGTCACGACAACCAGTGCCTTGCAAACGCGACAGGTTGGGCGCAGTGGCGGCTCCTGCAAAATCTCTCAGGGGGGGCAAATGTCTGGATGATTTATAAGGATAAGGTCCACCCATGCAAAGAATAAATTAACAGCTTAAGCATGTAAAGGCAACTTCACTTCTTTAATATTAATGAAAAATAAAGTTACTCTTACAATACATCTTGTTTGTTTCTATACTCACTATGAATACAATCCACTCAAGTTTCTTTTATTAAAGATTCCACTAGGTGGCGACAAATAATTTTGTTGGATGAAACGTGCTTACGTTGGATGACGTAAGCACGTTAGTGCGAGCCCTCCCAGGAGCCATAGAGAATGCATTGCAGCGCCCCCCGTTCGAAAAAAAACATCTTTGAATGTAAGTCTATGGGAACACTCTGGGCGATTCTCAGCCGGAGTGAAATCGCCCAAAAAGAGGCGGTACTCCACAGAACGTGACATGACGCTGATTGGACTATATCCAGAGGCACAGTGACGGCTAGCGTGACTCTGTGGTTGAATGACATTGGTGGTGCGTCGCCCAATTGCCCTAATGAAGAAACCGCCCCTGGTTTGGCGCCGAGGACAAAGCCGATTAGCGCGGTTGGCTACGTACGGTGCGAAAGAAGTTCAACATGCATGCAAAGCAATTTGTGCTATGCTGGTACGTTTCCTCCGGTGGTTGAAAGTAAATGGCTTTTATTTATAGCTGCACAACGTAGCAACTCAATTATCATTTTCTTTTTCTGGTCATCAATAATGCAAAGCCCTAAGTCAATTCACTGCGGTCAAAAATTGCCTTCGCAAGACACGTCAGTCATGAGGTATTGTGAGACCACGCCGGTCAGTGTGGGTTGGTGAAAGAGGTGAGTTGGGGGCATGGTGGTGGGGGGGCAGAACTAGTTCAGATATTACTCGCCACTGGTGTCAGTACGTGGCCAGGAATTGAACCAAGAAAAACGGGCTTAGGGTCCCAAATGCACCTCACCACTGCGCCATGGTTTGAGAAAATCAATTGTCGCCAGTTGTAAAAAAAATGTGTTTACTATAAATAATTGTACGCTCGGTCCACACAGCTCAAACGTATAAGGCTCACGCGCACTACATCCACGACGCAATTCCAGACAGGGACAATCGGGCAAAATGGAGCACATTTTAAGTTGCCGTCGATTCGCACGCTCAAAATTGGGGTTCCTGGCATCGTTACCTGCGGGAAAGCGAGCGACGAGGCGAGCGAGCGAGCAAGTGAGCGCGACTCTTCTACCATTGTGATATAGACCAACGCTTTGTGTACAATCAGGACGCCCCTCATTGCCTCCTCAATTCCCCTCGCCTCCACCCACGGCTCAATGCCCAACACACGATTACTGTTTGCCTTCGTTATTTCACTTCCAGTTCTTTTTGTAAACGGCGCTGAAATGAACTAGACTATCCCATCGTCGCCACGTGACTGCCAATAGTACCGTGTGAGCCGTGGCCTTACATTACCAACGATCGAATCGTGTCAAGAATTCTATCGTTCCGCATCAAACTAGGACCCATTTCTTACAGAAACTAGGGCAGTTCACCTGCGTTGTTTCAGGCAGATCCGACTGATGAGACACTGAATGTCAAAACGGGCCCAGAGATTCCTGACATTGAACTAAGGCTGCAAATAAGATGCACTCACGGAAGTCAGTGCGGCCAATTGGTTGTTTCCAAACGCACATTTATTTTACGTGGAGACACAAATATGGGAAGGGCGAGACATGATTAATTTCCTTATCGGCTTTATCATAATGCTACAGTCTTGTATTTGAACCCATCATACAGCAGTATATTTTTGGGGGGTTCTGGGTCCCCTAAAACCTCCCGCGGTAACCTGGCCCCGGGTTCGATGGCGAGAGGTTAAACGAGAGACCGCGGCCGCATCGCGTCAGGAGTGGCCCCTCTCGCGAGCGCGCGATTTAAATTCCTCGTGCGCACCTGACGGAGACATCGTCTGGAAGCCGGTGAGGTGGGTCGCAGCAGAGCAGCTCACCGGTGTCGGGGTCTCGGAGGTAAACAAATGCTTTTTCCTGTGCGAGATTGGGTTGGGGGGGGGGGGGGAAGAGATCGTAGAGAGAGCACAGATTTATTATTTTTTTAAATATGAGCAGGCTCAGGGAAGAATAGATTGGCAGTGAGAGGGCGTGAGAGAGATCGCGCGACGGAGATAGTGGGTGAGAATTGAGTGTGGGGTAAAGGGAGGGAAGGTGGGAGAGCGAAGAGGCAGGAAGGGAGAGGGGGAAGGGAGAGCGAAAGTTGCAGATTAAGAGAAAATTATGGCAACGCAACGACTAAATATTCTCCACATTAGGTAGACGGCAAGCCCTGCTGAAAGCTTTCGTGGATTGGAAGATTGTGGGGAAATTTCAATTTGGACAAGAAAAATGCCGAAAAGCACGCATGAATAATGTACAAGGAGACGCAATTGGCCAGTTGAAATGCACCTGCAAAAAAAAATCTCCGACAAACGGGAAAACGGCACGAGTGGTTGGATTGAGCTCCGAATCAGTACGTCGATCGGGGGTCAGCAGGAGATGAACTGTACAGGGGGCGACAATCCACGTCCACTCGTAGATGACGCTGTCTGGATATGGAATTACATTTTTTCTTTAACTCGTGAAATCCAGGGCTTTTGATGCAGTCTATTAGTATGCAGCGGAGCTGCAAACGGGAACACGTTTAACCTCCGGCAAGCGGACGTTCTGCAATGCACGTCTGCTGCTGAGAGTGTGGAAATGGGGGTCAGCGATTGACCTTTTCACGGTGTCACAAGTCCCCCAATTATCTAAAAATGCATGTAGGAAAGCTGCAATGAGTCTCAAAATTTATTTTCCGAAAGGTCCAGTTGCAGCAAGATGTTTGGCCAATTCCATCATGATAAGTTTTCTTTGGCTCAACGTGGAAGGAAACCGGAGAAGTTGAAGAATAACCCACGCCGACATCTTCTGGGCCACCTTGCAGCCCATACATAGAGTGCATGGTATACCCAGGCAGTCTCCAATCCGAGTATTAACCAGGCTCACGCCTGATTGTGCTTCAAATATTCACCGAGTTCAGCCACATTCAGAGCGATTTCGGTCTCAATTGCCGCAAGTGGTGTTCAGCGAGCCGCTTTCCCGTCCCTCGGTGGAGTAGCTCTCGAGAATGCAGGCGGTGTAATTGCACCAGGGCTCGCGGGTTGGAGGGACGAAGTATGAGTTTGGGGAGGCGGTGGGGGTGGAGGCAGGAATTAGACGGGGGACCCCCATATCGTTCCCCGCAACCAGAAGCCCTTGCCACCCCACGCCGCGCCGTGGACCGAAATTGCTCGCGGCTTACCGGCTCGTGATGTTTTTCCCCCTCTCCCATTTAATCACAACACGTGGAAGGTGCCAATGCGCGTTTGCTGCGCGGTTGGTAGACGGAGTTCGTGGCTGCCATGTGTCTCACACTCCCGGTGGGTTGTAACCGCATCAGGTTTTCACAGCGGCGTGCAGACGCCCCTCGATTTTTGCACAATGATATTTATTTATGACAGCACTCTCATCTCTCTCTCTCGGGGGTGTGATGTCATCCTCCAAATTCGCCCTTTAAATTCAGGCCACAGCAGAACGAGCCACAAGGTTGTTTGGGAGGGGGGGGGCGCATAGCCAGTGCTAGGCTTGTCCACGTTACTATGGCCGAGGATGAGATCTGGACTGCTCTCGAAACTTAACATATGTGTGAGGTTAATTTAAAGACTGGTCGACCAACACGTCCATTACTTTCGACCCGCGGTGACCGATTGTCAATTTTCGGATAAGTGGTGGTGGTGGAGTTCAGTCCACAATTAAGTTATCTTTTTATACTACACGGCTGTACCGAAAATCTACGGTAAAAAAATTATAATTGTGGCCGTGAATGCTTCAAATTGTAGCTCTAGGTGCTAACCACTACACTACCACTCCCCATATTACATACAAATGACATGTAAAGGCACACGCACGCACATGCTTACGAATTCCGCGTAGATATAAATGGTATACACCTTGTGTGTTGTACGTCTTTGCAGACGTTTACCATTCTCGCTTTGAAGTCGGAATCATCGTCGTGTATCAGAGGAGGCGCTTCGATTAAAGTCCGTGCGACATGCTGTAATTATTGGCATTTGCGTTTGAAGCTAAGCTCGCGTGATGACACAAAAAAAGAAACGTATGATGAAACGAGGAGGGTTCACCGGGGTTCGTCGATGCTGTGACTTCAACTTTTATTTTCACTCGTTTTCCGTCGCTCTGCACTCGAGATTTATCGTATTGCCATGACTATTTGCTCGCCCTCTCTCGCCGACAATGATTACGTTCACAAACCCCGAAGCTAGCAGTGCATCGAACGACCCTGTAAACATTGACATCACGAATTCGCTGCAAATGGCCACCTTTGATGAAGGGAAAAGCACGCCTGTTATATGCCCTGCAAAGAGTGTTTTTGTCACCTTCATTTAGACGTGTCAATAGAACCCCAACATGTGGATCTCAGAGCTAGAATGTGGTCAAATTAAGTAAAAATAAACTAAATTAATATTAGTAATAGGGTTTTACCCTTTCAACTGGCACAAAAACTGACACATTTATACAAGGGATCATGTTTGCAATAACCACAACACAAGCAGTCAAAATGCAAACAAAAAGAAACAACTCTGATGATTTTTCGATTTAAAGCTTTCGTGACTGCAGGGATTCATCTTCTTGGTTCTTTCGGTAAAGTCACGTAGAAGGGAAGTAATAAAATAATAAAAATAAAACATAATAAAACAATTCTCACGACGTTTCGGCCACAACGCAAGCAGCCGTCCTCAGGTGAAAACCAGGTCCGTCGAGGCGACAGAGTCTGAATGAAACAGCACACGAGCTTGGAGCATATATATAAGCTGGGCGCATTGACAAAGGAATTTGCATATCAAAAGGAATTTAGCATATTTATGGGAAATGCAGGAATGTGATTAGTACTGCATATGCATGTGCATTATGCAGCTTATATATATGCTCCAAGCTCGTGTGCTGTTTCATTCAGACTCTGTCGCCTCGACGGACCTGGTTTTCACCTGAGGACGGCTGCTTGCGTTGTGGCCGAAACGTCGTGAGAATTGTTTTATTATGTTTTATTTTTATTATTTTATTACTTCCCTTCTACGTGACTTTACCGAAAGAACCAAGAAGATGAAACTCTGATGATGATGATATGCACTGTCAGAGTTGTTTCTTTTAGTTTGCATTTTGACTGCTTGTGTTGTGGTTATTGCAAACATGATGCCTTGTATAAAGGTGTCAGTTTTTGTACCAATTGAAAGGGTCAAAACCTATTACTATATTTTTGCCACTGGTAAAAGAGGTCTCATAGTGAAATTAACATTCTTGATTTGAAGCTTTTGTGACCGCAGAAATCCATATTCTTTGGTTCATTCGGTAAAGTCACGTGGGTAGAAAAATAATAGATCACGACGTTTCCCCCCCCCCCCCTTCTCTCTCCTCGCCTGCAGCCGATTTCTCCAGTGCTGCCGCGGTGGTCCACTTACTCCAGAGGCACGGGTGCTGCTGCGGGATCCACTTTCTGCCCAGACTCCTTCACCCCCCCTCCCCTTCTCCCCCCCCCCTACTGCCGAGGCCTTTATAACCTCGTGCCACGGCAGATCTCTCGCCTACTTCAGCAGTTTTGTTCTTGCTGTGGTTGTCCCACCTGATGACGGTTGCTTGTGTTGCGATCGAAACGTCGTGATCTATTATTTTTCTACCTACGTGACTTTACCAAAAGAGCCAAAGAGTATGAATTAACATTGTGATTTTTTTTGTGTGTGTGTGCAGCCATTGGTGACCGGACTGAGACCATCAGCGCAATCCAATTGAGAACCTGCTTTAAAACATCTGTAGTGGCCGAAACCCGGCTGGAATCAAACCCAGAATTTCAGCAGAGCTGGCTCGGTGCGCTGACTTCAGAGCAACCCAGCCACCTCACTGAGACTTCAAAGAACTTAATGAGCCGAGTCAATCCTCGGTTAAACCAATTATTAAACACAAAGGATGTCCCATTGTGCTGTGGTGGGGGAATAGTGTTCGGTAGCAACAGAAATGATACCGGCATTGTAGTGATATGGAAAAAAAGAATAAATAAATAAAAAATACTCGGCAAAGATGATAAATAACTCAAGATTACGAGGCTTTTCACGTCGCAAATATTTGATTTGCGCCAACCAATTCCTATCACAAAGACGACTCGGATTCTAATATAGATAAAAGGGTGCACTGTGTGTGTGTGTGGGGGGGGGGGTGATGGTGCATTCGCGTCCATTGTTCCATCCGCGAGATGTCTTTGGTTGCCGCCTCCAGCCCGTCGTGATGGAGTGAATTTTGATCTTTGCGATTCACGCGCGCGAATGTGCACAGCAGCACGCACGCTTACACGCCGAGACCAGTCGCCGTGGCATTGAAGTGGCCCGAACAACGTTCGTCGTTGTGTTTTTGAACTCCGCGCGCGCGCGTTTGTGTGCTCGTGCGTGGCCATGAAAAACACGCAACACTGTTTAATTATAAGCGTGAAAAAAATGTGGTCCAGATTGACCAAAAGAGACAGCCCATGCTGACACAGACAGAATTGAAAGACATGGAGAGAGAGAGAGAGATGGGCAGTAGGAAAATAGGGGCTGAGGGGTCAGGCAGACGGAGAGGCAGCGATATCGAGAAACAAGGAGACTACAGACAGACAGAGAGAAAGAGGGGCAGTTAGAGACAGAAAGACAGGGAGACACAGAGACAGACAGGGAGACAGAGACAGGGAGACAGACACAGAGAGAGATAGGCAGTGGGGTCCTTTTTGGCCAAGGTTTTTTGCGGTCTGATTTTTGGTGGAAACATATCGATAACTATGCCACAAAGAAAATGAGAATTGGGCAAATGACAAAGGCAACACAATACGTTTCAGCCATTTCATTTAAACGTGCATCTGATCATTTCTGTAGATATCACATCACTGGGGATTAGGAGCACCTGTTGACAGGTCGCTGTGAGCCATAGGTTTCATATTTTATTTAAAGTCAAACGCGAGCCCATGGGGAACACAAGACATCCATAGATGACTCATCGATAATCAACGATTTATAATTACGCATGCCAAAGTAACTATACAAAAGACAAGACAAAAATCCCCCTTCCCCCATAGCCTTAACAGACTATAGGGGCAAGTGCTTTTAGCGAGCACCTATGAATGCTGACACGGCACACGAGGGGGTGGGTGGCCAGCACCACGCCCGACCGCCTTTGTCTCTCTAGTGGCAATGTTTACACACCGCACCAGGTACTCATTTGAGGCTAGGACGACCTAGGAAAGGCCCAGGATCGGTTCAGATTTTCGTCACTCGTGTTTGCCATGAGCGGGAATCGAACTCAGGTCGCAAAGCAAAGGTCGCCCCGTAAAGCCTTCACAGACTGTTATTTAGCACCTATGAAGGCCGGCACGGCACACGATGGGGTGGGTGGCCAGCACCACAGAACTATCCAGGAGCATGCAGACAGGGTGGCGGGTAGATACCATTGGGCGGGTCTCAGCCCTCTTAAACTTCGCACGCCCACGTTGGCGACGCGCATCGCATTGGAGATGATTTTGGGAGATGCCCGGGTGTTCACCAGCATCTCGAAACTTCAAATGCTCCTCTTACGAGCTGTTCAAGTTCACTCACGCTTAAAACAAACACAAAAAAACGTGACCACTGACGGAAGACGTTGCCAACATTTGAACCGCACAGTTCAAACGGCTGCCCATTTATGATTATTTAATAATGGACAATGCCTTCGTGGGCAGCAGCATGAGTTTTTGATTGGCTGACAAATTGTCTGCAATTACTCATTGGTTCTTTCGGTAAAGTAACTTAGAAAGAAAACGAGTTAAATAATAGAATAAGACGTTTCGATTGCAACACAAGCAATCGTCATCAGGTAGAACTACATTTGAGAGAGAGACAAAACAAAGACACGGAGACACACAAGCAGACACACAAGCAGAGAGAGACAACACAGAGACACACAGAGAGACAACATAGACATACTGTCTCTCTCTGCTTGTGTGCCTGTCTGTGTGTCTCCGTGTCTGTGTTTTGTCTTTCTCTAAAATGTAGTTCTACCTATTGACGATTGCTTGTGTTTAAATCGAAACATCGTATTATATTTTTTTACTTATTTTTTTTCGACGTGACTTTACCGAAAAAACCAAAGAGTAATCCCTGCAGTCACGAAAGCTTCAAATCAAGTTTGTCCGCAATTGTTCTGACAAAACTGTGCAGTGGGAAAAATCGCCTCCGAAAATGTGTATTTTCTTTATTTACAGTGAAGCGATTTGACCTCAATAACCCCCCATGGAATTCCAAACTCCCAAGCAAGTGAGCTTTATGGTTAATTAAATAACTCGCAGACAAAGTAACCTGCAGAAATGTTTTAACCGCAAAGCTCTCTGGAAATATTCCTGCAATACACAGCAACGTTTGCAGCGTCCGCACCCCCCCCGCCCCCCCGGCGGCAGGACTACGTTGGAGCCTTGCGAGTGTTCGTGCAGGGATGGCACAGAAGATGATCACAGCGGGGTGCACACACGCACACACACGCGCGCACAAGGCCAGCTGAAGTGTAGCGGTGTATTCATGTTCTCGCTTACAATGCTCTGGCACATGGACATGACATTCAATTAATTCCTTCGTTCATCTCGTGTGCCAAGCTGTACGCAACTTGAATGCAGCTGCGATCGCAGATTCCTTGTAGCGAGGGGTGGGGAGCTGAGCATTTTCTAGAATCTAAATGAGGTAATCATTGTGCTAAAACTAGCTCCTTAATAGGGGTTATCCTCCATGACCTTTGACAAGCAGAAGGTAAATGAGAAAGCCCCTGGCGGCCTCTGTGAGAGTTCAACTTCACTACCAGAATTAAACGGCTCGCTGCGGTTCATCGGACGCTCCACTCCCAAATCGGACGACGAGAGATGAAGTCACGTGGACAGTATAGGTCGTCAATGTTGTCGTCATAGATTAAACAACAATTCTATTAGTTTCTGGAAAATATGTTATAGTAAATAAAAGAGTATTAATTGACTTCTGGGCTAAATTGAGCAATGGGGTGATGGCAAATCTCCCATTTACAGACCTGAGCCAGTGCTGTACATTTATCAGTTCTGTGGCAGGGGCCAGTGTCTCTATAGGACAACCTCGTTTGATTTCCCCACAAAGCGATACTTGTTGTATTGACCCCACCGGGGATGATAGGCTGAGTGAAGCACCAAACCAAGATTTGAACTCTCAACCTTGCAATCGCAAGCCGCCCGCTCTACCACAGAGCCACCGAGTCGGATATACGAAATCAATAAATGATAGTCAATACAAGTTTAACCCTGATATGTTTCGCGTGATGAAAAAAAAAATCAATGCGTATTGGCAAGGAGACCCAGAGAGCGTCCGGCTCTCGCGTTGCGGCTAAACTCTCCGCCGTGCGCGACAGCGACGCTCGGAAAGACTTTGCCAGAATCAGAATTACAGGGCGTTTTAAAAAGATGGACCCAATTTAAAAGCAGTATATTTCACGATGGCAACATGTTACAATTACACACAAAGTTACAAACGGTTTAATGAGTTATCAAGTTTTACTAACCATTTTATAAATGCTCTATGTGCCCCCTCCACCTGCTGTACGGACAACATCGAGACGATATTCTTAGGTTTTTTCGGTAAAGTCACGTAGGTAAAACATTAAAATTAATTAAAGTAAAATAAAATAAAAAATAAAAATCACGACGTTTCGGAGGCAACACAAGCTTCCGTCTTCAGGTGGAACCGTCACAGCCACGACAGCTGTATTAATTTTTAATGTTTTACCTGCGTAACTTTACCGAAAAAACCTAAGAATATGAATTCTTGCAGTCACGAAAGCTTCAAATCTAGAATCGAGACGATAGTTGATTTCGTCCCCAACGCCTCTCAAAGTGTCGTCTTCTTCCACTGAAGTCACCGCTGCGGTGATTCTGTTCTTGAGGTCATCCAGATTAGTCGCTAATGGTGGAACAAAAACACGGTTTTTGACGTATCCCCACAAGAAAAAGTCGCAGGGTGTGATGTCTGCGGATCTTGGGAGAAAAAAAGTGTAGTGCCAAGTCTTGGGTTCCCGTGCGACCTATCCAACGTTGAGGCAGTGTGTCTTGCGAATGACTGAGGCTAGGGGCTGTTTGTACGCTGGGAGAGGCATCTCGAGGTAATCATTTGAAACTCTATGCCCCGCCCTCTCTATGCCCCGCCCTCTCTATGCCCCGCCCTCTCTATGCCCCGCCCTCTCTATGCCCCGCCCTTTCAAGTGGTAAGAGTTTCATTCATGGGCGGTTCGTGGTTGCAGAGATATAGCGATTTCAAATCGGGTCCATCTTGTTGAAGCACCCTGTGTTTATTCACGACTGGAGGAATCCGATGAGCTGTAACATTCCCTTTATCAGAGAAGTCGAGTCGAGGCGGTTCAGAACGTCACGCCAACAGAGGAGGCTGTTGGGGGCATCGCGCACCGAGACGCTCGTGAAAGAGGTCACGCGCCATGTGACCGCGCGCCCCGAAGGAATGGGCCTCATTTACAGAAACTGTGTTAGATTTGAATGAAGGATGTTTGTACGATGTCTGATTTAATTTATCTCTGGAGGGAAGGGAGGGGGTGGTTCTCGTGTGCGTGTGTACGTGTGTGTGTGTGTTAGCGGGGAGCAGGTAGTGTAGTGGTTAGTGCACTGCGCTACGAACCCGGCTACCCGAGTTCGATTCCCGCTCACGGACAACACCCAGTGATGATTATCTGGACCGGTCTGGGGCCTCCCCTAGGTCGATTCAGCCTCAAATGAGTACCTGGTGCGGTGTATAAACGTCGCCACTGGGGAGACAAAGGCCACCGGGCGTGGTGCTGGCCAGCCACTCCCTCGTGTGCCGTATCGGCCTTCATAGGTGCTCGCTAACAGCACTCGCCCCTACAGTCTGTTAAGGCTACACGGTGGATCTTTGTTAAGGAGTGCCATCTCTCCCTTCATCTCCGTCGCCCCCTCTCACCGTGTGTGGAATCACGAGACGGACGATCTCGACAACCGCACTCCGCAGAGAACGTTCATCCACCACCCCGCCCAGACGCAGCAACGCCTCCTGCAGGGAGAGAATAGCAGAATAACATGGGCAAAAAGAGAAAGATTTCCATATAGCCTTAGACAAACTTATGTCGTCGTTTTTTGTACACACACCGCACCAAGTACTCATTAAAGGCTGAGTTGACCAACGGGATGGTCCATGACAGGTACAGACATTCCATGTTGGCACCGTTGTTTGCGTGTGACCTAGATTGCATGGTGGTCAGGAGTTGGCAGAACAAGCAGTGGATTCTCGATCCGCCTGTAAGGAGCTTCTGAACGTTTCCTCTCTCGCGTGTGTGGGGTTGTTTTGTTGTGTGGGTGTTACGATTTTCTCATATGTGGCATCCCAATCTGGCAGGGCCCTCCTGAAAAAAGAAACTTGGGATCCAGATGGGCTTTCCGAGGTCAATGAAGGGCATTATTACTATTGTAATTATCATCATCATTATCACACAATCGAACATGGGTCACCGGAGATGATGATGATGCAGCAAGCTAACACAACTTCCCAAAAATAGACAAAGATCCCTCGTATAGCATTAACAGTCTGTTGGGGTAAGGGGCGTCACGCGATTTTGGACGATTTTTGACCCCCACCCCCCCTTCGTCACACGGCGTCACAAAGAGTCAGACCCCCCGTTAAATATGACGTCACAAAGATCCGCCCCCCCCCCCCCCCAAAAAAAAAATATAAAACATGCTTCAAATCGCTTGAAACTATTGTCATTGTGGTGCATATTTAATGTGGCGCTGTACTCTGATGTTGTATGAGGAAACATTTATTAAAATGTATATTTAATTAAGTAGAATATGTTGTCTATATTTATTTTAAGTTGCACATTTTGATGTGACGTCACATTTCTCAACCCCCCTGCCCCTCGTCACACATCGTCACAAATGTCTGACCCCCCCCCCCCAGGTGCGTGACGTCATTTATGGACGGCCCCTAAGCGATGTTAGCGAGCACCTATGAAGACTGGCCAGCACAACGCCCGACCGCCTTTGTCTCTCCAGTGGCAATGATTTTACACACCACACCAGGTACTCATTTGAGGCTGAGTCGACCTAGGGGAGGCCCAGGACCGGTTCAGATAATCGTCACTGGTGTTGGCCGTGAGCGGGATTCGTACTCAGGCCGCTGGGTTCGTAGCGCAGAGTAGTGCTAACCGCAGCACCACTGCTCCCCACATCACACGTGCACACAGACACACAGACAGGTCTTTAAAAGCCCATGAGGCGTATTTGTCTCAGCCGATCAACATTGGATTGCTCAGATTATCAGCGATAAACTGAAGCAATCTGTCAAAATTTCAAAAGTGCCCTACATTAGTGAGGCGGAGGGAGGGATGATCAGACGGTTCAATGCCGATCTGTACACAGCCCAGAGCATTCGTAAACGTCAGCATAGTTACAAATAAATAGCCAAACTTCTAAGTTTCAATGTCAACTCCACAATAATCATCATTATAACGGGTTGTCCACACATCAAAGGCAATTACGTAACATGTTCAAAAGTTGAGGCTTCTTGGAGGGAATACGTTAGCGGTTTGACACGTACACGAAACTAAATGCGCCATCGCAATCCGAACGCGGATGAAAACAGTCGTTTTGTTCATAAACGTCGGACTCTGAGCATTTCAAGAAGGGTGGACAAATGACAAATTATTTCTATCGGAATTACAGTCATGATCGGTCCACATGCTATGCCTCAGTAAATGGAGATGATGATAATCATCATCATCATCAAAATAAAGTTGTCGATTATGACAATCATCATCATGAGCCATGATCAATTCACTGCTGGATGACGGCCCTTCCCAAGCAGCCTTCATCTCGTCATCTCTCGCGGTCCTTCCAAGGCAACACTTCAGCCGCACATGAAGCCAACTTCAACTCTTCAACTCCGTCTCCTCGATACAATCACACCCCCCGGTCCCCGCCCCGTAGTTCATGTGAAACAGTCAAAATCTGCCCCGGGGGGGGGGGGGGGGAGGTGCAGCACAGCAAGTAGGAACAACCCCGCTGTGTCCTCTGGGATATTCCTCAATCAGCGGGGCAATTTGCACCTCCAAGCTACGGGGGGGGGGGGGGAGAGGTGTTGGAGGGGGGGGGTCAAAATGCGAAGCGCCAAGCAGCATTGTAAATCTCGCTGCGTTTCGCAGGGACGAGAGAGCGCAAATAAAATATTAAAGCTTCGTGGAAAACTGCACTCGCGTTGCTGCTGCTGCTACTGCTGCTACTGCGCCTCTCACTGTGCCTCTGTGCCCTTGAAACCCACCCACCCCACCCTTACCACCCACCCCCTTCGGATTCTTCCTAATTTTAACGACAACGTTGCGATACCGCCTCTGAAATGAGCCGTGACTAAAAGCCCTGCGTCGCTGGAGGGGCGGAAAAACCCCTCGCGCCCATCTCGAATCCTCCCTGCAGCGGCGGCGGTGGCTGGCAGCAGCAGCGGCGGCGGCGGCGGTCTCGTTAGTCGAGAAGCGCGGCTCTCTTTTCCTCCGGCGTTCTTGGCACCGCTTTAAATTGTCGAGTAATCAACTTCGTGAACAATGTGTCAATGAAAGCTCCAGGGTGGGAGGGGGCGCGCGGGGTGGGGAGGTGTCTCGGACATACGTTCCTCGCTCTGAAACCGCCATTTCCGTCACTGTTAAGCAATCTTAGTCACGTCCCTCATGCGAAAATATTTTTTTGTTAATTCTCAACGGCCTCCATCCAAATCTTGATTTGAAGCTTTCGTGACTGCAGCAATCCATACTCTTTGGTTCGTTCTATGACGTCACGTAGGTACCTGCGTGAAAGAAACAAAGAGTATGGCCTCCATCCCAGTATTAAATGAAGCTGCAATTGATTTCATGCTACGTTAGTGAACGGATTTAAAAGTGGGCCTTGAGAGAGAGGGAGAGAGAGAGAGCGCCGCTCCTATCGCACTCCCCTCGTTGTGCCACCGAAGCGGTTTGTAGGTTTCACGCGATCCCACAATCACATGCATCCCCTTGGTCGGCGCATGACGATGGGGTCCGCGTCGAGAATGCATCGCTGTCCATCTCTTAACAACAACAACTCTAGATTTGAAGCTTTCGTGACTGCAAGGATTCGTATTCTTAGGTTTTTTTCGGTAAAGTCACGTAGGTAAAAAATTAAAATTAATAAAAGTAAAATAAAATATCGTGCTGTGACGGTTCCACTTGAAGACGGAAGCTTGTGTTGCCTCCGAAACGTGGTAATTTTATTTTATTTTCATTTTACTTTTATTAATTTAAATTTTTTACCTGCGTGACTTTACCGAAAAAAACCTAAGAATAACAACAACAACGACAAAGCCACATTCAACATCGCACGGCTGACGACGTAACAATTTCACATCCATTGTAACACGACACACGCACGACTTCATTTCAGCCGGGTCTTAAACGTCCGAGTCGGCGACCCAGAAAATTAATTTTTCACACCCGGCACACCGCATCCAGTATCATCTCTCACTTTGACTGAGGCCACTTCCAACAGCATGAATGACCGCTATGTATACATATTATATGTCTCCTGATGCGATTGCCTGGCTTGACCCCCTGAATGTGAAATTGTCGTTGATGCTCTGCCATCTCCAGCAGCCGTACGAGAGAAGAGAACGCAGAAGCGACGCGGACAATACTCGGCGAGGAATTAAGCCCTGGGAATTACTTATTTACACGCTATGCTAATTGCATGTACATATATGTAAATCGTATGGTAAATGTCATATTGCGGTTAATGGGGGTGGGGGGGGCGTGATTAAATTGTGCCAACAGAACGAACAAGGATAACAAACAAACAAAAAGGTAATACGAAAAATAGCAAAAAAAATATCCATTATTTAAATAACAATCCCGAATCATGACTGAAAAATAAAAAAGAGAAGGATTATATCTAACTGCATAGCCATATTTGTGAAAATGTTTGCTTGGGATGGATGGGAGTAGAGGGAGGGGGTACTTTCTAAATTGGCCGCATGAAGGGAAAAATAAGAATCAGAATGTGATTCAGATCTGCATATTTATTTACACTCGAGAAATCCGTGGTGGAAACCAGTATCCACATAGAAAGAAAGAAGTTGGCCTGTCATATCCCATCGTATCCCATCGCATCGTATCCCAATCCCATCCCGTGGCATCGCCCGCCGGCACGTAACACTGGAAGTCAGAACTTAGGCTCGACTCGGGTCAGAGGTCGTTGCATCTGTCAGAGTCTGGGAGGCGCGGGTCACCCACCGCTCGCCGGCGCCCGTTGCCCCGGGACTCACCGACGCGGAACGACTTCCCGGCAGCCGCCAACACTCGGGCTGCATGCGCACCGTGAGACACGCGAAAAATGTCGCGCGTGGAATTTTTAAAATAATATTTCGCAGGTTTGTGCGCATGTACGTTGAACTTCTTTTGCGCCGTACGTAGCCAACAGTAACAATCGGAGGCGCGGCTTGTACTCACTCGGCTGGCATGTAATGATGCGTTGAATCATCATCATCATCGTCAGCAGCCATGTTCAATTCACTGGATTGAAGGCTCCCCCCCCAGCCATAACCATCTGTGATGTAACAATCCGCCGAACGCCAACACAATAAATGATTTTTCATCGCTCAATCTCATCGGTTGATGTCCTCTCGGACGAATTGAATTATAGATTTAAATTGATTATCATGCTCACAACTTGGACGTGTTTAATCATACGAGGGGAAAATCTGTTGTTGTTGTTGTCATTATTATTCATAGGGGTGCACCAAATATTAACATCACCTTCCAATTCGGCAGAAAATCAGACGACAGAGCATTGAGCATCGTGGGCAGCTGTAGTGACATGACTTCGACTGCCCAAGGTGATTCGGAATCAAAATATTGATTTATTTTGGAGGAATCCGATGAGCTATGAAGCTCTTTTCACAGATATTGGGACGGGGAAGGGAGGAGTGGAGAGAGCCAGGGAGAGCAACTTGCGACTACAACAACGCCAACCAGACGCACGTGGCAAGGGCGAGAGACACAGACAGACAGAGACTATGAGAGAGAAGACAGAAAAAAAGGAAGGAGGATGGAGAAGACAAAGTTGAGAGACAAAGGGAAAGAAAGACACGCAGAGACAGACATAGAATGAGAGAAAGTGCCAGAGAGAGAAAGACTGCCCAGATTATTGAAAAGAAAAATACATCACTTTGGCCTTGAATCGAAATGTGACTGAACGGGTTAAAGTGCTCTGCAGCATGCTCCTAATTGTTGAAGATGTATGCAAAGTGCATGCAAATATTGCATTTAAGCTAATTGAGCAAATTAAACTGTACACAGGACAAAAGAGAATGGGTTCGTGAACAGAATCACATCCTTGAATCATTGCAATTTCATGGAAACGCTTGGGACGAGTTTATAATGTTACAGCCCATTTTATCAATACAGCATTATGCTTGCTACAAAATGGTATAATTGCCTTCAGATTAATACAGTTGTGCATGTAAATTATGTAAGCAGATATATTATTGGAAATCTATAACCGACATTATGTAGAGACAATTCCCGCTGTTGCAATTGTCGTTCATCATCATCATCATCATCCAGGGTCTACCCACTTGTAGATGATGTCTCTCATTCGTGATTTTTCTCCAATTCATCTACGTATCTACATCAGTTCAAGTCTCCTGTACATCACGTGGCTTCTGTGTGGACGCATCCCCACTCTGAATCCTTTCAATCTTCTCGCCCTCTGTAACAGCAGACACTGCTGCGTGTCGTAGCGTCCAAAATATCCTTATCTTTCCTGACCATTTGGTGCCATAATCTCCGTTTTCCATCCTTTAACTATTATTTCCCATTCTGTCTCTTCTCTCTTTCCCATCCCCTTCCCGTGGCGTGCCGCGGTTTAAAAGGTTGGTCGTGTGTTCCAGGTTTTGTTTCTGTGCAATTTCAAGCTTGCTCCAATGCACACTTTTGAGCCACTGTTCCATTTTCCTTCATCATTAGGTCCACGTATCTCTTCCACATGGTATCGCCGGAAATATGCCTCGGTTAAAAAAAAAAAAACTTTCTTTTACGTGAACATTGCTACGCTCGTTTTCATTGCCACTCCGTCTACCTGAAAACACCAAGTGTGCTTTTGGTCATTTCCGCAGAAGTGAATGGGTGGCAGTGGGTATTGAACCAACTACTCTGAAAACGATGTCACCGCTATGCTCTCCATAACACCCAAGCGAAAAATACAAAAATATACAGAGTTGGAAAAGTTAAAAGTTTATTTTGCAAGTTTTCACTGCCCAGCTGCAAATTCACGTTCTTAAAGTCGGCACAACTCCTTGACCAAAACGCGCTTTTATGCATCAGGAAAAAAAACTGAGTAGAAATGTCTGCAAACAATCAAAGTTCTTGCGTGACCCTAAGAGTGAACAATATTTGTTCAGCTCCGCTAACACTACTGGCAGTATTCGAGCAAATCCGCCTGCTTTTATACCGAGGTGGTACAGGCAATACAGCAGCATTGTGCCGTTGAGACATCCCCCCCCCCAATTCGGACAATTTGCGTGGCTCGACTCCACAAAACGAAACGTGACATTGCACGCCACCCTTTAACGAGCTTAAACAGGGACACGACTTGCAAATCGTTCCATTACAAACACCTCCCCGATACATTCAAACAACAGCAACAATTATGATTATGACCCAATTCACGGCCCTTTGGTCAATTAATTGGCGCAGGAAGACCTCCCGATATCCTGTGCTGGTCGTGGGGGGGGGGGGGTCATGTATCCCACAGGTTTCCCTGGCTCTATGCGGTAGCAGTAGTAGTAGATGTAGTAGTAGTAGATGTAGCAGATGCGTTCCAAATAAAGGGGGCGCACAAAGCGAAACCGCACGAGGATACAGCTGCCTTCCGAGTAGCGCTGCTCACCGTACACACAGTACACACACAAGCAGTACACATACACACAGTAGACACATATAGTAACCACACACAGTACACACACACACAGTACACACAGTACACACACAGTACACAGTATACACACAGTACACACACACAGTAGACAAAGACAAAGATCCCTCGTGTAGCCTTAACAGACTGTAGGGGCAAGTGCTGTTAGCGAGCACCAATGAAGGCCGGCACGACACACGAGGGGGTGGGTGGCCAACACCACGCCCGGCCGCCTTTGTCTCACCAGTGGCGATGTTTACACATCGCAACCAGGTACTCATTTGAGGCTGAGTCGACCTAGGGGAGGCCCGGGACCGGTTCAGATAATCGCCACTGGTATTGGCCGTGAGCCGGAATCGAACGCGTGTTGGTGGTGAGAGTCGCTTCACCATATTTCGCCGTGCTGCTTTGTGCCTGCGAGCACACATTAGGGCCAACACGAGGGAGAGTTGTGGCCGGGTCATCATTCTCAGCCACCTTTGTCTCCCCTGGTGGTGATGTCAAACACGGCACACACGCGCACCTCTGATTACCACGGTTGTCTACGTACGGCGCGAAAGAAATTCAACAGACATACAAGCAAGTTCCCGTTTATTTAAGGCTGAGTTAGCCTAGGGAGAGGGGCTAGGAATGGTGCTGATATCAACTCGCCACTGGTGTTAGCCACGGCTCAGACGAATTCTGAGTCGTTTGGACTCACAGCGCGGTGAGCAATTGTGCTGGCTGTTTGCTCCAATACTCCAGCTCACTCCCTCCCCCCGCGTCGATGGTGCTAAATATAATTAATGAAAACTCCCTGTCGGATTAAGAAAACGCAGCGGAAATAATAATAATAAAGTATTCCGTGCGGGGAATTAAAGATGTGAGTGTCACCGCCAAAGTGGCTAAATCATCCGAGCAGATAGCGCTCAAAATGTCAACGAATTCACTGGCAAAGCCAGCCGGCCGAGTGTGACGGGCGCGCAGGTCTCTGCGAATGTCAGACCTCTCTGCGCACGGGACGCCGAGCGGAGCGGCGGCTGACGTCGGGGGGACGTTGGGAGCACAGGAAGGTGGAGAGGGGAGCGGGATAATGACGGATGGTGTCCCCCCCGCCCCCCCCCCCCCCCTTCGGCCACAACCAAATGGCAGCTGGGCGATTGTTTTTAGGCCACAGCCATCACCACACTCATTACGCGAGATCGTTACGCGCCCAATAAATGACCGCCAGCCTCCTCACCCCGCCGTCTCCCATCGCTGGGCTGCTCAACGTAAATTAAGGCGAATGCGGGGGGCGGGCGGGGGGGGTGTGGAAAATTCCGTGGCTCGGAGAGCCTTGTTTAAAACAAACGCGACGGGGCCGGGAAATGACAAACTGCTGCCACCGCAGCCGAAGACACGGGGCGTTCAATTATGGGGCCGTTGTCCACAAATCTTGTCACCTGCCTCCTGCAGCGTGGCCTGAATTTAAGCCCCCCTCCCTCCCCCCCATCGTTTTGTGAAGATGATGATGGTGGTGGTGGCTATATACATGCACGTGTGTTTGATACATCGTGCATGTACATCATTTATGCATTTTGGCCCCAAGGGTAAAAACACTAAGTATGGAAATCGTTCTATAGCTACCAGGTGCGCACATCACACGTGGGATAATATTGCGTCCCGATTGCGATAAAAAAAAAAACGTCTCCCCGGGCAATTTTTCCATGGAGAAACGGGCTCGTCGCTTGTATAATACCATAATGTAATTGTCACTGCGTTCATTTTACTTTACTGTCATGATGTTTTATGTACATATGCACGTTGAACTTCTTTCGCACCGTACGTAGCTGACCGTACTAATTGGAGGTGCGGGGGAAGGACAATAAACTGAACACAAAAAGCAGTTCTAAAGATATTCGTTTTAAATTTAGATTTTCAAATAAATGCATAGCTCCAGTGGCTTCCGAATATCGGAAGGAAGAGCGTTCCAGACAGCTACAGAAGCGCATCTGAAAGCGCCGTGCAATGAGATGACCGTCTTTGGTCACCGCATTACATCATATCTCAAACAATGATTGATATATACTGTTCAGAAAAGTCAGTGGGCTTGTTTAAAGTCTCAATTTCAATTAGTTTTACCACCTGAGAAATGAAGAGACCAGGCTGAGTCTAATTCACAAAGAGTGACCTGGGGTATTACTCTTCCAGAAGGGGGGGGGCGATGGTTGCTACGTGCTTTATAATCCCAATGCAGTGATTTGACCTTGAGCAGGACATGCCCCGAGAAGGAACAATGGCACGTGGTCGAGACTAGCAATGGAGAGGCAGCCAAATGAGGGACGAACGCTCGAGAAGACATCCACCACGGAGATGAAGCAATGAGATCATCTCCCGTTCAGCAGCTTGATGGACTTCATTCAGTGGTGGAGAGACACTGGCTGCTGATGATGATATTTTCATCGGGAACTTAATGACACAATCCATCACGAACATCATTCTACAACACAGACATCAATTCACATCATCAACATACGCTGCCACTTGTAAACAACACAAAAATAATGCTGCAATAACCGGTCATATATATATTTTTTACGCATTGTTTGACAATGGCAGGCGCTCACAAAAAAACATTGTTGCAGTGGTGTTGTGACAGTTTTGTTTTAGTTTTCGTCGCTTGGCGAGCCTGAGGAATTTATCAGGATCCTGCCTCTGACACTCCTAGGGGATCGGTGTGGTGTGCCAGCAACCGATCTGGAACAGACACGGTGAGACACGGCGAGACACGGAGGGGAAGGAACCGTGAGTCGGCCGCTCACCGCTGTCACGACAGCGGCACTCACGGCACAACCTTCCAACGACGCCCGAGCCGAACAGCTCACAATTTATTTTCGGAAACATTATACTTTTCTTGGTCAATTGTCATCATCATCTGTATGATCATCATCATCTATGATTAATCCGCTGATGGATGAATGACTCTACAGGCTGTGTCCGCAACTAATGGTTCTGCCATGCCGCCATCCATCGCACTCCTGCGCTGATATCACCCGCTCCCGTCTGCACGATGGCCACCCACGTGAGCGCGTTGCCGCCTTTGGCTGCCATTCCATCACGAGTCTCCTCCATCGGTTGTCGTCCCTTTGAGTTATCGCGTGTTCCTACCCAAGCCCGCTGACTTTTCCCGTCAATATGTACAGGATATCTTAGTTAATGTTTCTTCCCCCCCCCCCCCCCGTCAACGTGTTTCCTCTTCTCTGTCGCGCCGGTGTAACTCCCAGCATGCATCTCTCCGTGTTTCTTTGCACATTTTTCACATTTTTGTTTTCATTTTCCTCCACTAAACGACCATGTTTCCGATCAATGCGCCACGGCTAGCAGCATACGCAGTGATTGAAAACTTTCTCCTTTACGGGCACATTGGTAGGCCGCTTTTCATTACCACTCACCTTTCTCGGGTCTAATGAATGGATTTCTCCCCCCCTCTCATCAATCCTGAAATCTCATCCAAGACAATGCCCAATCCATAGCTATGCCCGCCCACTAACCTCACTACTCCCCTCCCACTAAACCCGTAGCGTCTTTTTTTTGTATCAGCCACCAACGACCCCTCTCCACCACCACCACCACGACGACCATCAACCAGGAGACATTTCCATCACCAAGGCTACGCAGAATCGATCACCCAGGGCCAACAAAACCACGTGCTGGGGTCCCATCACGTTAAGAACCTGCCACCTACAACCATTATTTATTGCACTTATTTACATCAGCAGCCGTGGGCCACTCGGCGGCAGCCACTCTGCTAAATTGGATTCATTTTGCAGGACCAATAAAGTGGCTCCCTTTCAATTCCATCCCCACTGCTCTCTCTCTCTCTCTCCGAGCGCTCCCCTTCCCTCCCCGGCCAGCCTCCTGCCCCCCCGCTTACCCCTCCCCCTACACACATCTCCTGTGTCCTTTACGAGTCGCACATTAGTCATCAGTTTTTCCAACCTCCGTGCATTTGGAGAGTACGAGGCATCCCCCCCCCCCCGCCCGCCTTCGCCTTTTCTCGGCCGAATTGGAAAAGGCAATAATGAAAGGTCGGCGAATGTTCACCGTGGCGACAATTCCTCTCCCGACGAGAGATTACGGCCGTTGCAACGGGAGGTTGAGAGTAAAGTGGCATTAAATACATCTACTGCCTCGTTTGTCTACCACCGCAGTGCGCAGAGATGCAAGGCGTAACTTTGTTTGTTGGGAGTTGTTTCCTCTCTTTCTCAGGTGAAACGGAGAGGAGAGGATGATGATGGTGATGCAGGAATATGCTGAAGGAACAGAGAGCCACAGCGCTGCAGTGATAACGCTATGTAACACGATTTTTGTTTCTAGGTAGTAAGGGTTATTTTGTAATTGCTTATGCCTCAAGAGTATAGAAAATTGCTATAATTCCCCATAAACTTTGCTTTTGTGACCAGGACTTTTGTGTGAAGGAATGAGATAAATGCACACCAAGTTTTCTCATTGGAAATATGTAAATTTCAAAAGATCTTTGTCCTGGTCACAAAAGCAAAGTTTATGGGGAATAATAGCAATTGTCTATACTTTTTAGGCATAAGCAATTAGAAAATAACCCTTACTACCGAGGAACAAATTTATTATACATTTGTTACACAGTGTCATTAATGGAGTGGATTATTAACTTTGCTTTGTGACCACGACACAAAAGCAAAGTTATTAGCGTGTACCACCACAGGCCGGTTACTGGCGTGTATGACCGCTGCACGCAGAGCCGGCCCTAGACCTTTGGGGGCCCTAAGCAAAATTTGGTTGCAGGCCCCTTTGATGTATGACTTTTTTCACCCACTTGCTAGCAGTGACTCTAGGGGGCCCTCTGCTGGCCACGGGGCACTTTGCAATTGCAAGGGTCGCTTAGTGGCTGGGCCGGCTCTGGCTGCACAGTTATTGGAATAAGGCACGACCACGAGAATACGAGGCACGCCTATGCACGACAATCTTATATTGTTGAACCTTATATTGCTATAATCCTATGAACACGTTTATGTAAAGAAAAAAATCCGCTGGAGCAAATAAGGTCAGACGGATGTGGCGTACCAAAATATATTCCCGGAACAGCGTTCCAGACCGTTCCTGATTAAATTAAGCACTGCTCATAACAACAACTAAAATATATATTGCAGGCTGAATTTTCAGCCACAATCCTACCTCTGAGCACAGAGCAGAGAAAGAGAGAGAGATTGACCGACTTGTAGCTGCAGATCTCACTTTCCACCGTTGGGCCCTGAGAAAACTGGAAAGTGTAACAAAAGTTGACCAATTTTTTTCGATTTAAAGCTTTCGTGACTGCAGGGATTCATCTTCTTGGTTTTTTCGGTAAAGTCACGTAGAAGGGAAGTAATAAAATAATAAAAATAAAAAATAATAAAATAATTCTCACGACGTTTCGGCCACAACGCAAGCAGCCGTCCTCAGGTGAAGACCAGGTCTGTCGGGGAGACAGCGTCTGAATGAAACAACACCACGCTTAAATATACGCTCCAAGCGTGGTGGTGTTTCATTCAGACGCTGTCTCCCCGACCGACCTGGTCTTCACCTGAGGACGGCTGCTTGTGTTGTGGCCGAAACGTCGTGAGAATTATTTTATTATGTTTTATTTTTATTATTTTATTACTTCCCTTCTACGTGACTTTACCGAAAAAACCAAGAAGATGAATCCCTGCAGTCACGAAAGCTTTAAATCGAAAAATGCTAACGCCTTCTGTTAAGCTTTGCTTCACCCGTTATTCACCCTGCAGTTTGCATTCGTTTTCATTAATTGACACAAAACAACAACAACAACAACAAAAACTCTTAATTAGTTACATTTTTTTCCCCAATCGGTGATCCTGGTGAACCGACAACGTTGCATTTATCTATGTTAGACATACGGCCACTTTGGCATGAGTGACTTTGTTGGTCTCAATCTGAAAGGGATGCGCTGCTTTACTCTGCAGCGCAGTTGCAACCTGCATGACGCACTGCGTCTGTCTGTTGAGGACGAGTGTGCGGATTCGCTAACCCCGCCTCGGAGAGCGATCGTGATATGTTGTAAATCAGAGCCAGGAATGAAATCAATAATAGTTTTTTTTTATTATAAAAATTTTACCATCTCGTTTGTACTGCTTTTCTTTTTGTCCATCTTCGTTGTATAATTTTGTTATCTCCCTTACCCTACATATATATATAACATCAGCCAATTACTCTCATAATCGATACAAAAAATATTGACCTGCTGGCTCAATGGTAGAGCGAGCTGCTCGCAGTAAGAAGGTTGGGAGTTCAAGCTCCACCATTTCTCCAGGGTTGATACCATCATCACCCGATTTGTGGAGGAGTCAACATGGTTTTCATATGGAGAGACTCGTCCCCGCCATGAGAATGTGGAATTTCCACCACTTACTGAACGCTGTAAACGGGAGATGAGCGCCGCATTAGCGCTCATTGGGGAAATAAATCACTTTGACTCAAAATCACCTTAGCTCACACGTCCGTCGATTACAAGCCTCGATATAAATGTTACGAATGTGTGCGCGCCGTAGCCCCCCAGACTGCAGTAGAGCATTACACAGGTCCAGGGACGCAATGCAGTTGACAGACTTGGCTTGCGGCCTGGGTAATGTGCGGACAGACGGCCCAAGCACCTCTTTCTTAAAACGAAGAAGACTCTTATTCGCTAAACGCCTTGCAAAAAAAAAGTGTAAGACCTTCTGCCCGCATTGACTTGATCGCCAGGCGCTGACTTATTCTCGAGAATGTGTGTCCATTTGAGAAGTGTTTATTTCTCCTTTCACCTTACAGAATTTCCAATGCACCCCCCCCCATTCTGAAGGGCAATGTAACAGGGCGTGTTTTTGTATCGCTCTCGTTAGTAAAAGAAAAAAAATGTCAACGTGCGCTCCGAAAGTAAATAAATCTACGGTCAACGTTGCATGAAATTTCACTCCTCGCGCTATAGATTTACTTTTTAAACTTCAGTGGGTTTTTTTTTTAAACCAAGTGAAGATGTCAACGATTTTCAAGTTGCCAACTCTGCCGAAATATTTAAAACACTTTATAATTGGCTCTCGTGCCCTGTGAGGACCCTCCCCCCCATATGGTTAGCATAGCCTGAAACGATCGTATTGTCAAGGCACTCGATACTCGCAAAAGCCCTCGGAACGTTTTACAACAATAAATACACTCCACTTTCCATTTTTTTTAAACTCATGCCGTGTGCGCAATGGTTAGCAGCGTACTGGACTTGCAAATCCAGATGTCGCCGGTCCAATTCAGTCTCCCAACGAGGGAAACTGAAACAACGGGGGGGGGGGGGGGGGGCAGGCAGGTTTCTTGACCACCCAGCCCCACGCCCACACCCTCCGTCGACGCAGCGCTACAAATTGGTTAACATCACGGCGAGGTCGATCTGCAGGCCACGTGTCGTGGGGTAGAGTGTGGGCGACTCGCAGGCCTTCCCGAGTGTGGGACAGAAGTTCAAATAACCCACCAGAGCCTCGTCTCGTGCAGGTCCTTACGCCTCGTACGCTGGTGGCCTAAGCGAGCAAGCAATTGCAGGGTTGCTCGGTTACCTTTGTCATTATTTAAAAAAGAAAAGATAATCGACGTTATGACTTTAAACTTTCGTGGCTGCAGGAATGCATATTCTTTGGTTCTTTCGGTAAAGTCACGTAGATGAAAAAAGACTAATAATAAAAACAAAATTGAAACCAAAAACTCACGACGTTTCGATCACAACACAAGCGATCGTCATCAGGATCGCTTGTGTTTATTTATTTTATGTTTATTATTTTCATTTTATTTTCCATCTACGTGACTTTACCGAAAGAACCAAAGAATAGATAATCGACATTTCTGGTTGGAGTTATTCACCATCGGTTGTTCTAGAGCTGGGGGGTGGGGGTGAAGTGGTTGCACATTGGTCAGTGAATTGTGCTTTCAGCCCAGTGAGTTAAAGTTAGAAAATTGTATGGATAAAATTGTATCATTATTTATACTTTTTTACCGTACTACGTGCTTACTCAGGAGAGCCCTCACCGAGGCTCAAGGCTCTTTGCAGGAGGTTCTTGATCATTTTTCCCAGTCGGGGCCCCCAATAGAATAATTTGCAAGTAACATTTCAGCAATGGAATTGTCTGGCCAACAACGATTACATTCTTGGTTTGTTTGTTTTTTTAACCATAGCAGTTAACCGGAGAACCCAGGAGAAATCTCCGTGCAAAGAAAAAGGAAAATGCACAAACTCGAAGGAGGAAAGGCGGCCGAGGTCAGAAATCGAACCCAGCCGCTGCTTTCCAAAGTGGCACGGCGTTGTGACGGAGCGCTGCGAGCTTGCACGCCCCGCGAGAGCCGGCGTTCACACGGAGGCAGCGAACATCATCATCATGGGCATCATCAATAATAACGTTTAACCGCGCGAAGCTCACGCACAGCATATTTCAATGAGACAGGAGCAGCCGCGCGTGATGGATTTACCGTGAAAGCGAGAAAGAGAAAGGGAGAGAGAGAGCGGAGAGGCAAAGCTGGGAGATGAGAGGCGCGGCTCAAATACGCGACGGGTTTGCAGAAGGCAATACACAACAAGCACAATGAAAAAACGTTAAAATCTTACAATTTCGCTGTCATGTGGCACACACACACACGTACGCCTACAAGGGTATCCGTTTTTCAAAACAACAACAGCGGCAACATTTTAAAAAAAAAATCACCATTCCCCAAGGACCTCACCAAATCGTGCTATTTTTCAGTCCGTGTTTATCTCCCTTCGATAAGGTGAAACGTGCTGACGATGCTTTAAATACACGTTAGTGCGTGAGCGGGAAGCTTAGTACTGAGTCAGCCGCCAGTAGTTGCGTGGAATCAAACTGCAGCAGAACTCCTCTTATCCGTGATGAAGTTTTGGCGGCGGAGTGGATGGGGCGAGGGGTGAACTTCACGGATGCTATCTGTGATGTAGCCTATAACCACCGAGAACCACTCGCCAGTCACGAGCCCCCCCCCACCCTCCCCCTCCCCACGACTCCCGCAGCAAATTTTCACGCTCGGCGTTATCGGAGCCACACGGACAAGCGAGCGCTCGGCGTGAAACGGAGCGTGTGCCGAGCAAAGGCGACGTGTGCGGAGACGCCGCGCGGGAACAGACAACGAGCCACAAGGCCCCCCCTACACCCCCCCCCCCACGTGTTCACGTTTACTAAATGACGATTGCGATGTAAAAGTGAAATATTTAGAGCGAGCGACCGAGCTGGTAGTAAGATTTCGTGCGTGTGGGGAGGGGGGGGGGGGAGGGGATTATTACAGGATCGCGATGCTAAAAATATCTTTGGACAATGGGATCACCAGCATCTGCCATGATCTGTCCACTGCTGGATGAAGGCGTCGTCGAAGGCATTGTCATCTCTCGCGGTGTCGCGGTGCAACAAAGCCACCCGCGGCGCGACCGCCAATTTCACCGGTCCATTTCCACGGCGGGCAATGGGACCCCACCATGCACGCACACACAGTCTTTCCTGCAATTTATTCCCGAAAGAAAAATACACTTTCCCTCTCAGCGGTAAGCAGGTATGAATAATTTTCATTGCCTCGGACAAAGGGCTTATTTTTTCGAAGGGCGGGGGCGGATGGTGGCGGGTATTGACAGGGCACAGCAGCCTTGAGAATTTGTCAGGGCCGGAATGGCGCTTTGAGATTGTGTGACAGTCAAGACGGGTCCCTCCAGAAAATACCAAACGGCCAATCAGCCCGCAATGAAACGTTGCGGCGGCGGTGGTCGATCCTCGTGGGAACTTCAGGGCAGCACCAGTTACAGCGCCGGGGAGGAGGTGGCAGGGGCGGGCGAAATCTCCACGCAGCAGCAGCAGCAGGAGCAGCAGGAGCAGCAGCAGCAGCAGGAGCAGCAGCAGCAGCAGCAGGAGCAGGAGCAGCAGGAGCAGCAGGGGCATCAGCAGCAGCAGCAGGAGCAGCAGCAGCAGCAGCAGCAGGAGCAGCAGGAGCAGCAGCAGCAGCAGGAGCAGCAGGAGCATCAGCAGCAGGAGCAGCAGCAGCAGCAGCAGGAGCATCAGCAGCAGCAGGAGCAGCAGCAGCAGGAGCATCAGCAGCAGCAGGAGCAGCAGCAGGAGCAGCAGGAGCAGGAGCAGCAGCAGCAGCAGGAGCAGGAGCAGCAGCAGGAGCAGCAGGAGCAGCAGCAGCAGGGGCAGCAGCAGGAGCAGCAGCAGCAACAGGAGCAGCAGCAGCAGCATCAGGAGCAGCAGCAGCATCAGGAGCAGCAGCAGCAGGAGCAGCAGGAGCAGGAGCAGCAGCAGCAGGAGCAGCAGCAGGAGCAGCAGCAGCAGCAGGAGCCGCAGCAGCAGCAGGAGCCACTCGCTTTGCATTCCGCCAAGCGCCCACGTCGGGCCGAGCGACAAAACGAGACAACGAGAGACGCGAGCGACTTGGCACGGGAAGGGGGGTGGGCGGTGCGGGGAGGGGTTTGGGAAAAGCGCCTCCGTCAAAGTGTGGAACGGGGGGCGTGAGTGAAATGCATCCGTTGCCAGAAACACTGATGCCACCACCCTCCCCCACCTCCGCACCCTGCGCTCCGTGCTACGACCTCTATCTCTGGACCGCTGCCAGCGACGCCTGTGCCATTAGGAAGTTTGCGGAAATGAATTGATAGACGGGATTTGCATGATAATGGCCATGTCGTGAAAGTGGGTGCTGCTGGGATGCGTGTAAAACTTTTTTGGCTGCATCACTCTCCTCACAAATGTGTTTGTAGCAAGAATAATAATGATAAAAATGCTCTTTATGTAACGTCTGGCCCAGGTGTCTCTCGGGGTAGAGCAAGTGGACTGCGAGTTAAATTCCTTGAGGGGGGAGTTGGCTCGGGCCATCATTCCATAATTGAGAACCACTTTGTGGGGGAAGTCAACAGTGGTCGGCGCATGGGTGGAATTGTCCTCGTCATGGGAATGTGGAGTGTCCATCACTGCTGGCCCAGAGCTGTAAACAGGAGATGGGGGGGGGGCACCTCGATGCTTATTTGATCAGGAAATCACTGCGTGTTATCGTTGACCTCCATTTATCCAGGAAGATTCAACGAATCCAAAGACTATTTTCTCATGAGGTTCCTGCATTGGGATGTTTGCCCAATTCCATTGAATGCGAGTAATTGCAGAGGCTTAATTTCGAACCAGCTTGGTTCAGGTCAGCCACTCATAAAATGTGTCAGGGTCGCCACGGTGGCGAGATGTTAACTCCCTCGCCTGATATACAGGAAGAAGCGAGTTCGCTCCCGAACCCTGACACCTGTATATTTGGAGTTTGCGTGTCTCTCTCCCTGTGGTCACGATGATTTTTCTCCGGGTCCTCCGGTTTTTCCCTGCACATTTAGAAACATGCATTTAGAGCATTTGGCTGCTATACATTTCCACGTGACAAACCACTTCATTGAGCTATCATTTGTGGCCAGGTCGCTTCTGAATGCGAGCTACGTAGCTCAGTGGGCCTTACCTGGCAAACTAGAAATAGTTTCGTTTTAGTAATTTCCGTGTCTGGCACACAACATCGAGTATGCCTCTTTGCTATGGCAGTGACTTAACTCGTTAGCTGCCACCCGGTCCAGTAGAATAGCAAACTGAAAAAAAACCCATCGAGTAATAGCAATCATTTAAAATGTACATACCCCGTATAGGGTAAGCATACGAATGTAAATCGGAACATACGGACACGACAAACGCTAAAGAAAAATAAAAAACAAGGCCCGATTCGGGCATATTGATGTTGCCAGCGTCTGAGCGATGTGGTCCATCCCGAGCATCATTACCCAAACGCGAAGATGCTGAAATTCACCTCTTTTTGTGCAGCACTCACACGATGCGGTGGTGGTGGGTGGGGAGGGGTAACTGCGTGTGGGTAGCCAGGACCGTGGATATTCATTAAAAAAACACTTGGGGCACAGCAACGAACTAACGATGAAAGCGAGACGGTTCCACCACCACAGCAGTGATGTTGTTAGTCGCCGCCGCCGCCGCGAGACAGAAATTCACCACCGGCGCGACCGGCTTAATAAGCAGGCGCAGAGCCCACCACGGCGAGAGAAAGGAGGAAGAGGAGGAGGTTGGTAACAGGGCGGAACTGTTAAGCGCACACACACACACCTCCATTTCTAACGCAATCTCGCAAGGGTCGGCGGACGTGCCCGACTCTCTGGCCCAGAGATAAACGCGTGCGCACGTGGGTTTGGCAGTCGCCGCAGCAATGCAAGCGGGATTAGCAATTGTTGTTGTTGTTCCTAAAGATTGCTGCGTGGGAGACGGCCGAGAGATGCTGGCGGTCAAAAACATCGGCCTTGATCAATAAAAAGGGCCGGCGAGCACCAACGTATTGCCGTGGATCATCGCGGGAGTGCGCTTTGTGTTATTGTAATTTTTCTTTAGATGACAAATCAGAGGAGTGGACATAATGACTCACCGTGTTCCCTTTTCATGCTTCATATTGACATTCCCGCCCCCCCGCCCCCCCGATGTATAGACATGCGTCACTCCTCACTTGACAAATGCTCAACATCATCATCGCCGGCTTCTCGGATTATGCTCGGAAATGCCACGCGCGCCTTGCTTACACTATTTGCACACCGGCATCGTCTTCATTTCCTAATTGCTTATTTTTCATGTTTTATTACCGAGAGAGATGATACCGGATTTGGCTTTTAACGATTTATCACCCCACCTGGGATCAAGCAGCCCGCTCGATGGGTCGTGAATAAAGTCCGTTGCGTGTAAACATCTCGGTTTGTTTACGACCAGAGAGATCGTCTGCTTGGAAACGGTTTCAAGTAAAAAAAAAATCTCTAAATCGCAATTCGAATTCACTTGATCGAATTATTGCGCCCCGATTATTTGTTTACGTATTGTGCTCGTGATTGTCATTCGACTCGTGCGACCTGTGTGTTGCTTGACCAGAACTTGTTGTAACTGGGCACCTGTTGGGAAAAAAGGCTTTATAGCTCATCGGATTCCTCCGATGATTATTTTTTTAAAATCCGATTCATTTCTTTGCGCTTGCATCGTAGACCTCGTTGGCTGCCTGCGTTTAGTAGGCGAATGGAAACACCGGTCTATTCAACCATCTGTCGGTGAATAGGTTTATGGGATGTAGCTGAGGAGACAGTCATTGTGAACGTGGCGCCCCGAGTTGAATTTCCACCCGTGGCTAACATCGGTGGCGAGTAACATCAGTTGGCCCTGCGTCCCCCCGCCTTCATCAAACCTGCACATTAATTCGGCGTGGTGAAGTATGGTCAAACAACCCTGACACAGCCACAGCACAGGCAACCGCCGTCCAAGCAGTGGATTGATGAACAGCTGTAATCCTTTTGGAACAGACCGCTCCTCTCAATTTGGTTTCCGATCTCACCACCCCAAGATTAAAATCGGCGAGCACAGACCGCCGGGCCAAGCAGCCGAGTGAGAGTGCGCTGCGCGTGGGTTTGCGCCAATTTGCCCGAGTAAATTGTTAGTCTTTCTCCGGAGATACTTTTCTTTGCCCGCCGCTCCTCAATTTCCCCCACAAATCACGGAGCCGTCTTCCTCTGCGGCAGCGCCGGCAGACATCCTGGGGGACGAGGGCAAAGCGGCACCGACTCGA
Source organism: Lethenteron reissneri (assembly GCF_015708825.2). Lineage (NCBI taxonomy): Eukaryota > Metazoa > Chordata > Hyperoartia > Petromyzontiformes > Petromyzontidae > Lethenteron > Lethenteron reissneri. The sequence goes on from NC_083794.1 coordinate 9,937,729, forward strand.
TCGAGTTCCGTCGGGGGAAAAGTAAAATAATGTTCGGCGGAGGAGCGAATCGTTTGGCGACTTGCAAAAAAACATGGATGGCGACGCCCTCTGCGAACGGATTATTACGGGAAAAGTTTCGGCTCGAGTCATAAGCATTTCCAAGTTGATGCCACTTCTCATTGTCTCCCGCTGTGAAGTATTGGGGTTTTTTTTCTCTCCCCCTCCGATTTCTCGTTGTTGTTATTGTTGTTGTTATTGTTGTTATTGTTATCAGTGGCTTCACAGTCGAGATAAGGGGCTGCGAGCTCCGAAGGAGACACTGTCTGCATCCCGTCCTCACGACAGCCGCGCGTGCCCGTCCACCCGCGTCACCGTTAATACCCGCGACGTCAATGCGCCACGACTAATATCGCTGTCCCGCAACTTTAACCTCCGAGAAACATTAGCAGCGACTTGTCAGACGTCATTAGCCTCCGAGAGAATGGGGCACGCGGCCAGGGCTCGACTTCACTGCAGCTTCCTGGGCAATTCCGTTGCCGCTAATTTAAACTGGCAGATCGGAACGGCATGCAAATAGTGTGCGTGGCAGCGAAGCTTGCATCCGAAATGCCAGGGAAATTTGCCAATCGGGCATCGGTGGTGGTAGTGGGTGGAGGGGGCGTTGGTGAGGAGAGGACATCAAAATATGTTTTTTAAATGTGGTTCAATTATTTGCAAAAATACACGAAATCGATCCGTTTTTTACTTGCTTATTCAGAACATTCACGTCTGAAAACAAGAAAGTGCGCGCAAGGTCATCGTTGAGCGGCGCACGCAGCTAGGCCAATATCCCCCCCGAGGGCACTGGTTCTCCGACCGTTTTGTCCGTTCACCCACGCACTCTTGCAAGTGACCAACACCACCACCACCTTCTGCTCTTCTCGCCGAGTCCGCGTTTGAGTGTGAGCGCCGGGGATCAGCTTCGCGAGAGCCAAAGCCCCGTCAGCACTGGCCACCCGCCGCACTATGCCACCCATCGCATTCGTGTTCTCAGTCTCGGCTTTTTTTTTCATGTATTAAACTGATTAATGGTGCCGTCTGTTCACATGCAATATCAAGCAAGCACTCTCAACGGAATTGTGTGGCTTCTCCATGAAATATAAAAAACAGCGTTGGGGAGCTGAAAAAAAAAAGATGATTTGTTTACTTATTACTGCTGCGTATCTTCTTGGTTCTTTCGGTAAAGTCACGTAGAATGGAAATAATAAAATAATAAAAATAAAACATGATAAAATATAAAATTTAAGCTTAAATATACGCTGCCAAGCTTGGTGGTGTTCATTCAGACGCTGTCTTTCCGACAGACCTGTTCTTCACCTGAGGACGGCTGCTTGCGTTGTGGCCGAAACGTCGTGAGAATTGTATTTTATTATGTCTTATTTTTATTATTTTATTATTATATCCCTTCTACGTGACTTTACCGAAAGAACCAAGAAGATGAATCCCTGCAGTCACGAAAGCTTTAAATCGAAACTGCTGCGTATGTTTTTTTGCAGTTGTGCTGTACAGCTCTCCAATGTGTTTTGACAGTTGTCCCACACATCGGTCGCCACGATGTCCGACGCTTGCTTCCTGTACAAGTTTCCCGGCGCGCGGAGCGGAACATCGTGCCGAACGACGCGGCGCAAAACCAGGAAAGCGCATCGGCGAGCCACCGAGGAGAGAGTAACGCACTCCGAATCCTGCACGGGGCAGATTCAATAGTCGATCACCGTGCTGTTATCTTAGGGACACCCTCGCACCCCAAGCCAACCATACTCGGTATGCCCAGGCAGTCTTAACGAAGACGTACTCACCAGGCTCAAGCTCGCTCAGCTTCCGAGATCCGACGAGGCCGCGCATGTCACCCCTGAGACCGCCGATGCAGACAAAGGACTCGGGCCAGGTAAAGTTCTCATATCCAACAAGGACAGGCTGGTTGTGTGGTACAATCCCAGCAACACAATGTGGAATCATCATCACCATCACACCATTGGAACCTCATTTGCCAGTAAAAAATTATGATAATTGTTTTTTTACCCTTTTATCTGGCAACAAAACTGACAGCTTTTTTACAAGGAGTCATGTTTGCATAGACCACAATACCTGCAGTCGTAATGCAAACAAAAAACATAACTCTGATAACGTATGCACTGTCTTTAAAGTTGATTGGTCCACACCCGAGACAGCTTTCCTTAGAGCCTAGTCACACATTGTCTTTGAGTTGTGCGCCTTTTGGCGTCATCTGGTCCAACACCATGTGAGACTAGGCTCTAAGGAAAGCTGTCTCGGGTGTGGACCAATCAACTTTAAGGACAGTGCATACATTCAGTGATGTTTTTTGTTTGCATTATGACTGCAGGTATTGTGGTCTATGCAAACATGACTCCTTGTAAAAAAGGTGTCAGTTTTGTTGCCAGATAAAAGGGTAAAAAAACAATTATCATCATCACCATCATTAGCCATGATCAATCCACTACTGGGCGAAAACCTCCCCCCCACCCCCCCAAACTATTGACATGTCTCGCATCCCCGTGACGTAGTGAGCGTGCAATATCCAAACAGAAAATGACACGAGGCGACACAAGAGGGCACAGGATCACGATAAATAACAATGCGGGTGGAGGACACGAGACTTAATAACATTTGAGAGGATCAAGGACAACGTCAATAAGCTATATACGGGGGGAGATGCACGTATCGAAATTAAGTATGACGTTCTCATTAATCCACGTGTTTTGACCGTGTAATATTTCCCCGATACGAACATATATAACGATTAAGCAAAGTAATCTATTAATGCAGCTACGGTCCCGGGTATTACTCCAGCTGTAATGAAAGCTCGAAGGTTAACGAATGGTATGGAAAACTATCGACGACAGGCATAATTACACATCCTGATACTCGATTACCATTGCAATCGCCATCATAAAAAGAGGATTTTTTTTTTACAAAAGCATTCGAAGTCTAAATTGCTAAGTGATATTTAAAGTCGAGTTTTTTTCTTTTTTACGAGCGCTGATATTTTTATCCGCGCGTGTGGTTTTTTGTTGTTGTTGTTGTTACATTACCGTGAATTTTTAACAGAGCTGCAGCCGTCAAGAGAGGCTGCAACGGTGTCAGCGGTACGAATTTAAACTCTTCACAGGCTGCGTCGACGGAGGCGCGCATGTTGGTGCATGTGCCTGGTACATTTGTTGAGATTATCTGCTCAATTTGACCCAATTAGGTGTACGCCTCGAACCTGATTACTGTAATAAGTGTCAGCGTGTGCACAGAGATCGTTCGAAAATGTTCTTATTTTAGCGGGGCCTGCACTCCGCGGGGACCGTTGAGCGCGTAGTGTTCGGCAAGTATCACCCACGCGAATGTCACCAGTAAGGGGGGGGGGGGGGGATCGCGGTGTGTATGTTAAACGTCTGTCGCGCCGCACGTAGCCAACCATGCTAATTGGGAGGTGCGGAGGGGAAGGACACACTCAACTAAAATTAAGAGTTTAAGAGTGTGGCAACACCGCTCGAGTGAAAGAGGGCAAACGCAGGAAAGCTTGCGCCTTTGTTCCAAACTGCCACGACGGGAGATCGTAGAGCAACTGGCGACCCCTGGATTTCGCAGGTCCGTTGCTCCAGCGATTAACACACCCGCGGCACCAATAGGGAGAAGAGAAGAAAAAAAGAGGTCCCGAATTAGGCTCGCTCGATCCCCTCCAGCTGTTCGCACCATGATGACCGGTGTTCTTTACCACGTAAGAGTGTGCACGGAGACAGAGATCATCGTTTTTCCTATGGTGACCCGATTCTAAACAAGTTCATATAGATATTACACCACAAAAGACAAAGATCCCCGTATAGCCTTTAACGGACTATTGGGGCAAGTGCTGTTAGCGAGCACCTATGAAGGCTGGTACGGTACGCGATGGGGTGGGTGGCCAGCACCACGCCCGACCGCCTTTGTCTCCCTAGTGGCGATGTTTACACACTGCACGAGGTACTCATTCGAGGCTGAGTCGACTTAGGGGAGGCCCAGGACCGGTTAAGATAATCGTCACTGGTGTTGGCTGTGAGCGGGAATCGAACCTGAGTCGAACGTGTTTGTAACGCAGCGTGCTACCCGCTACACACTACCGCTCCCCCCCCCGCACACAGAGACGATGTATATATCCCAGGAAGAGGAAACCCTATGAATTCTGTAAGTAAAAAGTGACCCTGGTCAGCAGCAATGGCAGCCTGGTATTGATTAAAAAATATAATGACGTCCAAGAATAATTTCGCGAAGCTAATACAAAATTAAATCGCACGTTGACACCGCGGGTCGTAAAGCAAACAATGCTGCAATCGCACTTTGTTCAGCGGGACCTTTGCAGAACACGGCCTTTGATAGAGAGGTAGAGAGCTAATGGTTATTGTTATATTTAATATATAATTTTTTGGGGAGTCTTTTCCCAACGTCACCTCCCCCCCCTCCCCAACCCCGTACAAATTGTTCTCTCGGGAGGAAGAAAAAGGATCCATTTGGAAATCTCGTTAGAGAACGGAAGAGGCCGAGATTGTTGAGAGCATTTCTGTAAAAAAATAAAACTCTTCAAGCGCACTCTTGCTCCTTGACGGTAGTAGGGACGGCTCAGCTCTGAGATGATCACTTTTAAAATCAGACCTATATTTCCCTTCTTGCGCATGGAGGTTAGACAAATGACGTACAAAAGCTAATTTCATATAGTTCAACAGGTCGGCTTCCGCGACCAATATTATCCATAATAAAGGTTTTTATGGCTTAGAGCGCGTAAAATTCGACGCGATCGAACCCAAATAAGCAAGTTTATGATGAGACCATCGGCGCTTGCTCTACCTGAGCACCCAGCTAGAATCACGGGTGGCTCACGCCCAGACTCAAATCCAGGATTCCCAGCGGTTTCTGGCCCTGCACACTGAGCCGCCGAGTCACCTGACCACCTCAACATCTAAGGATGTAATGAAACAGACCGAGAAATCCCGTCTCACATTTGAATCACTCTTTATGAAATATGTGGCCGCATCGGCAGTGGTGCACAACGGCTAACAACGAACGGACTCGACTCGCTTGTCAACGAATAGAAAAGGCGACGTTTCGGGCAACGGCCCTCCTTCGTCGTCGCCGCCGCCGCGCTATTTTGCGATCAAGAAAATGTGCGTTGGTCGCTTGGCTCGGGGAGTCAGGGCGGTGAGCGAGAAGCGCTGTAAAGAGGGGGGGAGGTGGCAGTGGTTGGAGGAAAGTACGGCAACCCCCACCCCAGTATGGACAAGAGGTCTCGCCCCCCAAAAAGGGCTCTTGAAAGTAGTTCTGTGACATCAGCGTCTGTGGGCCATTCCCTACAACGGGGGGGGGGGGGGGGGGGGGTGATGCACAGCTGCTGAGCTCGAGTCGCAGGTGGGCACGTCGGCTGATCAAGACGACGCCAAAGCAACCGGGGGAAGGGGCAAGCGCATCAGCTTCACGAAAGAAGAATCTCATCTTTGTTTCTTCCACTATAAGCATCGTAATAATATTGTTGTAGACCGAAGGTTTGCGTTGTGAATGTTGATTCTTCACCCAACGTGCTTGTATCTTGCAAACATGGGCAGAGTTTGTGGGGGGGGGGGGGCACGGGGAGGGGTATAACCCCCTCCCCTCCAAAACTGGACACCTTTATTAACTTATTCAGTCGTTTACAATTAAGATAAAAATATGAAGTTATTCATTATATGCGCTCGCGATTCCTAATGTGAGGGACAAAGCGAACCCCTACCCCCCCCCCCCCCGAAAAATAAAAATAAAGGCCAAACTCCGCCTGAGCTTCCAAACCCTGCAATACCCAATAACATACATGTATTGTGTCAACCGCTTCACCCTTGCTTGCGAATGCCGACTGTCTCGATCGCGCGTTCCCTCTGCCCCGATACCAGCGAGGTGACGTCGGTGGGAGCGCGAGAGAGAGGTGCGGCGAGGTGAAACTTCTTCTGCGGATTCCTTTTAAGGTCGCCCGTTTGCAGCAGCAGCAGCAAAAAAAAACAACCTCCCAACGTCCGCTCGACACCGTCCGTGAGTCACGGCTCACGAATGCTTTCTCGAGCAATAACAAAAAAAATGAATAACGGCTCCGCTCATTTGTGAATTTTGACGGCCCTCGACTCTTCGCCGTTCGTCGGTGACTCACACGCGAGCGCTCGGCACGCGCTCGGCACGCGCTCGGCACGCGCTCTCTCTCTCGCCCTCCGTCATCGCCGCACACTTTTTGTTGTTTTTGGTGAAATCAGAATGTTTATTTCGACTGGAGGAATCCGAATGAGCTACGAAGTTTTTTTTTTTTCTCTCACATATTTCCAGTCACCTCTGGAGGAGGGCCGGACGGCCGGCATGGTGGTGGTGCCGCCAAAAAGGTGGAGAGGATTTAAAACAATTCTAATCACTTCCTGCTTTTATTTTTTGTATTTAAAATAAACATCGCGGTTGGGTTGCGCGAGACAGGCGAAGTGCCAAAAAATTGCACAAATCAATATTCGTAGCACGGGGAGTATACGTAAAGTATGTCAAGTTGTACGTAATTAATCATTTGCCTCTATTCCACTGTGGCTATAGAGGTGGTATCATTGATTAAATTAAAGATGTAAGATTTGCATCGAACAATGTTTTTATCCGTGATATTGTTTTTTTTGGGTTGGATCACGTAAATATAAATAGTGTCGTTAAACCCGCCACCACCCGACACAGCCAATTAGTAAGGTTTGTCACGTAAACAGAACATGCAAATTCGTTACTAGTACAGCACACCGGTGTGTTGGAGAGCAAATCCACACCGTTTACAATCGTTGTCGATCCACTGCTGTATGAAGACTCCACCAGGCTGTGCCGGTCACGGGGGTTGTTTGACCACACTTCACCGCACAATGGTCAATGCGGGTTGGTTTACCCAGGTGGCCAAGAACACCAGTGGATATAATCGCTCAAGACGGCTAAAAACTCAACTATAAACTATTTTTTTTATTTTACCAAGTAAGGCCCACTGAGCTATTTGGCTCTTTTTAAGAAACAACCTGGCCACAAATGATAGCTCAACGAAGTGGTTAATCACATGGAAATTTATAGCAGCCAAATACTCCAAATGCATGTTTCTAAATGCGGAGGGAAAAACCGGAGGACCCAGAGAAAAATTCACGTGGCCACGGGGAGAGAGACACGCAAACTCTGAAATATACAGCAGGCGTCAAAACCACTACCTCCTGTATACCAGGCGAGGTAGTTGCATCTTGCTACCATGGTGGAATGTTAGCCAGAGCCAGGAATCAAACTCAGGTCGCCGGGTGCATAGCGGAGTGGTTTTAACCGCTCCCACCTCCCTTATGTCAATATTTTTGGTACCAGAATATATTTTTTATATATCACAAGCCAGGAGCAACTCGGCACTGCAAGGCATTTGGGGCCCCACCAGGAATAATTAGCGCTCGGCAAAAAATAAGTAGAAACAAGGAATAATCGTTACAACTCGTTGCTTGAATTGGGCTCACTCGTTCGATCGCCTCTGCTGTCACGTTCACGTTTTGTAAGCGCGAGGCAGACCGCATACCTCGATTACATCTAACGGCCCAACACGGTTTAGTTAATTCTGCGAAACCTAATAGAAGTAGATTTTCCCCTACGGAGCCCGTCACTCCGAATTCTGGAGACGACACTGCCCACGTCAGGCATGTCCAATACACTTAATTGAATGATTGATAAGATATACACGCAAGCCACATTGCATATATTGGCCATGCTTCACATGGACCGCATGAAACAGGACAGGCCGACTTCATTCGCCGCTGAAGACAACAAGGTTTTGAGCTTTCTCTCGTGTTTGATTTTCGCTCTTGCTTCTCAGCTGCTCCGTCAGTCGTCGCTCTTTCCCACAAGTCACCTGGGTTCCTCTCCCGCGAGAAGGCCCCGTGGCTGACCCGTCCGCCGAGTGGGAGTAATGACCCCATTTCCTGCCCGATGATCAGCGATATAGGAACCACAGCACGGTCGTACCCAACGTGGGACCCCATCCTCGAGGGGTCCTCCAGCCTCAACCTCTGATAATGCAAATGTCAGATGCATGCCGACAACATCATAGTAAATTCCACGGTCTCGGATGTTCAGCCGAAGAACCTTTCATTAAATTCGAGTCGTCGCAAGGAGGCTGGAACGTTTTCGAGGTGTGGGAGCGGCGTCGAGTGAAGGAATTCAGTCCTACGAAAATAAATAGTAACATGGAATAATTGGAGCTCGTGTGAGTCGAATAATGCAACGGCAGACAGAGAAGAAAAGAGACCATTGCTAGGAGATTCGAGTGAAGAAAACGGTTGTGCCCGGACTCATCCTAAAGACCAAGGCATTATATGCAGACATTTAATTGGAACGATCCGCACCAGTTAAATCCCGGTGAATTTGGCACACTGTCAGAGGGTAAGGTTTGCAGAAGGAAGCTCGAGAAGGGAAAGATGTGGCAATGGGAAAGTGTATAGAGATAGCAAGGCACTGATTAACAACGTGACACAAAGGGCGCCCACTATATGATGAATGAAGAGGAACGGCCACGGTTGGGGAGTACAGAGAGGCCTTGAACCCAAGAACCTGCCCTTAGAAAAGTGAACTCAAGGAGTAGAGAGAGAGATTTAATTTCAGTAAAACTTGTGTTTCACCCGCTCCATAATTGTGGAATCCTCAAAAAGGAAAACATTCGGAAGGAGACAAAACTTGCGGAACGTCATTGTCGTTGCAGTAGGAAGTTTGGATAGGCAGCCTCGGCTCTTCGTGCACCACAGCCTGAGGTCAGGCAAGCTCCCTCGCACAAGGTCATGGGGCCAGAGCACTAGTTGGCACCAAGTCAGATGGTACCAATTTGACCAAAGACATCTGAGCGAGTGACTTGTAAGTGTAAGTTAGAATGATGGAGGTGACCGAGTGGCTCAGGGGTCAAAGCGTCAAGCTGCCACCGCTGAGACCCTCGGCTTGAAATTGATTTAGATCTCTGCGTGATTACACCGGCCTCTGAATTCTAACGAGTTCACTAGTCTCTGGCGAGTCACTCACGACTAGGCAAAAAAATAATAAACCAAATTTTAAATGAGTTTTTTCACTTAGTTTGCGAAAATTTGCAGCTCATGCAAAGTTAAAATGTTCACTCAGCTGCCATTTAATGAACACGTGGGCAGCACGGCGCGTGTGAAAAAAGTGCAGCACCCACAGTGTGGATAGAGATTTTTGTTGTTGTGGCATCTCTACATATTTCGGAGTTGTCTGGACACACGCGACACCCACAGCACCCGTCGTCTCTGGCCTGTTGTCCTTCCCCCGCACCTCCAATTGGCACGGTTGGTTACGCACGGTGCGAAAGAAGTTCAACGTGCATATGCACATGCGAGGGGCGATGGAGGCAAAATCTAAGCAGGACAAGAGATTGGGCCGTGGACGAGACGGCGACACAGAGAGGCACCCCGGGAGCGTGACGGTCACCGTGGTTCACCGCGGGACAGAATCCCGCGCATAGTCCGTGCGCCGACGTGGGATGATTCTACACGAGCGTGCATTTTATTACAGCTCCCACGGCCGGCACAAAGTCGACGCTCACGTGCGCGAGCGTCACAACCAACGGGACGCGCCGATAGAAACAATCGGCCCCCGCTCAAGCGCAATGTGAAGATTAAACAGTCGTTGGCTCGATCACACAAAAACGAAAGTGTTTATTGAATCTGTCAGAGCGTAATTTTTTTTTCACTTTGACGCGGCATACAAACCGTGCTCATTTAGACGGTCCATATATCAAAAAAGCAAACGGAGAAATGCATGCTTATCTAGGTTTTTTTTGCTTCACCCAGCCATAACCGGGTTTAAAGCGCGCTCATTATTTCAGACGCGTGGCCCGCGTGAACCCAGAATCGTGGGGGGTTGTTTTTGTTGTTGTTTTGGTTTCGCTCGTGCGAAATGTTGTTTTTTCTTTAAAGATGCTCACCTTAGCCCGGGCGTTACCGCGGGCGATTGCCAATGTCTATCCGACAACGTCAGACACGCGACGCGTCGCCAAAATGGGGTTGTTGGTCTCTCAGCGCCGTCCTCTAGGTGTCAGCAAGAGGATATCGTGACGACGTTGTGTTTATTTTACGAATGAAATAAATCAGCACCACACCATTGTGAGGTGGCGAGTGGAGAAGTAGGTCACCACATACAAACATAGGGGCATTCAAAGGAACGCCCGCCAGCGAAGGCATCATTAACATTCATTGTTTAAACAAACAGTTTGAAACCCCAGACGTTGCCTGCTCATCAAAAAGTTTCAGGACTTTGTCAATCTGCCGCTGGATGAAGGCCCTGTAGTTCTCCGGTTTGGTCAGTGCAAGTTGGTGCAGGGGCAGTGCTCGCATTAAGCTAGTGCGGGGCCTGTAACATCTGTTACAAAGGGGCCCTAAATGAATAAGAAAAACACGTAAATATAAAAAACACATTTTTTTTACTTGCACAGTTAAGTAATTGGATGTATACAAACAGATAATATGACAAATCGCTAACCTTAAACACTCAGTCGTTCATAAAAGTTGAAGGCGGTATAGTACTATAGTAATAAAGCAAGTGCAGAATCACTGAACCGGAATTGATAGCTTGAAAGCATTTAGCACGGGGCCCTTGAAAGTGCGGGGCCCGTAGCTACTACATATGTAGCTACTTGTGCTACTAGGATAATCCGGCACTGAACATAATGCACGAACCATCCACAACCATTGCACGTGTATCTCATGAATACTACATATATATGTGCTCATGTTGTCCTTCGCCGCATCTCTGATTAGCACGGTTGGCTACGTACGGCGCAAAAGAACTTCGACATGCATACATAGATATGGGATCATAGTTACGCAAAGCATTGCAATATGATGTCGTGGCTTTTGAAGCGTAAAAATCAAACAAACGGGAGCATAATCTCCTAATTGACTAAACATGAGCACAATAAGGCAAGCATAGCAATGGTATTCATTAATAAACACAGGTTAAACAAAGGGTGCAGTAGTGGCGCAGTGGTTAGTGCTCCGCAATTTAAACTCGGTCACCGGAATTCCGGGCCATGGCTAAATTCAAGTGGTGAGTGACATCTGAACTGGTCCTGGATATCACCTGGCAGGTGTCCCTCCCTGCTCTACCATCACTCCCCCCCTCTGCCCACCCACCCCCCTTTGCCCCCTGACCCCATCCCCCACACACACATTCACTCGTACATCCTGATCTCTGGACTGCACATTGCACTACATCGCACTACCACACTGGTTTAAATATCTTATTTCTTTAAATACTTTATTTAAATAATATTTTACATTTTAAAAATTCTTGACTGTTGTTTATTTTAAGTTTATTACATTTTTGATTATTTATCTTGTGTTGATCGCCGATTGTTTATTGTTTATTTATGTCTGTTAATTGTGATTAATTTTTTTTAATTGCTTGGTTACACCGTGGGACCAAGAGAGAGGACTGTAATTTCATCTGTGTTGTATGTCATGCATGTAACACACTTGACAATAAAGTGACTTTAAGACTTTAAGACTTTTAAGATGATCACGTCAGATCTCGCAAGCCAAGCAGATGTTGAACCTGTCCATTGCTTGGACAGGAGACCAACAACCATTCATCGCTGGTTTCTGTAGACCGATGCGACGCTATGCGGTGGGCAGTAGAGGCCAGCCAGCACAGCGAAATCCATTGTTGTACTGTACTACTATGTACCCACATTCATGCCCCCCTCATTCACTGGCCAGCGTGGTGGATGTATGGGCAAACAACCCGCAACGACCCGCACGGCATGGCAAGACCCTTATCCGTCCAGTAGCGGATTGACAAACAGCGCAAATGAGTGCACATATACATAAACAATCACGCGAGATGCACGCAGCCATGTGTTTGCTCACGCCTTGCATATATATCCGAGCCGGTGGGAATTGCAGCACCATTAATCCACACAAAGAAAATGATTTTGCCATCCCCCCACCGCCCCCCAAGGGCCGCATTAGTCGGGCTGACAGAGCCTCTCAATACACTCACTAATGAGCCGTGCGCAACCCATATCCTAAACACACACACACACACACGCGACGCTGCCAGAGCTAGTACGCGCACACGCCAGCCTCCGTTCGGTCACGTCGTCACGTGTGGATGAGACAACTGCAACGCACGGGACCGCCAGGCCGACAAATCCATAAACGGCCACGTTGGCCAACGATTCTTCGTTCGTTATTCATCCACACGGTTCACGTGCGGCCCGCTACACGGATTGAGAGTCGCGGGTTAGCGCGCTAATTTGTTAAACGGGGAGCAGGGGTGGGGGGACGTTCGATCCCATCAGCGAAAATTACACAACCCGCCGCGTCGGCTTTAATGACCGAGTTAATAAGCTGCCAGAGGTTTCGCCAAACCGCGAGCCCATTTGAAAATACGAATCGCCGATGGAATTCGCGGCGATCGCGTATACGCGTCGAGCCCACGGGATTCTTCTGGGGACGTTCGTGAATGCTGTGAGATTTTCATCTCCGTCTTCACGCGGTGGCCTTCTCCGAGCACGGATGGATACGGGTGTCTCCCACTTCAAAAATTGTGGAGCAGAGCCAGACGCTGTCTCGTCTAGAGGGCCACGTGAAACGCGGAGAAAGGAGGTGAAAGGGACAGAGGAATAGCCTTCACACGCCTGCTTCACTTTCAAGAATGCCTTTTAAAATATTTTAAAGGAGCCAAAAGAATACCGCAGAGGGAAGCCAAACATGCTTACATAATTACGAACATAATAGGAACAACGAAATTGCATATTTAAAGGGAAGCTTAAGGACCTTTGAAACAAAAGGGTTTGGGGTGGAGTGTTTTCTACAGAGAGGCAGATGGAAGACTGAGATAAAGAGGCCACAAAGCTGGGCCCGAGGCATTGTTTTTCCCAGGGTTACACTCACGCCATAATTTCCCATTCATCCCGCACTCCGGGGGCATAAGCGCTGCTGAAGGCTGCATAAAAAGAAAATAAATCCACATTTTTGATTTCCTTGGACTTTTTATGTTTTACTGTGAATTACACGTGGGCCTGAAGGTCGACATTTAACAACCCTGCAACCCTGAATGATATTACAAACCAACTGTGGTTGTTTAATTAAGAATAACGACAACTTTGGATAGATTATAGTAAACCCTAAAATGTGTAGTAGCCCATACGTCCACGTGTGATCTGCTGGTGACTGACATTGACCCAGAAAGTAAAAGTATGTGTGCGTCTAGTTTGCATGGCCAGTCCCGCACGCCTCTGGTTAATGACAACCGTGCCCGTTACGACGCGTTGGACCACGCCAGCCTGTGTATGAACCACTTCCGTGTAAGATGCACCACCGAGTCTCAAGACACTCTTTCCAGGAGGTTTCTGCTGCATCGTTAAGTTATCAGCAACTCCAAAGAATGACCGAACGTTTTTAAATTTGTTTGAATAAATACAAAATAATGCAAACAAATCTAAATCCCCCCTGTATTGTTATAAACGACATTTCAAATTCCATATGCGAGTCTCTATAACTACCGTCACGTCTAATGCTATTTTGAATTGCTTCTTAGATTTAAATTGCACACAGATCTGGTTGTTTAGGATTAATACATATTCATTAGGCCTGTTTCTAAAATCTCCCTGCTTTTGTCTAAGCAATCCCTGTAAACCAACCATCCCTTCTTGAGTCACTATTAAAAATGTGCTTCTCAGCTCAATAGGCCTTACCCGAAATAAACGGATCGACAAACTCACGGATGCTAAACAGGCTAATCAGCGCTCGTTTACTGAGTTCCTTCCGATTATGCCTTGCCCATATGAATGCTTGCCATATTAAACAGATTATCCATCTTAACGGTTAAGTGTCTGAGCACCACCCTTGAAGCATGCTTACGTAATAATAATTGCCATTTCATCCATTCGGTAGCAATATCTAATATCGGCTCTGCATCAGTAACCAAGGGTTTTATATCAGGCTGGCACTACTATCCTTTTCTCTAGATTATTTTGCTTCGGATTATCTACGAAGTCATTTGTATGGCATCGCACGCACACTTTCGCACGCCCACCCACAGCAATGAATATTAATTCCAAACACATTAAATGTGCTACAATTTCCTCCTGTGCATGCTATTCAAATATTCCTTCCATCAAAACATAGAGAATATTTGCCTATCTATAATTAATTAGTCTCTAATCCAATTACTATGCCAAGCTGGATAACGAAATAATTACAAACACCATTTTGCTTTTTTATGTAATTAAATCATGCATAATAAAGCACTCTGACTCACTAGTCTTTACACGACAGGGAGGTGCTGTTGAAAGTCTCGCTGACAGCATCCACGAGAGTAGAATTTGCTGGATCGCTCAACATTCATTTTCGCCGATGGCGTTTCAGATTGCCATCTGCATTCTACTCACTTAACCACATAGCGCTGTTAGCAAATACCTATTAATGTCAGTGCTGTACACTGCAAGGCGACAAGGGGGACATTCTACATGCCCTTTGGCTGATATCGCCCGTGGGCCGGCGCAAAATAGCCACGACTAAACACCAAGAGGTTGCAGACATTACCATATACTAGTCAATACATATGGCCAGTATGAATGGTTTATGTGATAACATACGTATTGAACAAGGTTAACTGCACAATTCATTTTTACTGGTAATCATGGACCAAGTGTTGCCGTGTCACGCGGTGCCACCAAGTAAAATATTTGAGCCAGGCCCATGGGCTATTAGTCTCCGAGTAACCGATGTTGTCACATCACACCGGGCACCTATCTTGAGGCCGATTGGACCACGGAGAGAGGCCCATATGCTTGGTTTTGGGCAGCAATTTCTAACGTAGCGGAGCACGACCAGGAATGGAACTCTGGTCGTTGGGACCGCGGCCGCACGGTGGTTAATTGCGACACCTTTGGCTACGACCACGCCCGGAGATCGGAATATTCCGAGCACACGAGAGAGGTTTACTTGGCACTTTGGCAGGGCAGGGACGTACGTATTAACACACGTGGAACTTCTATCACACCGCACGTAGCCAACCGTGCTAAAATCGCAGGCGAAGAGACAACTTCAGGGGTGTTGCTTGCGGGTCCGCTCCGCTTCTCGATTGCCGCTCGCGTCCGCGGGAAAACAAAACAAAACGCTACCGTAGTAATAGGTTTTTACCCTTTCAACTGGTACAAAAACTGACACCTTTATACAAGGCATCATGTTTGCAATAACCACAACACAAGCAGTCAAAATGCAAACAAAAAGAAACAACTCTGATGATGATAATGATATGCACCGTCCTTGAAGTTGATTGGTCCACACCCGAGACAGCTTTTCTTAGAGCCTAGTCTCCATTGGTGTTGTGGTTATTGCAAACATGATGCCTTGTATAAAGGTGTCAGTTTTGTACTAGTTGAAAGGGTAACAACCTATTACTATATTTTGCCACTGGTAAAGGAGATGTCTCAGTGTAAAACGCTCCTGCTCGGTGCCTCCGTTACGCGACTGACGGCGCGTCGTGGCGACGAAGTGTGCAGGCACAACACGGAAGGGCCGCCCGCCTTGCACGATTGCCCCCCCGCCCCCCCCCGATTACGAAGGAAACGCGATGCCCCGCGCGAATTGCGGCGATCTACGCCGTCACTGCTTGCTCGTCATGAATATCCCTGCCGGGCAACACGCGGGGTAGGTGAGATGGACACACCGCGACACCACGGTTGGGGGGGGGGGGCAGGGGATTTGATGTCATTTTTATTTCTTTTTTTATTCTTTATCATCATCGTTCCACGGTTTTATCATTTAGCGCCCGCGTGCGCGGGTCACCGGGCCGAGGCATCTTGCACACACGCGCGGAGGTCGCGGTGCTGCGGCTCGAATGACGCAAGCGGAGCTTACGACATCACAGAAGGCGAAATGTCACGGTGAGAATCCGGGGGGGGGCGGGGTGGATATCTCGCACGCTGCTCAAGGTTGTTCCCACAATTCGACCGCACTCCGCGCACGCGGCGGTCCGGGATGCGCGGAAGGACAATCCGTCTCATCGCGATCGTCGCCAAGGTTGCACCACGATGATGTCGGTGAAACAAGTAGTGTTATGTTTTTTTTGTGTGAAAAAAACCATTTGCCAAGTTTCGCCGAATCAATAGCCTCTCGCCCACGAAAATCGGCCAAATCCATTCGCGCGCTGCGGTGCTTTGAGTTTTTGGCAATTTCCGAGCCGTCCCATAATTGTCTTTGTCGTGAACAATGCCCTGCGTTGCGACCCACAGGAATTTCATGAACATTCAGTGGAATTTAGGAAGGGAAAGCTATTGCAGGAATGGGGAAATTGGCTACGCATAATAATAATATATAAAATGAACACACTTGTAAATCGCATGCATTTTTCACGGCTGCGTGCTTATTAAAGCCTACGTAATGTTCACCCTGCGTCACCGACCCATTCTGTTTAACCCGCGTCTCATCGGCATGCCTCTCTCGCTGCATTATTCAGCACTCGGTCACCGCCTCATTTTCCCAGCTAAAGTTTCTTACGAGTGCACGACACGGAGATCTTCATGATGCTATATGTACAGATATATATCTCGCCTATGTACTATGACCTACAGAGTACATTGGCGATATTAAAAAAAAAGTTCAACACAATGCAGGGTTTAATCTACACTTCAGGTACACTCACAGACTGAAACTGCTGCCTGATATACGGCCACAGATATGGTGAACACTTATAAAGAGGTTTCCCCCAGGTCTCCCGTTCAAAAGATCAATCTTGTCCCAATGGGCTCTCAGCTTGTTATTGGTTATAAAGGTTATTGATTGTATGGCCGTTTCTTTGGCTGCCTAGCTGACTGACTGACCAAACAGACCAACAAAATGACTGACTGATGTGCTGACTGACTGACCATCTGACCTACTGATATACTGACTGTTTGACTGACACTTTTACTGGATATCTGACAACCTAAATTGATTTCGTCACTGACCGAATTGAAAGACCGACTCACCAGCTGCCCGACCGGGTGCCGGACGGACCATCCGACCGGTCTGCGAGCGCCGATGAACACGTGACACGTCGCTGGTTAAGGCTTGGGGGGGCGGGGGGGTCGTCGGGTCACGTGTGTGGGTGCTGGACCCGCTGGCAGGGTGGGCACGAGTCTTCACGCTGGGTTGTACAGCCTGGGTTTTAGCCTACACCGACCCCGGACACTCTGATTGGACAAGTCAAGGGTCAGAATAGGGTAGAACCCACAGCTTAAGAGGGGTGCGAAACTTGACATCTTCACGAGCAAGGCAGGCAGAGGGCGAGAAGTGCCAGAGGGACAGGGGCTCACGGTGTAGTGGGATGCGTGAGCTTGCGACAGAGATGTAGATGCAGTGGATTGGAGGCTGTAATTTATCGCGTTCGTATTATTGTAAACGCTTCAACACACCGGTGGGCTAAAGCAGTGAACTATTTGTCTTTTGTCAACGTGACACTTTTTTACTGATTGGCCGTGTCGGGTGGTGGAGGGTTACGACACATTTATAAATAACGCGATCTAAACCCAAAAACGTTGATTATGAACGTATTATTATTATTTTGATGAATGTATAGGATGGAGGTAGATTCTTAAATGGTCATCAACCAGGGCAAATCAAATATGATTTGACGGGCAGCAGGGGCGCACCCAGGTCACAAACGCAGGGATGCGCACCGTCAATACGTCCTTGCGGATGTTGCATGCGGCCTTCGATTCACCCCAGCAGAAGCAGCAGCAGCAGCCTCACACAACAGCCCCTTTCACTGCCCAGTGACCATCGACGACGAGTTCGCACCACCGATTAGCACGGTTGGCGATGTACGGTGCGAAAGAAGTTCGGCATCCAATTCAGTTGTCCACAGCTGGACAGTCGGTGGTGTGACCTGCCACTACCCCCCCTGCCTCTACCCTCCCTGCCACTATCTGCCACTACCCCCCCTGCCACTACCCCCCTACCACTACCTGCCTCTACCCAATCCTGCGTCTGTCCGGCTGGAGCATGTGGTGCAAGACACATCTCGTGGAGCGACTTGCAAGTTCGGGGCACCATGTGCCGGAGGCAACTTCACTCGTGGGCAACCCAATCGGCAAATCCTCCAATGCGGCCTCTGCTTTAATTCTGCGATCTTAAGCGATCTAATCAGAACGAGGAAGTTGGGTAAACGAACGTGTAAAGAGTGTTATTATTAGAAATTTGAGCAATGTCATTCTCGGATGTTTGTTTCTTCCAGCATCGCGTTCGGAATATCGAATCAGAACCAGTGTTTGTTTATATCAAAGAGTTATTTTTCTGCTACTCTTGATAATATACGTAACGGATGCAGCCGCCACGGTGTCACGGTTAGCACGCTGGATTCGCAAACCAGAGATCGCCGGTTCCATACCCACCTCCTCGGCGTGGCAGTTGATACAATGGGGCAAGTATCTTAAATATTCACACCCCACCCGACATCTATAAACCAATTACTCAAATCGGCAGTTTTGCACGGAGTGGAGTAGAGTGCCCATACCCTGTCTTATCAGGTGAAGGCAGTCTAGCAAAAGTGCTTACTACACTACTGATATCATCTATGGCTCTCTGTATGGGATCGAGTGTTGCTCCCCCCCTCGCAAACGTGGGTTGTCTCCGGGTGCTCTCCGGTTTCCTCGCTCGTGTATGAAACACTCATTCATTGGCTGAAAACATCTTGATATATAGAGGACAGCAGAGCTTGGCCAAGTGTTGCCAGTGCGGGCTAACCGCGTGGCTACTGCCTTCCAGCTTCGTCCGCAGTTTCGATCGCACGATGTAAAACTGAACACGACTGACCTGGCTCGGATTCAAACCCACGCCCTCGCAATTCGCGGGCCCCACTGCTCTACGAAACCGCCCATAAAGCCGCGGAATGAACTCGCATTGCCTCTTCCAGCATCTGCTCGCAAGCAGCACCGTCCATTTGGTGACAATCCACGCTTTATGAAACATTTTCCCTTCCCCGGGGTTAATGAAGCACGGCGAGCGAGTGTACTTTTTGAGGCCATTAGCCCTACAGGGCAAACAAAGATGATCGGCATAATTGCCGGCTTTTACTGGTCACCATTAGTTCTCAGCCGCAATTAACTTCAACCCGGTGCACATCGCAGTATTGTACACGTGGCTGTGCGTATCGGCAACACCAGCTGCCGTGATCAATGCAATGCTGGATGAAGGCCTGCCCCCGTGCCGTCTTCATCTCTCAATGGTCTTGTGATGCAGCAATCCATCTAGCTCCCCCGCACATGAGCAGATGTCAACGTTCCATCTGTTGCTGTTGAGCCGTCGTTCCTCTTTGGCTGCCGCTTTGTCGTTAGTCTCTCGACCGCCGGCCATCAACTCTTGTTAGTGACGTGCTCCGACTAAGCCCAATGTACTCTTCTTAACAGGCAACACGATGTATCCAAACTTGCACGTGTTCTCCAATGTATTTTGTAAATAAAGTCATTCGGCGCCTGTTATATTTGCCATGGGTTACATCCAGCAGGGGAAATGACATTTGTGAGATCTAAAATGCAACAGCAGAATCGTGCAAAATATCCTCTGTGTATGTTTAATTTATGTAGGGGAGCCATAGTGTAGCGGTTAGCGTGCTACGCTACGATCCTGGCCACCCAAGTTTGATTCCCGCTCACGGCCGACACCAGCGACAATTAGCTGACCCGGTTCCGGGACACTCCTAGGTCGACTCAGTCAAACAAGTGAGTACCTCTGCGGTGTATAAACGTCACTAGTAGGGGACAAAGGCGGTCGGGCGTGGCGCTGACCACCAACCCCCTCGTGTGCCGTGCCGGCTTTCATAGGTGCTCGCTAACAGCACTTGCCCCAACACTCTGTTAAGGCTACACGGAGGGGGCATCTTCGTCTGTTTGTTATTTCATATTGGCGAGAAAGGTGTAATCATTAAATATTTTTTTTTCAAATAAAATATTTTTTGTTTCAAAAAATATTTAAAAACGAACAAATTCATCAATTCAGGAATTACATTTCAAAAATGTGCAATGTAGCTCAGCCGCGGCGATTGGCCGCCCGCTTCACTGGTGCCGACAAGATTACGGGGGTCGTTGTTGTTCTTGTTTGACTTTACACCCCCAGCGTCGCATTTGCTCTCTGCGGACGAACGAAGGCGGCGATAACGAGAGGACGGAAAGGAATCTCTTCGCGCGCTCGCCAAATATAGTTCGCCGAGCAACAGGGAAGGAATCAAATTACGACAAGGCAGCAGCACCGGGGGGCCTCGCGGCGACGACGACACTCGACAAACACACACGGCAACCGCGCTCACCCCAACGTCAATTATCACGACGGGGAAAGAAAAAAAAACACGAATCACACAAAATTCACCGTTTCGCTGGAAACGTCCCGGGGCATTTCGCCACCGAGGAGGCGAGAAAGGAAATTAAATAACGATCACGGTCTAAGGGTTAGGGCAGCGTGTCGACGCAGTATTTGCTACCGCTTGCGAGTCGTGGAAACGACTCAATTCCAAAACCCTGCTCCTTACAATTTTTTCTTCCTTTGAGCCGACGCGGTACGCGCCCGGCATGCAATTTAGCCCCTCGCAGCACTTTGTGTGCTCACAAAATCCACTTAATTTTAACGGGGTGTCACTCAGGACCACGCTCCACCTCGCCTCCTTGTCCCCTAACCCCCCCCCCCCCAAACGTTTATTTGTTCGGCGCTTTTGCGGGGCCGCCCACTCTCGGCTCTGGAGGGAACGACCGGCTCTGAGAATGAGCGCCGGGAATAAACCAACAAAAACCGGCGTTCGCCTTCGATGCCTCTAAACCCCACCACTCCCACCCCCCCCCGTAGGTTGAGCAGCATGCCGACGACGACTCCCGTCGTGCCTTGCATGCATGTCATGTGACCACCGCGTGGCATTGTGGCAATGCTGTCGCCCTTGCCGCAAAGCCGCTTCACGGGGCCATGGACGAGGGCGGCTTTCGATGTCGGGCAAAATTCTCCCGGTCTCGTAGGCGGTGCCATCACTCTCACGCCGCTGCTGGCAGATTGGCCTCCACTACGGGGAGCTCTCACGGGGGACCCCCTCAAGAGAGAGCGTATTTGGGCTACACTTCCACCCTTGGCCAGACAATTTTTGTTCGAAGGGGCGGTGGGAATAGTCACGTGCAGCCCGCCGAGGCTGCCCAACGTTTGCTCCGCAGTGGCGCGCGCACCGATATGGGGAGCGATGACAGAAACTCGGCCATGTCATTTCAATCGCACCCCCCCCCCCCCCGCGGTGAGCGAGGGGAGATCGAATGGAACCGGCGAAACTTACGCATCGTAGGTGAAGTGTGCGAACCGTTACACCCCCCCACCCCGCCACCGTGGTGTCCCGAAAAAGTGTGAGGATGGGGGGGGTGAGCGAATTGACTCTGCAGTGGAGGTTGCCGGTGGGGCACTATGGGGGGCTAGGGGCCGGCACGGTGTTTACTCGGCGAAAGTCAAATTGTAAAGGGCCAGCCCGTTTACACCCCCCCCCGCACCCCCCATAGAAGCGCTGTGGCCGAGTGGGATGAGATTTAGGAGGCGGATTAATTTGAGCCGACCAAGGACGCAGCAGGTTCGAATTCCCCGTCTCAGGTTGCGAAGAGTTGCTATCTTCAGCCCACCGGTGACGTTGCTGAATAAATCCACAACATTTTTACATGTAAATGTCGTGCGGAGCAATTTGCATGTAAAATGTTGTGGATTTACACTCCGACACACCGCTGGGCTCAGGTGGTAACTAATTGGCGGTTTTGTTTACGTGACAAATCCCTTGATAATTAGCTGTCGGGTGGTGGACGGTCACGACGCATTCATACGTACGCGATCCAACCCCAAAAACCTTTATTATGAATAATATTGGTCGCGAATGCCTGCCACGTGTTAAACAGGTTGCAAAGAGTTTTCTTCCTATTAAACCCGGCCCGCTCGGCTACTACAGTGTCTCTACAGCACCGAATCATGCTGCTGCAATGTAAATAATCTTGTACGAGTTATCCGTACGCCACATTTTTTACACGCTTTAATTCACGATAAATCGGAGGACGGGTGAAGGGGGGGTACTCCTAGGATACCTCTAAAGATTGGCAAATCGCAACAAAAAAAAAACCGGACAAATGTCACGAACAAACGCCGCAGTCGTACGCGACGACGGTGCCGTGAACCGGGCGAAGACTAAAAACGGGATGGATGGCACCACGAACGATGATGGAACGAATCGGCATTCAGGGTTGCAATAACAACAGCAACAACAACAAACGACGAAGCCCCGCCTCGTGACCAGGAAGCCTGCCCGACAGACTCGAGCGTGAATATCAACTCGTACGAAATGGGCCGTGGCGTGGTCGAGTTTTTTTTTGTTGTTGTTGTTACATCCTTTGTATGTTTTATGTACGTTGAGGAATTTTTGTAAAAAAAAATATAAAACCAGCAATACCCTTTTGAGAGAGCGCCGAGTCGCACAAAAAGCAACGGGAGCACAGATTGCATTTATTTGTCGTGCGGAGCAATCGCCTTGATTAATAATTTCCTTTCAGCTGAAATAAACAGCGGTGCTATTTGAGGACTCCCACCGCGAGCACATTCGTCACCTCTGGCCCAGTCACACAACAAAAACAAAGAAAACGACCGCAACATCTATACCGATTCTCGCACGGTTTCTGCGAACGTAGGCAGAACTTCTTTCGCACCGCACGTCACCAACGGTGCCAACTGCACGGTGCGAATTAAGTTGTAGATGCGCAAGGATTCTCAAGGAATCGGGCACGCGTTCTGAGCTCGTCGCCACCAGTCGATTAGGCGTGGCTGGAAATGTATGTTTGTATCGTCGCGAAAAAAAATATTCAGCGTTTCTCAATGGCAGTCTGCGCACACCTTCCACTATTCAGCCTTCTATGTGATTGGCAAGCTTTTACAACAACAACAAAAAGGTACGGCCCTGTAATCGCGAGACCAATGTCACTGCTGGAGGAAAGACCTCCACTCGGAGGGAGATGTGCAGGACCTCTCCCTGGAGGCCATTGGTTCTGCTCTTCCACACTTGCCCAGACGTCGTCTCGGAGAAAAGAAAAATCCTTCTGAACGCGTATGCACATTAAGCCGCTGCACACCGCACGCACCAGATGGTTGGCAAACCATGGAAAGATCTCCCGTGAACCGGGTCACGGCCACTGGAATTGAGAATACTGGCCCACAGAAGTGCAGGTCACTGGGCTACATCGTCAGAACATGATCATTCTACCTGACCATTCCAGAGCAAACTAGATTCGAAGCTTTCGTGACTGCAGGAATTACTCGTTGGTTCTTTCGGTAAAGTAACCTAGAAAAATAAAATCAAATAATAATAGAATACGACGTTTCGGTTCCAGTACAAGCAGCCATCATCGGGCAAGAATGAATGATAAAACACAGACACGGAAACAACACAGGCAGACACACACGCAGAGACGCATCTTGGTGTGCGTCTCGCTCGGTGCGTCTCTGCATGTGTCTGCCTATGTTGTTTCCGTGTCCGTGTTTTATGATCCATTCTTACATTCCAGAGCAGTTCAATTTAGTCTCAGAATGCACCGCGTCGGCATTCAAATAGCACGGACGTGGAGTTGACCGTGTGACTTCAAGTGTTCAATTATTTTTATACATGTCCGATATTTCCGATCGCCACGATACGCAGGGGACATTTCAACGGCAGCGCATCCACGATGAGAAACGATAGCAACGTGGCACATGGACGGATGCAAGCTTATTGCGACATGCCTTTGATGAGCAGCGATTGGCCTACGGGGAACGCAATCTCAGGCAGCCATCTGATACATATCAGTGATCTTATTGGAGGAACCGATTCCAATAGGCGATCAGATTTGTCCATATTCGGGGAGCACGTGTTTCCGACAACATATATTGCCCGGTAAATAATCACCCCAAAATTCTCCCCGAGCGCTTATATCGTGACATTAAGGGTCTTCTTCTTGGTTCTTTCGGAAAAGTCACGTAGAAGGGAAATAATAAAATAATAAAAATACAACCAAATAAAATACAATTCTCACGACGTTTCGGCCATAACGCAAGCAGCCGTCCTCAGGTGAAGAACAGGGCTGTCGGAAAGACAGCATTCAGACGCTGTCTTTCCGACAGCCCTGTTCTTCACCTGAGGACGGCTGCTTGCGTTATGGCCGAAACGTCGTGAGAATTGTATTCTATTATGTTAATTTTTTTTATTTTATTATGTCCCTTCTACGTGACTTTACCGAAAGAACCAAGAAAATGAATCCCTGCAGTCACGAAAGCTTTAAATCGAAAATAAAGGGTCTTTCTTGGGTTGACCAATCAGAGCGCACCAGCAGCTGTCACGTGACAGTCATCCCACGCGTTCATGTTTACATTCCTAACTCAACGTCTCTGCTTAATGTGTCAATACCTAATTAACATCAGCAGTGGGAATATTGGAGAAAGGACCATGTCGGGGCAAAGGGAGGCACAGTTGGAGAGCCATCGATTTATGAGTAATATTCCACCGTTGCCACAATAAGGCAATTCTTTCCCCCTAACTCCCAGGCGCGTAAATTTCGATTTAAAGCTTTCGTGACTGCAGGGATTCATCTTCTTGGTTCTTTCGGTAAAGTCACGTAGAAGGGAAATAATAAAATAATAAAAATAAAACATTATTCAAATTCTCACGACGTTTCGGCCACAACGCAAGCTGCTTGCGTTGTGGCGCGTGTTTTGATGGCAGAAACTGTTTGAATTGCACAAACTGGTGATTCGTCATCACTTCAGACGTCAATTTGCCAATAAATAAATAAATAACCCTGATACAACCAATCGACATGTTCGTCCCCGCGTGCGATGGTATGCATGCCCCCTCGGAGTGAGACTGCCAAAAGAGGAACGAATCGAGCAAACCCTGAGCGCAGGTAACCGAACCACAGGACCCACACAGTCACGTCCTGTCGATAACCCACACCGCCATCGCCGCGACCACTCATAGCGATGCTCACGAGGGGCCGAGGCTGCTCTTCTGCGTGACGTCACCAACTGTGACTCGGTCCTAATGCACCCCCTTAAAAGCCTTCAACAGACTACTGGGGGGGGGGGGGGAGTGCTGTTCGCGAGCACTTATAAAGGCCGACACAGCGCACCAAGGGAGTGATTGGCCAGCAAACCACGCCCGGCCGCCTTCATCTCCACAATTATGATGCTTACACAAAGCACCGGGTACTCGTTTAAGGCCGAGTTGACCTAGGGGTGCCCCAGGTCCATTTCAAATATTTACCACCGGGTCTTTGCCATGGCCGGGATCCGAAACGAGATGGCAGCGGAGTGCGCTGCGCACACACGAGCGCTCAGTCCCCTTCACCCACGCACGCACGCACACACGGGCATTTAAACCACCCCCCCCGCCCCCACGAGCTGCGGATTACATCGGCTTACGGAGGCAATGGAGGAGAGCGATCGTTTGGCACCGCTGCAGTGCGCAAGCCTCGTTTTCTGACTGGCCCACATCGCGGCGATGTTACGCAACCGAGAGTCACCGTGCCACCAACACAGACCGCTCGCGGTGGAGACTAGGAACGACGCGAGCACGCGCGGAGAGCGCCGTTGGCCCTTCGGTGAAAACGCGGAGAGAGTGGCTTGTTGGTTTTACGTGTTCAAAACAGGTTTGCCGACAAGTGTAATTTCAAAGGAAACATCTCCTTCGTACGAGTGTGGCCCCTTTTTAAATCCTTTATATTAAGTTCGCTTGCTTGCTTAGGACCGTGCAAATCTTTCGGTCGTTTTTTAACCCACTTCCCGTGATCCAATCGAGCTGACATTTTGCACACAGGCTCGTTGTGCGTGACAATTAATTTTCGTGAAATTTTTTTTCTCCAAAATGTTACACTTTTTAGGAATTTTTTTTTATATTTAATTACCAATTGCTTAATGGTGGCAGGCAATCATCTGACCCATAGGTGGCAGCCATCTCAAGCCAGAGGACGAGAGGACTCTAGCCGCCACTCATATAAAGGATTTATAGTGAAAAACTTTGTTTTTACGGGTTATACTTATTCCTACGCGACTCCCTGGAAGTGCAGCGAGACCGACAATGCTGCAGGAGTCCCCATGTCCACATCTGCTGAAAACAAATTTGTCCCGTCGGTGTTGGACCTCAAGGTGTGGGGTCGTAATATTCGAGCGGAATATCTGGTCTCTGTTACCCGGCACTTGTTTATAAAAGAAAGGAAGAGAGAGAGAGAGAGAAAAGTGAAAATAAAATCCCTACAGACAAAATATTTATGGATCTTAAGCATTGCCAGCTGTGTCTCGATTCATAATTTATTATTTCGCGGAGTCCACGATCAACACAGTCGCTCACAACTTCCCTCTCGTATTGTCGGTCGCTCTCAAGGTTAGCGTAACCGGTTGGCAGCGCCAACGTAGGCAGTCGTTTAAAATTCACACCAAGTACACAGAGCCTCCTCCTCGGAATTGGCGGTTTCGACCGACGGTGGCAGCGAAGCCTGGCATCAGCGGTAATGAGGCCATTCCTCTTCGCCGAGTGCTTGCGGCAGAGGTCGCAACCAGTTACCCGATACCCGTACTCTACCCGAAATCTGGCTACCAGTACCCGGCCGGGTACGGGTACCCGTTTGCGACCCTGGTGCGGCCGGGTACGGGTACGGGTAGGCCGTGAGTCACTGGTGAGTAAGCGTTTGTCACTAATTTCCCAACGTCTTGTCTCTTCTCACAATTCAAGTTCCTAGAATCAACCCACTCGCGCCTGCAACATGGCTTCATCCCAGAGGTCGCAATCGGGTACCTGTACCCGTACCCTACCCGATACTCGGCCGGGTACAGGGTAGCCGGGTATCGGGTAGGGTACGGGTACCCGTTTTCGACCCCTGTGCGGCCGGGTACGGGTAAGGAATCAAAACCCGTTTGCGACCTCTGGCTCACGGCGCTTTGCTCCGACGATTAGAATCAAATTGTCACGCTCACGTTGCGAGCGCCGATCGACGCACGTGACAAATCAATAACGTGCGATGTATGCAAACGTGAAGCCGATGAGGTGCCAATGTCACACGTGAGATAATAAAACTTCACGGATGAGACAACACCTAAAAAATAACTACTAACAATACGAATAAGATGGTAAGAGAATATTACAAACAGCAAACGATTATTTCACCAATCGACCCAAATACGATAATTCACGAAATCACTGCCGGGTGGCGGGGGCTGAATTATTACACGGATAATGCCCTCACCAAGCGGCGAGTTCACAATGGGCTGTATGCTCACGCACGCACGGACGCAATGTCCTCAGCAGTTCCAGCAAAGCAGCAGTTGGGGGGGGGGGGGAGCCCTGTGGAACATTTGCCACGGCAGAGAAATCCCAAAGGGTTTGAACCCTCGTCGGTGCAATTGAGTCCCTTAACCCCCCCCCCCCCCGCACGCCCGAAGCGACGAGGAGGAGAGGTGAACGGAGTCATCACTCCCCGTTCGCTGGTCACGAGATTCATGTCACTCAAGTCGAGCCCGCGACGCATTTGCGGGGAATGAACCGCTGGTAAAATCCGGCACCCAACGAATCAGCCAGCATCTGCTCCGCTATAAAATCGAGCAGATTTTGTTTTCCAGGACATTAACTGGCACGGCGGCTGGCGGATGTTTTAGTCCTCTGCCCATTTAACCGCGCTAAACTAGACGCGTGCGAAGACTTGCGTTTAGGCTTTCGCGGTGACGCGCGTCTGTGATACGGCGGCATTGAGAGGGAGACGAGCGTTGGTGGATCGCGCAGATTTGTGAAACCCGCACCCCCGATTGGCACGGTCGGCTACGTACGGCGGGCGAAAAAAGTTCAGCAGACATACGCACAAACCCACACTCTAATACGAGGGGCTGCGAGGTGGCCTGGAGGTTGTGGTCCAGCAAGTGGGCTTCTTGAAGCCATCGTTTAGGAAGTTTGAGTGTTATTTAGATGTGTGCGAGCATTTTACCCGGGTGCTCAGGTTTCCTTACAGATAAAAAAAAAACTTTAAAAAATGTTTGTGTCCAAAAATAATTGGTCAAATGCTCCAACATTTCTTATGGACCCTTCTAAAAAGCAAGGGTATGAAGCCAGATTACCCAGAGAGACAGTCATGCATACAAAGGGGATAACACTTACAGCACTGCACAGATGGATTCAATCAACTTTTGTACACCGATGTCTGTCTACCTCGAGGTAGTAAAAACCTCAGTAGTGCAAATGCATTTATACGGCTAATAATGATGCAATGTAACTATTTGAACAGAGCTGAGTTTTCACGAAATTCATGGAGAACTCACTTCTTATGCGATCGCTCGTGGAGCAAGAGTCTGATGACTGCGTGCAGTCTGTTCACCCTCCACTCCGACATTCATCGTATTGTATGGCACTCTTCGTTTCTCTCCCCTTGGTCGACCCTTATTTCGTATGGAGAGTTGACATTATCCCACACAGAGCGCTTTGCGACCTATCGATGAGAGCGGTGCTGTGTTAAAATACAAAATATTGGAACCACTAAAGTTTTGCCACGTCAGGTGGTACCCACGAGCGAAATAATTTGTCTGCGGCTCATCGACTTAGGGTGCAATTTCATGAATCTGCTCGACCCTCAATACCCGTACATCCAAAGTGCGAGACCAAAGGATTGTGCATCGCCAAGCCCAAGACACAGCCACGAACGCCACTGTGAATTCAATCTCTACCCCACCAATCTATCGTTGCAGATCCTCTTTGTGGACAATCCAAGGTTAGGCGTCGCATTATTAGCCAAAAAAACCAAGGGTGGCAAACAAAGCGACCCAGAGGTCAAAAAGGTCAAGCCTGGATGTTTTCTGCTCCATAACCCAGTTGTAGCCATCATCTCTGGCTGCCCTAAGGGCATAGTGCTGTGGGAGCAAAATTGAATAAGCGTACCGCATATTCTGGCGGGGGTAGGGAGCGGGGAGTGGTGACTATTCCATCTGGAGTGAAGCTGCGGTGCAGTGGTTAGCGTGCTGCACCCGGCGACCCGAGATTTGCTGTCAGCTACGGCTAACATCTGAATTGGTCCTGGGCCTCCCAACCTAGGTGAGGTCAGTCAGCTTTAAATGCGTACCTGGTAGAGTGAGTATAAACACGAGTACTGCTGGCCATGCCACCCGCTCATGCACAGTGCTGGATTTTAGAGACGTTAATTCTAGATTTGAAGCTTTCGTGACTGCAAGGATTCATATTCTTAGGTTTTTTCGGCAAAGTCACGTAGGTAAAAATATATATATAAAATAAAAATCACGACGTGCCTCCGAAACGTCGTGATTTTAATTTTATTTTTTACTAATTTTAATTTTTTTTTTACCTACGTGACTTTACCGAAAAAACTTTTAGAGACGTCTCAAGGCTCGCAAACGGCGCTTGTCCCGATAGTCCATCAGGCCATATTATCGGGGGCCAACGTTACCTGAACCAGCCCTAGCCCCCCCCCCGCCCCCACTTCACCAACCCAAACTGACCAATGTAGTGTCGTATGATCAAGCAACTCTCATGATGAACTTAGTGTGGATAGGCGTCATCCAGCAGTGGATTGGCAAAGGGCTGTTTATTGTTATGATTGACATCTTAATTATCATAGCCTCACCTCTGTGATACAATCCAGCAACTGGGACACAATTGACCCTGGGGTATTGACCTCCTAGCTGTCAAGGTGCCCCACTCGTCCGTTGCAGATGCACCTATGTAGAACTCCTTTAGCACCGTAAGTAACCAACCGTGCTAAATCGGAGGTGTGGGATAGATCCATTGCAAATTGGTGGTACATGGTGGTACATGTTGTTTATGTTGTTTATTGTGAAAATTCGGTCACAGTTCTTATGATCACTGTTACATTGCTTTTATGGCTTTATTTTGGTGATTTCGAAAAGTTTTTTGGTTTGGCCATGTTTGTTTGTTGTAGTACGGAGTTAGATGGATGGCCTTAATCTAAGTTGTCTTATGGTTGTTGTTGTTTGACTTGCATCCCACTGGAATTTTTGCACACAGTGTTGGTGTACAGTGCTTTTTTCTGGAATTTTTGCTGTTTTATTTCCTGGATTTCAGTTTGTCCCATAGTCACATAGTCACTTTACGATGTTTTTTCATGTTTTTGTTTTTTGTTTGTTGCACCCGATTCAAGAGCCGAATGGCTCACAGGGCTATACCTAATAAATAAACTTGAAACTTGAAATGGACCCATTGCAAATGAGCCATCCACCCGCAGCTCAAAGGATGCCCTCCCTCGCACGAAGCCGCGAAGACAACGAAGGGGACGTAGAAAAATCGACACAACGCATTCGCCAACTCAAGAGCCACCTTGCGTTTCACAGCTGGCCTGCAAACAATCAGGTGATGCATAAACGGCTCATCATGTGCTGATTTCAAAGGTTAAAACAAGACCTGCCCGATTACCCAAGGAGGCCCCATTGTGAAGCAAATCACTTCCTGTCCATTCCAATCGCAGCGCTCGACCTGAAACCCTGCGATCACGGCAGTCCCAAGAAACCCACGGACGCCCCCCCCGCCCCCCCCCCCTGGCTGAAGATGCCTCAGGAGGAAGGCACAAGAATACATTTCATCAACATCGACATCATCATTATTATCGTCATCATCAGTCATACTCAATCCGCTGCTGGATTCGGGCCACCCCAAGCAAACAACATCTCCTTAATGGGCCAGCGATGCAGCTCTCAGCCCTGCATTATGGGACCTTTCTTTCCAGAGACGAGGCTCTGGTCTAACAGTGTTTGAGACGAGGCTCTAAAGAAAGCTGTCTCTGTGGTGTGAACCAATCAGTTTCAAAGACAATGCATATATCACGAAAGCATGTGCTTTTGTTTGCATGTTTACTACAAATATGTGTGGTTAATGCAGACACGATTCTTTGCAAAAGGGTTCTGTTTGGTGTTTGAACATCGTAACACAACTGTTTTATTGCCATAAAGGGTAAAACCTATTCTTATATATCAACCCAGCGCCTGATCATTAAGAGTATTGGGCAAAATATCAAATTTTAAGAGGAACGTTCTGAAAAAAAGATGGAAACCTCTGAGGCTGGATGTAAATATATATTTTTTAAATATTAGTATGGTGAATTTGTACACATTTGAATTTATCAGCTGAATATTACGATGTATCCACCTTTGACCCGGCACTTCGGAGGCAAGGGCCGGTGGATCACATGCACATTTGTGAAACTCCCAAACCTGCTTTGGCTGCAAGGTGGCCAGGCGATGGCGACGCAATGCTTCATGAAGCCGTCTGCGTAGATGTGCGAGTGCGTTATCCCCGGTAAGTGTGCATTTCCTCCAAATGCTCCATTTTCCACCCACACGTCCCCAATTGATAAGAGCCTTCCGTAGTGATTTTCTGAAGAATTATTATTACTACATAAGCCTTGAGAGGCAGTGGCATTATTGCTGATGACCAGTAGAGAGCATCAGTCAACGTTATACTTTATCTGTCACACAGCCAGTGGGAGAAGTTACAATAAAAGCCTCATGGTATTAGAATACCATTTGAGTCAATGTTCATCCTCGATCTGTCAGAATCATTCGAGTGGCGCTCGAGAAATTCAAAACATACTTTGGAATTGAGATTTGACAGGCTGCAATACGACACACAAGTCACACAAAACAACACGGAATTGACTCTCATGCTGAAGATCCCACTGCTGCCAGTAATTTCGATTTAAAGCTTTCGTGACTGCAGGGATTCATCTTCTTGGTTCTTTCGGTAAAGTCACGTAGAATGGAAATAATAAAATAATAAAAATAAAACATAATAAAATAATTCTCACGACGTTTCGGCCACAACACAAGCAGCCGTCCTCAGGTGAAGAACAGGTCTGTCAGACAGCGTCTGAATGAACACCACCAGGCTTGGCAGCGTATATTTAAGCTGGGTTGGAGGGGGAAGAGCGCCTTGACAAATGAATTTGCATATCAAGAGGAATTTAGCATATGTATTATTTTATTATTTCCATTCTACGTGACTTTACCGAAAGAACCAAGAAGATGCTGCCAGTAATGTCGATGGAATCTCAGAAGCTTAACGATATATTTTTTTGCGTGCAAATCTCAGCAGAATGTGAATATAAGATCACTGCAAAAAAAAAATGTTCTAGCTACCTCAGGTGGTATCAGCAGTGAAATAACTTCGTCTGGGCTTAAGGACTATTCCACATTAGCATCGTTCATTTAATCAATAGCTAACGGCCGTCAAGATGATTAGAAAAAAAAATCAATCGGCTCTGCGCTCTCTCTCTCTCACGAGGGCCGTGTAATAAAAAAAAATGTATTCGCTCGTGCCCAACTGCACCAAAGACCTCTTCTCATGTCACCTCGTGGGACCGTGCGCACTCGCGCGCACGGTCCAGCGCGCACATCGGTCGCTTGTACCCCGACCTCCGGGGACCCATCGGCGGAATTACAAACCCGCGCTTTTCGGTTAAGGGGTGATGATGTGAGCATATCGTGTCAGTTTTTTTCCTCCCCTCACTACTGGAGCACGTCGTCGTAACAGATCGATCGATCAATTCTCCTACCGGACCAGAAGAGAGAAGCTCTTGCCCCCACCCCCCCACGCCACCCACCCCGCTATTTCACCCGCAAAAAATGGCGACTAAACACGAGGCTGACTTTGTAAAAAAAAAAAAACACACAACGGTCGATTTGTATATATGTACGTTGAACTTCTTTCGCACCGCACGTGGGCAACCGTGCTTCAATCGGTGGTGCGGAGCGGGGGGGGGGGGCGGGAACTCGCGAAGGGCAATTAAAGACGAAAATGTAATGCTTTGCTCAAATGGTGCAGTCACCATTTGAGCTTTCTGCTCCCGACAGAAAATCCCATCGCTGATCACAAGTATGGATCCGAGCCCCCCCCCCCCCGCCCCCCATACAAGGATTGACAAATTCCTGTGGCAACCGGCATCCTGATCACACAAGCAGGCAAATCAAATGCTCGCTCGACTTTACACCCAGATGGAGGCACTCCATTCAAATGGGAGGCATGCTTTTTATTTATTTTTATTGAATTACCTACATCAAGGGAAATGTAAAAACACCCAGAGAGGTGCCCATCAAGTGAACTATGTTCGGGGAAAGGCTGCGAGGATGTGAAACCTTTGATGCCGCTTTGGCGTTTCAGACCATCAGTCAGACAGTATTTGCTCGGGGCAAGCTCACTCTCAAGAAGGTAAACAGACACACGTTGGTACAACGTCACAGCTGCGATTGTACACTTTTATTGTTCATTCTCATATTTAGGTTTCTTTTTCGTATGAGCCTACGGCCGGACTATCCTCAAAGTGCTCGATAAAATTCTAGATTTGAAGTTTTCGTGACTGCAACGATCCATATTATTTGTTTCTTTCGGTAAAGTCACGTAGGTGGGAAAAAATAATGAAATAAATAAATTTAATCACGACGTTTCGATTGCTTGTGTTGCAATCGAAACGTCGCCCTTTTATTTATTTATTTTCTTTTTCTTTTTTCACCTACGTGACTTTACCGAAAGAACCAAAGAATACTCGATCAAACTTTCAAATCTGACCAAACATACAAAGACGTAGCAGGACCTTCCTGAAAAAAAGTCATGAGACTCAGTGAGGCTCTTCATTGTAAATCGTTTTTGTTACATAATTTGATAAATAAAGAAATGGAACATCTTGCAAATGTTGATATTCAAATATCCCTCTAGGACTGAATCTATTAAAGGCCCTTGTGATGAGATGGTAGAGAAGCCTTTCCAAAACACTGCCTGCTCCGCATGCATGCTAGCTTGGTCTTCAGCTCCCTGTGATCTTCGTGCAGGATGTATGTGTGTGTGACACGGTGTGGTAGTGTAGCGGTTAGCATGCGGCTCTACGAAGCTGGCAACTCGCCTTCGATTCCCGCTCACGGCCAACACCTAGGTTGACTCAGCTTCAAATTAGTACCCAGTACGGTGTGTAAACATCGCCACCGGGGAAACAAAAGCGGCCGGGCGTGATGCTGACCACCCATGCCCCCGTGTGCCATGCCGGCCTTCGTAGGTGCTCACCAACAGCACTTTCCCCGAAAGCCTGTTTCGGCTATACGTGGGATCTTTGTCTTTAGTTCGCCGACACGCTGCAAGAAGGCAATCTTGGCCGTGGGCGAGGGGAACCTCCCTCAAGAGGCCCTGCAGCCCAGAGAACGAGCGATGGGATCAGCGCGTGTGCGGGCGCCGCGTGTATCCTTTGCTCAGCGGGATGGCCAGGGGATAGCGAAGGCTTAAAGAGGCCTTCCTTCAGCAGTGGATTAATCATCGCCGACGATAGCAATGAAGGACGAGACGTGCAGTGGTTATCGCAACGCACCGCTACGAACCGTAATTGCGCGATTTTCGACTGCCGGCCACGGTTTACAAAAAACAAATCTACCCGCGCTGAGCAGTTGCGGGTGAAGTATGGTCCAACAAACCCCGCGGCCGACAACGCTGCGAGGAGGTTTTTATCTGGCAGTGGATTGACAGAGGCCTCAAGATTGCGATTTGAGAGTCTCGATAAAAGAAAGCATTCACCTCGTAAAGGTAAACAACAACATCGCAGGCAAACAGCGAGATCACAGAGGCCTTCCGTTGACCTCCAGAACCTAGCGTTCGCTCCAAAAAGACTCGCAATCAGTTCGTTACTAAATTCCAGTTGGCCAATTATGAGATCGTGTGCGGCGGGGTAAAGTGCGGGTACATTATCTCAGAATGCTGGATAATTTGGGGGCCATGCTACGCTTAGCAGCGATAATAAATAACGATAATGATAAGAGGCAGCGAGCCCATTCCCCATTTTTCCATCCCCTGTTCATAACCGGGTTGGGCTTTAGCTGATGGTGTGAACGTCCGTCACAACGTGATGTAATGGACCTCAATAAAATGTATATGTAAAAAAAAAGAATGATAAGAATGTTTAGTTTAATATATTTGCCCTGTTCATGCTAAGTGCATCTCACGATTGCCGAGAAATCACAGACGAGCGAGAAAGGCAGCAGCCTGCGCTACCAACAATTGCCCAGGTTCTGCTGTCCTCGACATAGTGAGATGTCTTGAGCCTATTAATGAGTGTAGGGAGAAGGGTGCTCGTTAGATTATATCCAGATAGTAGAGGAACAATGGCAGGGGTTTTCAGGCAGAGAAAGAAGATGATTGGACCGAGGTGACAACATAGACACCCAGAGACAGACGTGTGTGTGTTTGTCTGGGTGTGTGTCTGGGTATGTGTGTGTGCATGTTGACACAGTAGGGGGCACAGGTGGTACATCAGCCAGTTATCTCGGTCATCTCAGTCATCTCAGTCAGTCGACCCGTGGCACCTGGGTCTACCCCGTGACCTCCTGCCAGCGGGCGTTCGACTCCTTCACGTGGCCTCAAGGTGCACATGGCCTGGCACAAGCGTCGTGGTGACGTCACCGCCACTTAGTGGCGAATGGCGGTTGTTGTTGTTGAACTTCCTTCGTATGTAGCCAACCGTGCTAATCGTAGGTGCAGGGAAAGGACAACAAACTAAACGCAAAAAGCAGTTCTAAAGAAATGAGTTTTCAATCTAGACGATGATTTAAAAGTGCATAGCTTTAAAAGTGCATAGACTTGCAGCAAGCACTTTGTGTGCGTGTGTGTATATATGTGGGGAGCGGTAGTGTAGCGGTTAGCGCGCTGCGCTATGAACCCGGCGACACGGGTTCGATTCCCGCTCACGGCCAACAACATTGACGATTATCTGAACCGGTCCCGGGCCTTCCCTAGGTCGACTCAGCTTGGTGTGGTGTGTAAACATTGTGCCACTAGGGAGACAAAGGCGGTCGGGCGTGGTGTTGGCCACCCACCCCATCGTGTACCGTTCCGGCCTTCATAGGTACTCGCTAACAGCACTTGCCCCTACAGTATGTTAAGGCTATACGGGGGATCTTTGTCTTTATCTTTGTATGCTGTATAGGAGAGAGCGGAGTGGAGGAAGTTCTTGATGCTAGGCTTTCAGCGATGCAGCTGACCGCAGGCAGGCAATTCCAGACTCCGGTAGAGAAGAGCGGAGAAGTAGCGATCTCCCATCGCGAGTAGCATGCACAACACGCGCCACTGTTTGTGCTTCTGTTGCCGAAACCATTTGAACAAGTTCACCTTCAAAATGACTTGAGCAAAATTAAGTGGAACACATGGCAACTCCGTTCATCCGTTTGCTTGCCATTACCTCATCGTTATTTCGAGCGTGCCGTTGGCATTGGTGCCACGAGACAGTGCACCCACGGCGGAATAAGCGCATGGCCGTGAGCCAGCCCTGTGCGTTTGGAGAGGAAGCAGATATGGTGGAACTACTTCTCAAACCTCTTTCAGTGGCCTCGTTTATCCACACGTGTGCTTTCCCGTGCGCTACCGCTACAGAGTTGCGCTCAGCGCATGGCAAACGAAGTGGAAGCCCACATTTGCGGGATTTTCCGGGGTCATTTGGTGACCCTTCAATCCGTGACACTTGAGAACCCGGTTTAATCGATGGTGGTTCAAACCTACGATGCCGGCTCAACGCTCTGACCCGTGGCACCACCCGGCCCCCCCGCCCAACCAATGGCTCGATCAGCAGTTGACATTGTGACAGGAAATTAATAGTAAACGTCCGTCTGCGCAGCATGCCTAACAAGGCACGCCGAACGACAAGGCGAGTCTGCATATCATCAAGTGATCAAGGAGCCATCATCAAGGCAGACGGGTGCGCGCATCTGCAAGGCATTGTTACAAGGGCCATCACCATTTCACCAGGACAAGAGGGTAACGATTTTTACAATTTGTGCAAAAAGCGAATTCATTTCATCGTCTATCAGGAGCACAGCCTCGTGGTTGAACAGCACCGAGAAGAAAAGGCAAGCTTTTAGAGATGATAAATTATAGATGCATCTCACAAAAATAAAATAAAAAATAAACATGAATCCTTACAGGATGCAGCGAGCATTAACATGTCATGCTCAACAAGGTAGAGCTCGTGGCTGGAACTAATGCGAGAGCCTCCCTTCATGATTTATCTGTTCTTCTTGTCGTCTGAGTGGTTAATGGCTATGGGTGCACATCCACGGGATGAAATCAGATGGATGAGCAGCATTGTGGGTAAACGTGCGACCAGGTTTTGTGAGTGAACAACAGCAGCGGTGGCAGCCTTGAAAAGAGAGTCACCAATGTTGCCTCGATTAACCCTGACAAGTTTAGGAGCGACGCATTGATTCGTCGATTAATGCCAATTTATACACGCCGAAGGACATCCATTCAAACCCGCGCGCGATATGTAATTATAATCAATTATTTCGACAAAGCTAAACTGCATCAAAAACGATCCATGAGAAGTCACGTATCGGCGAATAGAGCGAACAAAACTGTACGAATGATAAGAGATTGAAAAAAGAACCAGACGCCGGGCATACGTTTGGTAAATCGAATCGCGACTCTCGGAACCGCGACAATTCACCGAATCGCCCACAGCTGGAAGACATCTTCTTGGTTCTTTCGGTAAAGTCACGTAGAAGGGAAGTAATAAAATAATAAAAATAAAACATAATAAAATAATTCTCACGACGTTTTGGCCACAACGCAAGCAGCCGTCCTCAGGTGAAGAATGAAACACCACCAAGCTTGGAGCGTATATATTTAAGCTGGGTTGGAGGGGGGGAAGAAGAGCGCCTTGACAAAAGCTTGAAAAATGCTTACATCTCTGGACTGAGAAACAGCAGCGGCTGAAACCCCAGAGGATCGGGCAAACCAAAATAACAAGAAGAGTAACTTTTTTTTCGAAATCCGTAACAAACAAAAAAAAGAGCTGCAATGCACTGTGGGTGAATACGAGACGGTGGGGTCCTTAGAAAAAAAAAACGTCACAAAGCATTCAGTTAAAAGAGCAGCACGCGGCTCCGGAACCTGCAGGAGGTTTTTGCCGACCCCCGGTTGGTGCTCGATTTAATTACCAGCGAAACGTCGTACTCCTCAATGGTAAATGTTGTGGATTTACTCTCCAACACACCGGTGGGCTGAAGCGGTAACTAATTGGCGTTTTGTTTCGCGTGACACATCCCTTAATAATTGGCTCTGTCGGGTGGTGGACGGTTACGACACATTTATATTTACGCGATCAAACCCCCAAAAGCCTTCATTATCAATAACATCTGGCCAGCTAAAGCCTGCCACGTGTTCAACCGGACAAAAGCATTGCCCCCTCGTTTCTCGTTTTGACATTGGGGCCGGGCCCAGGTATTGACGTCAGCGGGAGTCTAATAAAGTCGCGCGGTGACAGACGGCAATGCCCACGGAAGAGAGAGGGCCCAGCCACTCCACCAGGAACGCACAGACGGACGGACGCCAGCTGCTGCCACTGCCGTCACCGCTGCCCGATTCGTCCGTTTGATCTCGGCCGGATAACGTGTCGGGTTCCACCTCCCAGTCAAAATAACTGTGCGTTGACTGTCGCCCTCTGGCTGTGCGGATTTCTTTTTACTCCCCCACCCACCGGCCTGCCCGCCCCTGCGAGATGTAATCGACGGCGACCCACGATTCGTCGTAAGCCCAAAAAGTAACGTTTCACCGACGCAAATTTGCAAATGCGCTTACGTGCGAAATTGGGTATATTGTCAATCCACTTCTCGATGGTGGCCTCCCCCCCCCCCCCCCACTGCAATTGCCATGCATTTCGTGGAGGTCGTTTGACAAGACTGCGCCACGGGTTGTTGAAGGCAGTGGAGCATAGAAGTAAAGTACAACTATGTTGTTTTTTTTGTCCTACACTATCCTCTGCTAACCGTCATGTAGGCCCGCTGCAACCTATCGCAATAATTCGGTGGTCACCCATCAACGAACTATGCAGGCTGAAACCTGCTTAGCTTCTGAGCTCTGAAGCGATAGGACCCATCCCGGATGATTTGGCGATTTTGCAAATATGAAAATAAATTTATTTGAAGCTTTCGTGACTGCAGGAATCCATACTCTTTGGTTCGTTCGGTATAAAATAAAAAAAAATACTTGAATAAAAAAATATTTTATACCTACGTGACTTTACCGAAAGAACCAAAGAGTATGAAAATATTTGTTTTAATGCTGAAAGGTGCAACTGCCTGAAATTGCTTGCACAGCACAGTTATCAATGTTATTGTTCAACGTTTCTTGCATAAGCAGACCTGCTCCCAATAGAATGGAAATGCAATGTTCTAATAAGTCAGCCTGCATTTGTACTCAAATGAGACACTCAAACCCTGGGTGAGATACGGCGGAGACTGCAGCATCATCTTGCGTTAACCCCAGGATGTTATGAGCACTCACTGGTGTCCTGAGGCACTGCGTGTGTGCGTGTCTGTCGTGTGCATGTGAATGCATACACGTGTGTGGTGTGTGTGGTATGGTGGAGAGCGGTCGTGTAGCGGTTTGCACGCTGCGCTACGAACCTGGCGATCCGAGTTTGATTCCTGCTCACGGTCAACACCTGTCACGAATATCTGAACCGATCCTGGGCCTCCCCTAGGTTTACTCAGCCTCAAATGAGTACCCGGTGCGGTGTGTAAACATCGCCACTGGGGAGACAAAGGCGGCCGAGCGTTGTGCTGGCCCGCTCACCCACCCCCTCGTAGGCCGTGCCGGCCTTAATTGGTGCTCGCCAACAGCACTTGCCCCAACAGTGTGGTCAAGGCTATATGGGGGATCTTTGTCTTTAGTGTGGCGGGGAGCAGTATTGCAGTGGTTCGATTCCCGAACATGGCCAACATCAGTGACGAATGTCTCAACCAGTCGTGTGCATCCCCTAGGTTGACTCAACCTTAAATGAATACCCATGTAAACATCAGCACTAGGGGAGATAAAGGTGGCCAGGTGTGATGCTGGCCATACAACCCTGTTTATGTGCTGTAGCGGTCTTCAAAAGGTGCTCACTCACTGCACTTATCTCAACAGAACAAGGTGATCCCCATGCATGTCTGTGCATTTGTGCATGTACGTGACAAAGAGACAGATCCCCCGTGTAGCCTTAACCGACTGTTTGGGGCAAGTGCTGTTAGCGAGCACCTATGAAGACCGGCACGGCTGCTGGGTTCGCAGTGCGGTGTACTAACCACTGCGCCATCACTCCCCATATGCACACACATATACAATTGTGTGTGTGTCTCTATGTGCATGCATGCACACATATGTACGCGCGCACGAGCGTGTGCACACACGTGTCTAAACGATTACTCCCGGGTCACCGCATCATGCTCCATGTTGGCACATCCGGATTTATTCATCCAAGCGCAGTAATTTTTCCAATCGACCCCCGAAGCAGTGCGACATAGACTCCTTAAACATACCGCTTACACTGCATAAACCCACACACACACACACACACGTTTTTTTTTACAGACATACACACAAATGTAATTCCACGGGAATGGAAATACAAGACCAATGCAGGCATGCAAGACACAGTTGATGAAATCGGATCTTCACTGCATTGCACTACCTGCTGTGT
Source organism: Lethenteron reissneri (assembly GCF_015708825.2). Lineage (NCBI taxonomy): Eukaryota > Metazoa > Chordata > Hyperoartia > Petromyzontiformes > Petromyzontidae > Lethenteron > Lethenteron reissneri. The sequence goes on from NC_083794.1 coordinate 9,978,281, forward strand.
GTAAAGAACAGTTTTTAAATTACTATAACAAATGATGACGATCGTGTTCAATCTTTGCGATTGTCACGCTCAGTATCTCATCATGTGCGTTCGTTACCAGGGAACGGGACTACACCGGTGGATGTGTTAATTATTTGCCGAGGGAACCCCTCGAGACGATTTTTTTCAAGGTGGGACTTTGAGAAAAATCCCACGACTGAGGCTTGGTGAGAAGTTAACCCAAGTGCCGGTGATTGGAGAAACACCACGACCACGACCACCACGTGCTCGAGGAGGTTCCGACTCAACACCGGCACCGACTTGCCGCCGCGCGGTTCCACCACACCCGACAAGCCACTGTGATCACCAAACCCAAATAACCAATCAGGCACAAGCCTGCTTGGCTTCTGGCACATTTAGGATGAGTTCGCCGAAATAGGGATAGAGATGCCGTGGTAAGAGGTTATATAGGTCAGAGAGGGGGGAGGGGCAAGGGAGGGGGGTAGGGGGAGGGGATCGCGTTGCGTGGATGTTAGGAGAGGGACGTGAAGCTGGACGGGGGGGAGTGGGAGGCTGAGAGAGCTGGGGGGGGGGGGGTGCGCGGGGGGGGGGGGGGATGCAACAACAACGCCACTGCAGCAACAATGCCAATGAAGCCAACAATGCCACTGCAGCAACAATGCCAATGAAGCCAACAATGCCAATGAAGCCAACAATGCCAATGCAGCAGCAATGCCAATGAAGCCAACAATGCCACTGCAGCAACAATGCCAATGAAGCCAACAATGCCAATGAAGCCAACAATGCCACTGCAGCAACAATGCCACTGCAGCAACAATGCCAATGAAGCCAACAATGGCAATGCAGCAGCAATGCCAAACGCTGTGGATACAATTAACTCGGCAACATAGACTAGTGCCCGGCAAAAATTTGCTTGCTGTGGTTTTCCCACCTGATGACGATTGCTCGTGTTGCAATCGAAACGTCGTGATTCATTCATTTTATTTTATACCCACGTGACTTTAACGAAAGAACCAAAGAGTATGGATCCCTGCAGTCACGAAAACTTCAAATCTAGATTGGCCGAAATATTTTGTGTGTGTGTGTTTCGCGTGACAGTTAGCACGCTGCGCTACGGATCCGGCGACCCGAGATCAATTCCCGTTCACGGCCAACGATTATCCTAATCAGTCCTGGGCATCCCCTAGGTCGACTCTGGGGAGACAAAGGCGGCCAGGCGTGGTATTGGCCACCCACCCCTTCGTGTGCTCGCTAAAATCACTTGCCCCAACAGTCTGTTAAGGCTATACAGGGGATCTTTGTCTTACATGCGCGACTATTGAGAAGGGGAAGAGGTGCTTTATTATTTTGCAATATTTAGTCAAACCCACAGCGTATTTGACTGGAGGGAACTGCGCTGCAGAGCCTTCTGACTTGCAAGGATATGAGTCACAGGATGGGCCGGTATTGTTGTCATAGAAATGAAACACAGGCATTTTAATAGCGCAGCCATGCACATATATCTTGCCTGCAATGATTGCATCTCTACCAGCGGGATCCCTTTTGTTTGCGTGTGTAGGTGTGTGTGTGGGGGGAGAGGGGGAGCGATTGCGCCGTGGCTAGCGTGCTGTGTTATGAACCCGGCGAACCGAGTTCCATTCCCGCTCGTTACCAATATCATTGGCGGATATCCGAACCGGTCCTGGGCCTCCCCTACGTCCGCTCAGGCTCAAACGACGACCTGAACCGGTGCATAAACAGCGCCGCTACGGAGACAGAGGCGGCCAGGCGTGATGCTGGCCACCCACCCCCTCGTGTGCAATGCCGGCCTTCATAGGTCTTCGCTAAGAGCACTTGCCCCTATAGTCTGTTGACGTTATATGGGGTATATTTGTCCTTGTATATGTATATAAACACACGTGCGAGCGAGTGTGTGTGATGTATTGCCTTCTTGCGCCAGTGAAGCCGCTAACTCCAAACAATATAATTTTTCATTATTTTGATTCGGGGGTTAAAAGGTTCACCGCAGAGCCTGTGCTGTCATGAGTGTGGCCGGAGAAAGGTTTGGCTGATCTGACGGCGTGGTTTGGGATTGCTTGGTAAAGTTATGCAGTCGGAAAATTCCAGCGCTTCGACGGCTAGAAAGCCAGGTTCACGCTTGATCAACCGAGTGCCCAACCATTCTAGATTTGAAGCTTTCGTGACTGCAAGGATTCATATTTAGGTTTTTTCGGTAAAGTCACGTAGGTAAAAACCATAATAATAAAAAGTGGGCCGTTCCCCCCCACCCGTCAACCATTATATATACGGGTGGTATCTCTTGTAATCTCTCATTTACTTGATACAGCTGTCGTGCTGTGACGGTTCCACCTGAAGACGGAAGCTTGTGTTGCCTCCGAAACGTCGTGATTTTTATTTTTATTTTATTTTTATTTTACTTTTATTAATTTAAATTTGAATTTTTTACCTACGTGACTTTACCGAAAAAACCTAAGAATATGAGTGCCCAACCAGTTGGGGTGGTGCGGTGACATGGTCCAGCCCAAGCTCACCTGTGAAAAGGAGCTTTATAGCGCATCGGATTCCTCCAGTAACAAATACACATTCTGGAGTTCGCAGTTGGAAGCTAGCATGCCCCGCCCCTGTTATCACTGCGGGTGTGTTAACCATAACGGACACGAAAGGTCACTCGGCATCTTTCGAAATGCGCCGGGCCACCGCGTGCGAGCGTCGTGGTTCCAATTTTTTTCCACAGGCGTAAAATTAGCCGCCAATTTTGCTCGCTTGGGATAGCACGAAGCGACCATCGACTGCTCGGTTGAGATTACACATCGCAATCCCCTGGCACGCTTTTGTCCAGTGGCAGGCCGTTGCCAAGTCACCTCGTGCCACACGGGGGCAGCTGCTACTGGGGGGGGGCACCCCTTCGAACGTTTGAGATGATGAGATGGCGCTTCGAGTTGCCGAGGCATTTCAAGCAAGCGTGACGTGAAACGCAACGTCTGTAGTAGTGGTATTATTATCACGACTCTATAGTTATCGTATTACCCGAGTCGTTCTCAAGATCACGCAATTTCATCGCGGCCAACTGCTTTGTTCGCTCCAGAGCGAGTAAGGAAGCATGTGTCGTAGGTTTTCTTTCTGATAAATACGATGACCGGCTCTCACGGTGCCGTCCTTTCTTTTTGAAGGATGGCATCATGAATCAAGAGACAATCCTGAAACGCACAAGCATCTCAAATGTTTCGTGTTTTTTGCTGACCGCATTATTATCAATCGGTCGATTTGTTGTGAAATTACCGCACGCGTTTACAACGGCTAATTAATCCAGCGCACAATTCAGGATCGTAACGACCAATCGTAGTTGGCAAAAAATGTTTCACTTGGTGGTGAAGCGCTTCGCTTAAAAACACGAAAAAAATCACCGTGCAGATCGTCGTTCGAAATCAGAGTCCGTTTCAACTGATCGCAACCGGTTGCCGCAACTGCTCGCAACCGGTTGTGCCGTCACCGAGTTGCACGCAACCGATCGCTTCGGTGTGTGTGTGTGGGCCCATATTGACACGCGCGCCGCTCTCGGCAAAGTGCCGCCCCGTCTGGCAATGATCACCTCTCGCAATGACTTTAAAGGGTGTCCTGCACTCGCGTATGTCGTCGTGGATGGGCCGTGTGCGCACCGTTCACACGTGTGCATGTGCGGTAGTGTAGCTGGTACCAGCGGTGTCAAGATCGGCCTCTGTGGAGGAGGCCCATGAAGGACGCTACTGGGCAGTTGGAGACAGTCGCCCTCCAACAACAACGGAGGGCGGAGGAGCGACGCTCACAACAACGAGCGAGCGCCGGGTGGCTAAAGCACAGCAAGTTGGCACAGTAGGGGGCACAGGATGGTGCATCAGCCAGTCATCTCGGTCATCTCGGTCAGTCGACCTGTGGCACCTGGGTCTGCCCCGTGACCGCCTGCCAGCGGGCGTTCGACACTTCACCTGGCCTCAAGGTGCACATGGCCTGGCACAAGCGTCGTGGTGACGTCACCGCCACTTAGTGGCGAATGGCGGTTGTTGTTGGTAGTGTAGCGGTTAGCGCGCTGCGCTACGAACCTGGCGACCCGGGTTGGATTCCCATTCACGGGCAACACCCAGTGACGATTATCTGAACCGGTACTGGGCCTCCCCTAGGTCGACTCAGCCTCAAATGAGTACCTGGTACGGTGTGTGAACATCGCCACTAGGGAGACAAAGGCGGCCGGGCGTGGTGCTGACCACCCACCCCCTCATGTGCCGTGCCGGCCTTCATAGGTGCTCGCTAGAAGCACTTGCCCCTACGGTCTGTGAAGGCTATACGGGGGATCTTTGTCTTTGCCTTTGTTTTCATACACACACACACGCAGGCACGTGGGTGTTTTAGATTTAATTGAGCTCTCCGAGCACGCCGAGTGCACCATCTCACACACAATAAAACGTGGCATGCACGTTTCATACGTAAGTAGGTTGCTCAGAGACGGCCTGCCCTTCTTACAACGTCTGACTATTCGCGGGTCAACAGTTTATTGTCGTAATTTTTCAGCGCGTGCGTGCGTTTGCGTTCGATTCCTACTCACGGCCAACACCAGTGACGATTGTCTGAATCGGCCTTAGGCCTCCCCTAGGTCGACTCAGTCTCAAATGAGCTGCTGGTTCAATGTGTAAACATTACCACTGGGGAGACAAAGGCGGCCGGGCGTGGTGCTGGTCACCCCACCACCCCCTTGCGTGCAGTGCCAGCCTTCATTAGGTGCTCGCTAACAGAACTTGCCCCAACAGTCTGTTGAGGCCATACGAGGGATATTTGTCTTCGTGTGCCTGCAAGGAGCGGAGGTACAGCGGTTAGCGCACTGCGCTGCCTATGAACCTGGCATGGTAAAGTAAAAATCAAAGAACCCCGATGGCCATGGGATACCTCAATGTATCAGTAGAATGACCATGGAGTACATCTCTGTGTAAACCACCTCAATGTACGCTCCAGATTGCTGCTTTTCATCACCTTAATCCCCTTTGCGTTCGCACCCATTTACAAGTAACGTCAACGTACGTGGGGGGGGTGGGGGAGCAAAGGCCCACACGTTCTTGGCTCGTATCATTGCAATAATAACCACTTGAGCTATGGCAAGCAAGCAGCCCAGGCACTACCGGCCAAATGCCGTTCAATCGATCACGCAGTGTGAGGTCGCTTGCTCCTACACCGCTTGAAACAGCCCTCCCTCCTCCCAGCCATCCGTGCTCTCTGCTTCCTGCTCCAGTTCAAGGCCAGGCTCAAGGACCTTCCTCAAATCTTCCATGCGTATGGCTGACGGTCTCATCTCTTAATAATACACACACACACACGCGTGCGCGCTACATACCGTGCATTATATGAACACACACAAGAGTGCATACGCCTGCACATTTAGAAACATGCATTTAGATTGTTTCGATTACTCTGCTGCTATAAATTTCCACGTAAGCCACTTTGCTGAGCTATCATTTGTGAGCAGGTCGCTTCTGAAATATAATCTAATAGCTCAGAGGGGCTTTAAAAAATGTTGTCTAATTTTATTTCTATATTTTGTAAGTGATTTGTTTACCTTTCCTATACTTTCCACTCGTATCGTATTTTTTGTATTGTTTGTTGTTGGAACGTTCTTACCCCGTGCCCCCTACTTGACATGAATACAAATTCTGCTTCCGATTGTTCGACGCGATGCACGCCCCGACCGTCGACTTTCGCGATGCGGTTGGCTGCACGTGCGCGCCACGTAATGTGCCCGATGCATTGTGACGGTTGCATTGTGCTATTTGCATTGTGCTATTTGCATTGTGCTATTTGAAATGTGCTATTTGAAATGTGCTATTTGCATTGTGCCCGTCGCATTGTGCCCGTCGCATTGTGCCCGATGCATTGTGCCCGATGCATTGTGCCCGTTGCATTGTGCCCGTTGCATTGTGCTATTTGCATTGTGCCCAATGCATTGTGCCCGTTGCATTGTGCTATTTGCATTGTGCCCGTTGCATTGTGCCCGTTGCATTGTGCTATTTGCATTGTGCCCAATGCATTGTGCCCGTTGCATTGTGCTATTTGCATTGTGCCCGTTGCATTGTGCCCGTTGCATTGTGCTATTTGCATTGTGCCCGTTGCATTGTGCCCGTCGCATTGTTCCTGTTGCATTGTGCCCGTTGCATTGTGCTATTTGCATTGTGCCCGTTGCATTGTGCCTGATGCATTGTGACGGTTGCATTGTGCCCGTTGCATTGTGCTATTTGCATTGTGCCCGTTGCATTGTGACGGTTGCATTGTGCCCGTTGCATTGTGCTATTTGCATTGTGCCCGTTGCATTGTGCCTGATGCATTGTGCCCATCGCATTGTGCTCGTTGCAAATTGTCAAATTGCATTTACGGTCGCGACAGACCCGACGACGGCCCGTGTTTAATAATGAGTTCTCGTGCGTGCCATCACTATGGGGCTCAACCTCAGGTGACGTAGCGTGGCTGGCTCGAGCCCCGCAGCAGCAAGGAATGAGATGGGGGAGGTGGGGGGGGCGATTCAGCCCTGAGCCTCAGTGCAGTTGCACCGCCTTCACACTCATTAGCTATGCCACTGCATGTGTGTGTCTGCGTGCGTGTTTAGTACCCAAGCAATGACGCAATGATTCATCCACATAAACCGAGTGTCGATTTGTCGTGTTACTTGCATTTAAGTGGACCGTGGAGGAATTGATAATGTTCCATTTGTACAATGTATGTGTGTAATTGGACTTTCAGCACGCTGTGCAGATGCACCAGCGCCCTGTACACTCGATAGCCAGGCTTACCGGCTTGAACTCCCCTCATTGATTCACCCTCCCCCCAAACCTCCACTGCTGTGGCATCGGACAAGCCGGGTGGCACCCTCCACACGAATAACCGCACAGAATCGCGGCGGCGCAGGGCAGTTGCCAAAAAATGTGTGGAGGGCGAGAGCGGGCAGGGAGGGGAGGGATGATGGATAGAGAGGCTGGGCTCGTGGTCGGGTGTGGGCGGCGGCGGTGTTCTGGAGCGTGAGATGTCACTACTGCCGCCAGAGTGTACCGCACGTGCAAACAGCACAGGTTTGTTTTTTGTTATCAGTGAATGCTAAGCTTAGCGTGAAGTGCCACCATTAAGAGGCCTTCTTCTTCTTCTCGGAGTGTGGTTTAAAGGCCGGTGATTATTGCATCATTGTTTAGTGCTGTTGTCGCCCCGCCCCCGCCCGCGCGCACGCACCTACGATTATCACGGGTTGGCTAGGTACGGTGCGAAAGAAGTTCAACGTAAATACATTGTAGCTAGGCGCCTGAGCTCCCATCTGGCCCCGTGGTTCCGGGTGCAGTTGCACAGACCTGCGGCACTTCAATAGCTACCCTGGCTCGAGATGTCGGGTGAAAGTTACGTCCCTATTCACAGATTCATCCATTTAAACAAATATTATTGTGCTCAACTAGTACGTGTCCGTTTTTGGAATTCGACCCTTGAACGCAAACATAAGCGACGGCGAGAGAGACACGCAGAGACCAAAAAAACACATGGAACGTGCAATCGGGCGGGGTGGGGAGAGGGTCAAACAGACAGCGACGAGACAACTCTGGGAGGGTTAGGCAAGTCGCGCTCGCCGAAACACGCTCAACCGGACCGGCGGCAGACGCCTGACATCACCCGCAGGGCCACACAGGGGCAGGGAGGAGGGGGAGGAACAACGTCACAAGGACGTTGTTATTCTTCCTCGGCGTCAGGTTGTCGCCGTTTTAATTTGTTTAATATAATTTCGGCCCACTGAGCTATGTAGTTCTATCTCAGAAGCGACCTGGCCACAGATGATTGCTCAACGAAGTGGCTCGTCGCAGTGGAAATGTATTGCAGCCAAATACTGTATAAAGGCACGTTTAGAAATGTGCAGGAGAAAAGCCGGAAGACCCGGAGAAAAATCCACGCGACCACGGGGAGAGAGAGTCACGCAAACTACAAATACACAGCAGACATCAGGGTCGGGATTTAAACCCACGACCTCCTGTATACTTCGCGAGGTAGTTAACATCTTGCCACCATCAACGGAACTGGCCAAAACACACGTCCCAATGCAAGCAGAACCTTGCCACAAAATAATCTTGAGACTGACCTTCCTCGGTAGATAATGTTGCAATGTAAACGTAAGATTTGGTGAGGCGGCTCTCATCTCCCCCAGACGTGGCACCCAACAAGACAAGTGGACATTCCACATTCCAGCGAGTGTGTCCCAAGCATACAACCACAGTTGGACGACTTCCCACAAAGTGGTTACTTCGCTTTGGGGAATTGCCGGACGGGAGATTATGGTTAAAGCACAGAGTCTCTCTCCGGCCGGGCCGTTTGGACTCCGCAACCTGCAAATCCAGCGCTCTTGAATTTAACTGCGCAACACCGTCGCCACATCTAGGATTGTGGCTTGGCTCTCCAACACGCAACTTGTGTGCTGTACCAGTGACGAATTGGCACGTTCTGTTTACGCGACAACCCTTCCTAGTTGCCTGTGTCGGGTGGTGGCGGGTTTAACGACACATCTATATATATTTATTTACCCGATGTAACCGAAAAAAAACCTCTTATGGACATCTACGATTACCAGACACGGGCATCGAACGCCACCCCCTTCAAGAACATTTATATATATAATAAAGCAACCACACCAGGTGCATGGCAAGTTACAACAGGCACGCGCGGGCGGCACGCAACAACACAGGCCGTATTGTGCAGAACATGAACATGATGCACGAGGGCTTTCCTGTACATTCATCACAGCGTTTATTTGCGCCGTTGCTAGGCCAGAAAATAAAAGCCCCGTGCGACCACTGCGATTGGCTCACGCTGGGTTTTGGACTGGACGTAAAGACGTGGCCGCTCACGGGCAGAATTGTTGTTGTTGTTGTCGATCCACTGCTGGACGAGGGTCCGTGAGAGTTATTTCGACCCATGACCGACCACGCTGCTCGGTGCAGGTTGCTCAAGAAAGGTGTTGGAGTACGGAATGACGATGCATGTTTCTGCACTTTCTCCCCACCCCCTCCTCCACTTCTACACACAGTGCCCACTACACACTTGTTTTTTACTGGTAGGAACCTCCTGGTTACACCAGCCCATAGGGGATGATTGTGTCCGTCGTGCAGGGAGGGGCTGGGTGGGGAGGGGAGGGTAAGGAGGGGCTGGGTGGGGAGGCAGGGGATGGGCTGGGTGGGGGGTGGGAGGGGTGGGGCTGGGTGGGGAGGGGCTGGTCACCCCGTGGTGACCTTATGAAACTCAACGTTTAACCTACTCACGCCGGCTTGTGCCCGCCCTCACAGTCGGGCATATTTGCGGGATACACCACGCCGCCGTTGACCCTGGCCATTGACCGAACAACCCAACGTTCCTACCAGCTCCCTCCGCGGGAATGTGTTGCGTATACAGTCGGTCGCCCATCAGAGCATTATCCGGGCTCAACGCTGCTTAGCTCTCTGCTATCTGACGAGTTTGGGCGCATTCCCCTGCGACTCGGTCTTACACGCGTGTCAATGCAAGGAGCCGCTGTTTCGGGCCACGGCCCTTTATCAGAAGAGGTTTATAAGCGCTGTGCTTTATAGACATCCAGTAAATGTGGTTGAGGAATAGTGGCTTCATTTACCCATCTTGTGCCACAACAAACAGGTAGTTTTTAAAGACACATTATGGTTTGTGTTAGATTGAACCGACAACATCTGGAAACCCGGCAGCATTCTTGGACCGAGCTTGACTCGGCTGATGAGACCCGAAACGTCGGGAGCCAGTTCAGAGTTTGCTGCTAAAAATGCTGCTGGGCATTACCGGTGTTGAAAATTGATTGGCTGATGGTCAACAACAACAACAGCAACAACAACAGCAACAACAGCAACAACAGCAAAACCCCGCATGTGCTACTTTGTTGAATAGACCGATGCAAGTCACGTGTATTCATTTAAATTCCGCTTCGCCGTGACTTCACTCGCAGTCAGTGGTTAGACTTGAAGTCACGAGGAGCCTCATTCGGCACGGAGTGTCTCTCTCAAAAAGTGGCTCCTTTGTCCAAACCCTGAACTAGCATGTTTCATTTATATATTTAAAAGTATGCACTGCAAGCACTTCAATTAATATATAATATAGCTATTGATGAAAGTGGTCAAATATTCCGAGCGAGGGCTTATCCGCTCTCGACAATGCGATCCATTGACTTGCATGCGGTAGCTCTGAATTGACGTAACGTGGCCTTGAGTAATGAATGTATTTCGCACAGATGCGTTAATGAGATTTTGGTGGTGGGTGTGGATGTGTGGGTGTGTGGATGTGGGCAGCGGTGGTGTAGCGGTTGGCGCGCTATGCTACAAACCCCGGCGACCCGAGTTCGAATCCCGCTCACGGCCAACACCCAGTGACGATTATCTGAACTGGTCTCGAGCCTCCCATGGGTCGACTCAGCCTCAAATGAGTACCTGGTGCGGTGTGTAAACATTGCCACGAGGGAGACAAAGGCGGCCGCGCGTGGTGCTTGCCACCCCCACCCCCTCGTGTGCCGTGTCAGCTATCATAGATACTCGCTAACAGCACATGCCCCGAACGTCTGTTAAGGCTACACGGGGGGTCTTTGTGTGTATGTTCGTGAGTGGGTTGAGTGGATGAGTGCGTAAGTGTGTGGGGGGGGGGGGGGGCTGGTTGCTTGATTTAGTGTGTGGGCGTGTTGGTGGGATGAGTGTGCAAGGCGAGTGTGTGCGAGTGGATGGGTTGGCCGCGTGACTGTGTGTGTGTACGTACGAATATGTATGGTTGGGTGGGGAGCGGTAGTGCAACGGTTAGCGCACTGCGATATGCACCCGGCGACCCGGGTTCGGTTCCCGCTCACGGCCAACACCGGTGACGATTATTTGAACCGGTCCTGGGCCTCCCCTAAGTCGACTCAGCCTCAAATGAGTACCTGGTGCGGTGTGTAAACATCGCCACTGGGGAGGCAAAGGCGGTCGGGCGTGATGCTGGCCACCCACCCCCTCGTGTACCGTTCCGGTCTTCATAGATGTTTGCTAACAGCACTTGCCCCTACCGTCTGTTAAGGCTATACGGGGATCTTTGTCTTTGTACGAGAATGTATGTATGGATGTGCGAGTCCGTGTGTAGGTGGGTGTGCGGATGAAATGGTCGTTTGGTTGACTGTGCGAGTGTGTGGGTGGGTCGCCCGTGTGTCTTGTCTATTTGACCGAGTGCGTGAATGGGCTCGTGGGTGGAGTCGAGAAATGCATTGGATTGACATCTCGTACGTTGGTGACTCGACCATTGATTCTCTCAAACGATCGTATCATACACTCACAACTAATCAAGGCTCATTTGGCATCGCGCTGCGAAACAAAGGGTCACTTCAGAACTATAGCAGAGCAGCGATGCAACAGCCCACGTGTTAGAGAACGGCTTGTGGAAGCATATATCGTAGAACTACTTCCGAGTCTTCTTATCAACACGAGGGGCGGTGCATAATTAAGTCCATCGCATGTCAGACCAACCGATGTGTTTATATTCTGAGAGCTGGACTGTATTTTTTTTAGCAAAGTTAAGAATCAAATTCATCACGATGATTTGTTCTTGTGACCGAGACAACCAACTAGTTTCACCGGAGAACCCGATTTCATCAAAAAGGAATTGATCACTCATTGCGTCCGAGTGATAACGAACCATGCAATATGCGTGGCTCAATTAACTTCATGCCAAGCTGCATAGGGGGGGGGGGGGGGGTGGCACACTTATGGGCAAATCACCATACTACTTCACACAAGTTAGGGTGCGGTCCCACAATTTATTTCTGCCGGTTGAAGAGCCTCCGCTAGAGCAGCGCTTTGGAAAGCCATTTTAGACTCTAGAGAGCATTTGGCCTAATCCTCCATGCATGGTGGGCAGACGTCTTGGAAGAGGTCAGAGTACCCAGACTTTTCCAAATCACAAGCGACTTACCCATCGAACAACTGTGGTGTCCCTACTCATGCTGCTTGGTGGACAGAGGTATGTGTGTGTGTGTGGGGCGAGTGTGTGTGTGGGGGGGGGGGTGTGTGGGGGGGGGGGTGTGTGGGGGGCGCTAGGGTGGGTGGGGGAAAGAGTGGGGTGCGGAATTAAGAAAATTGCCCACCTATTCAACTGCCGCGCCTGGAGATCAAACCGACGACCCCAGCGTGTGCACGTGCGTTAACCATTACACCAGGAGAAGCACCCCCCCCCCCGCAGGTATAAATCTACACCCCTTGCGAGCGCTCATCCCGCAGCAAGGTCCCGAGCCAGTTGACGAAACGCACACCAGGAGGTCGGAGTTCACCAAAAAATTGAATGTAATCCCGATGGAAAGGGGACATTGGCCAACGACACTTGAATCGGACCCCGATGTCTTTACTTTCTCGAGGTGGAACCCAATTACGGGAATATTTAATCTCCATCTGTCAAGGTCGACGGCTGTTTCAAGGTAACGGCTCTGAGCGGCCTTCATCCCACAGTGGCTGACGACGACGACGATGATGATGATGTTGTTTATTATGATTTGTCAAGGTCGGCCCGGGTAACTGTATTTCAAAACATTGTCACCGCTATTTATTTATTTATTTACCCAGGAAAGTGGCCTCCGTCGCACTTGGCGTATTTGGGCAATGTCCTTTCAACGCGTTGCATTCAAAAGTTGGTTCGCAACGGCCTTCTCTTGTTGTTGACATAGTGCCTCGCCACTTTGCCGCAGACAATGCACCTCTTTAAATTGCGACCCACTGCAATCATTTTACATCAACGCCCATCGACTGCAACTCGAAATCTAACCGTCGACTCGGTACTCACTGGTCGGAGGTGGTGGAACATCCATTTGTAGTCAAGGGTGTAAATGACTCATCGGTTAAATGCGATTAACACCCACACTTAAGGCTCACGATACACACACACACACGTTTGATGTTTGAAAATAGTATGCAAATGCGTGATGATGTCTGCATTTGGGCAACGCCTTTGTAGAAACGAGATGGAATGTACGTGATGCGCTACACGCGCCTGATGATCGCTCTACGCGTAGCATAGGAGACGCGACTCCAGCTGTCAGTCTGAATTCAAATCTGTGCCACGTGCGTCACGCGGTCCGCACGCGCAGACACACAAGACAAAGATCTTCCGTGTAGCCTCCGACACACAGTTGGGGCAAGTGCCATTGGCGAGCACCTGTGAAGGCCGGCACAGCAGACGCAGCGAGCGGGTGGCCAACACCACGCCCGAGCGCTTTTGTCTCCCCAGTGCTGATCTTTTACGCATCGCACCAGGGTCACAATCGGAGTAATTATTGAGGCTGGAGGAATCCGAGGAGCTGTAAAGCTCTTTTTCCCCCACAGATGTCCAGTAGCTGGGCAGCTAATTGTCGATGATCATGTTCACACGACGTCGCGCCTCGAACCGGCGCTCAGTCGCACGTGGGACGCGTTTATCAATCATCAGACGGGTGCAACACAGGCGTGGGTGGCTTAAACAAGAACCCGCTCGAGACGAATCGCGTTGGCCGTGTCGCGAGTACTGACGAAACCCGTTTAGGGCTCACGAACCAACGAAATCAAACGCGCTATTAGCCCGACTCAACACACACACTTGTTCGAGCCGTAACACCTGCCTCTAAGTGGCTGACGAGTTTGTGAATGGTTTTCAAGTGCGCTCTCGCACCTTGACGCGCAGCTCACACGCACACAGCAATACAAAGCTCCCCCGCATAACCTTAACAGACTTTTGGGGCAAGTGCTGTGAGCGAGTAGCACCTATGAAGGCCGGCACGGCACACGGCGAGGGTAGGGGGAGGGTGAGGGGGGGCTGCCATCACAACGCCCGGCCGCCTTCGTCTTCTCGGTGCTGATTGGAGAAGCGGTAGTGTATCGGTTCGTTGCTTGCGCCACGAACCCGAGTTCGATTCCGGCTCACGGCCACCGACGCCAGTGACGACTCGTCTCAAACCGGTGATGCGCCTCCCCTAGGTCGCCTCAGCCTCAAACTGAACACCTCGTGCGACGCGTATACACGCCCACATACGGCTCATGAACACACACGCACACGCGCACGCGCGCACACACACACGCGCACGCGCGCACGTGCGCACGCAACAATGGGATCCCGGGTAGAGACTCACCTGCAGGCAGTCGGGCAGGTGCAGCTCGGCATCCTCCTCGGCAGCCTCCACCGCTCTCCTCTCTCCAGATGCAGCCGCAGCCGCCGCAGCCGCAGCCGCCGCAGCGAACGCTTGCCGCCCCCTCCTGAAACAATGCACGGCGGCGATGAGCAAGTGGTGTAGCACCAGCACCATGGCTCTCCGTGCCCGTGGCCACCCCCCACGCGCTCCGTGCGCGCACGACGCCGCTCGCCAAACGGCGGGGTCTGCACGTCTCGTGCGCAGACTACCCCCGGCTCGCTACGCCTCTTCCTCCTGCCCCTAGTTTTCTATTCCTGCTGACAACCCCCCCCCCCCCCCCCACTAAACCCACCACCACCGCCGCCTTCAGTGAACGTCTCTACGGTACCCCCTTACCAACCCCCCCACCCCCGGTCCTCATCCCTCGAGGGCACCCGCTACCCCCTCGCTGTGCGCAGTGGCTAAGAGCGGAAGGCGCTCGCTGAGCTACGCGGAGGTGGTTGGACAGCGGAGAGGAGACGCGAGAGGAGCAGCAGCAGCAGCAGCGCGCATGGTTCGGTGTGAGCGAGGTCGAGTTTCATTTTCGCGTCTCGGTCCCGGTTAAATACGAAACGTGCTGACGTCACTGCTGGGCCGGGCGAGCCAGGGCGAGACTCGTCGTAAAACCACTCCTCCTCCTCCTCTCTTCCATCACCCCCCCCTCCTCCGCATGTCTCTCCACCTCTGCACCCTACCTCCTCACTCCACCTTCACTCCATCTCTCTACACCGCACTCCACTGCATCCATCAATAACCCCCCCCCCCCCCGCTGCTGCTCCAAACCCCTCACTATCTCCTCACCACCTCCTACCCCCATCCCTTCACTCAATCTCTTCAACCCCACCCACCCCGCCGCTCCTCCACTCCATATCTTCCCCACCATCCATCCCTTCGCTCCGTCTCTCCCCTCTGAAGCGCTCAGCTCGCGGCGGGCACGTGGACCGCGCGCTGACAGACTCACGGACACGCGCGCGCGCAACAGCTCACGCGCGCGATGCGTGAGCCGCCAAGCAGCACGGAGGCGCACGGACACGCGAGCCTGCAGACGGACAGACGCGCTGACCGCACGCGCGAAATACGAAGGTCCCCCGTGTGGCCTTAACAGACCGCCGGGGGCAAGTGCTGTTAGCGAGTAGCACCTACGAAGGCCGGAGCAGTACACGAGGGGGTGGGTGGCCAGCACCACGCCCGGCCGCCTTTGTCTCCCGAGTTACGATGTTTGCACACAGCAACAGGTATTCATTTGAGGCTGAATAAACCTAGGGGAGGCCCAGGACCGGTTCAGATAATCGTCACTGGTGTCCAGTTCGGGTCGCCGGGTTCGTAGCGCAGCGCGCTAACCGTTGCACTCCCACTCCCCACACGCACATACTCACAGACACACACACTCAGACACAGACACACACACAGACACACTCTCAGACACGCTCAGACACACACACTCTTACACACAGACACACACTATCACACACAGACACACACTCTCAGACACAGACACACACACAGACACATTCACACACAGACACACACACAAACACACACAGACACACACTCGCACACGCATTCACACACGCATTCACACACAGACACACACACACAGACACACACACTGACACACACACACACACTGACACACACACAGACACACACTCGCACACGCATTCACACACGCATTCACACACGGACAGGCGCGCCAATGCAAAGCCGCCTCTCGTGATTCACCCAGAAGTTTCCACGGGGGAGGGAGTGGTGAATGAGTGGATGCAGGTGAATGAGTGGATGCAGCTGAACGGGATGTATTCGTTAGGAAATCTCCATCGCTGTAATAATTATTTTAAAATTATTAAATCAATAATGATCATCTCCATAAATAGCATCATCATATTACAAAATAAACTATCATTGCTATCAGAATCAATACATTAATGACTAATAATCATTCAATGGATCAAAAAACCAACAGCATCAACAATCTATGGGATATTTTTGGTAAAAAAAATTTTTATTGAGCATTAACAAATTAATAAATAATTTTCATCATCGAATGAATCAATCAGCCATTATTACCATCATCATCATCCAATGGGGAAATAAATCTACGACATTCCATTGACATTCTCATACATTAAATAAATAAATCCACGACTATCACAATTTATTAACAGCATCATCATCAAATCAATCAGCAGCCTTTTGCACCACTACATGAATAACATAAATCACGACGATCAATACATCGATCAGGATAAAATCAATAAAAAGAATTATTTATCAACCGCAAGTCTCCGTGGACAACATCCAGAAACACGTGAACACGCCCTATTCTCTCCACATGCCTTTGCCTGCGTGTCTCGATTTGCTGATCTACGCGTGCGTGTTTGTGCCTGTGCGCATTGTCGGCGTATGGTTATGAAATGGCGATGCGAGTCGAGAAATCACAAACGAGAGGGAAGGCAGCGGCCATGCGGCCATGCGGCCATCCGGCGCCAATAATTGCCAAAGCTCTGCGATCCTCTATATATTCAGGTGTTGTGTTGTCTGCCTATGGTTATGAAATGGCGATGCGTGTCGAGAAATCACAAACGACAGGGAAGGCAGCGGCCATGAGGTTATCTCACGCCAACAATTGCCCAAGCCCTGCAGTCCTCTATATAGCGAGATGCTATCGGCCAATTAATGCGCGTTTTACAAGCGAAAGATAAACCTGCATGAACTGTAGAAATCAACCACTAATTCTTGTAAAAACGAATGATTGCGCGCAGCGATCCAAACCCACGTGGTCCAAGTCGCATCAACACGTGGCAACCCACGCCTCGCTTCACGCCCACTGCCCCACCCATCCCGCCGTGCCTGTCGCCTCGTCTTCCCAAGTTCCCCCAGAAATGACGCCCGGCCGCTTTTGTCTTCCCGGTGCCGCTGTTTTTACCCAAATCGTTACCGGGTATTCAAAACACAGGGACGCCACGGTGGCGAGATGTTTACTACCTCGCCTGGTATGCAGGAGGTCGTGGGATCGATCCCGACCCCCTGATGCCCGCTGTATATTTGAAGTTTGCGTGTCTCTCTCCCTGTGGCCACGTGGATTTTTCTCCAGGTCCTCCAGATGTTTCCTCCACTTAAAAAAACGCGCGTTTAGAGCATTTAGCTCCTATAACATGTCCACATGATAAACCACTTCGTTGAGCTATCATTTGTGGCCAGGTTGCTTCTGAAAAAGAGCTACACATCTCAGTGGGCCTTGTAAAATAAAAATAGCTTTAGTTTCGTTTATTTATCGGCGTAAGGCACTACCACGAGAGTGCAATCTATGCCTGCCCATAATAATCGTTAATTATAGTGCTCGAAATTTGCATTGGTCTGTAAACCGATGTATACACAATTATGACGCCCAAATGAGGCGAGATGGATGTGGCAGTGGCAAAATAATTCCCCGGGACAGCGATGCGGAGTGTCCTGGCTAAAGTTAAACATTGTGCATAGTGACGGGGAGACAGAGACATGAATAAGTAGCAGTGCAAATTTAATGACGCGTGAAGATGTGTGTACAGTAATTGTATAGCATGCATGTGCAATGCTGAAGGGCCATTGCCCGAAACGTTGTCACTCGCGCACGTTCGCGTCTCACTGCGAGGTCTGCGGGGAACGCTTGGGGGGGGGTCACGTGGTGAGTATTTGTGTGTTCTTTTTTATCATTCACGCGGCAGACTGCAAAAGGCTGAAGTGAAATTTCCTTAACAAAAAAAAACACCCGCAGGTTCCTGCTGATTAAAATGTGGAAGTACACCAATTGACTTCTCATTTTTAAACATCGGGTATCATAATTTAACCACACAGACAAAGGTGCCCCCCCCCATATAGCCTTAACAAGGCTGTTGGGGCAAGTGCTGATAGTGAGCACCTATGAAGGCCGGCACGGGCACACGAGGGGGTGTGGGTGGCCAGCACAATGCCCAGCTGCCTTTGTCTCCCGAGTGGCAATGTATACACACCGCACCAGGCACTCATTTGAGGCCGAGTCGGCCTAGGAGAGTCCCAGGATCGGTTTCAGGTCATCGTCACTGGTGTTGGTAGCCGTGATCGAGAATCGAACTCGGGTCGCCGGTTCCGTTAGCGCATCGCGTTAACCGCTGCACTACCGCTCCCCGCGTCGTAAGACGGGCACACGAAGGCAGCATCTTGTTATTTTCCTGCTGTATTTTCAAATGTTCTTATAATCGTGCTCAATCGAAGAAACGCATTCACTCTTTATCCAGCGGCATGTCAAGTCACGTTCGTTGCTGGCTGTTTGGCCCACTTGGATCTTTTGGGGGGGGGCTCTCTGCGAGAACAAACCGAAAGACAATGAGTTCCTCCAGGTTCTTGGCGCTCACGACGACAAATTCAGTGACTGCCCCCCAAAACCCTCAAAGGGAGCCAGGGCCCTCTTGAAAATGTCAGCTTAAGACCGCCAAATCACTCCGCCGGCCAATTGCCCCGATGCAGGGATATTGCAACATTTCATCACGTGGAGGAAAACAAATCCATCTCCCGTCAGTCTCGGTACAACAATGGACGAAGGCCTGACTTGCATCGTGTCGGCAACGGCGGCGGCGAGTGGGGGGGGGGGGGTGTTTGACCATACTTCACCACACTGGTCGGTGCGGTTCAGATCGCCACTCGCCACCGGTGTGTGCCGTGGGTCGGAGTCGAACGCAGGTCGTCGGGTTCACAGCGCCGTGCGCTAACCACTGCGTCACCGCTGCCCTAACGCTACCACGTGTGTATGTATACAAAAAATGTTGCCACGTGCGCGGTCCCCCCACTTCTTACAACCGCCACGAAGCTTCTCCTAATCTTCTTGTCGACAGGTGCTCACGTCCACTCACTCACAGCACTGTCGTAGGGCAGCTGCAGGGAAGAGGCTTGCAGAGAGCAGGGGTGGGAGGGGCCGGGTATTTTAAATTCCGCCAGGCATGCCCCCCCTCCATCCCTCCAATTCCACAACCCAATACGTGTTGCACATTTGTATACACAGGGCTTACATTTCTCACCCACCGGCATGCTACTATAATGACAATAGAGCCTGCATGCGGTGTGTGGGGACTAGTGGCCACGGGAGGTAATGACAGAGGAGTCAGCCTTCAGTACGAGTGCACTAGTGGCCACGGGAGGTAATGACAGGGGAGTCAGCCTTCGGTACGAGTGCACTAGTGGCCACGGGAGGTAATGACAGGGGAGTCAGCCTTCAGTACGAGTGCGCTAGTGGCCACGGGAGGTAATGACAGCAGGGGTATCAGTTGTGAGTGCGAAGGGACTGGTGGCTACGGGAATGTTCGAGAAGGGGGGCGTGGTCAGGTTACGGAAGGAGGACGGTGGAGTCTGCCGGTGGAGCGAGCGTCCAGAGTCAGCGAGAATAATCTAGAAGGGGGGCGTGGACTCGTGCTGATATCTGTTAGGGAGATGTGCGGGAGACTCGGGGCTGTTGCAGTGGGGGTCTCGGCCTGGTGTCAAGTGAACGTGTCTTCAATAAAGTGCCATCTCAAGAGAAGTGCGTCAAGTCGTCGTTACACTACAATAGGCTGGCTTGGAGTAGGAGATGTTCACTGACCTCGCATGGTATGCAGGAGGTCCGTGGATTCGATCCCGACACTGACACCTTTATATTTGGAGTTTGCATGTTCTCCCCGTCGTCGCGTGGATTTCTCTCTGGGTCCTCCGGCTTTCCCTCCACATTTAGAATCAACACGCGTTGAGAGTATCTGGCTGCTGTAAAATTCCACGTGATAAGCCACTTCGTTGAGCTATATCTTGTGGCCAGATCGACTCTTAAACAGAGCTATGTAGCCCAGTGGGCCTTACTTGGTAAAATAAAAATAGCTTTAGTTTAGTTTAATTGTCGGCGTAAGGCACTACCACGAGAGTGCAAGCTATGCCTGTCCATAACAATGCTTCATTATTGTGCTCTGTATTCTTATTGGTCTATGAACAGATTTATACAAAAAAATATGACGCCCAAATAAGGAGAGGTGAATGTGGCGTGGAAAACTAATTCCCGGGACAGCGATCCGGAGTGTCCCGGCTGAAATGAAACATGATGCATCGTGATGGCGAGACAGAAACACGAGTAAAGTTGCAGAGCAATTTAAGGATGAGAGAAGAAGTGTGCATAGTAATGGTATATGTGCAATGCAGAAGGGCCGTTATCCAAAACGTCACGTATTACATGCTTTATTTAATTCCACCAAAGTGTGATTAACGAACGTGTTGAATCTTCTTGGTTCTTTAGGTAAAGTCACGTAGAAGGGAAGTAATAAAATAATAAAAATAAAACATAATAAAATAGAATAATTCTCACGACGTTTCGGCTACAACGCAAGCAGCTGTCTTCAGGTGAAGAATGAGACACTACCAAGCTAGGAGCTTATATATACGCTGGGTTGGAGGTGCAATTATTTTATTTTATTATGTTTTATTTTTATTATTTTATTACTTCCCTTCTACGTGACTTTACCGAAAGAACCAAGAAGATGGATCCCTGCAGTCACGAAAGCTTTAAATCGAAATTTAACGTGTTGAATGTTGCCGTGTGGTTAGAACAACCCAGAACGGGGATCACGCAATTCTCAGAGGTCAGCCCTCGCTGAAGGAACTCATGCCAGGAAGGAGGCCGGGCAAGAGGCCAAGCGGCAGGTAAAGAAAGATGCGGTGTGACGGCTGGAGAGAAGGCAGGAAGGTGATAGGGGTGACCAAAGAAATGGAGAGAAACACGTTCAATAGCACAAGGCGGAGGGAGTTTTCACCGATAATTACCTACCATTGCGAAGATTTAGATTGGCACGGTTGGCTACGTACGGTGCGAAAGAAGTCCAACATCCGTATATGCATACGAAAGAACGTGGTGCAAAGAATGTTCGTTATTCTGACTGTTGAGAAAAAAACATGAAAGCGTTTGGGCAGGACACGTCGCGAGAAGGGACAATGATGATGGAGTGACAGTCCAGGGATGGAAACGCGCCGGAGGTCACACGCTCTCCGCGGAGATGGAGCGATTAAATCAGCCCAAGTGCAGCGGCTATGTGCTGATTATTACATCGCAGCAGGGTGAGCGATATCGACGACTCGCGTAGGAGGCCTTCATCCAGCAGTGACGATTGAGTTTAAATTTTACAGGGTGGCTCATAAGTCAAGACACACGTGGTTATTATATTTTGTTTGAAAGAAAGAAATCACAAAGATGTATACAATTTATTTTAACAAATGTTCAAACTGACTTCCATTCACGTGAATGCATGATGTATGCATTCTCATTTTTCAATGAATTGATGACTTTTGTGAGATTGCAGCTGCCTACTTTAGCATACATAAAAAAGAAATCGAATTAAACAGACGTTAAACAAGTCTAATTAAACTCGTTCGTCTTTTGTCAAATTTCTTTCCATTTTGAAATGTCATGTGAAAGGGAAGAATAAAAAAAAATATTAATAATGATAATAGATAATTTAAAAAAAATTACGAATAAACAATTCGTAAAAAAAATCCCTATGTGCCCTGCCTTGTATACACAAACCAATATACAATGTTAGATTTGAAGCTTTCGTGACTGCAAGGATTCATATTCTTAGGTGTTTTCGGACAAAAGTAACGTAGGTAAAACATTAAAATTAATAAAAGTAAAATAAAATAAAAATCACGACGTTTCGGAGGCAACACAAGTCTCCGTCATCAGGTGGGACCGTCACAGCCAGATTTTCTGCATCAATTTGCTGCATCACTTGATGCAGCAAATCTGGCTGTGACGGTCCCACCTGATGACGGAGACTTGTGTTGCCTCCGAAACGTCGTGATTTTTATTTTATTTTACTTTTATTAATTTAAATGTTTTACCTACGTTACTTTGCCGAAAACACCTAAAAATAACAATATACAATGATCCCCCATATCCAGTCATACGGACTGCTTTGTTTTTTGTATTAACATTCTGACCCCCCCACCCCCACCCTTCTGGAAATCTGTGTGCAAAGTGCTTCAGAACTCAAATATGCGGATTCAGGACAGTGCATATCATTATCATCATCAGAGTTGTTTCTTTTTGTTTGCATTTTGACTGCTTGTGTTGTGGTTATTGCAAACATGATGCCTTGTATAAAGGTGTCAGTTGTTGTACCAGTTGAAAGGGTAAAAACCTATTACTATATTTTGCCACTGGTAAAGGAGGTCTCATAGTGTAAATGCTTACCCCGAGCTCTCAATACTCTGATAGTGCGCTGTCTTTGAGTTGTACGCCTTTTGGCGTCATCTGGTCCAACACCAATGGAGACTAGGCTCTAAGAAAAGCTGTCTCGGGTGTGGACCAATCAACTTCAAGGACAGTGCATATCATTATCATCATCAGAGTTGTTTCTTTTTGTTTGCATTTTGACTGCTTGTGATGTGGTTATTGCAAACATGATGCCTTGTATAAAGGTGTCAGTTTTTGTACCAGTTGAAAGGGTAAAAACATATTACTATATTTTGCCACTGGTAAAGGAGGTCTCATAGTGTAAATGCTTATCCCGAGCTCTCAATACTCTGATAGTGCGCTGTCTTTGAGTTGTACGCCTTTTGGCGTCATCTGCTCCAACACCAATGGAGACTAGGCTCTAAGAAAAGCTGTCTCGGGTGTGGACCAATCAACTTCAAGGACAGTGCATATCATTATCATCATCAGAGGTGTTTCTTTTTGTTTGCATTTTGACTGCTTGTGTTGTGGTTATTGCAAACATGATGCCTTGTATAAAGGTGTCAGTTTTTGTACCAGTTGAAAGGGTAAAAACCTATTACTAATATATGCGGATTATTTGCAAAGCGCCGTTAGCACCTGAGGTGGCCTAGAACTTGCGCGCAAGGATTGGCGGTACGGCGGCCGGACCAGTCACCCGCCCGGCCGCTTTTGTCTCTCCCGGTGCTCTTATTCGCACCACCGTGATCACCCACCCTCTCGTGTGATGCTAGCCACGCCCGGCTTCTCACATTCACGCGCAAGAAGATCGCACTTTGCACGTGCGGTGCAATTAATGCGCGCCCGTGACCAAATCTCGGATCCCATCAGATCTCCGAAGCTAAGCCGAGAGTTGGGGGGAGGGGGGTTGAGCCTGGCGAGCGCATGCACAGGTTGCTGTAGGCTGCTGCGGAACCACGTTGTGGGCAGCAGAGGGCAGTGTTGCAAAGTCCATCGTTGTACTGTACTATGACTCCAGCGTCTATGCTCCCCGCACTCACCACCCGCGCTTAGTGTCGTGTGGTCAAATATACACCCAGAAGTTGCGCGGCGTGAGACGTTCCTCGTACAGCAGTGCGCACGTGTACACACAGTACACACAGTACACACACGCACGCACGCGCGTCACCCTTTATTAGATGCCTAAGGGTGGAATTCCCACTGATACGACATTTCCCTTTTCTGCAACACGCGAATAATAATAATAATTTCCACTCACAAAGCGCCTCTTCGACGAGGCACTCAAGGCGCTGTGCATCGCGCCAAAATAAATTCATAAATGCATGCCTAAAGGGAGGAAAAGCGAACGAGTATCCGAGTATAAAGCCGAGGCGCTTGTGATGTCATTATTTAACAACGCAACGTCTCGACTGTGTACGATTCCACTGAGCGCAGCATTCAACGGAGTCGCGAGCACCCTGCAAATGAAGCCACATGCTTCATTAATAGTCCGTGGTCGTATAGCCATTAACAGACTGTTGGGGCAAGTGCTGTTCGCGAGCGCCTGTTCAAGATCAAGTTCATTTATTAGATGTAGCCCAGTGAGTCATTCGGCTCTTGAATCGGGTGCAACCGCAACAAAAAAAAACATGAACAAAAAAAACATCTTAAAGTGAATATGTGACTGTGAAGGGAGGCACGGCCCACCAGGGGGTGGGTGGCCAGCACCACGCCCGGCCGCCTTTGTCTCCTCGTGAATTGGCAAATAATTCTAGATTTTAAGTTTTCGTGACTGCAAGGATTCATACTCTTAGTTTTTTCGGTAAAGTCACGTAGGTAAAAAATGAAATTAAAAATAATAAAAATAAAATAATAAAAATCACGACGTTTCGGAGGCAACAGCAAATCTGGCTGTGACGGTCCCACCTGATGACGGAGACTTGTGTTGCCTCCGAAAAGTCGTGATTTTAATTGACAAATAACTTCCCCAAAAAAATATTACATTTGCGGGGTAGCGAGCGGTCGGCCATTGCGTGGGACACGACTTGATTTAGTTGTAGGGGGCACGACGTTGCTCCGAAAGGAAGTGTGGATTCACCCGCAGCCGCGCGCGTGCACGTGTGTGTGCGTATCACGCGCGCGTGCACGTGTGTGTGCGTCTCGCGCGCGCGTGCACGTGTGTGTGCGTCTCACACGCGCGTGCACGTGTGCGTGTGTGCGTCTCACGCGCGCGTGCACGTGTGTGTGCGTCTCACGCGCGCGTGTACGTGTGCGTCTCACGCGCGCACACTCACTCCATCTCTACCCGCATCCTCAACAGCGGTGGACGAATCTTCCTCGTCCCCATTCAATGCCAAACTTGAGAACTCACTTCTCTCTTCTGCCGTTGACTAGTCACGTCCCAATAACACTCTTAATATATATTTTTAAATCACACAAACTCTCGTTGCCCTTCCACTGCCATCCAAATTGCTACCTCAATCACAGTCAACATTTGGAGTATAAGATGGCAGCCGTCACGGGGCCCCACTCTGTTCGGTGATAAATCACGACGCGGCGACCGAACATCGATCATCGATAATCGATCCACGGGTCTCCAGAGCGACAACAACAATAACAACAACAACAACAACAAGAAAAGCCACGCCAACGGCTCCTCTCCAGTGCCAAAGAGCGACGCGCCAGATATGGGCCCTGGGACAAGGACCCCCTCCAACTGAGCATCGAGGGACTCTCCCGGTGCGAAGTTGCGATCATCTCGCGATCCGATCGCAAACCCGTAACGCCGACGATCACGGTGGACACTCGGCGTGCGCGTGGGTCTCGAGGCGGGTGGCGGTGGCGGCTTCCTGCGCGCGGTGTCACGCCGCTTCTCACCTCGCGTTGTTTGGAACGCGACGTCCACGCGGCCTGAGACGTTCTAGGGTTGTTCGGAATCGATGTATAAATTTGCGAGAGGAAGACCTCGCAGAGAAATGGCCTGACGACATCACGAGAGATCGGTGGCAGAGAGATGTGGCCACGACTCGCGCGTGTTGGCACGAGGCAGAGGGAAGTGAAAACAAATTGCGACATGTGCAGTGGACACCTCGCGTGCTATCGGTCCATGGAGCGTGACGATGATGATGATGATGCATTCAGCAGTGGGATTGAGCAGTGGCGCAGCGGTTAGCGCACCGCGTTACGAAACCGACCGCGTGAATTTGATTCCTGGCGACAGATAACATCAGCGGCGAGCGATATCTGAACCGGCCGTAACCTCCTCCCCTCACCACCCCAACACCCATCTGTGCTCACCAGCGTGGCAAAGTATTGATCATTGCATAGACAAATTGTCGTTGTTAATGACGATCGCTCACATGCAGGGAGGAGGTTGGGGGGGGGGCGGAGGGGGCATTGGAAACCTGCTGGGGGTATCTCGCGGTGGAGTGAAGCGAGGGTGCGACAATGCCGCAGTGGCACGGGAAGAGGATCGAAGCTCCGTCGCGTCCTTCTAGGGGACTGCGCGCGGCTCGCTTCATTGATGTTAAATATAAACCTCGTGGTGGTGGTGGTAGGGGGGGAGTGAAGGTATCCTGTTCCTCAACACAGCCAACACGAGCCACTTCTCCCCCTGGCTCAACCACTGCGTAGTTTCTGTCACAGCGTGGGTGTCCCTACGCTCCGCTCTGAACTTACGTTGACCGTATCGCCACCCCCCACCACCCCCCGCCATGTCCCCCATGCAGCTAAAATAATTGAAACAAGCTGCTAAGCCAGGCCATTAATAGAGCATTCCCTTGTGAGAATTCGACCGAGAGACTTAGGCCGCAAGAAGGGGAAATGTGACCCTCGGACACCCCGCAGACCCGAGCGCGATTATCGCCGCTGATACGCAGCAGCAGCAGCGTTAATTTCGTCTCATTGCATCGGTTATTGTAAAGCTGTTAATATTCATAGACTCATCCACAAGACTATACCGATATGGGGCGTGAGATGTGTGAGCTGCGGGGGTGAGTTTCCTGGCGATTGTTTTTTTGTTTTTGCAATTTTCGCGAATGGCCACAGAAGGCGTGCGTAATGTAATATATACGGCGCAAGGCATCAAGCGATCCATCCGTAACCTCACCAAATACAAGAGTTGACGTTGAATATATGTGTAGACGCATAAGTCGTAATGGTCTTCACCCTGAAAAGCCTCGCAGAGCCTCGAGACTAATTTG
Organism: Lethenteron reissneri; assembly: GCF_015708825.2. Taxonomy (NCBI): domain Eukaryota; kingdom Metazoa; phylum Chordata; class Hyperoartia; order Petromyzontiformes; family Petromyzontidae; genus Lethenteron; species Lethenteron reissneri. Next base: position 10,004,838 of record NC_083794.1, read on the forward strand.
AGGAGTGTTCGGGGTCGGGACGTTTATCGGATTTATTTATTTCTTATTTTTTTTATCTAACTCGCGTGGTCGACGATAGAATAAAATATTTACTCAACCCGGATTGTCCACGTGCTCGCGTGCCCTCGAATTGTTCCCATTAGTACTGGTAGGAACCCACTGGTTCCACCAGCCCACAGGGGATTATTGTGCCCGTCGTGCAGGGAGGGGCTGGGTGGGGAGGGTGGGGCTGGTTGGGAAGGGAGGATGGGGAAGGGCTGGGTGGGGAGGGTGGGGCTGGGTGGGGAGGGGCTGGGTGGGGAGGGATTGGGTGGGGAGGGGCTGGTCACCCCATGGTGCCCTTATAAAACTCAACGTTCAACCTACTCACGCCGGCTTGTGCCCGCCCTCACAGTCGGGCATATTTGCTGGCCATTGACCGAGCAGCCCAACGTTCCTACCAGCTTCCTCCGCAGGAATGTGTTCTAGTCCCGTTGATCCTCGCGACCAACATTTACAGGTGCCAGGAGACGCCATGGGATTGAAAAATCTTAACGTCAAATTTAGCGCTCCCATGTTTTTTAATGCCTTAATCCAGCAGTGGTGATGATGATGATGAAATGAGATCGGAATACTCACACAGCACGTGTTACGCAACTACCTTTTTAATGTACACCCTATTGATTGCTTATTTTATTTCCACAAAACAAGACGCATGGGTGTAATCTAATTGCTGTTGATTTGCAAATATTGGGCTTGTCTACAATGCTCGTTGTTCATTCGAAACAAAACAAGATTTGGATGGTATTTATTATTATTATTATTAATTTTGTCGTATCAATAAATAAGCACCGCTTTCGACAGCCCGTACTGACCAGCGCGGTGAAGTACGATCAAATAAAACGCCACGGCCCAGAACGAGTTGGGAACGCCCTCATCCAGCAATGGATTGACAACGGGATTAGTCCGTGTCAGGAATGAGCGCCGTCTCGTCCCCGGCACGTGGGTGTCCATGCAGGGCCGCGAGGGACGTGAACCGCTCACGCGAACTGGCTGCCTGCTCAGCTCCGTCATCCCTCTCAGCCAAACTTATCCGTTCCTTTTCCTAGCTCGAGAGTTGATGGGCAACCTCCCAGGCGTAACTTGACGAATGTCTTTTTTTAAATCCTTTATATTAAGTTCGCTTGCTTGCGTGCTTGCTTGCTTGCTTACGACCGTGCAAACATTTCGGTCGTTTTTTAACCCACTTCCCGTGATCCAATCGAGCTGACATTTTGCACACAGACTCGTTGTGCGAGACAATTGATGTTCGTGAAAAAAATTTTCCAAAATTTTACACTGTTTATGGAAAACAAATTAAATATTTAATTACCAATTGTTTAATACTGCAGACAATCATCTGACCCATAGGTGGCAGCCATCTCAAGCCAGAGGACGAGAGGACTCTAGCCGCCACGCATATAAAGAATTTAGAGTGAAAAACTTTGTTTTTACGGGTTATACTTATTTTACTTGATACAGCAAGCGTGCTGTGACGGTTCCACCTGAAGACGGAAGCTTGTGTTGCCTCCGAAACGTCGTGATTTTTATTTTATTTTTATTTTATTTTACTTTTATTAATTTACATTTTTTACCTACGTGACTTTACCGAAAAAACCCAAGAATATGAATTTAACGAATGTCTCTCAAGCGGTCAGCGGATGATCGATGTCGGGGGTGGGCCAGTGGACGAGAGCGATTATCACTCCGTGCCCCCTCTGCTCAAGGCAGAGGGGAGCAATCGCCACCTATTGAACCGTGCGGCAAGTTGCAGAAGCAACCCGAGCTCAATCCGACAACGAGCTGAAAGGCATCCGTCACGCGAGCCCGGCGGCCCAGAGTTCGTCTCGCTCGCTTTAATTTTTTACGATCAGAGGAAACAAGAAGATGATCGGTGTAGTCGGCACTTTTCTTCGTTCATCATTTAGTTTTTAATGCTTTGCTTTATGTGCCCCCCCCCCCCCTGATTAAATGAAAGATTTTATGGAAGATTTCAAGCTCTGCTCTTTCTTCTTGCCCCTTGCCTCTCTCTCTCTACCCCCTCTCTCTCTACCCCCCTCTCTCTCTACCCCCTCTCTCCCTACTCTATGTCTATGTTCTCCCGTCTCGTTCTCTCCGTGTGTTGGTTAAGTCACCCCTGCGCTCAATGTGTATCGACGGTGGCTTCAAACAAAGATGACCACGGTGCAGTTCCTCGGGAACTGGTGGTTGTGGTGGTTTCGCATATTTCTTGAGGTCGTGAGTGTTGTTTGTTCTTCTTACCGCACGTCACACGTGCTGCCATTGCGTCGCCTGTTGCCACGTTGTTGCTGTTGAACGCAAGTGGCCAGCATCAAAGTCCGTGAGTGAAATGACTCTTCAAAGGGCTCACACTGATTCCCATTTTGCCAACTGACGGATAACATTGCGTTCCACGTGTTACGCAAAACTGAACCGCCAACGCTTGAGTCTTAACCAATCGATCCTGCCGCTGCTGATTTAAGAATTACTTACGTATCTATCATAGGGCGCGAGCAAGCGCGTAACCACGTGGTTGGTACGTTACGCGACAGGACAGATGAACAAGTTCGGGAAAACTGTGGGCCGCGTCGTGCGACGCTTTACCCTCACCACGTGGGGCGTGCAACACATCCCGTTTGCCAATCCACTGCTAGATGAAGACAAGGGGGTCGGGGGGGGCGATGGTTATCCGACTATACTTCACCACGCTGGTCAGTGCTGGTTGGTGAAGACGGTGGCGAGTTACGGAACGGGTTACGCAGCACTGCCCTCTGGTGCTCACATCGCCTACGACTCCTGTGCCTTCTGGTGGTTGTCGTTGGTGGTGGTTGGTGGCGGTGGTGGTTGGTGGTGGTGGTATTGGTGCGTGGTTGTCGCCCGTGCAGACACGTTAGCGGGAGGCTCCAACGATTCGCTTTTGTTTGACAGACCTTCTCCAGACCTTCAGATTCGAGACGAGCGCTCTCCCAGGCGATTACAACGCACGGGAGAGCCGCGGTGGTGATTTCGTCCTGGAACTAAAATTCAACATCGAGTGTCATTTTCACCTTGTCGCGCGCAACCAACCCACGCGATGGCCAAATGCTGACACTGATCTCCCCCCCCCCCTCTCTCTCTCTCGCACACCACGCGCGCATCTTCCTATTCTTCTTCCTCGCGCTGTAATTTTTTATATTTTAACTCAACCACGTCCCGGATTGATAACGAAATATTCCGCACGTGCATTTCCCAATTAACACCTTTTTTTATAATTGCATCTCTGATGCGCACCTTCCCATCCCTCCCCCACTCACTACCCCCCCTATCCCCCCCCCCCCCCCCACCACTACGGGTGGCCGTGTCCCGTCTGGCTGATGACCAACTCATGGATTCCCGACTAAGCAAGGGGGCTCGTGGAGTGGAGTGAAAATTGACTGGAGCAGTGGGGGGGGTGGGGGGGTGATGCAGCGAGCCTCGTTGCTCGTGTGACTCAGTGCGAACCGGTCCTGGGCCTCCCCCTCGGCTCGACTCGGCCTCGCGCGGTGCGTAAACGTTGCCCCGAGTGATACGAAGGCGGCCGGGCGTGTCCCTGGACACCCATCCCACCCCCTCGTGGCGCCGTGCCGGCCTTCGTAGGTGCTGACTCGCTAACAGCGCTTGCCCCAACAGTCTGTTACAGGCTATACGGGGGAGCTTTGTCTCTGAGCGTGCACATGTTGTCGCTATGTGTGTCAACATTAAAACTCCCCTGTCCAAAGTGACAACAACAACATCATCATCATCATTTATGACGACGAGGAACGGATGAGGAATATTTATGATGATAAGGAACGAAACAGGAAGATTTCTCCACAAATCTGGCGAAACTTCGTACTCAGATTGTAAATGTTGTGGATTTGCTCTCCAACACATCGGTGCTGCTGCTGTACTAGTAACGAATTGGCCACGTTCTGTTTACGTGACAAACCTTACTAATTTGCTGTGTCGGGTGGTGGCGGGTTTAACGACAAATGTATATTTACGCGATCTAACCCCCCAAAAAAACCCATCTGTATTATGGATCATCATCATCATCATGGATTAAATGAGACGCACCGATCGAGGTTGCGTGCGTGTGTGGTGTTCAAGTCGCCGGCCGCCAATCTGCCCACCGGCCCACCCCACCTCAGGGTGTAATTACATTGAGATGTGTTTGAGGGTTTCTTTATTTCCTGTGATTCTGGCTGTTAAATTGCCGTTACGGACACGACTGCGAGGCCTTCATCCGCCAGTAGATTTGACAACGTAGAAGTGTAAGTATGATATCAGTTTAAGTCGTTGCGAGTTTCGTGCTTGTGTGAAATTGTTTGAAAAGTGTGTTACTCGAATCACCCTGAAATGCACGTGATCTTGTCAGATTTATTCACTGCTAAGTTGGATTGACCGCGACTGGTACTTGAACGGGTGGTGGCGAGGGTTTGCCCGGTGTTGCAGGTGTAAGGCTGTGGAAGTGTGGTCAGGAGATGGCAGTGCTGAGTGTCTCTCCCTCCGGTTTTTTTCCTTTTTTTACGATCAGTGGAAACAAGAAGATGCTCGGTGTAGTCGGCACTTTGCTTCGTTCATCAATTCGTAAAAAAAAAAATTTTACATTTTTTTACTTTGCTTTATGTAAACCCCCACCTCTCGCTCACTCTCTCGCTCTCTCTCGTTCTGCACGCAGCCCTTCTCGCAGTCCGGTTTCTTTCCACTTACGGACAAACATCCCTCCTGAAAAAGTGCGCCGAGATTCGGTGATGCATTCCTTGGCAAATGTAAGAACATAAGAACGTGAGCAATGTTTACAAACAAGAGAGAGGAATTCGGTCCATCGAGCTCCTTCGGTTGTTAGTGGCAGATCGAGTCTAGAATCTCATGGAGGCGTTTGCGTGAAGATTCCAGCTTCCGTCACGTGGGTAGCAGTGCAGCCTGTTCCAGACTCGCATCACTCTTCAGAGGTCGCAACCGGGTACCCGATACCCGTACCCTACCCGATACCCAGCTACCCGTACCCGGCCGGGTACGGGTACGGGTAGCCGTTTGCGACCTTGGTGCGGCCGGGTACCGGTACGGGTAGACCGTGAGTCACTGGTGAGTCACCGTTTGTCACTCATTTCCCAACGTCTTGTCTCTTCTCACAATTCAAGTTCCTAGAATCAACCCACCCGCGCCTGCAACATGGCTTCATCCCCAGAGGTCGCAATCAGGTACCCGATACCCGTACCCTACCCGTACCTGGCCGGGTACGGGTACCCGTTTGCGACCCTGGTGCGGCCGGGTAGGGTACGGGTAAGGAATCAAAACCCGTTTGCGCCCTCTGTCACTCTTTGCTTAATACTCGGACTTTATATCAGCTCGTAAGGCCCAGTTAGCTAAAGAAAACACTGCCCCCGGCCGCGATCATATACTTTCCTCCTGCACGCATCTTCCATCTGTGGCCCTGTGGTTCTCTTCTCTCTGTGGTGAGCTTAAAGCAGCGGTCCTGGTCGATTTGGTCGATGCTATTTATGGGTTTGCCGACCTGGATTGCTCAGCGGCGTTGCCATTAGAATTACCACGAACATACCATGAAGAGCACCGTTTGTTTGCTCACATCAAGGATTCTCAAACTTTGTTCCTCGAACACCGCTGCTAGGCGCATTTCTGGGTTTACCGAATTTCCTCCGCTCACACACAAATTAAATCATTACACACTGCACTTTCCTGATGATTGCCAAACGTGGGACGGGATTTCACAATTTGAACTAATTGAATTTAGCACGTTGTACCACACGTACGAACACTGCATATACAAATTAAATAACATTGGGTTCAAATAAAAAATGTAGTAGGCGACGTTTCGTGCCATGACCCTTCTTCAAAGCAGATCACAGCCCAAAACACCACCAATGTAATGTATATACTTTCTAAGGCCACAGTGCTATTGATGAATATGTTGAGTTGTTTTGCTAATCGTTATTGTGTACCACTGCCAAAGCGGCGTCACTAAATAATTTAAATTGACTATCGAAAGGACTTCGATTGGCGCTCTGATTATGACGTGGGACGCGTTGTTTTGTTTAGCAATCATCGGCCGCGTGCAGCTTCTAACAATTGAAAAATACATTTTGGGGGAGGGGAGGGTAAAACACTCTGGAAAGACTCGCCGTGGTGGGCGGTGAGTGATCGTGTTCGGGGAAACATTGGTTTTGATCAGAGGCCGACCACAAAAATAACCCATAATCAACGTTTTTGGGTTTAGATCGCGTTATTTATAAATGTGTCGTTATTTATAAATAACGCGATCTAAACCCAAAAACGTTGATTATGAATAATATTGGTCGCGAAAGCCTACGTGTTAAAAATAACTCAAAAAAATTTTCTTTTTTAGAATTCGGTAAAGAAAACTCAACATTTCAAAAGCCGCAATGCACTGCGTGGTGAATACAAGCCGGTGGTGTTCCTTAATAAATAAGGGCACGAGGCAGTCACTTAGAGAGCCGCACGCGGCTCCAGAGCCACGGGTGCTGCCGACCCCTGGCTTAGATCATTGTCGTGGGATATCGCGTTTACATTCGATTCGCTCGATGGAGTGCACGCGCACATCATTACCGCCAACGCCACCACGGCCGCAGCGTTCGCGATTCTGGAGCGAGTTGGAATTGAGCCGTGCGGCGTGCATTGCTCAAGTCAATTCGGTCTGTGATTGTAGTTCTGTGGAGGGCCCTTCAGCCCTAGCCATTTAGGCTCGAGGGTTGAAAGAGACGGCTGCATACCCACACTGTGCCCCACCGACAGTAGTCAGACAATCTAAAACTATCTTCTTGGTTCTTTCGGTAAAGTCACGTAGAATGGAAATAATAAAATAAAAAATAATAAAACATAATAAAATAATTCTCAAGACGTTTCGGGCGCCTTTCCCCCCTCCAACCCAGCTTTAATAGTCGCTCCAAGCCTGGAGTGTGTCATTCAAACTCTGTCTACTCGACAGACCTGCTCTCCACCTGAGGACGGCTGCTTGCGTTGTGGCCGAAACGTCTTGAGAATTATTTTATTATGTTTTATTATTTTTTATTTTATTATTTCCATTCTACGTGACTTTACCGAAAGAACCAAGAAGATGAATCCCTGCAGTCACGAAAGCTTTAAATCGAAATTTAATCTAAAACAAAGATAAAACTAAACGTTTTATTTTAATCAGGTAAGGCCCACTGGGCTGTATAGATCTTTTGCAGAAGCTTCCTGGTCACACACGATAGCCCAACGAATTGCCTTATCACGTGAAAATTTATATCGGCAACCAAATCCTCTAAACGCGTGTTTATTCTAAAAAAGTGGAGGGAAAAACCGGAGGACCCGGAGAAAAATCCACGCGACCACGGGGAGAGACACATTCAAACTAAAAATATACAGCAGGCGTCAGGGTCGGGATTGAACCGATGACCTCCATGCATACCAGGCGAGGTAGTTAACATCTCGCCACCCTGATGGCAATACCCCAACCCCCCTCCCCCCACCGTGCTTTGGACCTTAATGAGAACTAAATCTTCTTGGTTCTTTCGGTAAAGTCACGTAGAAGGGAAGTAATAAAATAATAAAAATAAAACATAATAAAATAATTCTCACCACGTTTCGGCCACAACGCAAGCAGCCGTCCTCAGGTGTAGAACAGGTCTGTCGGTGTGTCATTCAGACTCTGTCTACTCGACAGACCTGTTTTCCACCTGAGGACGGCTGCTTGCGTTGTGGCCGAAACTTCGTGAGAATTTTTTTATTATGTTTTATTTTTATTATTTTGTTATTTCCATTCTACGTGACTTTACCGAAAGAACCAAGAAGATGAATCCCTGCAGTCACGAAAGCTTTAAATCGAGAACTGAATCGTAATGGCCTGCTTGTGTTCGCAGGATTTTGGCTTCCAGCGAAAATAAACAAAAAGCGAAACAAAGTATGGATTACGTTGGCAGCTGTTCACAAACATAAACGAGCCAAACAACCTCGCCACATTCATCATTTGCAGTGCCATGAATCACATTACTTACACATAACATCTTACTCATGAACAATGGGCGCGTGTCCAACCGAAAGTGTTGATGAGTAAGCTTCACTTAAATTCCACTCTTTTTCTCAGAGCCCCCATCCATCTAAAATGAAATCTCCAACTACAAAAAAGTCACAGTTGATCACTTTAGGATATCGCGTTTGCGCTGCTCTACAGCTCTCTGATGTGTTTCCGGGTCGTGCCGCGTGTTGCTCGGAACGATGTCCGACGTTTCAGTTCCTGCAGAAGCTCCCAGCACGTGGGGCGAAACGTCTGACAATCACGCCGACCAATAGAGTGCGTTACAATCCGAGGGCTACACCATTCACTGAAAAGGGGGCATTGCGTGAAACGTCAAATCTATCACATCGCGCCGAGCAGAGTGGTCGCAATTTTAACGTGGAGTGAAAATCTGGATGCAGGGAGCAATTTGGCTGTCATTGGACTCTACGTTTCCAACCGGAATATGAAATGAGCGTGGCAGAGCTGCCTGATGGTTCCCCACTGTGCTTTCTCTGTCAACTCGCAAGGAAACTTTCTCGCCGAGTTGACGCCTCGGCCACCAATCCCACGGTCTGGCGTGCAACGCGTGTCACGTGACCGAATGTGCGTGCGTGCGTGCGAAGACTGGGAAACGGGTTTCTCGCTGTGCTACGAACACGGCGACTCCGAGTTCGATTCCCGTTCACGGCTACCAACACCGGTGACGATTATCTGAACCGGTCATGGGCCTCCCCTAGGTCGACTCAGCCTAAAATGAGTACCTGGTGCGGTGTGTAAATACATCGCCACATTTCCACTTTGGAGACTAAAGCCATCGGGCGTGGTGCTGGCAACCCACCCCATCGTGTGCCGTGCCGGCCTTCATAGGTGCTCGGTAACAGCACTTGCCCCAAAACTGTGTTCAGGGTATACGGAGAATTTTGTCTTTGGCTTGTTTACATGTGCAGTCAATACACTGCTGGATGAGGGCCTCCTTACACCGAGGTTGTTTGACCATACTTCACCACGCTCGCCAGTTCGAGTTGAAGAGATTGGAAAGGTGGAGGCAGGACCTGTTCAGATATCACGCGCCACTGATGTTAGCCGTGACCCGGAATCGAATTTAGGTTTCTGGTTTCACAGTGCAACAACCACTGGCCTCACGCTTCCATTTTAAAATATTAAATTGCAATATTTAATCTTTAAAAAAAGATTTAAATCTCGCCTTATAATCACTTGACAAAAATTATTACAAAATCATTACAAAAATAATTTAAGAAAATTATCCTGGAAATACCCTTTAATGGACTTCAGCACAGCACAGGGGTTGCGAGTTTCGGCGCACTTTTGCCAAACTGCTGCAGGGGCAAAGTGCGCACGCAAAAACACTAAGTGACGTCACCGCAGCTCTCATGCCAGGCTAGGTGCACGTGGAGGCCACGTGATGTGTCCAAGGAACACAAAGACCCCCCGCCACCACGTAGCCCGAAACACCGCGCGGGTCAACACTCACGCCCCGTCCGCTTTTGTCTCTTCCCAGAAAGCACGTGGGATAATTTTGACGATCACTCGCCACTGCTGTTAGTTGTGGCCAGCAATCGAATCTAGGTGGACGGGTTTGTAGCGTAGTGCACTAACCACGACGTTACCACTGCCCACTCACTCACTCCCACACATGCATGCACCTATAGATGTGGGGAGCGGCAGTGGCATACAAACCGTCGCGATCCGAGTTCGATTCGCGACCACGGCTAACATCGGTGGTGATTACCCGATATCTTTTTTTTATTTCTGGGCCCTCAGTCGACTGTGCTGACATTGAGTGTCTGGTGGTAACAGCATTTGCAGGCTATACGGGGGATCTTTGTCTACACAGTATATGTGTGTGTGTGTGCATGTGTATCGATCCCTCTGATACATTATCCTCCAGCATTAGACACATAAATGCACATCGCTCCATTACCCGCAGCGCAGGTCTCGGTGAGCCGGGCAACCACCAGGCACGGCTCGCTCGCTTCCCCCAACATCGAAGTTGCTCTCATCGCCACAATTGAGCAAATTGCAACCATGGTCAATCCACTGCTGGATGAAGGCCTCATCCCCCCTCCTCCCCAAGCAGCAGCCATCTCTCACGATCCTGCGATGCGAGCGGTTGCAGGATGGCAGCGACGCCAGTCTTCCTGCACAATCACCCGGGCAACTGGATTTCTCACTCAATATATTCAAGATGAGTCAGAGCATGCCGGAGGCACGTAAACTAGTGGCCACCGCCAAAAGCAAGAGAGTTATACCGGCTGTGGTGTGCCGGGAGCTGTTAACATGCTCCGCATTGCCTACCCCGGACAGACGCGGCTGAAATGAATCTCTGCAGTCACCGTCACTCGAGGGAGCGGTGGCGCAGTGGTTATTATTAGCACCGGAACGACGAAACTTGCGGGTTGAGTCTGATCGTGTCTGGCGAGTGATCTCTTATGAACTTGTCCGAACCTGCCCCCTCCCCCCCCCCCCGCTCTAGGTCTACTTAGCCTTAAATTAGTATCTGGGCTCGTGAGTAAATACGGTAAACAACACTGGGGAAGACAAAGGCGGTCGGGCATGATGCTCGTCATACCATTCGATGGTACGCGGTGCCGACTCTGAATAGGTCTTCGCTAATTACCACCTTGGCCCCGTCTTTGTTTATGTCGCGTGTCGAGGAGCGGCTGAGGTTATTCGATTGATTCCCTGTGTTGTTATCGATGTTTACGCACGGCCCTCGTGTTCATTTTAGTCTGAGGCCACCCTAGGGGAGGCCATGCCACACGTTCACATATCACTTGCCAATCGTGTGACATTCGTGGCCAGGTATTGTAACCAGGTAGCCGCTTTGTAACGAAAGCATCGCAACTCCCCCATTATCTCGCTATGAAGGCCAACATATACACAGGCGTATGCCGACACACTGGTACAAAGACAAAGATCCCTCCCCCTATAGCCTCAACAGACTGTTGGGGCAAGTGCAATTAGCGAGTACTCGTTAAGACCGCCACTGCACACGAGGGGGTTTGGTCGTGGGCATCCCCTGAGTCCGAACCAGGACCGGTTCGGATATTCGTCACCGGTGTTGGCCACGGAGCGCGCACATCGTAAACCCGGTGTCGCTGGGATCGTAGCGCAGTGCGCTAACCACTGCGGCACCGCTCCCCACATACAAAACAAAGACAAAGAACCCCCGTATAGCTTGAACAGACTGTTGGGGCAAGTGCTGTTAGCGAGCACCTATGAAGGCCGACACGGCGCACGAGAAGGGGGGGTGGGTTGGCCAGCACCTCGCCCGGCCGCCTTTGTCTCCCTAGTAGCGATGATTACAAATCGCTACACATACACACACACGCCGCAGACACACTGCCCCACTCCGAGCGCATCGTCTCAATGACATAGAGGAGCGTCGCAGCAAGCGCGCCCGCGTCTCAACGCCACCGCAAGCGGTGTCTCACTGCTCGCACCGAGAGCCCCGCCTCGCGCATCCACAGCCGCCGACGCTGCTCCGCTTACCGCAACCGCGCGCACGCCCGGGTTCGACTCGTAGCGGGAGCGAGCGATGTCATTCGTTCTCGACAATCCTCCCTCCCTCCCCCTATCTACGCCGTGCCATCGCATTGCCACCGTGGGATGTGCGTCTCTATGCGTGTGTATTTGTGCACGCGCGGCTTTGTGCGTTCACAGCTGACAGCTCTTATTATATGCACGTTCGCGCGTGTACGGCACTGCACGCGCTGCACATGCATGCACACGGGTTCCTGCCTGCACTTCGCTGCGCCGCGGTGTCCCCGCGCGCAGCGGTGCCGGCGAGCGCGTGAACATTGTTCGTTAGCGTGTGCGTGTTTATGCATTTGCATTGTGAGCGTGATGCACGTGGGTGTTATACACGCGCGCGCGTGTGTGGCTCCGTGTATAAATTAGACGGTAACGTCTGCGCGCGCGCGCGAGCGTTTATGTGTTCACGCAGGCGATGTGTCTGTGTGTGTGTGTCTGCATGCACGCATGAATAACAGACTGTTGGGGGCATGAACACAAGTGCATGGCATTTACATCGAGTGCGTATATATGTGCGTGTGTGTGCATGCGTGCGTGCGTGAGTATACGTGTGTCTGTATGTACGTGTACCAAGAAACGCTCGTGTACGCACGTGCGTATGTGCATCATGTGCTCGTCCACGTGTATGCATGAACGCGTGCGCGCGTGTGCCAAGCGCACGCATACACTGACACACAGACACGATTAAGCGTAACACACATAGACACACGCGCGGTTATGCGTTAAGGCACACACGCGTGGTTATGCGTTAAGGCACACACGCGCGGTTATGCGTTAAGGCACACACGCGCGCAGACACAACCGGAGACATTTACGATGAGACGTAAATCTCACTCACGCCTCGTCCGTCTGGTGGTAGTGATGGCTTCGACAGAGCAGGGAATGTCCGCACGCTTGCCCCATCCCGATCTCTCTACCCTCTTTGCCCGCTCTCCCTCTCGCTCACGGAAATATATAAAGGGTACAGTATATATTAATATTATTATGGTGCTGATGAATCAAGTGTTATATTTAACGGCGGGCTTGCCAGTCAGAGCGCTCCCAGTAGCGGCAGCAGCGGCAGCAGAGATGCGAGGTTCATCGCCGCCGCTCTGAGCCTGTGCGCCACCGCGGGGGAACTGCGGGCGAGCGAGATGGGGGCGCGCCTTGTCGCGCGCTTTTTATTCGTGCACGGGGCGTGCGCGCGTGTGTGTGTGTGCGGCACGTGTGTGTGTGTGTGCGGCACGTGTGATGTGCGCGCGCGCGTTCGGCACGTGTGTGTGCGTTCGGCACGTGTGTGTGTGCGTGCGCGTCAGGCACGTGGGTGTGTGTGCGCGCGTGGGGTACGCGTGTCAGTGTGTGCGCGCGTGTGTGTGAGCGCGCGCGGCACGTGCGTGTGTGTGTGTGCGTAAGGTACGCGCGTGTGTGCACGTGGGATACGCGCGTGTATGTGTGCGTGCGTAAGGCGAGTGCGTGTGTATATGTGAGCGTGCGTTGAGCACGTGTGTGTGTGTGGATGCAATAACTATATGTGCACTGCCTGGGTGCACGCGTACAAAGACAAAGATCCCCCGTATAGCCTGAACAGACAGCTGGGGCAAGCGCTGTTAGCGAGTAGCAACTATGAAGGCCGGCACGGCACACGAGGGGTGGGTGACCAGCGCTACTTGCGGTCGCCTTTGTCTCCCCAGTGCTGATGTTTACACATCTCATCAGGTACTCACTCAAGTCTGAGTCAACCTAGGGGAAGCCCAGAACTGCTTCAGATAATGACCAATGTTATTGGTTCGAGAGCGGAAATGGAACTCGGATCGCCGGGTTGGTAGCGCATCTCGTTAACCTCTCCTCCACCACTACCCCACAATAGACAACAGCCGTGTACATCGAGACACACACGCGCGCGCGCGCATTTTGACGCCTCCGTCTCTTCGTCGGTGGAATTGGCCCAGGGACCCTCGCCCCCCACCTCCACACAACCCCCGGATCCAACCGAAGACGAGCGATTACGCAATCGTGATGAGGGTGATTCTGTGACAACCGCCTTTCCCCTGAGACTGCAATTGGCGTGTTGGGGCTGCGCGCGCGTGCACGCGTGGGTTGTGTGCGCGTGCCCCCCCCCCCCTCTCTCACTGCGCGTTATCGCTTTACGCGTGCAGCGATCGCTCTGCCGTGAAGACGCTGTTTGCGAGGCGAACCTCGGCGCGCCGCTCGTCGACGATGTCTCACGGCTCGACTCTCATCCTGCGGTTTTTGCTCGAGTCCGAAGCAAGCCGCCGATCTAATTAAACGCCGCCGTAGCGCCTTGCGTAATGCGCGACAGCGAGTGGATGGTGTCAGTCTGTGTGGGTGGAGGGATGTGGGTGGAGGGATTTGGGTGGCACTGTAGCGGTGAGCGCGCTGCGCTACGAACCCGGCGGCCAGAGTTTGATTCCCGCTCACGGCCACCAACACCAGCGACGATTATCTGAACCGGTCCTGGGACTCCCCTAGGTCAACTCAACCTCAAATGAGTATCTGGTACGATTTGTAAAAACGAAAATAAGCAATCGGGAGACGACGGTGGCCGGGCATGGTGTTGACCACCCACCCTCTCGTGTCCCGTCCCGGCTTTAATAGGTGTTCGCTAATAGCACTTGCCCCCATATAGCCGACAGTGGACTGCACATACCCCCTATAATCGCCCAGTAATGTCTGTACTTAACGCTCGTGACGTCACTCCACATCGACCAGCCCCCATCATTAATATTCATGAGCAGGAGACGTCCTCCAAATGAACACCCCTCCTCATTAATAATCATGTGCAAGTGACGTCACTCCACATCGAACAGCCCCCCTTATTAATAATCATGGGCAGGTGACGTCCTCCAAATGGACATCCCCCCCCCCCCTTATTTTTACCTACTATAATGAGCCAAGAATGTCTGTGTGCAACGCTCGTGATGTCACTCCACGTCGACCAGCCCCCCTCATTAATAATCATGAACAGGTTACGTCCTCCATATGAACCCCCCTAATTCATAATAATCAGCGGCTGACGTCACTCCACGTGGAGCACCCTCCCCCCTCATGAATAATCATGAGCAGGTGACGTCACTCCACATCGAACAGCCCCCCTCATTAATAATCATTATAAGGTGACGTCCTCCAAATGGACACCCCCCTCGTTCATAATAATTAGCGGGTGACGTCACTCCACAATGGGGGGGGGGCGAGGCGCCTCCTCCCCCCTCCTCAGCGTCAACTCACAACCCTCACTACAAAGGCAGAACCCTCACATCATCACGTGATCTCCGTAACGCTGTTGAGACATAGAAGTAAAAAGGACGTCATGATGAACATGGGATTATAACCTTAAAATGAAATGGGTCTGTGTCACCGCTCCCCTACAAATTGCACACGAATGGATGCAATGAATATATCACGTCGCGGTCTGATTTTCGCTTGCAAGTTTCAGATTCACTGCAATACACCCGTCCTTGGACGAGCAAAAAGGCTAGTTTCCCAATAATTATCGCTAACTGATAAGATGCTAATTGTGTGTGTGGCTTTTAAACAACGGGATGATTAGAGCCTCGTCCTTTGCAATAACCGATCATTCGTAAAACAAAAAACGAGTCAAAATAAACAAAACAAAACAAAAAAAACCCTCCGTCGTGAAAGTACAGAATCACAATTAGGCTGAAATTAGGCACGCGGATTATTGCAGCGCGGTCGAGTGGTGTAAATCGGCGCGTGATTTCATCAAACCAATTATAGCGTCGTACTAAGTGAGGCTTTTTACTCGCTAATCACCAGCCTCTTATTCGCCACGAGAGAGTATAGTGTCGTCAGAATGTGCACGTGTTACCTGTGTAGAGAAGTTCCCACGGACGTACTCGGAGACGGAGGTAAGTGAAGGGCTTCCGCCAGGGTTTATTAAGCTGTTACAATAACACACAGCAGGGTGCACAACTCCCAGGGACTAGGGGGGTCCTACTCTGAGTCCGGGTCCCTGCCGGCTAGCTCCGGTCTCTCTCTCTCTCTCGTGTCGGATCGTGGACTCTGCCGACTCCACCGAGCGGAGAGAGAAGCACCTCTACGGCTACTACCACCGGCTTCTCCCCAGACTCACCACTCGATCCCTCTCTCTACCCCTGGTGCCCTCTTCACCCCGCTTACTCTACCCGTTCCCACAGTGACCCCGCTGACGTCACGGGGTATCCCTTAAGTACCCGAGGAGACGTGACGTCATCGCATTGAACGGCACACCTGACGTCACGTCCCCATTTTACTCCTCTACACCTCGATTTAAAGCTTTCGTGACTGCAGGGATTCATCTTCTTGGTTCTTTCGGTAAAGTCACGTAGAAGGGAAATAATAAAATAATAAAAATAAAACATAATAAAATTATTCTCACGACGTTTCGGCCACAACGCAAGCAGCCGTCCTCATTCAGACGCTGTCTCCCCGACAGACCTGGTCTTCACCTGAGGACGGCTGCTTGCGTTGTGGCCGAAACGTCGTGAGAATTATTTTATTATGTTTTATTTTTATTATTTTATTATTTCCATTCTACGTGACTTTACCGAAAGAACCAAGAAGATCCTCTACACCGGTACAGCCCTTTTGTCAATCCATTGCTGGATGAGGCTCAGGTCACCCTGGGGCCCAGGTCACTCCTTGAAAATGAAGCCCATTCTCGTCTCTTGAGTTCTCACCTGGTTAAAGAAATACACTTCACTCGAGGGTCTCCCCTCTCCGTGTGGGTCATCGAGGTATCGTTTTGACATACTTCACCGCGCTGCTCTGCGTGGGTGGCTTGGTGACGGAGAGTGATACGCACGGCCGTCGCATGTCACTCGCCACTGATGTTCACTGCAGTTCGGAAACAGATTCTGGTCGCGGGGTTCATAGCGCCGAGCGCAAACCACGAACTGCTCCACCCACCGCTCGCCCACTTGCAGAATCATCTTATATCGCAGTGGCCGCTGGTGTAGATGCAGAGCAAAGGAACTTCACCGCAGTTCAGGAACAGATTCTGGTCGCGGGGTTCATCGCGCCGAGCGAAAACCACGGACTTGCTCCACCCACCGCTCGCCCACTTGCAGAATCATCTCGTATCGCAGTGGCCGCTGGTGTAGATGAAGAGCAAAACAACTTCACCTTTTCACATTCCAGGTGGTCAAGCGCAGATAGCCGCGCGAGGAGTAGCGGATTAGTGCCACGCCGCTGCCATGTCCCCATCCGTTCTAGATTTGAAGCTTTCGTGACTGCAAGGATTCATACTCTTAGTTCTTTCGGTAAAGTCACGTGGGTGAAAAATGAAATTAAAATTAAAATAAAACAATAAAAACCACGACGTTTCGGAGGCAACACAAGTCTCCGTCATCAGGTGGGACCGTCACAGCTAGATTAGCTGCATCACTTGATGCATCTAATCTGGCTGTGACGGTCATACTCTTAGTTCTGGCTGTGACGGTCATACTCTTAGTTCTTTCGGTAAAGTCACGTAGGTAAAAAATGAAATTAAAATTAAAATAAAACAGCCAGATTAGCTGCATCAAGTGATGCATCAAGTGATGCAGCTAATCTGGCTGTGACGGTCCCACCTGATGACGGAGACTTGTGTTGCCTCCGAAACGTCGTGATTTTTATTGTTTTATTTTAATTTCATTTTTTACCTACGTGACTTTACCGAAAGAACTAAGAGTATGTCCCCCTTCGTGTTTGTGGATCGGGGCGTTGCGTCGTCACGCATTGTTGACGGCCTCTGTTCTCGATGACCATAGTCGCATCACTGCTGGAGAGTTCTTTTTTATTACATTTTCCATTTGTGCACCATCAGGTATCCGCATCTACCGCCATATTCTTAGGTTTTTTTCGGTAAAGTCACGTAGGTAAAAATTTTAAATTAATAAAAGTAAAATTAAAATTAAATTAAAATCACGACGTTTCGGAGGCAACACAAGCTTCCGTTTTCAGGTGGAATCGTCACAGCACGACAGCTGCATCAAGTGAGAGGAGAAGACGGAAGCTTGTGTTGCCTCCGAAACGTCGTGATTTTTATTTTATTTACTTTTATTATTTTTTTACCTACGTGACTTTACCGAAAAAACCTAAGAATATGAATCATTGCCGTCACGAAAGCTTCAAATCTAGAATCTACCGCCATAGTTTGTGCGAATGCGATCTAGGGTGGACCATGAGCTTCGTGGAAGATTAACCCCCCCCAGGGATCAGAATCATCATCATTAACCGTAATCATTCCACTGCTGGATGAAGACATTCCCATGAGCTGTGCGCCCTCGATCGTGGGCTCGTGACGCATAAACTCACGTGGCACCTGCACACGGGAGCTGATTTGATCGCTCCATCTCCGCGGTGGCGCCGTCCTCTCGGCCGTGTCGCTCTCCTCCCCTTGGCTGCCGCTCCGTCGCAAGTCTCGACCATCAACTCCCTTCGAGTGACGTGTCCTGCCCAAGCCCATTTACAGGGTAATGGTCCCAATGTATTGTCCCCACCCCCCACCCCAATTATTAATTGAAACCTAACCTTTTTTTCCCATTTGCAAATTTATTTATGTTTTAAACAAACCTTTCCAAAAAATATTTTTATTAAAGTGTTACAGAATTAAAGGGGGGGGGGGGGAGATGGGTCCCAACACATCTGGACCACCCTGTACTGTAATCTCAGGATGGTGCTGCATGCACCTTTGGATGTTCGCCCAGTTACTTCACCCGTGATGTTGCGTACGATAGGAAAGCGGATTGCCCGGAAGGGAAAAAAACCACACTTTGTGCGGCGGGACATCAACACTCAAGGCACTCCTTTGTGCAACTGGCCGGGAGACGCCAACGCGAGATTTCGTTGCGGGACACCATTCTAGGCGCGTACAAAAAATGAGGCCGCCATTTATTTTCGTTTGTAAACGTTGGTCCGGATGAACCCGTGGCTGGTTTTGAGAGGCATCCCACTTTAGCCTTCTGAATCCGTCACGTGACTGATACAACAGGCGTAATGGAATCTGCGCCCATAAGCCATCGCCGCGCTGGTGTAAGAAGTTGTTTTGTTAGATTCGTAACTTGTTTTGCTATTCGACTGACCCCAATAAAAACATTCTGCCTAATGCATCAACAAGGCTTGCCCCCTAACTTGAACAAAGCGAACCATGGCAGAGCAATACCGGTAATGAGACAATGTATCCATCATACATGTCTGTCCTTCCACATTTCTACAAAAATCAAAAACCATTGGTCCTAGATTTGAAGTTTTAGTGACTGCAAGGATTCATACTCTTTGTTTTTTTTAGGTAAAGTCACGTAGGTAAAAAATTTGTAATAAAATAAAACCGTCACAGCTGTGACGGTACCACCTGAAGACGGAAGCTTGTGTTGCCTCCGAAACGTCGTGATTGAATTAATTTTATTTGAACGTTTTACCTACGTAACCCATTTGTCGCATCGCCTGCTCGCGCGCCATTACTCCAGTCGCGTTTGTTTGCAAGGAGCACACTTTCTGGGACCCGTTCCAACGTACGGTAAAGCGTGACTCATCGGTAAGCTTGAGACAGCAACGCCGTGGTGCTGGCGCGAGTTTGCTTGCAATGAAGTGACGCTCGCTCAAAATGATGCACTCCCGCGAGGCAATGGAGGGTTGTGGAAAAATAACGTTTGTGTGTTGCGTGCGTGTGTGCATGAGACACGGATATCAGAATAAGAAGAATATACTCTTAGTACTTTCGGTAAAGTCACGTAGGTAAAAAATGAAATTAAAATTTATAAAAATAAAATCACGACGTTTCGGAGGCAACACAAGTCTCCGTCATCAGGTGGGACCGTCACAGCCAGATTTGCTGCATCAAGTGCACAGCCAGATTTGCTGCATCAATTTTAATTTAATTTTTTACCTACGTGACTTTACCGAAAGTACTAAGAGTATGAATCCTTGCAGTCACGAAAGCTTCAAATCTAGAAATAAGAAGGTTTATTTTTACGCGAAGAATCCGATGCGCGACAGTGACACACTCTCCCGTCGTCAATGATGTCTTCTCCACAACGACCGTCATGAATTTTCGGAGGAAGAGATCGTTTACAAATATATACAGCTACTAGTCACCTTCCTTCCATACGGCTCAAGAAAAAATACGTCCGAAGAAAAACACACGCGCCCGCGCGCGCGCTGGAAAGCGTCCAATAGGTCCATGCGTACGCGTGGTTTTTCCTCCTTGCTTCGTGAAGCACACACACACAGAGAGAGAGAGAGCGAGCGGTTTCGCTAGTTGCTCATATGGCCCCAAGTCTCATACCAGGCGGCAGATGGCGCAATCGAAAAGCCTTTAGCCCCATAGCGACGGGGCAGCGTTCACAAACGGTGACGGTGAATGAGAAAGCGAAATTTATACTAAACTCTTTGGTTCTTTCGGTAAAGTCACGTAGGTAAAAATAACTAATAAAAGATAAATAATACAAATAATAGAAAAAAAATAAAAAAAATCACGACGTTTCGGAGGCAACACAAGCTTCCGTCTTCAGGTGGAACCGTCACAGCACGATTTACTTGATACAGCAATCGTGCTGTGACGGTTCCACCTGAAGACGGAAGCTTGTGTTGCCTCCGAAACGTCGTGATTTATTATTTTATTTCTACTATTTCTTCTATTATTTTTATTATTGATCTTTTATTATTTATTTTTACCTACGTGACTTTACGGAAAAAACCTAAGAGTATAAATCCTTGCAGTCACGAAAGCTTCAAATCTAGAATAAATTTATACTCTTTGGTTCTTTCGGTAAAGTCACGTAGTTAGTAATATGTATTTCAGTCACGAAAGCTTCAAATCAAAAGCAAAATTTACTTTAACTCGTGCGAGCGGAGTCGTTTTTCATCATAATTGGAAACCACGTTTGAAGGTGCGTGGATCAAATGTCTCTCTCACGTGCCCCCCCCCCACCCCCCCCCCCAATTGCCAGGGTGCTTCTTTGCGAGCTCCTATTAAGAGCAGCATAGCTCAGTGGGATTTGCCTGGTAGGTTGGGGATGATTGAGTGTTGTATTTGCACGTGTTTGGGCGATGTGTTTACCTTTCTTGTACTTTACACTCCCATTGTGTTTTCGTACTGTTTGTTGTTGTATCGTTCTTACCCGCCCCGACTGGACATCTGTGAAAAAGAGCTTAATAGCTCATCGGATTCCTCCAGTATAAATACATATTCTGATTCTTTTATTCTGACAATAAGGGGGGGCTGGTATGACCGGTACCACGTCCGCGTGGCTACCTTTGTTCGCCTAGCGCCGTCTTTTCGCAACGTACAATGATCTCTGTGCCCAGTCGACCAGAAATATGTCCGTGGGCAGGTTGAGACATCGACTGCCAGCGATGTACCAGAACGTACACATCCACAACGTCAACAAAAGTCCACGCATTCATTTGTGAGCAAAGGCATTTTAGTATCACATGAACTCAATATTGACTACGTATGATGATGCTGATCATGAGCCAGATGTTGTTCTTTAGCTCAGATAAGCAGGTTAATCTTATTAATTTTCTTGAAACAACTCAAAATGTATTCACCCATGCAGGAAGTCCTCGCTGAGTCTCACGATTTTTCAGGAGGGTCATAAAAATAATGTATTCATCTAACACGTTACAATTTCGATTCATGTCAGTATCCAACTGCAACCGGCGAAGACCATTAATGGACTACACTTGAGAACCCAGTCTAACCGTGGGTATTTACTCAGATCTCAAACCCAGGATCTCTGCAATGCGATTTCATCGCTTCAGGCGAGACCTCCACATGCATTTAAGTGCACAGCGTGAAGCGAAGGCACTGGCGCATTCGAGATGCTCCCAGCATCTTGATGTGCTTCTTCACTGACTCTCGACATTGCATTTCATCTCAGTGCTGTGACACCTAAGCCATCAAAAGCCAGGCTTCGAATCATGTAGATAACGACGCACCAATTGATCGATTTAAATCTGCTTCTATGTTCGCGATACGCGCATGGCAAGCAAGCGCGTGGGAAAACCGTACGTAGATCGTTTACAAGTTTTGCAAATCATCACGAATGAAAACGCACTCGTTGTACATCTGGGCTCACGGCGCAAACGGGGAACTGTGCAAGTTGAGACGCGACAAACGAAGCCGATTCCTTCAATCGAATCACAACCCCGGAAAATGACAACTCATCAAATCACTCTGGGGAGGGGGGGGGGCTATGGGAATTGTTGCAGGTTCAGTCGTAATAGACGTACCACTCGGAACTGCCGGTGGAATCGAGGCCATGGAGTCCCGAGGGGGCCTCGAAAAAGGCGCTAGGAGGGCCACAGCAGAGGAGGCCTCATCTGGCATTTCGCCCCTGGCTTCCAAAGACCCGTAGGTAAAAAATTTAAATAATAAAAGTAAAATTAAAATAAAATACAAATCACGACGTTTCGGAGGCAACACAAGCTTCCGTCTTCAGGTGGAACCGTCACAGCACGATAGCTGTATCAAGTGAGAGAAATTCCAAGACGGAGGCTTGTGTTGCCTCCGAAACGTCGTGATTTTTATATTATTTTTATTCTACTTTTATAAATTTTAATTTTAAATTTTTACCTACGTGACTTTACCGAAAAAACCTAAGAATATGAATCCTTGCAGTCACGAAAGCTTCAAATCTAGAATTCCAAAGACCCGTTGGGGTGACACTGAGCGCACTATCCACAGTGCGAGTGTGAATGCATTAGCTTTGACCTTTGCGTGTCCATCTTTCTCTCTCTGTAATGCGGGGCAGTCGCGGTTTTCTTCGCAAAGATGATCCAATATGAACGAAAATTCGAGTATAAAGTTGCGCTGCTCTTAGGGACCTAACCCTGCAGGAAAAAACACGCCGATCAAAGGGTTGCCAAAAAATTTGTCGATAAATCTGGAGAGCTACAAGCCAGAAGCGAACATGATTTCGCACGTCATGCGTGGGCCTCGACATCATCTTGCGGCTGCACACGGCAAGCACCACATCACATCGTCTCGTGGAGCAGCGGCTTTAGAAAACATCGTCACCGCCAACCAAATACTCCCGAGGACGAATGCGTGTTGCGAAGCGGTACGGAATCTACGCGCGCGACCGATTGTTCGTCCACCTCGTTACCAATCTCTGCGGCCAGGAGCGACCCACCCACCCACCCACCGCGGCTACACGCGATCGAGCGCGACGCCGTGAACCAGGACCCTGTCCGCCGAGACGGCGCGGCCCGCGACCCCCCTCGCCGCGACCCCGGGCAGTAGCTCGCCCCTCTGCAGCGACGCGGCCAGGTCCCAGCGGCCGGCGCGCGCCAGGTGCTCGGCGAGCAGTGCCCGCTTGTCCGCCCAGGCGGGCAGGCCGCCCCGCCAGTGCGCGAGGGCCGCCATCATCCCCTCCGTGGCGGCGGCGGACGAGGACGGGGTCGGCTCGCCGCCGGCGGCGCCGGGGTCGGTGTCGAAGGAACGGGCGCGCTGCGCCGAGCGGCCCCGGGACTGCAGGGTGGCGCGGCGCAGACGCAGGGAGCCGGCGAGGCGGCGCGAGTCTCGCTCCGAGAGCTCCGACACCAAGCCCAGCCACGCGCCGCCGCTGCCTGCCAAGGGATGGAGGAGAGGGAAGAGTTTCGATTTAAAGCTTTCGTGACTGCAGGGATTCATCTTCTTGGTTCTTTCGGTAAAGTCACGTAGAAGGGAAATAATGAAATAATAAAAATAAAACATAATAAAATAATTCTCACGACGTTTCGGCCACAACGCAAGCAGCCGTCCTCAGGTGAAGACCAGGTCTGTCGGGGAGACAGCGTCTGAAATTTTCAGACGCTGTCTCCCCGACAGACCTGGTCTTCAATTATTTTATAATGTTTTTTTTTATTTCATTATTTCCCTTCTACGTGACTTTACCGAAAGAACCAAGAAGAGAGGGAAGAGCTTTGGATGTCGGTCGGCGCCGGCCGAATGCGCAGAGCCGAGTGGAGTGAGGCCATCCCTTCGACGGAATGAGACGCGTTGTGGGCCCAGCAAGGATGGCGCAGCGGTGACACTTGTGTCTCATGGCAAAAAAGTGCCTGGGTTCGATTCCTGACATGTTTGTTGTCGATTCTCCCCCTGTTATGCATGGAGTTTCCTCCGGGTTGTCCAGTTTTCTCCCACAATAAAAAAAAAACCGATACAATGTAACTGGAATTGGCCAACACATTTCAATGCAGGACCCACCTGCAGGCCAAATCGTGGCTTTCCTGGGTAAAATAAACAATGATTATTAATAATACTATGAAACGACGTTCGCATTTCTGACAAATGTCATCATGTGACTGAGCTCCCAACTTAATAACGAGACATATCGTTGTAAACTGGAAGCATTTGCGGAAGCGCAATTGCTCATCTCTTGTGTAAACAGATAATGAGTCTCAACGGGGCTTTCATGTCTTTCAATAAAGGTCATTGTGGGTTGTTTTTTTTACATTACATATGCCGGTGTGAATTCTTGTAGACCCATCTATAGCGCAGCAATGTACGGTATCAGGGCGTTTACTCGGTGTATCAAAGCATCAATTCGTGGACATTGATAATTATGCTGAACAACACGTGTGCCATTTTTTGACTCCGATGCATTTCTGCGTGGAATCTCTCGCGTTAGAATACTATTGTTCGATTCGCATACATGCCGTTAATTTCATGGGACCGTGTTACGTTACCCATGATCATGTGTTCATCGCAAACGTGAAAGGGAGAATAAATTCTCGAAATCGAAAATCACGTCCCCCCAAATCGTGACAATTTATCACATCACGCGGGGTTTGGTGAGCGTCGCTTGCACCCCGAGCGATTAGTCCGTCATACTCCATGGGCACACGATGTATGTCACTCATTTAAAAAGTGGAAGGAAACTGGAGCACCCTGAGAAAAGCAGTGTGTGCTAAGGAGATCATACTTTAAGACAGTGTGGTTCACAATCCAACTTGCTGTGCCACGGCCTCCCAGCCACCTTACAGCGCAGCAGGTCAGAAAACTTCACCAATCTTGGTGATTCGTCAACCCACGTGTGGATGACAGGCGTGTGTCATCACGACTGACAAATTCGTTTTTTTTAATTGACCGCATAAAACAAAAATTGACACCGTGAAGAGTCTTATCGACACCGGTGGTGCTCATTTCTGCCGGGGCACGTGCCACTATCATGTTGACTCGGGCCACCACGCCGGTGAGTTAGTCATGTTTTTTTTCCAATGCAAACATTTAATCAGCGTGTCTAAACGTGCCCACCAGCCTCCCCACCAGCACTTGCAAATGATGCCACGACACCCCAATACTCAGAGCCTTGCACTTGGTTCCCGATCGCAATACTCGATCAGCTGCAAGATTGCCCTTTATCAAGACTCTCCAAAGACTCACCGCCACCCACCTCGGCCCCTCTCACCTCGCTCTACTCCCACGCTCTCTCTTTTTTTTACGATCAGTGGAAACAAAAAGATGCTCGGTGTATTCGGCACTTTGCTTCGTTCATCATTTCGTAATTTTTTTCTTTCTTACATTTTGAAACTTAGCTTTATGTAAAACCCCCACCTCTCGCTCACTCTCTCGCTCACTCTCTCGCTCACTCTCTGGCCCAGCAATCAAGGCCCTCCGTCAAACAACGCTCAACGGGAAGTCACTCCTCGTTCCCTGCCGCTGCACCGAATGTCTGGAACTCCCCTCGTGCGTCCATCCTCACTGCCGATCGCTCCCCGAATTTAACTCCAGACTCGAAAAGTGCCTTTGTCTTCTCCGCGGGCTATGAGTGAATGCTTCAAGC
This sequence comes from Lethenteron reissneri, assembly GCF_015708825.2. Taxonomy (NCBI): domain Eukaryota; kingdom Metazoa; phylum Chordata; class Hyperoartia; order Petromyzontiformes; family Petromyzontidae; genus Lethenteron; species Lethenteron reissneri. Next base: position 10,030,176 of record NC_083794.1, read on the forward strand.
CCACTCTCCACTGTGGAGTGTTTCCGTGTATCACACTCTTGCCAAACAGCCATCTCGTCACGTTCTCAGCACCGCCCCCGCCAGCATTCTAACCCTCACTCTCTCTTCTCTGGAATACGATTACGAATTCGAAACAAATGTTCAATTCGTCTCAAGTCTGCACGCTTTGCCTATTTCTGCAGCGCCTTGAGATGCGGCAACGTCGAGATGCTTCATACACGAAAATCGCTATTGTAAAAAAGATGCCACCGGTGGCGTGGCGTGTTTGCCACGGGACCTGGTGCAAGGAATCAAATGGGGCCCCGTCCTGTCCAATGTTGTCTCCTGCGCCCATCTGGCCCCTGGGGCCTGGTGCAGCTGCACCGCCTGCACACTCGATAGCTCCTCCTCCTGCTCCCCAGGACACGATCTGCGGAGAGGGACACGGCGCTGTAGGGAACGGCAGCGAGGCACGCACCGTCTTGATCCAAGCTCAGCATCCTGGAGCTCGCGGGGCGGCTGAGCAGTCGTTCTTTCTGTAACGACAACAACGACGACAACAATAACAACATGTCGCTTGGGAAGGCTTTGAAGGTCACGGGGAATCTGCCCTTTCGCTGCCCTTTAATAGCACACATTATTCCCGGCGATTTGGCAGCAGATCACGGTGCAAAGGAGTTGTGAATGTCATCATCGTCCTAAGTGTCATCATCATCATTAGTGTCATCATCATTAGTGTCATCTTAATCATTAGTGTCATCATCATCAGTGTCATCATCATCATCAGTGTCATCATCATCATCAGTGTCGTCATCATCATCATGACCATCTCCATCGTCGATATATTGTCACCAGCAACCATGATAGATTCACTCACGGTCCTACAATGCCATTTATTTCGGGAAGCTTCACTGAGTGACAAATTAATTTTTTTCAGAGTTTAACCACCCACGATTAAACTGGGTGCTCGTGATATGTTTAATAATAATCATCATCATCATCGCCCTGTGCTGGTCTTGCTAAGCGGGAGGGAGGGAGGGAGGGAGGGGAGGGTGGGAGGGGAGGAGGGAGGGAGGGAGGGAGGGAGGGAGGGAGGGAAGGGAGGGGAGGGAGGGGAGGGAGGGAGGGAGGAGGGAGGAGGGGAGGGAGGTCAGGCAGGTGCCTTCGCCGCTATGGTGCTGGTAGCGCAGCAGCGGGGGATCTGGTGATGGGTTTTTGAGGGTGATTTGTTTTCTTGTTGGTGTCTATGAACACAGTAACACACAATGGGACTAATGTTACACGGGAAACCCGCGTTATATTTTTGATTAAAAAAATGGAGCACATAAGCAAGCAAAAAAAATACAAAAAAACGACATGATGAACGAAGTAAAGTGCCGAAAGACCGAGCATCTTTCTCGTCTGATCGCAAAAAAAAGGAGGGAGGAGGGGGGGGCCTTGAGTCCACCACCGTCGAGTCCAGTCAGGGGCCACTTGTCGGCAAAGTACAACGCGGTCTGCCACTGTGCCACATGGACTCGCTTAGGCGGGGCGAGTGGATGGTCTCGGGTCCAGTCACCATGGGACTGCACAGAGAAAACCGATCGCATTGAATCCGCGTGTTTTTAAATCCTTTATATTAACTTCGCTTGCTTGCTTACGACCGTGCAAATCTTTCGGTTGTTTTTTAACCCACTTCCCGTGATCCAATCGAGCCGACATTTTCCACACAGACTCGTTGTGCGTGACAATTAATGTTCGTTAAAAAACAATTCCCAAAATTTTACACTTTTTAGGACAAAAATATTATATTTAATTACAAATTGCTTAATGGTGCAATGCAATCATCTGACCCATAGGTGGCAGCCATCTCAAGCCAGAGGACGAGAGGACTCTAGCCGCCACGCATATAAAGGATTTATAGTGAAAAACTTTGTTTTTACGGGTTATGCTTGTTTTCCACGTAACCTGGCAATGACTGTCGGCCTGAGAATGAAAAATCTCAGTTCGACCACCATGCGACAGACATTTGTCCGTGCGCGCGGACCATGTGGCGAATTGCGGTGGCCGCAGTGTGGATACGAGGGCACTTGAAAGAATCTCTCTGATGTTTCCTTCCACGGGGATCTTCCCGCCACGCTGCGCTGCGCTGCTTTAGCAAGAGTCCCAAATGACCTCTCCCACTCGAGGCGAGACACAGTTAGCGCAACCTGAACGACGCTAGGCAAAGGGTAAACAGATATTTCAACTGCCGCACGAATATATTTCTCGACGAAATCATAATTTACAGCTTTTTTAATTTGCCAATCTGCTGCTAGGTCTTCGCACGCCACGTTGGTCATGGGGGGTTGTTTACCCATATTTCACCATGGGGGCCAACGTTTGGGAGTGAAGGGGGGGGGGTTCCCAGGATCGGTTCAGCTGTCACTCGCCGCCAATTTTAGCCGAGTCTGCGGGTTCATAGCCACGTACCAAGGGCCACGCATTTAGCGAATTACGTTGAGTGTAAATTTCGATTTAAAGCTTTCGTGACTGCAGGGATTCATCTTCTTGGTTCTTTCGGTGATGTCACGTAGAATGGAAATAATAAAATAATAAAAATAATATTATTCTCACGACGTTTCGGCCACAACGCAAGCAGCCGTCCTCAGGTGAAGAGCAGGTCTGTCAGACTCTGTCTTCTCGACAGACCTGTTCTTCACCTGAGGACGGCTGCTAGCGTTGTGGCCGAAACGTCGTGAGAATTATTTTATTATGTTTTATTTTTATTATTTTATTATTTCCATTCTACGTGACTTTACCAAAAGAACCAAGAAGATACGTTGCGTGTGTTTGCGCGAAGCATTCTGTGCGCCTGTGCAATCGGCAGCAAACTCTTCTGCAATCCGGCCAGCAGCCCCGAGACGCCCAATCTTGTATACATGCCGGACAATGTCCGTGCATGTTTGGTCAGGTGCATTGCATACATTCTAAGCACTTCAAAAGAAATCGGTGGAGATGGGGGGGTTCTATGGGGGTGGGGGGGGGGTGTTATAAAGAGTGGGCTCACCCCACAGATAGTGAATGCGTGCTCTTTCAACATCGCTCCTTCAAAGCCGCTGCAAGAGCACACGTCCCTGGCGGGTCAAACACACAAAGTGAGTGCATTAGCGCCTCTTTACCTTTGCCAGTGTGGCCACGCCACCCGGAACGTCACGCACGGCGCGTGTTCTCTCTCTCTCTCTCGCTCTCTCGTTAGATCTCGGCGGCTAAGCGGGACTCAGCCTGGACAAGCGCTCGGAGCCGTGCGTGCGCGTGCGTGCATACGGCAGGTGTGTTACAGGCTGCCGCGCGGTGTTGTGCCACTCGGCGGGCAGAGGAGAGGGGGGGGGCAGCAGAGAGGGGGGTCAGCAGAGAGGGGGGCAGCAGAGAGGGGGGCAGCAGAGAGGGGGGCAGCAGAGAGGGGGGCAGCAGAGAGGGGGGCAGCGGAGAAGGGGGCAGCAGAGAGGGGGGCAGCAGAGAGGGGGGCAGCAGAGAGGGGGGCAGCGGAGAGGGGGGCAGCAGAGAGGGGGGCAGCAGAGAGGGGGGGGCAGCAGAGAGGGGGGCAGCAGAGAGGGGGGCAGCGGAGAGGGGGGGGCAGCGGAGAGGGGGGGCAGCGGAGAAGGGGGGCAGCAGAGAGGGGGGGCAGCAGAGAGGGGGGGCAGCAGAGAGGGGGCAGCAGAGAGGGGGGGCAGCAGAGGGGAGGGGCAGCAGAGAGGAGGGGCAGCAGAGAGGGGGGGCAGCAGAGAGGGGGGGCAGCAGAGAGGGGGGGCAGCAGAGAGGGGGCAGCAGAGAGGGGGCAGCAGAGAGGGGGGGCAGCAGAGAGGGGGGGCAGCAGAGAGGGGGGGCAGCAGAGAGGGGGCAGCAGAGAGGGGGCAGCAGAGAGGGGGGGCAGCAGAGAGGGGGGGCAGCAGAGAGGGGGGGCAGCAGAGAGGGGGGCAGCGGAGAGGGGGGGTCAGCGGAGAGGGGGGCAGCAGAGAGGAGGGGCAGCAGAGAGGGGGCAGCAGAGAGGGGGGCAGCAGAGAGGGGGGCAGCGGAGAAGGGGGGCAGCAGAGAGGGGGCAGCAGAGAGGGGGGGCAGCAGAGAGGGGGGCAGCAGAGAGGGGGGGCAGCAGAGAGGGGGGCAGCAGAGAGGGGGGGCAGCAGAGAGAGGGGCAGCAGAGAGGGGGCAGCAGAGAGGGGGGCAGCGGAGAGGGGGGAGCAGCAGAGAGGGGGGCAGCAGAGAGGGGGGGCAGCAGAGAGGGGGGGCAGCAGAGAGGGGGGGCAGCGGAGAGGGGGGCAGAGGAGAGGGGGGCAGCAGAGAGGGGGGGCAGCAGAGAGGGGGGGCAGCAGAGAGGGTGGCAGCAGAGAGGGTGGCAGCAGAGAGGGGTCAGCGGAGAGGGGGGGCAGCGGAGAGGGGGGCAGCGTGTTGGAGTCGCGTCGCTGTGCCGCTTCATTCCGTGCATCTCGCGCCACCGCCGGCGATGACCAGCGTGGTGAAGTCCAGACGAAAACAAAAAAAGCCATGTCCCCTCACCCCCCCCCCCGCCTTCCACCTTGCCACCGCCACCTCCAAGATTCACACGGTGTAGGGAAGCTACTCGTCCAGCAGCGGATTTCCAAAAGGGCTGTAACGTGTGCATGTGCATGAATCCTGATGCTGACAATTACAAAGGCAAACATTCTCGTGCAACTGTTTGGGCTTTTTGTCGTCTCTGAATGTTCTTGTGACACAGCTGATTAAGTGCAGTGTAAATAAAAGATCCAATTTCGTGATGCGCTTCTGAATTGCCTTCATTGTTATTCCATTGCCGTGGAATCGCCACGCGTCCGCTTGGGGGAGGCCTTCATTCAGCAGCTGATTGATCGTGGCTGACGATGACGATTAGATATCCGCCAAAGCTTTCGACAAAACAGACAACAATGTTCCCATTTGTGAGAGTAAAGCCCAAATGAAACAAGAGGTGTTTTTGACACGCGACAACCGCGTGCACGCATTGCACACCACGCACGCACGCGTGTACCTTTGGCAAGGCGAGCGGCAGCCTGCAGCACGCGAGGCTGCCGTCGTGGGCCGCGGGCCACTCCCCGGCCTCGATCTGTCCGCGGTCCCTGCGGAAGAAGAGCGCCGCGCCCTTGTAGTGCGGCGAGCTGCGGTTGGCGAACTCGTCGCGCGCGCTCAGCTCCAGCAGCGCAGCGGAGCGCCTCTGCGCGTGGAACGTGAGCGTGGCGCACGCGGAGTCTGGCGCGGCCCCCGCCACGCCCGGGACGGCCGCCGCCACGTTCCCCGTGACCTTCGCCACGAGCTGCTCGCCCTCCCGCATGGTGAAGACGGAGGTCAGGGACGGAGCGCCGTCGTAGCCCTCCTCGGCCAGGCGCTCCGACTCGCGGTCGGCGTCGCGCGCGGCGACGAGACGCAGGCCGAGGCGGCGGGGGTCGGAGGCCCGGCACCGCGCCACGAGGCAGCACGCGGTGGACGACAGCGCCGCCTCGACGCCGCGGGCAAAGCGGGCGAGGAGAGCCACGTCGACGGGCGAAGAGACGCGCGCAACCAGCAGCCTGGGCGGGAGGTGACAACGGCGGGTCGCTGTGCGTTCGTCGCGAGCTGCGATCGTCGTCGTCAGAATTAGTCACCGGCTAACCACGGCGGTCGCTTCCCGATGGCAGGGCGGTTTGAAACAAATTCGTCGCCCTCGTCGCTTGCGAATGCGTGACGTTCGTCGCGTGACCGACCGCACGTGGTGACTAACACCGCGGGTACGGACAGCGGTAATGTCAAGCGGCAGCCGATGCCATCGAATGAACGGTCAAACTCAACCCACGGTTATAATGTTCCGCCACTTGCTCTTTAAATGCCATATGAGGGAGGTAACCCACCAACATCACGGTCGTCATCATCATCGGTACGAATATTGTCAAAATCAGATATCTGAACTTAAATAAATGTAACGTGCGTCTACATAAACACAGAGGGGAAAAAAATCATCGAACGCGGCAGATTGTTACACGACGAAGTGTGGGTCTTAGGAGCGAGGCTGCTGACAGCTCCGTCATGCTCCAGGAAGTCGCTGATGCGACAGCTTCCAGAACTGTCAACGATCCGTGAAGCCCTCTCGACACAAAGCAGCCTGGTTAAACGCAGGATGGATCCTAGTCAGGATGGTCAGACCGGCGCAGGTGTCGCCGTAAAGCAAGGCCGTAGCCATGGAGTCAACATTGGGGGGGACCAAATCTTCCAGGGGATCTGGGGGTCATCCCCCCCCCCCCCCCCCCCCAGAAAAAAAAATCTAAATTCGAAAACGAATTTCCTGCCTAAAATATAAAAAAAATTCACTAACATAGGATTGATTTTTTTTTCAACTATAATGTCTAATAGTGTATTGTATTACATTGCTCTGTTTTTTTCTTTTAAACATTTTCTTGTTTCATTGTATGCAATGGCAGAGATTAGGGATTTATAAAGTACAACCTATTTTATAGCAATATATTGGGGGGGACATTTTGAGCATATTTTAATATTATATTATAATTACGGCCTTGCCGTAATGGGGTTAGCGTTTTGCAAGCATAAAGAGAAGCCAGCTTCCACACAGCGTTACGCAGCCAATGAGAAGACAATGCTGCTCAACTGACTTGAAGTGAGACCTCCACTGACAAACCGGGACTGGTCATCACCATTCAGGTATGGGAACCGCTCTGCTCTTTCCCCAAATGCCCCATAGCTCGCTTATTTGCCCCACTAAAACCCCACTAAATATACATAACGAATAAACACTCACTGAGATGACTGAGACGACTGGCTGATGCACCACCTGTGCCCCCTACTGTGCCAACTTGCTGTGCTTTAGCAACCCGGCGCTGTTCGCAATGCGCACATGCACACACACACACAGGTGGGGGGGGTGGGCACCTGCGCACGGGCGAGTCGAGCTCCAGGGTGACCAACCCCTTGTGCAGGTTGCGCAGCGACGCGCAGTCCTGCACCTCCCACTCGGGCGGCGCCGTGGGCTCGGCGCTGCGCTGCACCAACAGGCGGAGGTCGCCACCTCCGTGCTCTCTGCTCCGCGAGCTCGCCGATCTGCGTGAACCCACGGGCGGAATAATCCGGCTCACAGAGTGGTCATTCACACTGCAGGAGTCCGACAAACTATGAGGCTCTTCTAGATTTGAAGCTTTCGTGACTGCGAGGATTCATATTGTTAGTTTTTTTTCCGGTAAAATCACGTGATCTTCTTGGTTCTTTCGGTAAAGTCACGTAGAAGGAAAATAATAAAATAAAAATAAAACATAATACAATAATATTATAATATAATATTATTGTATTATGTTTTATTTTTATTAAAACATAATAAAATTATATTATAATATATTATTGTATTGTGTTTTATTTTTATTATATTATAATATTATTTTATTATGTTTTATTTTTATTATTTTATTATTTTCCTTCTACGTGACTTTACCGAAAGAACCAAGAAGATGAATCCCTGCAGTCACGAAAGCTTTAAATCGAAAAAAGTCACGTGACTTTACCGAAAAAACTTAACAGTAAGAAAGACAAATCAGCTCTCCGCTTTTATTTTTACGTCGTGTTTAAAGACTCGCAAAGGCTTCCGAGAACCCCTCCGTGCATAATTTAGAGACCCTTCAATCAATCCCTCGGGGCAATCATGGAAATGTCTTCACGTACACCAGCAGTGGGGATTAAAACATTGGACTGACATGTTCTTAATCTCATCCGTGAAATTGTCAATAGATCCGAAGGTTATTTTTGAGCAGGGTCCTAACTGTGGATGCTTGGCCAGACGCTCAGCGAACCATCGTCGTTACCAAACCTGGTCTTGAACTTTATTCTTCTTGGTTCTTTCGGTAAAGTCACGTAGAATGGAAATTAAAAAATAATAAAAAATAAAACATATTAAAATCATTCTCACGACTTATCGGCCACAACGCAAACTGCCGTCATCAGGTGAAAAACAGGTCTGTCGGAAAGACAGCGTCTGAATGACAGACCTGTTCTTCACCTGAGGACGGAAAATCCACGCGACCACGATTCTAAATGTGGAGGGGAAAAAACACACGGGGGGAGAGACATGCAACTACAAATAAACAGCAGGCGTCAGGCTCGAGATCGAAACCACGACCTCCTGTAGACCAGGCGAGGCAGTTAACATCCTGCTGGCTGCGCTCATCAAACCGAAGAAACACGGGGAGAGAGACACGCAAACTCCAAATACACAGCAGGCGTCAGGGTCGGCATCGAACCCACGATCTCCTGCATACCACGCGAGGCAGTTAACATCTCCTAGCCACCGTGGCGGACATACCTGGTGGCCCCGGCCGTGTGAGCGCGATCCACCGGGTCGCGGGTGCCAGCGCGGTTTGGCGGCGCCGGTCCCCGCCCGTCCGCCCCGGTCCCCGTGGGCTTGTGCTCAGGGGCCGGCGGGCAGGGCAGGGTGATGGCCACGGGCCTGCGGAAGGCCTGGCCCAACGGGTAAGCCAAGTGCAGCAGCGGGCTGCAGCTGGCAACGGCCCGGAGGGCAGAGTCGCCCTCCCGCGCTGCCGCCAGAGCCGCCGTTTCCACCGGTTGAATCTGTTCGGCAATTGTTATTGTTCGGACATCGTCCATGAAAGCGCGCACACACACACGCGCGCACACACGCGCGCACACACGCGCGCGCACACACACACACGCGCACACACACGCGCGCGCGCACACAAACCGACGGATCAGTACGGCCACCGTCAAAACATTACCGCGCACACCCACTGATCTTGAGTTGTATCCATGGGTGGAAGGTTGCGAGTTCAGATTCTGGGTCGAGGGTCGACTCTACCCCATCGCTCCTTTGAGGGCCAGCGGGGGGGGGGGGGAATAAATGAATACCACTTTGTGGGGAAGTCAACAGTGCTTGTCTCATGTGTAATGGCTAGACTCTGCCCCGCCATACGAATGGGGAATTTCCACCGCTGGCTCAGGGCCATAAACGGGAGATGTGGCACCGATGCCTTAATGCACATTGGGGCAAAGAAATCACTTTGATTGCTTTGCAGTGGCAAGTGAAGCGTCTTCAAAGCGTGAAGGGAACACGAAGGGAAGGATGGTAATTGGCAGCACTCCTGGGTCCCCTAAGCCGCGCTCCCAAGAAGGATTATCAGGCAAAGGGGAGAAACAGCCACGTGTATAGGACAAAGGGAGACTGACTTAAAATCAAACACCTTCTGTTTATCAGCTGTAATTAGGGTTACCACTGCAAAGGGAAGTACACAACCACAACGCGAAACGCACGCCGCTGCCCTCGGAGGATTGTTACATGACCAAGAGATTTGAGGCTGAGTCGATCTCGGGGAGACTCAGGACCGGCTCAAATCATCGTTACTGGTGTTGGGTGTCCGTGAGCGGAATTTGAACGCGGGTCCGTCGGGTTCGCAGTGCAGCGCGCTAACCACTGCACCACCGCTCCCCCTTCACCTACAACAAGCGCTGTTCGCCACCATGTGGAAAGTACCCACATGGCAAATTTCCAGTTTGTTGCATGTCGGGAAGTACGCTAAACATTTTGAACAGACACACAGATTCACAAGTTTGCCTTTTATGAAAATGGAGATAGCCCTGTGAGCCATGCGGCTCTTGACTCGGGTGCAACCGCAACAAACAAAAACATGAACAAGGAACATCTTAAAGTGACTACGCGCAACAGAAAAATGCAGGAAAAAACAGCAAAGTCTTCCAGAAAAAGCACGTATATTCACGTGGCCCTAAGGTGCACATGGCCTGGCACAAGCGTCGTGGTGACGTCACCGCCACTTAGTGGCGAATGGCGGTTGTTGTTGTGGTGTGTGTGCGTAATGTGTGTGTGGTGTGGTGGGTGTGTGTGGTGTGTGTGTGGTGTGTGTGTGTGGTGTGTGTGGTGTGTGGTGTGTGTGTGTGTTGTGTGGTGTGTGTGTGTGGTGTGTGTGGTGTGGTGTGTGTATGTGGTGTGTGGTGTGGTGTATGTGTGTGGTGTGTGTGTGGTGTATGTGGTGTGTGTGTGGTGTATGTGTGTGGTGTATGTGGTGTGTGTGGTGTGTGTGTGTGGTGTGTGTGTGATGTGTGTGGTGTGTGTGGTGTGTGTGTGTGGTGTGTGTGTGTGTGTGGTGTGTGTGTGGTGTGTGTATGTGGTGTGTGGCGTGTGTGTGGTGTGTGTGTGTGTGTGAGTGGTGTGTGTGGTGTGTGTGTGGTGTGTATGTGGTACGGCGTGTGTGTGGTGTGTGTGTGGTGTGTGTGTGGTGTGTATGTGTGTGGTGTGTGTATGTGGTATGTGTGTGTGGTGTGTGTGTGGTGTGTATGTGTGTGGTGTGTGTATGTGGTATGTGTGTGTGGTGTGTGTGTGGGTGTCGTGTGTGGTGTGTGTATGTGGGGTGTGTGTGGTGTGTATGTGTGTGGTGTGTGTGGTGTGGATGTGGTGAGTATGTATATATGTGTGTGTGTGGTGTGTGTGTGGTGTGTGTGATGTGTGCGTGTTTGTGGTGTGGGGTGTATGTGTGTGTGGTGTGTGTGTGTGGTGTGTGGTGTGTGTGTAGTGTGTGTATGGGGTGTGCGTGGTTTATGTGGTGTATGTGGTGTGTGTGCGGTGTGTGGTGTGTTTGTGTGGTGTATGTGGTGTATGTGGTGTGTATGTATATGTGTGTATGTATATGTGTGTGTGTGGTGTGGTGTGCCCACCTTGTGCCTGGCCACGACGTTCATGGCGAAGGTGCCGGGCGGGTAGGCGGCGGTGATGCGCCCGTCCACGGCGGAGCGGTGCAGCGCGCCGCGCCTCGGCACGTCCACGAGCTCGGCGCGCGGCCGCGACACCACGGCCAGGAGGCCCAGGCCGTAGCACCGCGCCTCGGCGCAGCTCACCTGGACAACGAGGCCACGGGCGAGGGGGGTGGCGAGGGAAGAGCGGCATTGACGAGCGGTGACAGCGGCGGCAGAATAAGAAGAAGCAGCTGTAGCGGAAGATGCAGCAGCATCTGTAGCGGCTGCAGCTGGAGAAGCAGCAGCTGTAGCTGTAACAGCTGCAGCTGCAGGAAGTAGCAGCAGCAGTAGCAAGTGCAGGAGTAGCAGAAGCTGCAGCTGTAGCAGCAGCAGCTGTAGCTGCAGCTGCAGGAGTAGTAGCAGCTGTAACAGCAGTAGCTGCAGCTGCAGGAGTAGCAGCAGCAGCAGGTGCAGGAGTAGCAGCTGTTGTAGAAGCAGCTGCAGCAGCTGCAGCTGCAGGAGTAACAGCAGCTGTAGCAGGTGCAGGAGTAGCAGCATCTGTAGCTGCAGCAGTAGCAGCAGCAGCTGTAGAAGCAGCAGCTGTAGCTGCAGCTGCAGGAGTAGCAGCAGCTGTAACAGCAGTAGCTGCTGCTGCATGAGTAGCAGCAGCTGTATCTGCAGCAGCAGCAGCTGCAGCTGCAGCAGCTGTAGCTGCAGGAGTAGCAGCAGCTGTAGCTGCTGCAGCTGTAGAAGCAGCAGTTGTAGCAGAAGCAGCAGCAGCAAACGCGACTGTGGCAGAAGCAACAGAAGCAGTTGTCGAAGCAGGATCAGCAGGAGCAGAAACAGTTGTTGCAGAAGCAGCAGATGAAATAGCAGGTAGCAGTCGTAGCGGAAGCAGCAGTTGTTGCAGTAGCAAGCAGCAGCAGAAGAAGCGGCAGTCGCAGAAACAACAGCGGCAGCAGCAGAATGATCAACAGCAGGAGAATGATCAACATCAGCAGAATGATCAACAGCAGCAGAAAAAGAATCGGCAGTAGCACAGCTGCCAATGGCATCGTCTCCCGGCAGTCGTATAGCAGTGTGTTTCTGCCACTGTGTTCCTGTGGACTCAAGGGCGGGATTATCAATTAATCCACGGGCGGATTATTGGGGCTGCGGATTGATCATGTTCGCGAAGGTGTAAACGAAACATGAAATTGAGGGATGTTTTTTTTGGCACTGAACAGAAATCCAGTGGAAATCAAGACAACCCGCACAATTGATGGAGGCACGTTTCATTTGCCATCAGTTATCGCCATTGCTACCTCGAGGCATGTTGTGCTTATGCAAGTCAAATAATTGAATAATGAATCACAGGCCAATTTGTCACGCTCGTTTTCCATATGTGTCAGTTTCCACTCACGTGATGCAAAATAAGGACTCGTTCTCTTTGCAAAACGCGGGGGCCCTTGACTGGTTTTATATTCAGCTCATCGATTGAAGGCTTAATTACCGGTGTGCTTAAAACCCGCCAGCTCGAGCAATGAAGCCAGTTCTAACCTCCTAGGACAGGGGTCGGCAACCTACGGCTCCGGAGCCGCATGCGGCTCTTTACGGGCTGCTTCTTGACGATATGTACGTATGTACAGTATGTACTCAGATGCATTTCGGCTCTTGAAATACTGAATTTTGTACCGAATTGGAAAGAAATGGCTCTTCTTGTTATTTTGGTTGCCGACCCCTGTCCTAGGATAATCTACTGCGGCTCATCTCCAACTCGCGAACATCTCGGCAGTGTCTCGGCTGATGTGCCGAGAGGAGGGACTGGGAATTAATTACTGGCATCATTTAAAAAAAATGAAGCGTACGTTGTCATTAAATGTATCATTATCACGCCACGTTACCCGCGCTCCAGATACGGTTTTGTGTGTTTGAGTAATTTACACACCAATTTAGTTGCTGTGTGAGTAACGTGCATGTCCAGGGGGTTAAAATGCGTTATTACAACCGCTCCACCCTTGTAGTGTTATGTAAATGTAATTTAGACTCACGGAGTATATCGTTGTTTGCAATATGCATGTTGAACTTCTCTCGCACAGAACGTAGCCAACCGTGCGAAATGGGCCGGATAATCCCCAATCGCCGGAAAGTCCCTTCCCCTGAATCATCCCCGTCCCGGAGCCGGCTTGATTCCACTCTCCGTTCGCCGTGACCGCTCTCAACCGCTGCACCCGCCGCACCCTATCCCTCTCGAGCCGCCGATTTGCCCGTCGGCGATTCGTGCAGGCGGGGGTCACCTTGCGTCCCTCGTGTGACAATTCCACCGTCACCGACGCCAGCAGGTCCCACCGCAGCCCGTCCGGTGAGACGCGCAGGGCGACGTCGCGGCTCGCCCCGCGGTAACGCGCCGAGTACGGCACGGCCACGGTGATCGGAGAGGGCAGCTTGATCCGGGAGTCGAGGCAGCGAACGCTCACCACGTGACTAACGAGCTCCTCGCCGTCATCGGCCGCCACCGCCAGCGGGCTGTAGTGGCCCGCGAGCTCGCACGCCAGCTTGTTGGCCACGAAGAACGGAGCCGTCGCGTAGCACGCCAGCTCGGGTTCGAGCCCGGGTTCCGGCGCTGCGAGCAGCCTGCGTTGCGGGGTGGGTGGACAGGTTTGAGAAGAGCAGGCCAGGGGCAGCGATTCGTTTCAGCTGGGACGTTCTCTGGAGAGCTGCTCCGGGATTTATTTTGGCACCCCCGCTACCGATTCTCCTACGCAATTGTTTTTTTTTTTTACATAGGACGGTTATGGATGGGCGTACCTTGTATTCTAGTGGTAGTGCCTTACACCGATAATCTCCCACTCCGAGCCAGCCTCGGCAGCGTTGCGGAATATATCGAGTGAGAAATTAAGCCCTGGGCAGATGTCAAAACGAGGTCAATTCAACTGAAATGCCTTAATGCTCAAAGAGCCAGACTATCACATCTTTATCATTTGGCATTATCATCATCATCATCATCAGCTGTGTAACGATGTATTTCGAATCGAAGTTTATTGCTCAGTAATGCCGTGTGTAACAATCGATTTGATGTAATATATTGTAAGTGATGGGTTCACATTTCTTGTACAGCCACTAGAGGCCGCTACATTCACTACATTCACCACGTTAAACGGAAAAAATTAACCCGTAAAAACAAGTTTTTCACTATAAATCCTTTATATGCGTGGCGGCTAGAGTCCTCTCGTCCTCTGGCTTGAGATGGCTGCCACCTATGGGTCAGATGATTGCCTGCCACCATTAAGCAATTGGTAATTAAATATAATTTTTTTTCCTAAAAAGTGTAAAGTTATGGAAAAAAATTTCCACGAAAATAAATTGTCACGGACAACGAGTCTGTGTGCAAAATATCAGCTCGATTGGATCACGGGAAGTGGGTTAAAAAACGACCGAAAGATTTGCACGGTCGTAAGCGCGCAAGCAAGCAAGTGAACTTAATATAAAGGATTTAAAAAGAATGCGGTAGATTGTTTACGGCATTCTCTAAGTTGAGAAGTGGGAAGAGAACCTGGAAGGGAGTTAAGAGTGTGATGAGAGGAAAGGGGTAGGGGAGTGATCGGGCAGAGTTGAGTGCGATGAGAAGAACGAGGTCAGAGAGTACATGGATGGCAGTCAAAAAAGTTAAGAATCAATTGTAATCGATGAAACGCTCCACTCACGCTCGCCTGCACCACCCGTTGGCCAATGTCTCATAGCCGTGGTCACCGCGGGGAGTCGCCGCGTCCCCCACCTCATCCCCGCGCGGAGATGTATCCAGAATCCTGTCGAGGTGCCTTGCATCCCCAGGCCCTGCCGAGAGCTGCCGTGCTGCGTCTGCCTGGCTTTCAGGGGGACAGCAAGCGCCGTTGTCACCTCCATTCTCATGACTCCTCGCGTCTCCAGATTTTGGATCAAGTGAGGTGATGGATAATGACGACGACGATGATGAAGTGGGCGCCGGTTCTGTGGCATCTATCTCGGCAGGAATACTCGTCGCTCTCTGCGCCTCTCCGTCGTGTGTACAATCTCCTCCGCCTCTGTCCGCGGGGGATCCTTCTCCGCGATGGGAGACGTCCTCTCGGCTCCGAATTGCGACTCCTCCGCCCGACGCCAGGGACTTCTCCGCAGGGTACTCCACCTCGCCCGCGCCATTCTCTGCGCGTCCCCGTGCCGTGTCGTTCCCGACGGTGGACGACTTTTCTCCTGCTCCCACCAAGTTATCGGCAGCGTCCAGAGGAAACCCGTTCGAATGGGACAGCCGCGTGCCGCCTTCCTTCTCGATCCGTCCTCCTTCCTCCTCGTCCTCCTCGTGGTTGTCTCGCTCCACGGGCAATGTTGTTCTCCCTCCACCTTGTTTCTCGTCGACTTTGTCGGGGCAGCGCGCGTCTCGAACGTTCCACGCCGCGTCCAAGCGCGAGGCCGCGTCTCCAAGGGCTTCGGCCAGCGAGCTCAGGTAGCCCTGGTGTCTGGCGAAATCTTCACGCGCGGCAGACGAGAGAACAACCCGGATTTGAAACGCCAAGGTTTCGACCAAAAATCGCACGTGGTTGACCGTCTCCCTACTCTTAGTTCTTTCGGTAAAGTCACGTAGGTAAAAAATGAAATTAAAATTAATAAAAATAAAACAATAAAATCACGACGTTTCGGAGGCAACACAAGCCTCCGTCATCAGGTGGGAACGTCACAGCCAGATTTGCTGCATCACCTGACGACGGAGGCTTGTGTTGCCTCCGAAACGTCGTGATTTTGTTGTTTTATTTTATTATTTTTTATTAAATTTTTTACCTACGTGACTTTACCGAATGAACTAAGAGTATGAATCCTTGCAGTCACGAAAACTTCAAATCTGGCGTCTCCCTGTTTGGGGAAATGGATGGTTGGGCCCCGTGTTTACTTTTTGCAATATCCGCCGTGAGTGATCCGATGTATGCGAAACTATTATCATGCGATGGAAATGTGGCCTGATAAAACGTTTAAATGGGACCGCATCTCTAGACGCCCTTGCTGGGGAGTTGTAATGGTGTCCGCTGTCATTGTCACCACCCATCGCGAGCATTCTCAACATCAATTGTAATAATCATTGTTAATATCAAAAATACAAAGACAAAGATCCCCGTATAGCCTTAACAGACTGCTGGGTAAAGTGCTGTGAGCGAGCGCCTATGCACGGTATACGAAGGAGGGGTGGCTAAGACCACCTCCGGCCGCCTTTGTCTCCCAAGTAGCGACGTTTACACACCGCACCAGGTACTCATTTGTGAATATCACCACCACCATCATCAACATCACCACGATCTTCACACCGCGCCTTCACAACACGCCTCACGCTCTTCGTGACGTATCGTGATCATCGTCATCGCAGTTTGTATGAAACATAAAACATGCGTGAATTATCATTTAAACGTGTGTACGTTAGCGGTTGTAATATATGGATCAGATGCGTTGGACATTGACGATAGAAATATGTGAACAGGCTGAGAAAGTGCGCAAAGGGGCGTAACAAAGGTGCACGATTTGACGTCCACTACACAAAGAGGAACTCGTGGAGTTAGAGGCCGTACACAAGTCACAGACTTATTGACCGTTCAACAAACTGAAGTGGGGCCTTGGGCAGGACTTGGGGTTACGGTATACCGCTCGAAGAGACGGCGGGACTTGGCCGAGAGTGACAACGGAGTGGCAGCCAAACGGAGAGGGGAGGGAGGCGCACGAGAGAACATCGTGACGCGGAGATGAAGCAATGGGCTCGGCTCGTGTCCGGGCACCACGTGGATCGTTGCATCGCGAAATCGCGAGAGACCACTTGGGGAGGGCCTTCATCCAGCATTGAGGAGCACACGGCTGATAATGATGATGGCGCAAACACTCTATGGACAACGACTCTGACAAGCTCTCACCATCGGTGCCGTTCGCTGTCCGCTCCTCTCGAGGGACTTGTGCCATGAGGTTCAGGGCGCGCTCCAGGGCCCCCCTGCACCGCTCCACGTGGCCACGCAAGGCCTCCGCGTCCCACCGAGCCAATGCGACCAGGGTGGCCCCCATGCCGAACAGCCCGGGCGGCACTCGGCCCGGGTGGGCCCGCTCCTCTGCGGCCAGGAACCGCTCCAGCGCGTCCCCGTCATCGCCGCCACGATCCGACGCAGGGGATGGTTCCATCGCGCGTATGCTGTAGTGCGCGCGTGTGTGTGTGATAGCACTTGCCCCAACCGTCTGTGTAGACTGTACGGGTGGTCTTTGTCTTTTCGCGTGCGCTCGCTTGTGTCTGTGCGTCGTAATGCGTCTTACGCGCAAACGAAGGCGTCGTTAAGTGTACGTACGTGTCTTTGTTTACACGCGTGCGTAGGTATGCACGCGTGTGTACGCATGTGTGTGTGCGCACACGTGTCCGTATGTACGTGCGTGCGTGTGTTCACGCCGTGTGTACTCGTGTGTGTACACACGCGTGTGTCTACAGACGCGTGTGTGTGTGTGTACGTGTCACCCTACCGCCTTCTCCTAACGCCTTGCCAACCTCGAATGCTGCTCGCCAACAGATCTTGCTCCCGGCAGTCAATACGCGTATTTGAGTTATCTTAAAGTTATATTTTCTTACGACATTCACTTAAATATTAAAGTTGTCCGCAAATGTATGCAAATACAAAAGCGGTTTTTTTTTTACCAGTGAACTTCTGTCTCAAAACGTGCGGCAGTTTAGGTGCACTGTTGTTATGTACTTACTGTGTTACAATACAAAACGAACTCGATAAAAACATTCAACAGTGTGATTTCGCTAACAGCGCAAACTAAAATCAAATCGTCCGTTCAACAACAAAAAAACCCCGATTACAAACGACCCAAAGATATCCCCAACAACTCAGTCAAAACGTTAAACTCGCCAACAACTAAAGACGCGTGCGGACACGCGTAAATCACCGCAGATCGTGACTTACGACGAAGACCGATCGATCATCGACACGCGAGTTGTTCCATGCTCTGCGTTGTCGTCTCCCGGACAGTCCGTGACTCAGGTGAAACTCAGGTGGGGGGGGGGGGGGGGGCGCACAGGTGGTCTGCGCGAGACCCCGTGAGCTCAGTGGGGGAAGTCACAGCCAGTTGTGTACCTTGGCCCATTTTTTTTTGCTTTCAGACACTCATTCAACCCCACGTGAGTTGTGGAGAGTGGGAGGGGGGGCAGTATTGGTAGTGTTGGGGATAGGGAGGGAGGGAGGGGGTGAGAGGGGTAGGGTGGTGGTGTTGGGGGTAGATGAGAGGGGTAGGGTGGTGGTGCTGGGGTAGATGAGAGGGGTAGGGTGGTGGTGTTGGGGGTAGATGATAGGGGTAGGGTGGTGGTGTTGGTGGTAGATGAGAGGGGTAGGGTGGTGGTTTTGGGGTAGATGAGAGGGCTAGGGGTGATGGTGTTGGGGTAGATGAGAGGGGTAGGATGGTAGTGTTAGGGTAGATGAGAGGGGTAGGGTAAGGTAGTGTTGGGGTAGATGAGAGGGGTAGGGTGGTGGTGTTGGGGGTAGATGAGAGGGGTAGGGTGGTGGTGTTGGGGGTAGATGATAGGGGTAGGGTGGTGGTGTTGGTGGTAGATGAGAGGGGTAGGGTGGTGGTGTTGGGGGTAGATGATAGGGGTAGGGTGGTGGTGTTGGGGTAGATGATAGGGGTAGGGTGGTGGTGTTGGGGTAGATGATAGGGGTAGGGTGGTGGTGTTGGTGGTAGATGAGAGGGGTAGGGTGGTGGTGTTGGGGTAGATGATAGGGGTAGGGTGGTGGTGTTGGGGGTAGATGAGAGGGGTAGGGTGGTAGTGTTGGGGTAGATGAGAGGGGTAGGGTGGTAGTGTTGGGGTAGATGAGAGGGGTAGGGTGGTGGTGTTGGGGGTAGATGAGAGGGGTAGGGTGGTGGTTTTGGGGTAGATGAGAGGGCTAGGGGTGATGGTGTTGGGGGTAGATGAGAGGGGTAGGGTGGTGGTGCTGGGGTAGATGAGAGGGGTGGGGTGGTGGTGTTGGGGGTAGATGAGAGGGGTAGGGTGGTGGTGTTGGGGGTAGATGAGAGGGGTAGGGTGGTGGTGTTGGGGTAGATGAGAGGGGTAGGGTGGTGGTGTTGGGGTAGATGAGAGGGGTAGGGTGGTAGTGTTAGGGTAGATGAGAGGGGTAGGGTAAGGTAGTGTTGGGGGTAGATGAGAGGGGTAGGGTGGTGGTGTTGGGGGTAGATGAGAGGGGTAGGGTAAGGTAGTGTTGGGGGTAGATGAGAGGGGTAGGGTGGTGGTGTTGGGGGTAGATGAGAGGGGTAGGGTGGTGGTGTTGGGGGTAGATGAGAGGGGTAGGGTGGTGGTGTTTTGGGTAGATGAGAGGGGTAGGGTGGTGGTGTTGGGGGTAGATGAGAGGGGTAGGGTGGTGGTGTTGGGGTAGATGAGAGGGGTAGGGTGGTAGTGTGGGGGTGGGTGAGAGAGGGGAAGGGGGGGGCGAGTGGGTGGGGGCGTTGCGCGTTTGACATTTCCGAGTGGTCTCCATAGCACCGCGACGACGCTTGCACACACACACATTCACACATACACACACATACACACACATACACACACATTCACACATACACACATTCACACACACATTCACACACACACATTCACACATACACACACATACAAACACACATTCACACATACACACACACATACACACACATTCACACACACACATACACACACACATTCACACATACACACACATACACACATACACACACATTCACACATACACACATACAACAACAACCGCCATTCGCCACTAAGTAGCGGTGACGTCACCACGACGCTTGTGCCCGGCCATGTACACCTTGAGGCCACGTGAAGTGTCGAACGCCCGCTGGCAGGAGGTCACGGGGCAGACCCAGGTGCCACGGGTCGACTGACTGAGATGAGTGGCTGATGCACCACCTGTGCCCCCTACTGTGCCAACTCGCTGTGCTTTAGCCACCCGGCGCTCCGCTCGTTGTTGTGAGCGTCGCTCCTCCGTCCTCTGTTGTTGTTGGATGGCGACTGCCTCCAACTGCCCAGTCGCGTCCTTCACGAGCCACATACATATTCTTGGTTCTTTCAGTAATGTCACGTAGAATGGAAATAATAAAATAATAAAAAATTAAAACATAATAAAATAATTCTCACGATGATTCGGCCACAACGCAAGCAGCCGTTCTCAGACCTGGTCTTCACCTGAGGACGGCTGCTTGCGTTGTGGCCAAAACGTTGTGAGAATTATTTTATTATGTTTTATTTTTTATTATTTTATTATTTCCATTCTACGTTACTTTACCGAAAGAACCAAGAAGATGAATCCCTGCAGTCACGAAAGTTTTAAATCGAAATTTGAGCCACATACACCCTGACAGCTACAGCTAAAAAAAAACTAATTTATTTTTGTGAGGTTAACAGAACCATGACGGAAGTCTTTGCAAAGTCAATCTGTCAGCGCACAGTGGCCAATGTAATAGATCGTGCTGCCGTTCTCACACACGACGCCTGCGTTGGGGTTCACGTGCCAGGTTACCAATTGCTTTGAACGCTTTCGGAAGATTGGCCCAAAAAGAGTCAACACATCTGTCAAAAATACTATGGTTTAATAAAATATATATGCACAGTATAATAAGGCGACGCTTAGGGTGTAGGCCCTTCTTTGTAGCGCATATAAAAAGGAGCAGTTCCCGAAACGTCGTATTTTGTTAAAATAAATGTCACCTTTTAAGACCACAGTTTTCTTTGACAAATGTGTTGAGGTTTGTTGTTGTTAATTGTGCTTGTGCATCACTGCCAACGCAGCAGCAGCATGACCAAATAATGGACATCTGTAAAATGAAAAGGGCTTCATAGCTCATCGCATTTCTCGAGTATAAATAAATATTCTGATTCTGATGTTGAGCTCAGGTTGAAAGCGTTATTACAATGGCGCTGTGCGTCTGTTTGAAAGTTGGGGGAGGGGGGTATGGGGGCACGATAAGTCTCGTAAATGTGATCAAATATGAACGAAACTTGAATACAAAGTTCTGCTGATGTTCGGGACATACCCTGTAGACACTCGGCTACATTGATGGAAGCGACAACCGTTCCACCCTCCCTCCCCTTTGTCCGAGCTGCGTTGTATATCGCACACGATTTGGATACAAAAAAAGCATTTACGGTCGCATTCAGAAAATTTTGGAACCACGTAGTTTCGTCCCTTTTGTCATCTCCATTCTGCCATCTCTGTCCTAATTTTAATTGGCTTTAGTGAGAAAAATCGCGAAAGTTTAAGTGTCAATGTAATTTTGACAACATCATTGCAATTATTGTCTAGGTGTTACTGTTTGGGTTTACATCTGAAATTGTGGAATGCGTTGACGATGTCTGCCGGCCGAGTCGCGTCTATATGGATGTTCGGCTTCCTGTGTGCTTGCCTCGACCGCGACCGTTATCGCCAATGAATTACTTCCGAGGACAATCTTGTGCTGGAAAGTGTTACAAAACCCATGCGTGTGCATTATTTTTCATCTTTAATTTTAATAATTCGAAATCATAATGAAATAAAAAAAAATTATGAGCAGTGCTAGTTTGTTTGCTGTTGGCGAGTTGCGAAAATTCCACATTCCTTTTGGCCTCACCTTGAAAACGCAATCGTTAGCTTTATTTATTATAATTGTGGCCGTCTATCGCAAAGTAAACCCATGTAGTTTGCGCTCCTTCAGCTGAAGAGGAATTTCAAGCCTACACGTTCCCCTCTGATATATGTCTTACTTGTAAGACCACGGATGCGTTAGAATATTATTTTGTCATGTGCAACGACTGCGTGATCAAGTGTGATTAAGTGTGTTAAATCGACTTCGAATCGTGCACAGTTGTACATCGCTAATAAAAGTGGAACAATATTTAAGACATCTTCTTGGTTCTTTCGGCAACGTCACGCAGAAGGGAAATAATAAAATAATACAAATAAAACATAATAAAATAATAAAATTATGTTTTAAATAATAAAAAAAAACATTACAAAATTATGTTTTATTTTTTTATTTTATTATTTCCCTTCTCCGTGACTTTACCGAAAGAACCAATAAGATGAATCCCTGCAGTCACGAAAGCTTTAAATCGAAATTTAATATTTTAAACAAAACTAAAAACAATACCACCCGTAGGTAAACACGTGAACCAAAACACGTCAACTCGGAAGCAATGCGACGTCGTGGCATGTTTGCCTTGGTAATGACTCCCAAGGCTTGGGCCGCAACAGCAATGCGCGTGTCGCTCTGCAATCCACGTGTTTGCTTTGGACGCGGGGGTTTCACCGCCGCCGCCGCATGCGTGACATGAAGCGATGTCGGCTAATTTGACTGCGCCGGCAATAACGTCGGCCTCTGATCGCCGTCTCCGAGTTACAAAGCCACCGCGATCCTGGATACACGCGATCGGTCGTCTTTGTCCGTGTCCCTCTGGGCCGAGTTGTTTCGGATGGGTGTTTGCTCTGCGCGCTTTTAAGTGAAATGATGAAAGGGGGGTGGGGGGGGGGGGTTCGGATAGCGGCAGTGGTTAGAGCCACTGCGCCAAATTTTAACCCAGACACTTAAACCGCATGTTGTTGTTGCCTTCTACAAAGGTCGGTGGCGAGTGATACCTGGACCGGTGCCGAGCATCCCACATAACCAACTGATAACTGTAATCTACATTGTCTTATGATTGTTATTGTTTGACTTGCATCCCACTGGGATTTTTGCACACAGCGTTGACATACGGTCATTTTTTTATGGAAGACTTTGCTGTTTTTTTCTGGATTTTTTGTTGCGTGTAGTCACTTTAAGATGTTTCTTGTTCATGTTTTTGTTACGGTTGCACCCGAGTCAAGAGCCGCGTGGCTCACGGGGTTATACCTCATAAATGAAACTGAAGCTGAAAAGTATTTGCGGATGTCCAGCCGTCAAAACACAGCGATGTTTATACCAGGTCAAGCTAGACAGAAAAAAATCACGTAGGTCACGTGAGCGTTGCACACAATCTTAAGTCATAAACACATTCCTGCAGAGGGAGCTGGTAGGAACGTTGGGTTGCTCGGTCAATGGCCAGGGTCAACGGCGGCGTGGTGTATTCCGCAAAATATGCCCGACTGTGAGGGCGGGCACAAGCCGGCGTGAGTAGGTTTAACGTTGAGTTGAATAAGGGCACCACGAGGTGACCAGCCCCTCCCCACCCAGCCCTACCCTCCCCACCCAGCCCCTTTCCACCCTCCCCTCCCCATCCAGCCCCTCCCCACCCAGCCCTACCCTCCCCACCCAGCCCCTTTCCACCCTCCCCTCCCCATCCAGCCCCTCCCCACCCAGCCCGTCCCTGCCCACCCAGCCCCTCCCTGCACGACGGACGGACACAATAATCCCCTGTGGGCTGGTGGAACCAGTGGGTTCCTATCAGTATAATATATATCACTCAATTATAAATACCAGCGACTGCGGGGATAACGATGTTATCTATCGATTAATATCGATTATCTTCGCGATTATTCTAGCTCACGTTGAATCCCTCTTTTTTTTAAACACGCAGCCCTGAGACTCAGTGAGGCAGTTCCCGTGTCAGTTAGCGAAATCGCAATCAGAATGCATCATCGAATCGCATGTATTAGATTCGATTAGGGGCAGTCCATAAATGACGTCACGCGATTTTGGACGATTTTTGACCCCCCCCCCCCCTCGTCACACGACGTCAGAAAAAGTCAGACCCCCCCCCCCTCAAATATGACGTCACAAAGCTCTGCCCCCCTCCCCCCCAAAAAACATATTTTCATTTTTAAAATAAAACATGCTTCAAATCGTTTTAAACTATTGTCATTGTAGTGCGTATTTAATGTGATGTTGTAGGAGTGTTGTTATAACAATTAGTGTTGTTATAACAATTCTATATTTATTTAAAGTTGCGCATTTTTGTGTGACGTCATATTTCTCAAACCCCCCCCCCTCCCAGTCGTCACACATAGTCACAAATGTCTGACCCCCCCCCCCCCTCCTAGGTGCGTGACGTCATTTATGGACGGCCCCTTATCCCCCCACCACCACCTCTCTTGCAGCCACTCGAGGCGCTACATTCACCACAGGTGCAATGCTCTAGATTTGAAGCTTTCGTGACTGCAAGGATCCATACTCTTAGTTTTTTCGGTAAAGTCATGTAGGTAAAAAATGAAATTAAAATTAATAAAAAGAATGTATTATTTATTATTTAATTTTAATTAATTTTTATTTTATTTTTTACCTACGTAACTTTACCAAAAAAACTAAGAGTACAGGTGCAATGCTCGTTGAAGGATTCGATTTGTGAACCGACACGCTATTCTTAATCGCGTCTGTAGGAATCGGTGTTTTTGGGGCTTCGTGTTTAAGCTGTTAGGGTGGCGTAATATTTTTCAGTTTCAGTTTCGTTCATTAGGTATAACCCTGTGAGCCATGCGGCTCTTGACTCGGGTGCAACCGCAACAAAACATAAACATGAACAAGAAACATCTTAAAGTGACTACACGCAACAACAACAAAAATCCAGGAAAAAACAGCAAAAGTCTTCCAGAAAAAAACACCGCATTTCAACGCTGTGTGCAAAAATCCCAGTGGGATGCAAGTCAAACAATAACAACCGTAAGACAATTTACATTAAAGTTATCAGGCTAACTCTGTACTACAACAAACAAACATGGCTGAACCAAAACGTTTTCAAAATCACCGAAATAAAGCGACAAAACAATGTAAGAGTGATGAACATTGTCACTGCGGTGAAATTCAAGCGTTGAGCCCTTGAGGCCGGTTAGACTCCCCGTCCGTTCGCCAACGCTGTCGTGCCGCACCTCCGTCGAGCGCCGTTGGCGACTGCGTAGGGTGCAAAAGAAGTTCAACATACGTGCGAGCCATCGAGGTGGCCGAATCGTTAAGGCCCCGGAATCACTTCAAGGGGAAATTATATCAAAGACGACGTTTTGGGCAAAATGTGTCATTGGGTCAAGAAGGTTCATTTCCCGAAACGTCGCCTATGTGCTATGACGAAGGAGCATTGCCTGGTGCTGGACATACTTCACCACGCTGGTTATTGTGGGTTGGTGAAGGCGAGGGCTATATAAATGGAGCATAGAATTGCAGTGCAGTACAACAATGGGATGTTGCTGCACTGCTCTCTGTTGATTCTAGATTTGAAGCTTTCGTGACTGCAAGGATTCATGTTCTTAGGTTTTTTCGGTAAAGTCACGTAAATTAATTAAATTAAAATTAATAAAAGTAAAATAAAAATAAAAAGTACTTCATACAGCAATCGTGCTGTGACGGTTCCACCTGAAGACGGAAGCTTGTGTTGCCTCCGAAACGTCGTGATTTTTATTTTATTTAAATTTTACTTTTATTAATTTTAATTACATTTTTTACCTACGTGACTTTACCGAAAAAACCTAAGAATATGCTCTCTGTTGCCCGCTAGGTAGACTCATTGTAGAATCGCTGATGGCATGCGACCATCAAACAACACGAGCGTTGTGCTTGTGCCACGTTGTTTTCCCAGCAAGTGTTCTGCCAGCCAGGACCCGGTTGATATTTTACTCGCCACCGATGTTCGGCGTGGCCGGGAATCGAACACACGTGGTGTGGATTCACTGTGCAGATCAATAGCCACTGTACCACAATATACGCTGCCAAGCTTGGTGGTGCTCATTCAGACGCTGTCTTTCCGACAGACCTGTTCTTCACCTGAGGACGGCTGCTTGCGTTGTGGCCGAAACGTCGTGAGAATTGTATTTTATTATGTTTTATTTTTTATTATTTTAGTATTTCCCTTCTACGTGACTTTACCGAAAGAACCAAGAAGATGAATCCCTGCAGTCACGAAAGCTTTAAATCTAAACTGTGCCACTAGTTACTAATATTGAGTATAATAAGCTTGGAGTAGTTCCATGGGAAATTGGAATTCCTACCAACAATGGGAAGCGCGCTGGCAGTGACCACTCCATATACTGACATGGAGACCCATAGACTCACATAGAGGCCCATGGACTTACAAAAGACCCAATGAGAAACTGGAATGCGCTGGCAAAGTCATCATCAGCGTTTTCTCCAGCAGACGGGCGTTCGCAGTCCACGCGGCACCCAAGAAGAACTGGTCCGGTGGAACCCAGCTCTGGATTCTTACCATCCTCCTCACCACCACGACAATTATCAATTAAGTCCACCTGAACGCGTTATCACCTGACACTTGAAACCCCGAAGCGGAATATGTTTCCTTCTTAATCTGGAGCCGCAAATCCGCTAAATGCTAAAACTTTTATTTTACGTTGCCTAATGAGTGAAACCAATCAGCCTGCGGGCTGTAATAATTATGGAGACCACATTTTTTCAGAAATAGTTTTTCGATATTATTCTCTTTGAAACCAAATCTCTCATGTTAGTACCAAATATCATCTTCCTGGCCATTCTAGAACATCACTACAGAGTTTCTCAAACTCCAGCCCCGACATCCCCCCCCCCATGTTGCGTAATTTGTAATTAAATGTACCTCCCTGCAAATAAAAATTAGGTATTTACACGCTGCACGCGCCTCATCATTGCTAAACAATAGGCCCCGCGTGACGTAGAGAGAAGCCTGATTAATTGTGTCCCGTGAGACACACCCCGCGCACACAGAGACATAGGAACGACGTCTATACATTTTAATCACCCCCCCCCACCACCTACATGGCAAGTTAGGATATTGTTTAATCAATAACGGGGCACGAAGAATAATGGTAAAGACAAATTGAGGGACGTGGCGACGAGAGTTTGATAATCCCCCGAGTGAAAGTGCGGATCGGATTCTTCAAACTCCATTCCTTGGAGCCGAACTCCGTTCCATTTTTCCACGTTCGCCAACGATTTCAATGCGAGATGTTGAAGTCGACGCGCGCCGCGCATGAAATCGTGGACTGGCACCTGAACTGCCCAGGACTGGAGTCTGGGCGACACCGGCTAAACGTGCGCGGCGGCAACGAGTTGTTAACTCCCTCGCCTGGTATGCAGGAGGTCGTGCGTTCGATCCTTGACGCTGACGCCTGGTGTATAAATTGGGAGTTTGCGGTGTGTTTCTCGATTTTTCTCCGGGTCCTCCGGGTCTTTGTTTTCCCCCCTCCACATTTACAAACACGCGTTTCGAGTATTTTGCTGCTATAAACTTCCACGTAATAAGTTGAGCCTTCTGAAACATAGCTATATAGCGCAGGTATTCTTATGAGGTTCCGACCACACCACGCCCTCGTGCTAGCATTAATAGTTGCTCACGAAAAACAAATTAACCAACAGCCCATGTGGCCTACACGTGGGATCGGTTTGTTTACTTTATTTTAAAATACAGTACGTAGGTGAGGAGCGGTGGCGCTTTGGTTCGTGCGCAACTCCCCAATCTATCCCCGTGACCTGGGTTCGATTCCCGACCACGGATATTAACGAGGATCGGACGTTCATATGATCCCGGTCTGGCCACCTGCGTTGTCAACTCAGCCTTAAATGAGTATCCGGTGAGAGGTTTGCAATCGTCATCACTGGGAAAACAAAGGCGGCCGTGCTTTGATCACATCACACATCTCCTGCAGTGGCGTGCCAACCTTAATAGGTGCTCGCCGACAATTGATCGGCGCGCCCCGCGCGATGAAGCCACGTGTTTTGCGCCCCCAAGTACAGTATGCATATCAGTGAGCGGCACTTTAGTGGCTAGCGCGCTACCCTACAAACCCGTGCCACCCGAGTTCGATTCATGCTCACGGCCGACGCCAATGACGAATATCTGAACCAACTTTGTGGGCTTCCATTTGGTCGGGTCAGCCTAAAATGAATACCTGGTGCGGTGTCTGAAGAACGGCACTGGGGAGGAAAAATTTGGCCGGGCGTGGCGTTGGTCACCCACCTCCCCCCCCTCGTGTGCCGCGCGTACCTTCATAGGTGCTCTCGAACAGCACTTGCCCGCAATAGTCTGGTAGAGGCTATACGGGGGACCTTTGTCACTACGTCCATGCGCGCGCGCGTGTGTGCACACCTACAACAGCCAGCGCGGGCAGCAGCGGCAGCAGCGGCGGCGCTGTCGGGGCGAGTTTACGCATTCATTATCGCTCCGCTCCGGAGTTCCCGTGTCTTCCTCCTACACCACCACCACCACCTACTTCTCATCTTCACCACCGCCACAATCATCATCATCCTACTCCCCCCCCCTACACCCCACGATATCAAGACGAGGGGAGAGTACGTGCTTGGGCAGCCGTAGCAGCAGCAGCATGGCCGGGCAGTTGCAAGGGGTTCAAGTCCCGGACGATTCTGCGTTCATCTCGTTCCGCGCGCAGTGCGACTCTGACTCGGGCTGGCTGCAGTGCTACAGCCGCAGCGGGGTCACGGTGTGGTGCCAGCCCCCCGCAGAGGGACAGTCCGTGCAGAAACTCAAGGTGCGTTCGGGCAGGCGGGATTGGCATGGTGTGGGAAGTGTGCGCGTGTGTGTGTGTGGAGAGAGAGAGAGAGAAAAATATTTGGGAGATTCCCAGTCACGATTAAAATCAATGGAAAGTGGTAACAGAACGTGCGTTTGTCTTTGTGTAGAGAGAGGGGGGAGCGTTAGTTCGATTCCCGGCCACGGTGTGTGGGCGTGGAGACGTTCAAAGTCCCCAGTCACGATTAGCAGCCGTGGCAAGTGGAATCAGAACGCTGGTGTGTGTGTATGTATTATGTATGTGGGGAGCGGTAGTGTAGTGGTTAGCGCGCTGCGCTACGAAACCTGGTGACCCGGGTTCGATTCCCGCTCACGGGCAACACCCAGTGACGATTATTTGAACCGGTTCTGGGCCTGCCCTAGGTCGACTCGGTCTCAGATGAGTACCTGGTGTAGTGTGTAAACATCGCCACTGGGAAGACGAAGGCGGCTGGGCGTGTTGTTGGCCACCCACGCCCTTGTGCGCCGTGCTGGCCTTTATAGGTGCTCGCTAACACCACTTGCCCCAACAGCCTGTCACAGGCTATACGGGGGATCTTTGTCTTTGTATTGTTGTGGGAAGAGGTGGCGCGCAGTGGTTAGCGCAGCGCGCTACGAACACGGCGACCCGAGTTCGATTCCCGCTCACGACCCATTTCAGTGACACAAGCGGTCTTTGGGGGCCTCCCCCAGAACGACTCGGCCTCAAATGTCTTCGTTGTGTAACGATCCTCCGTGGACAGCGGTGTGCCTCTTGTGGACATCCCCATGCAGTGGAAACTCTAATTAATGGCTAATAAACAGGAGGTGTTTGCCTTTAAGTCGGTAACTCTTTGTCATATGCACGTGCCTGTTTTTCCACTTGCCTGATAATCCTGCTGGGGGAGGGGGGGGGGCTTTTATTGCTCGCACGAGGGCCCATGCCAACCACACTGACGTGCTCGGCTCACAATCAATGATCTCCTGGGTCGATAAAATCGGTGGCAACCTTGTGAAAAAAAAGTTGCCGTCTGTTCAGGTTTCTTTCATATGAATAGATAAAGTTTATTGCACAGTTGTATCTATCCTAGCCCTTGACATAGCAATGTGAAATTTCCACAACAGTAGGAAACGAACCGACTCTCTTGAAAATAATTTCAATCTCAATGGGCTCCCTTGATTCCATATTCGGATAACTTTTTAACAGTGATAGATACGTGGCTGGGAGGGGTTCGTGTGAGCGAATTACATATAATATGAACGCATCTAAACAAAAATCGAATCTTACACGCGTGATTCAACATGTATCCTGAGCTCAAGGATGCGTTGTATTCCATTAATTATTCGATTAGTCGTGACACCGCTAGTCATCGTTACGATCCACGGGCAGATTGCCCCGTAGGTGTCCACTGCACATTTCGTAATTTGTTTACACTTTCCTCTCTGTCTTGTGCCATGATGCTCAGGAAGTGGCCCCACGTCTTTCTGGTACCGATCTCTCACGTCGCCACATTTTGTGGCAGGGTCCCCGAGTCGTACACAGCACGCGTGTGCGGCTGCCACAGAGGCTATATCTTGCGGTTTGACAGTGGCGTTGTCGTACAATGCTCAATGAATAGGCTGCATCATGGCGCTGTGCATCAACATGTTGAACACTTATATGGGACTATCGTTGCTAATGGAAAACTAACGGATAACACACTGTAACATGGTAACAAATGTATGTTAATAGCTTCAAAAAGTCAAAGTCTCCACGTGTTCACCATCGTTGTCAACACGTGCCTGGAATCTTCTCCAGGTGGTCTCCAGCGCCCGCAGGAGGCACATTTCTCGCGGTGTTGTTGCAAATTCTCAGGAGTGTTCACATTTTTCCGGAGCACCTTGTACTGAAGCCAATTCACGCACGGTGCAAGAACGACGGTCCGCATCCACACCCACAGATCGATGGATCCACCGGCTCCCCCAGAGGTAGCCGGAGGAGACCCGTCACAACTCTGGCACACTGCCCCGCACTCGCGAAATCGACGTTGTGTTTTACGTTGTATTGGAGCCCCCCCCCCCCCCCATCAGTCCATCCGTGGGGATTTAGGCTTCACAGGGCAAATCCCACACACAGTACAGGCAGGAGATGTACACCAGGGACACACTTCTTTGGCTGACAACCAATCCATACAGCGTCGTCTGTCCCCATCATCGTGAGCGCGTGCGGATGGAGGTGACTGCTCGTGGCATTGACGGGCACTGAGAGATGGAGAGCTTATCCACCTGCCCCGGCCAGTAGATCGGTGACGATGTAATCGATTCGAATTGATTTGCACGTTGCGGTGGCCGAGTGGCTCAATTGTCAGAGTGCTGAGCGGCACCCCCCCCCCCCCTCCACCTTGCTTGTCTACTGAGTTATCAATGATAGATTGAAGCAAACATCTTTTGAGCTGATTTTTTTTGTTTAGTTTGTTGTCTTTTCTGCCCGCACCTCCGATTAGCACGGTTGGCGATGTACGGTCAACATACGTACACCGGGCATTAGCGGCCACACATCTACACACACAAATTGCGTAACTTCTAGCTAGGAGAGCAAAAAACTTTCCCGTAAAACCAAGAGAACTATCGGGATAAAGTTGTGGGTGGAAGAACACGGTTTACGCTTGCGAGTTATGCGTGTGAGTCGAGTCATTTACGGTTTCTGAAAAGTGAAACACTCGTGGTACATTTAGGTTGACGGAGAGAACACAACCGACGAGGTGGCACAAATTTAGAAATAATAAAAACTAGTCTGTGAAGAAAACAAACTTTTTGGGGGGGGCTTAAATTCAGGCTCTCGGTGAAGTCAATCCGTCGGCCTAAACGCCCAAAAAATTGGATGACGAACGTGCGAGAGAGTTTGCAATCGGCGCGTGTTAACTGCGATGACTTACAGGTCAGGCACACGGCCGTGGAACACAGAGAAAGAGTGAGCGGATTCGAATTTTGTCACCGAGCGACGGCAAGAGGGGAGCGCATGGGTTCGAGAGCATACGCGGGTCAATGACATTCAAGCTCTTATAGACACGTGAGTGGGCCTCGGGAAGGACGATGGCCAAGAATCGTCGCGGACTTGCAGCCAAAGGAGGGAACGCATCCGGTAGGACGACCGCCAAAGAGATGGAGCGACTGATGTTGCCTCGTGTTTGCAGGTGCTCTGGGTAGATTGTTTACATCACGTGATTGTGATAGGCGGCGGCGGTGGCGGCTTGGGGAGGCCAATCATCCAGCAGTGGATTGACCAAGGCTAAAGAGGATGAATAATACAAAGACAAACACCCCCCGTATACCCGGATCAGACTGTTGATGCAAGTGCTGTTCGCGAGCACCTATGAAGGCCGGAACAGGACACGACGGGATGGGTGAACCAGCACGGTGCCCCAACCGCCTTCGTCTCTAGAGTGGCGATGTTTACACGTCCCACCAGGTACTCATTTAAGGCTGAGTCGACCTACGTGAGGCCCAGGACTAGTTCAGACATTCATCGCCGGTGTTGGTCGTTCAGTGGGTATTTAACTCGGGTCACCGTGTTCGCAGCGCGAAATGTTACGCAGATATAAATATCCCCCGTATGTAAGCCTTCAACAAAATGTTGGAGCAAGTGTCGTTATTAGCGAGTAGCACCTAATGAAGGCCGGAACGACACACGAGGGGGTGGGTGGCCAACACCACGCCCGGCCGCCTTTGTTTCCCCCAATGGCGATGTTTACACCGCACCAGGTACTCATTTGAGGCCGAGTCGACCTATGGGAGGCCCAGAACCGGTTCAAATAATCGTCACGGGGTGTTGGCCGTGAAGGCGGGAATCGAACTCGGGTCGCCGGGTTCATAGCGCAGCGCGCTAACCGCTACACCACCGCAGACAGACACACACACAGACAAACATACACACACACGCGCACGCACGCACGCGCACTTAATCTACCCATCGGAGCCTTGCGAGGTGGCCGATTGAGTGCCGTGGGCTGAGCGCTCCCTTTGATGAGCGCGTCACTCGCGAGCGAGCGGACGCAGCTGTAACTGAGAGGGCTTCGTCTATTAATTTAGGACAACAACACGCGAGAAAAGGCGCTCGCGGCGGGGAATCGCGTTTCGCTGACGCGGGGTGCGGCGGGCGGGGCTTTTGGCTCACTCTCCATCCATACACATCTCCAAACTTGAGCTCTCTTTGTCTTCTTCCCAACATCCTTCCCTCTGGAACATCCTTCAAGTATTATCTAGAGTGTTCTATCTTCTTGGTTCTTTCGGTAAAGTCACGTAGAAGGAAAATAATAAAATAAAATAAAAAAAATTCCCTTCTACGTGACTTTACCGAAAGAACCAAGAGATGAATCCTGCAGTCACGAAAGCTTTACATCGAAATTTAAATCGAAATTTAGAGTGTTCTAATGAGACGTTTTGTCCCCCTGAAACTGCACGAGGGTTTCTCCATTTCTCTTTCTCTCCATCCAAACTTATAGGAGGCATTGAACATTTCTAGGGGTTGGACGTAAATATTGCTTCCATTTAGCGAGAACGTTTTCCAGGAATTATATTGATATGCCACAACCATCTCTCACCCTATGTTGTCCTCATCGGAATATAGGGTACAATAATGCAAAATTCATCAAATAGGCATACCTTGTACATCTAGAGGTAGTACCTTATGCCGACCGATAAATATATTCCGTACTCCACGTCCGATTATAGCCGCGTTAAAGAATATATCGAGTGAGGAACTAAGCCCAGTTTGGGCATAAGTCACGTTGCCTGCACAACTGTGATGTCTTCATGATAGAGGCGAGTAACTGGTGTACTCCTGTGGTGTATTCACGTGTGTGTGTGTGTTAGTTTAAGACTGCATTGTTTAGTGGTCTGGCAGAGCCTTTTGCGAGACCCAACTTTCCCATGAGACAGGTGCCCTCTCGGGCAAATGCAAACGGTTGCGTGGATAAAGGTTTTTTGGGGGGGTTAGATCGTGTAAAGTATTATTGTGCCATTAACCAACCACCACCCGACACAACCAATTAGTGAGGTTTGTCACGTAAATAGAACGTCCCAATTAGTTACTACTTCAGAACACCGTTGAGAGTTGTTTACCCTCGAACACGACGGAGGGGTGTGCTTGTAAAAAAAATATTACGGCTGCTGCGAGACTGTAGCTAGTGATCGGATATGTTGCATGGCTCCTGGAGCGTGCGCTAGAAAATGTATAAAAGTTAGGGCCAATGTGAATTATGATGGTAATAATGTTTTTTGTATTAACCCAGGAAGGCACGGTCTAGCCTTAACACGTTTTGTCAGAAGGGTTCTGCTGCAATGTGAGATCATTGGGCAACTCCGTCAATGTGTCTCTGACCCACCCCCCCGTGTTTGAAGAAACTGAAGATCACGGAGAAAACCCATCTCGCATATGAAGGGATAACACAGCTCCATACAGATGGATTCAGGTATCCATTGCTGTGACTGCCGTCTGCTGTTGACATTTTGCAGCCCGAATCGACAACACGTGGTATTCTCCAAATACCATCCAGGCTCAATGCTGCTTAGCTTTCAGTTGTCACACAGTACAATGATTCATTTCACTCGCACACACAAAGCTTCTCTCAATGCTCCATCTCCACGGTGTATGTCCTCTTTGGGAATGTCTCCCCTCCTTTAGCTGTTACCTGAGTGTTCTCAAATGCACGCGTTGAACTCCAGGCATTCGAGTTTACCCGCCACTCACAGAATTACTCAATGTATTTTCTTAACAGAAAAAAACATCGTAGAAACTCCACAGGTAAAGACTTAAAAGCTACTTAACTAAATATTTCAGTCCGTGAGTCTGTCTGTCACAAGCAGTTGAACGATTTAGTTTAACGTGCAGAATTAAGGGCTCACTGACCAGAAGGAAGTAGGGCCCAATGGTATTGATGATTAACTCACTGTACTGTATCTATTCTTATATAACTTTTTGAGTTGGGTATAATAAAAACCCGTTGCTAAAACTTTTTTAACACAATTTATTAGTTCTAGTTAGAATTTTGCTTCGTAATTATTACTATTTTTACTTCTGGGGCTTTAAAAATGTCTACATGTGCTCTCTTTCCAATAAATTGGAACCCTGGCACGGTATCGGGAGAACAAATGTAGTCTTTGCTAAAGCGGTGA
Organism: Lethenteron reissneri; assembly: GCF_015708825.2. NCBI lineage: Eukaryota > Metazoa > Chordata > Hyperoartia > Petromyzontiformes > Petromyzontidae > Lethenteron > Lethenteron reissneri. The sequence continues at coordinate 10,064,422 of NC_083794.1, forward strand.
AATTACACGGACATCCTCTGGCACGAAGCCGCCCTGCCTCGGTCCACCCAGCAGTCTAAATTAGCACACTGCGGTCAATCGGCAGATCACGTGTAGTGGGGCAAAGCGTGGGTATTCCTATATCTTCCAAGATGTATGTTGAACTTCTTTAGCACCATACGTTGTCCACTTTTCCAAGGGGAGGTGCGGGGGAAGGACCACAAACTAAACACAAAAATCGGTTCTCGAGAAATTAGTTTAACAATTTCAACTTAAAAGTGCATAGCTCCAGTCACTTCCTAATATCGGAAGGAAGAGCGTTCCAGACGGCTGCAGGAGCGCATCTTTTAACGCGCGTGATGCGGTGGTCGGCGTGGAAGAGAAGGCCAAAAATAGCCTGCAGCGAGAAGTTCCCTCGGAGCGCCTTCTAGTGGAAGCCCTTGCGCAAGCAGTGGCGTGAGCAAGCAATTTCAGGGGCTGCGCCTCTTGCCTCTACTCTAACTATTAAGGCAATTATGGACCGAAGTCATCCGTAGCTGGCGCCGAAGCCGATGAGAGGCCCACCCCGTACGTTTCCAGCTGAACCCCCCCCCCCCCCAACCTCCCAGCCCCCCACCCACACCCAGCTAGACTGCGCCATCAATGTTTAAGCAGCCGTCACTCAGCGTTGCTTTTCTTTGGAGGCGATTAATAATGCAAGGCGGTGGTTTGGGGTTTCAGAACACTGCGCTGACAGCGATAGGGATATGGGGCCGGACGAGCCGCGCGTAGCGGGGTGGGGGGGTGCAGTGGGCACAGTGTGGGGCGGACGGACGGGGGAGGATCATGCGCCCCGTTATGAAACGAACTTTCGCTCTCGGGCACGAGTGTCCGAGCGGGTTACCTTCGGTGGACGTTTGTTAACGTTGTGGGGGGAGGGGGGGGGGTTGAGGGGCTCGGGGCTCTGGGCATCGGGGAGTCGAGATGCGAGGGCGCGGAAGAAGATCTGCGTGCCCCTCTCGCCACCCGCCGCCGTTGAAACGAGCAAGAAAAACCACGCGCACGCATGGATTCTGGTAACGCTTGCCGACCGGCGTTTGTCGTCAAACGTACATCGTGAGCGATAATAATAATGATAGCAGTAGCCGCTCGCGCTGGGCGAAGGGAATTTTCCTGGACATCTGTGGGAAAATAGCTTCATAGCTCATCGGGTTCTTTTGGTAAAAATGAAAATTCTGATTCTACGAACGAAGGCCGCGATGAGACCAGGTGGCTCGCATAGCTGCTCTGCCGTGGAGGTCGTTTGTCAGCCGGCAGGGCTAGGATGCTAAACGAGGTTTATTTATGGCTGAGGCAACGTAGGAGAGGCTCAGGACTGGTTCAGACATTCGTCACCGGTGTTGGCCGTGAGCCGGAATCGAACTCGTGTTGCCGGGTTCGTAGCGCAGCGTAGCGCTAACCGCTGAACTACCACTAACTCCCCACTGATACAAGACAAAGATCCCCCTCATAGCCTTTAACAGACCGTTAGGGCAAGTGCTGTGACGATGTTTCCACAACGCACCAGGCACTCATTAGAGGCTGAGTCGATCTAGGGGATGCCCAGGACCGGTTCAGATAATTGTCACTGGCTGTCGGTTGCGAGCGGGAATCTAACTGGGACCGTATCGCAGCTCGCGAACCACTACACCACCGCTGATATACACGCACAAACAAAGACAAAGATCCCCCGTATAGCCTTAACAGACTGTTGGGGCAAGTGCTGTTAGCGAGCACCGATGAAGGCCGGCGCGGCACACCAGGGGGTGGGTGACCAACACCACGCCCGGCCGCCTTTGTCTCCCTAGTGGCAATGCTTTACACATCGGACGAGGTACTTATTGTTAGGCTGAGCCGACCTCGGGGAGGCCCGGGGCACCGATTCAGATCATTGTCACAGGGTGATGGCCGTGATCGGGACTCGGATCGCCGGGTTCGTGCCGCAGCTCGCTCTAACCACGGCACTACCGCTGATATCCACACACGCTCGCACAGATACACTGTAGAAAAAGACACGTGTACATCGATTGATGATTGCGCCCTGTCAATGGCTCCCACGCGTCCGTCTGAATCGTTGGTTTGGGCAGCACTGATGTTTGTTGAAGCCTCTCTAAAATTCGTACTGCCCCCAATGATGATTTATGTATCAAATGAGCGCGCATTATGAACAGACTATTTTCTTAAAAAAAAAATCCCCAACAACCCAAGGGATTCCTCGTCCCCCGCCCGCCCCCCGGGGCAAATAAATATACAGTATTTCACGAAGTAAACATGATAACATTGCTCTAGACTGTGGGAGGTCTCCTGCTACGAAACGTTTGTCCAACTCGTATTTCATGAACCGATTGAACGAGCCGAGGCGACCAAAAAAATGCACGCGGTCCGTCTGATTAATCGCCACGGCTGCGTACAACAGAGTAGCATTACTCGGTGTGTTCGTGTGGAACGCATCATACGCCGCTCTGCATCTGTTCGTCGGGAGCGTACTCTTGAATTCGTAGTTGAGATGTCCTTTTGACAGAAGCATATTTTCTCTCTTTCTCCCCCCGTCCTCTGCTGCTCCTTCTTGCCTGGGATCCACAGAGGTTCGTCTCGAGAGAAACTCGCTTGACGACCTCCTGTATCCTGGGGTGGTTTTATCTTCCGTCCGTTTACTTTTGTTTTATAATGTGAATAATAATAAGATAAATTATTGAGTCTTTCCATGATTATGTTGTTGGCGTTACGCCATAAGACGAAGAGTTTCCTCGTTTCAGAAACTCGAGCGGCGAGCAGCGCACCACCGCGTGCCGGGCAGCCCGGGGGAAATGACGTCACAGGACTACCTGTGACGTCGACTTTTAGTCGGACTCTGAATCCACGCTGGGGGCAGCACCGCGTGTTCGTCACGTGGCAAACGACGCGCAACTTTTTACGCGTCGGAGCTGAAAGTTGGTTAAATTTGGTTAAATGAAGTGATGTTATGAGCTTTGAAGTTACTAGAAACCAAGCTGAGACTGCCAACTCGCTACATTTTAAAAAAGCGGAATGGTCCCGTGGACACTAACACGACCTCCCTTAACACGTGTTTTCTCCTACAACATCAGAGTGCAGCGCCACATTAAATACTCAATACAATGACAATAGTTTAAAGCGATTTGAAGCATGTTTTATTTTCAAAATGGAAATATGGTTTTGGGGGGAGGGGGCAGAGCTTTGTGACGAGAGGAGGGGGGGTCCAAAATCGCGTGACGTCATTTATGGCCGGCCCCTAGGGCAGCGCGCCCGAACTCCCTAATTCGTTCCCTAATTTCGAGAGTATGTTTGTTGATCTTCTTTCGCACCGTACGTAGCCAACCGTGCTAATGGAAGGTGCGTGGGGAAGGACAAACCAAAACTAAAAACACAAAATGCAGTTCTAAAGAAATGAGTTATCAATTCAGATCATTTAAAATTGCAAAGCTCTCCAGTGGCTTCCGAATATTGTCAGGAAGAATGTTCCAGACGGCCAGCCAAGAAGCCGCTGCGAGGATGAGCGGAGTTCGCGTGATGGTTGATGCTCTATGACGAGGGTGTCATTACGCCCTAGGCTGTTATACGTTACCCATTGTCTACCCCTCCTTTTGAAATTCCCATTGTATTCAATTTTTTTTCATGACGATAAAAACCACGGCTTACAAAACGAACAATGCGGATTGATCACACAGGCGGTTGAAACCTGGATTTATAAACCCTCTGGGACCTTAATTGGCGCTGGCTCTGTGTCTCTGCCCTCGGAGTCACCATGCCCATCTCCCTGCGCTGTGGCCAACTCCGCGCGTCGTGTGGTCTTTGGGACCTTGTACCGTTTGTCATTTGTCAGCAAACAACACGAAGCACAAAAACAAAGAACCCCCGTATAGCCTGTAGCAGACTGTTGGGGCAAGCGTTGTTCGCGAACACCTATGAAGGCCGGCACAGCACATGAGGGGGTGGGTGGCCAAGACCACGCCCGGCCGCCTTTGTCTCCCCAGTGGCGATGTTTACATACACACTTGAGGCTGAGTCGACCTAGGGGAGGCCCAGGACCGGTTCAGATAATCGTCACTGGGTGTTGGCCGTGAGCGGGAATCGAACACGGGTCGCCAGGTTCGTAGCTCAGCGCGCTAACCGCTACACCACCGCTCCCCACGAAGCACAATCCACACACACACACAACGAGAGAGCTGTACGGCTCAACTGCACACACAAACACAAACCAACCTTACACATTGCTGCGTCTTGCCACAGATAAGGAGTGGGAAAGATCACGTCGGCTTTCACGACCAATATTAACCAAATAATTATTTTTTGGGTTGGAGCGCGTAAATATAATTGCATGGTTGAAATCCGTCGTAGAACAATTCTGGCGAATTGCCTGATGAAGCTGGTTGTAATCACCAGCGAAACGTACTCGAATTATAAATGGTGTGGGTTTACTCTCCCACACACTGGTGTGCTGAAGTAGTAACTAATTGCCAGATTTAATTTACGTGACAAACCTTGCCAATTGGCTGTGTCGGGTGGTGGCTGGTTTAACGACACATTTACACGATCTACCCCAAACAAACAAAAAAGCCTTGATTATGCTCGGTAGCATTGTTGCCGGGGCTAAAAAGATTCCGCCGATATTTTCACGAGGACGTGACGTTACGTGAATTGACATCGCAGATCATTTGTCTCCTTTCATTAAAGGCTCGTTCAGTCTTTCGGGCAAGGGAGTTGAGGACATCTGGTAACCCTGAGCACTATTCACGCACGTGTATTGCACACCGCACGTACACCACTGCACACGTGCACCACTGCACACGTGCACACCAAGATCCAAAGATCCCCCTATAGCCTTAACAGACTGTAGGGGCAAGTGCTGTTAGCGAGCACCTATGAAGGCCGGCACGGCACACGAGGAGGTGGGTGGCCAACACCACGCCCGGCCGCCTTTGCCTCCCCAGTGGCGATGTTTACACATCGCACCAGGTACTCATTTGAGGCTGAGTCGACCTAGGGGGATGCCCAGGACCGGTTCAGATAATCGTCACTGATGTTGGCCGTAAGCGGGAATCGAACCCGGGTCGCCAGGTTTGTAGCGCAGCGCGCTAACCACTACACTACCTGCTCCCCAACCCCCCCCACCACGTGCACACACGCACTCGCACACATCCACGCCACCGCACACATGCGCACTCTACCGCACGTACGCCGCGGTTGCCACGAGGCACAATGAGGCGACACGAACGAGACGTGGCCAAAATAATTACCTAGAACTGTTCTGGCTCGCACCTAGCACTGCTTGTTTGCCGGAATGCAAACAAACATGGCCATGCGTAGACGTCCTTCTGTGATAAACAGCCAGAGTCTTAAGATCTTAAATAGGCGAAGCTACGTGATCTCACTTATTTATCAATTCGTTCATCGGCGCATTCATTAGTGCACGACGCAGAGATGAGCGAGAATAATGAAGGGTGAAAACGAAGCTCGGGACGAAAAATTGAATGCAAGTCAAAGACAAATGTACGTAAAATCACGCCTGCAATTTTTGCTCGTTGTGTTTTAAATAAGTGTGAATTCACGTGCCGGGCGTCGGCATGCGAGATGTCGTCGAGTCCCGACACTTCAAGCGCCAGCGACTCCAGCGAGCGGAGGGGGCAAGGCGTGCAAAATTAATGGCTTTTATATTTAGCCTTTTCACCGTTTCGGATGCGTGCATTATTAAACAGGAAAAACGGCCACGAACACGGGGATTCTGTGACGGTGCCAGGGTCAACCTGATCGCGATCACTCGCGATTATGAATTCTGTGGTTCTCAGCCCCCCCCGACCCCCCCCCCCCCCCGTGTCACGGCTCATCGTGCGCCAGCACCGTTTCAAGTTTCTCGATGTTTTCCAAAAAGGCAAAGGTGCAGGGGCCGCATCACGATCACTTTCTCGACCGCCGCTTGCTGGCGTTCTTGCCACAAAGGAGGACCCCTGGCGTATCGCTCTCACTCGCATCACGCAACAACACAACTGGGAGATGTGTCCTCCCCGCGGATAAAAGCGTCAATAGTTTGTTGTCGACGAGGCTCGCCCACCGACGGGTGCCAGAGATCCTGGCCGCGCAGACAAAGGTAAAGACGCAGCCCTGCAAGCGCGTTTTTGCGCCACAGCACGTGGTGGGGATTTTTACTGGCGAGTAAGGATGTTTGGCCTACTCTTCCACGCCGGTCCGATGTCTTTGAAGAGGTGGGACAACCCACACTTAACCCTACCCCAGGCGACCTGCATCTTGACTGTGGGTGTACCCAGTCACATCGCAGCGGTGGCGAGATGTTAACTACCTCGCCAGGTGTACAGGAAGTCGTGACTTCGATCCCGACCCTGTCGCCTGTATATTTGGAATTTGCGTGACTTCCCTGACTACATTTAGAATAAACAAGCGCTGAGAGTATTTGGCAGCTGCTCTCAATTTCCACGTGATCAGCCACTTAATTGGGCTATCATTTGTGGCCAAGTCACTTCTGAAAAAGAGTGGACCTGGCCTGGTCATGGGGGAAAACTTGCACCTTTGTTGCAACTACCGTGTTGATGGATTGAATCGAACCCGTAGGCCTCCGTGTTGTGTCCGTGTTTTCTTTTGTATCGAGGGCGGTGATGCGGCCTCCTCTTAGAGGTTTTCCGGTTTGGAACCAAGCGGCCGCCCTGGTTAAGGACTGCGGGGCTAATAACCATAAGAAAAAAATGCGCGTAGTCTGCTTCACAGTACACGTTAAAGATCCCGTGGCACCGTTGGCAAGAGTAGGCAAGGCCATCGTGTGCCCGGGGGGTCATGGTCCATGTGTGCCGAATTCAAGGGGGAAAAACGACCCCGCAAATGACTCAATGGGAGTATGCATTTAGATCATCGCCCAGACCATCCAGCCCAGTAAACAGTGGCATGAATTAACGGATTTTCGGTTAACGGTTCGCCTCCCATAGGGAGGGACCCATGGTTTCAACGTAACGTTAACATTTTGATTAACGGGATGTTCAACGTTATGCACGCGGGTGCCAATTTCGGCCAATCGGAGCGCTCGTAAGTGGGATGAGCTATGCCCTCAGCCAATCAGGGACGCCCATTTATGAGCATTTAGACCTTGACTGGCCATAGATTAATGCTTTTAATGTGTTATTCCTATACTCGATTCATAGTTATTTGGGTTAACAGTAGTTTTCGTGAAACGGAGTAAAAAAGGTTCACTACTGTGATACAATCATATGCCAGTTAAGCCACCGCACACACCGCACGCGCCCGATGGTTGGTAGTCAGTGAAATCTGTACAGGGACTCCTCTACTTACGAACGAGTTAGGTTCCAGATGTCTGTTAGTAAGTCGATTTGTTCGTAAGTCCAACTTCACTCCTGTCGATTCCAAACACATTGTACGGCATGTACACTAAACACGGAGAATTGCTTTAAAAGTTGTATAATCTAACGTAGATGTAGATGCCACTGGTTCTTCACGTTCTGCAGATGTAGATGCCACTGGTTCGTCACGTTCTGCAGATGTAGATGCCACTGGTTCTTCACGTTCTGCAGATGTAGATGCCACTACCGCCATCTATGGCGCGGCAGTTGAACTTACGACTCTCGGTCCGAACAGGCAACTGGACATACGGAGAGGTTTGTTCATATCTCTGAGAGAAAAGTTCGTAAGTCGAATGCTCGTATGTAGATAGTCCCCTGTAATGTGGAGGGTGCAGCGAGGACTGCAGTTGAGAAACGTCGCTGGCGATGACGGGGGTCGTGGCGCTGCCAATGAATTCCTCGCGTCCAGCGCGACTTACCAAACGAATCTCCCCCCCCTCCTTCCTTCCTCCAGGGCAACGCTCCGCTTCACGCCGCGTGACATTTACGCATTCCGCCGCAGCTATTGAATTATTTATCTCGAGAATTCGTTAGATGTTTTTTTTGGCGTCGTGTCTCCGTGTTTTTTTTGCTTGCGCTTAACAAGTGAAATGCGCTCTCGCGGTCACCGGACGCATCATTGCATCGCGTGACCATTGGGGGGAGACCGAGACGGCTTGAGGAGGTCATGGACGATGATGATAATGATGCTCATTATCATCATCTAGCAGGAATGGCTTCTGGCAAACGTCGTATTCTACTGGTCTGTATCAGGGAGGACCTTTTTGACCAAATCAGCCGGAATGGGCCCGATTTCGTCAGATCTCGGAAGCTGAGCCGACTTGAGCCTGGACAGTGCTTGGATGGGCGACAGCCATGCACAGACAGGTGGCTGTCATATCACTGGCAGGTCTAAATGGAGGGCAGCAGAGGGCTTTGCAGCAAGATTCATTGTACCGTACTATGCCCGCTCCCCCCTTCCCCATGTCTATGCCCCCCCCCCCCGGCCCAACAACTTCCACTAACCGGCACTAACAGCACGGTAAAGTATGGTCAAATCAACTCCCACGACCCAAGCCCTGATCCAACGATGGATTTGACGGAAGCATTCAACTTGCACACGCGAGCGGCACGACTGCATCCCCGGCGAGGCGTTTTCTTGTTCTCCCCTTGCTCCACGCGCGCCGCTCAGCGCTCATCGTCCAGACGCTGATGAAGCGGCGGCGTCGTAACGACAACGATCATCGGCTCTGCGTGGAGCCCCCGATTCTTTGATTTGGCTCTCGTTGTGGTTAGTCAAGGGGGGGGGGGGCAAACTCGTAGCTTTGGCCACCAAGGGGGTGATGTGGTGGTGGGGGGGGGGGGGCAAGGCACGCAACCTACTGACCAGTCACGGCCCTGACGACGATTCTCGATCCTGATTCAGATACCATATTCTTCTAACGGGGTGGGGGGGGCGGAGGGGGCAATGTCTGTGAACGGCGAACACTCCCTTCCGCCACCCCCATCGCCACCCCCATCGCGCAGGTCAATTCGACAGCAGTGAGAGGTGGGGAAAAAAACCCCGTGTGGCGAGCTCATCCGATCCCACGATTGATTATTAATCGAGTGGCGGCGGCGGTAGCGCACGCCTTGCGCGAGCTGCGCTGGGTGCATTACTGCGCCAGTGCTGGACGTGTCGGGGAGACAAGCGAGTCGCTTGAACTCGCCGCTCCACACCGATGCCCCCCACCCCCCCGAGGTAGCGCCGGGTTCGCCTTGTCGCACACCCGGCCGCTCGAAGCGTGCGTCGAGCGGGCCGGGTGTGGATCAAGGCCGTTAATCGGCGGAGGTGGCTCCGAGGTTAGAGCGCTGAGCTTGGCACCGCTGGGCTCCTGGGTTCGGACACCTTTTAATTAGACCAGGTCCTCGAGTGTAGCGAGTTGATGGGCTCAGCTCGGTCAGCGATGACTGCGCCAGATAAGCAACCGTCTCATTCAATGTGGTTCTGTGCTGGGAAAAAATTCGAGGTTTTAGGATTAAAATCTCAGTTTGGCTGTCATTCGATGAAACTTACTTTCGTACGCAGATTAGGTGGGAAAGTGCTGCCCCCTCCTGTGTGGACCAGCGCGTCACTTGAATGGATCTCGTCAGTAGCTCCGCGCGAGCAAATTCCGTGGGCCGTTCTTAGCCACTGCGTCTCGTGACGTCACGTGATGTTGATGGCAAAAAAACCCGAAAAAAACCGGGAGGACAAATACACAACTTTTATTTTTAAAGGTCGTTAATTGGTTGTACTCGAAAGCTTAAATCGCCATTCCGCTTGCTTCACCGTGACAAATTATTACCATAAAGCATTCTGCGGTCGCAGTGCTATGAGCGAAGGCAGCAGCTGGGGGACTTCTCCGACATCTGCCGCAATAATTCCACTTTGCTGCTCGGGCCTTGAGCTCGCTTTGGGAAATAATTGAGTCGGGGATGAGTCCAATTATGTACTCCCTGGGCGTTCGTTATAATGATGTTCACGTATGCCCCAGCCATAAAATATTTACCGGGGGGTAAAAAAAAAAAGGAATTATGCTTCCATCATCTCTGGCTTGTGATCAGTCGATAGTTTTTTTTTTGTCGGCAGACAAACCGAGTCTTGGCTCAAGGATTATAAGGTTTGTCTCTGATTATGAAACGTGGGATATTGGAACAACTAATCTTTTGAAGATTACACTGATGTATTTTTTTTATTGTGTTATTTCCAATTGTATTCCAAATTGCGCTATTGATGTTGAGACACAGGTACCCAATTCAGAAGCTTTGCAGATGCCAGTGCTCCACCTCGTGGCAGAGGTCGGTTCCGTAATGTGACCACCGAGAACGACTTTTGAAGGCACTTCAGTCGGCCTCTCTATTCACAATCGGGTCACGCCTTCTTAATAACCTATGAAGGATTCATATTCTTGGGTTTTTTCCGGTAAAGTCACGTAGGTAAAAAAATTTAAGTAATAAAAGTAAAATAAAAATAAAATAAAAATCACGACGTTTCGGAGGCAACACAAGCTTCCGTCTTCAGGTGGAACCGTCACAGCACGCTTGCTGTATCAAGTAAATGAGAAACCCTATGAAGGGTTCCCCTTATGTAAAACCAACAATCTTAGGTCTCCGAAAGGTAGAACTTTGCTCTGTTGTGTAAAAAAAAAGCAAATTGAATGTGTACTTAATTTGGAGCTTTCGTGACTGCAGGAATTACTCTTTGGTTCTTTCGGTAAAGTCACGTATAAAGAGAAAATAATAAATTAAATACTAGCATACGACGTTTCGATTGCAACATGCTAAAATTTAGCATTCTCAGGAAGAACGTAATCAACCAGGTAGGGTGTTGACTGTTATGTTATCCGACTCTCTGTTGTATTACATTACATTTCTAAGTATACTAGATTTGTGTTTCTATATCATTTATACCTGATGACGATTGCTTGCGTTGCAATCAAAACGTCGTATGCTAGTATTTAATTTATTATTTTCTCTTTATACGTCACTTTCCCGAAAGATCCAAAGAGTAAATCGAATGTGCTTTCGATGTCTGTCTTGTGCAGTCCGTCAGTGATCTGGCTGGGAGCCATCGACTGACTCTCTTGGCACCGTGAACCCAGATTTAAGCACCACGGGCAGCGGCTGGGACGCGAGATTTTTGAACCCAAGATCTCGGCGGTGACATCTCGGTGTTTCTGGGCCCTGGGCGTTTAACCGCCCGTCATCCCACTGACCTGTCTTTTCAAAGTCCGACTGTCGTTCTTCTCACCATGGACGACAAGCAGGTCTCAAAATTATGACCTGAAAACTTTCGTGACTGCAGGAATTCATATTCTGACCATTGCTACAGTCTTCATTATAGACTGCCAGTACATTCTAGATTTGAAGCTTTCGTGACTGCAAGCATTCATATTCTTAAGTTTTTTCGGTAAAGTCACGTAGGTAAAAAAATTAAAATTAAATTAATTAAAGTAAAATAAAAAAAATCACGACGTTTCGGAGGCAACACAAGCTTCCGTCTTCAGGTGGAACCGTCACAGCACGCTTGCTGTATCAAGTAAATGAGAGATTCCAAGAGATACTACCCCGTATATATACTGGTTGAGGGGGGGGGGTGAGCCAGGACAGGCCCCCTTTTATTATTATGGTAAGGTTGGTGCGGCTTGAGACTATGGCTAGTTAATTTTAATATATATTTTTTTACCTACGTGACTTTACCGAAAAAACTTAAAAATATGAACTGCCAGTACACTCGCCCAACTTAATAACCACGCTACAGGAGGTGGGGAAGAGGTGGGGGGAGGTGGGGGGAGGTGGGGAAGAGGTGGGGGGGGGGGTGCGAGACTCGAAATGATTAAACCCCACACTAGCGCACACTTTCCTTTGCGATACAGGCTCGGTAATTACGGCGATCATCGAGGCTGAAGTGAAGTATGGGGGGGGGGAGGGGGGGAGTCAACGTTTTGTGTGAGCAGCCCCTTTGTGATTCTGACGGATGGCGGGGGAGCTCCCATTCCCATTCACCCTTCTGCTGCTACCAGTTCTGACGAAATACAGCAATGGGGGGGGGAGGGGGGAAGCACGTTTCTTGCGCCGATCGATACGCCGTGCCCGTGTACGCCGCGCAGCTTATTCATCAGCCTCTCTTGATTGCAAACATGATTACGTTTTAAACAGGGGGGGCGGGGGCGGGGGTAGAGACCACACGGGTGTATCGAGCGGATTTGCTGCTTTCATTTTCACGTGTCGCGCCGAGGTTGTGTTCGGTGTGTGTGTTGCGGTAGGCGGTGGAGTTTGGAATTAAAGCAGCGGGCTCCATCGCGATTTCCACATCAGACACACGCAGAGGCAGCAATAATCGAACGCACGGACGCAACAAGAGCCTATGATGGCCTCGCTTAACCCATTCCACCCCATAGTAGAAGGCTCCTCCAAACGTGTGGTCTTCACAGATGTGTAGTGCTGTGACGTTTCCCAAATCGGTGGCCGATGTTGGCATCCGCAGTGGCAATCCCACTCGGTTGGTTGTGCTATGAACCCAGCCACACCTGAATTCGATTCCCAGTCACCCGCTGTCATCATTGGTGATGTCATATTTGAATTTGTTCTGCGCCCCCCCCTCTCCCCTTTAACCAACCCACACTGGCCACCGAGGTGAAGTATGGTCAAACAACGCCGATAACCAACACTCCGTGGAGAGGCCTTCAGCAGTGGATTAACAAAGGGCTGTGAAATGTCGTTTATTTATTTGAGTGTAGTGTAACATTTCGATTTAAAGCTTTCGTGACTGCAGGGATTCATCTTCTTGGTTCTTTCGGTAAAGTCATGTAGAATGGAAATAATAATAAAAATAAAACATAATTTTTATATTTATTATTTTATTACTTCCATTCTACGTGACTTTACCGAAAGAACCAAGAAGATGTAGTGTAACACTTTTTTCCACTGCTGGATGAAGGCCTCCCCGTGCCGTGCAGGTCACGAAGATCATTTGGTCACACTGCGCTACGTTGTATTACACTGTGCGTACATTTTCTCTCTTCTCGTATTAACAATTCACCACAACTCTAATGAGAGCCAATTTAACATCGATCAATGAGTCGAATTCAAAGTTGCTCCTATAAGCACGGGGCAATGCTCTTGGCCAGCCGTCGGCTAAATTTTGTGAATTCAACATTTCAATTGTGGGGCTGAGATTACCCAAAGAATAAGCAATGTTTTCGCTTGCCACAAAGTGGTGTTTATTTTATCCACCCCGGAGAGATGATTGGCTGATTCATCCCCCCCCCACCAACCCGGCCAGGATTTGAACTTGGGACTCCACCGAGCCAATAATTTGTGCTTTGCCAATATATCACTTTCTGGTTCATATTAAAGAGCTATTGTTACAGCTCGGAGGTAATTGTAATTCTCCCTTATCTCCACTTGTAAATGGGTTTAGGGCACCGGATTTTTGTGTTAATATAGACGTCGCGTAATGATCTCGTTCAGTTGCAATAACTCTTCTCATTCGTTAAACCTAATCTGACTGTGCAGGGAAGTCGCCACTCGCTTTGCAATCCGGGGGGTCGCTGGTTGAAAACGATGGTGAAAGTTGAGATCTACAGGTCGCGTACAGAGGAGTAAAGTGCGTGCACTGCACTGCCACCTCTTCCAAGACCGGTTGTGAGTGTGGGAGACTATACCCAAGTACCCTTTAAGATACGCTCTCTGGCTCTTCCACCAGCATTGGCATTAGCAGGCAATTGCAGGGCTGCACCTTAAACAGTCATCACTATTAGCTGGACTATAGAACGTGAGACATCACCTATGTGTGTAACACATTACGGATGGTATTTCGTGGGCTTTCATTGTGAGAGCCAAGAAATGATTTTGGAGACAATGGCGCTATAATAACGGGTAAGATGTTCATGTGCGTTTATTTAATGTTTGGGCGTCGTCCTTAACTGCGGTTACATTCATCGTAATGGAACTGACGGCCACTGCGATGTGGTCGGCCTTTGCGTTGTGGCTCACATCGATGCATGCCACCTGTTTAGTGGCCTGTATGGGTGCCGCAGTGCCGAGATGTGAACTACCTCGCCTGGTAAAACAGGAGGTCGTGGGTTTCGATCCCGAGCCTGACGCCTGTATATTTGGTGTTTGCGTGGAATTTTGTCCGGGTCCTCCAGTTTTTCCCCCTCCACATTTCGAATGAACATTACGCGTTTAGAAAGTATTTGGCTGCTATACATTTCCACGTGATAAGCCACTTTGTTGAGCTATCATTTGTGGTCAGGTCGCTTCTGAAAAAGAGCTACATAGCTCAGAAATGAGTTTAAAAAAATAATCTGCTGGGTGTTAATTGCGCACTGTTCATTTTCTGGAAATAAAAATAATGAATTGCTGCAGCGCCGCATATTTACACGTGTGAAATCTAATCGCAGTGTCGGGAATCATTCACCGTGTCACTCGATGACATACATACTCTATTTGACACACATAAGAGACGATCATATATTGTACTTGACACACGCACGCACGTGTCAATATCTATACCCTGGTTTGCCAGGATAAGGAGACGGTGGAACAGCAAAATGTCAACTCCCATCTGTTCCATCTGCATGGGACAGTGTTTTCCCCTGGCACCTGTGGGGTTTTCTCTGGGTGCTCCAGTTTCCTCCCACATGTAAATGCTCATTTGATCATCCGATAAACGCCTGAATGTATAGAGGGCCGCAGAGCTTGGAGGAGAATATGGCATCTCACCGCCTGGCTGCTTCCCTATTCCCGCTCGTCTGCGGTTGCTCGCGCCTCCCAAGTAGTTCTCTCTCTCTCTTCTCGAGTCTCACGGGGCCCATTCTGCGCCACCTCTAGGCCTGAACGCACCTGCATGGCCCAGGTTAGGGTTGAGGCCCGGGCGCGTCCTAACTGGTGCCCCCCCCCCATCCCTCTCTCATCTCGCTCGCTCGTCCCTCCGCCGCCCGTAGATGCGCCTCGTGTGCAAGGACGTGCAGGCGGACACCATGTGCGACGTGCTGCACGACGCCGCCTACCGCCACAAGTGGGACGCGAACGTCATCCAGACGCACGACATCGGGCGTCTCACCGCCAACGCCGACGTCGGATACTACGCCTGTGAGCCCCGCGTGTGTGAGCCCTGCGTGTGTGTGTGCCCTGTGTGTGTGTGAGCCCCACGTGTGTGTGCCCCGTGTGTGTGAGCCCCGCGTGTGTGTGTGCCCCGCGTGTGTGTGTGCCCCGCGTGTGTGTGAGCCCCGTGTGTGTGTGCCCCGTGTGTGTGTGCCCCGTGTGTGTGAGCCCCGCGTGTGTGTGAGCCCCGCGTGTGTGTGAGCCCCGTGTGTGTGAGCCCCGCGTGTGTGTGTGTGCCCCGTGTGTGTGTGCCCCGTGTGTGTGTGTGCCCCGTGTGTGTGTGAGCCCCGTGTGTGTGTGCCCCGTGTGTGTGAGCCCCGTGTGTGTGAGCCCCGTGTGTGTGAGAGCCCCGCGTGTGTGTGAGCCCCGCGTGTGTGTGTGCCCCGCGTGTGTGTGAGCCCCGTGTGTGTGAGCCCCGCGTGTGTGTGCCCCGCGTGTGTGTGAGCCCCGTGTGTGTGTGCCCCGTGTGTGTGAGAGCCCCGTGTGTGTGTGTGCCCCGCGTGTGTGTGTGCCCCGCGTGTGTGTGTGCCCCGCGTGTGTGAGAGCCCCGCGTGTGTGTGAGCCCCGCGTGTGTGTGCCCCGCGTGTGTGTGAGCCCCGTGTGTGTGTGCCCCGTGTGTGTGAGAGCCCCGTGTGTGTGTGTGCCCCGCGTGTGTGTGTGCCCCGCGTGTGTGTGTGCCCCGCGTGTGTGTGAGCCCCGCGTGTGTGTGAGCCCCGCGTGTGTGTGTGCCCCGTGTGTGTGAGCCCCGTGTGTGTGAGCCCCGCGTGTGTGTGAGCCCCGCGTGTGTGTGTGCCCCGCGTGTGTGTGAGCCCCGCGTGTGTGTGTGCCCCGTGTGTGTGAGCCCCGCGTGTGTGTGCCCCGCGTGTGTGAGCCCCGCGTGTGTGTGAGCCCCGCGCGTGTGTGTGCCCCGCTCGTGTGTGTGCCCCGCGCGTGTGTGAGCCCCGCGCGTGTGTGTGCCCTGTGTTGTGTGTGTGCCCTGTGTTGTGTGTGAGCCCTGCGTGTGTGTGTGCCCTGCGTGTGTGTGTGCCCTGCGTGTGTGTGTGCCCTGCGTGTGTGTGAGCCCCGCGTGTGTGTGTGCCCCGCGTGTGTGAGCCCCGCGTGTGTGTGTGCCCCGCGTGTGTGAGCCCCGCGTGTGTGTGTGTGTGCCCTGCGTGTGTGTGTTCTGCGTGTGTGAGCCCCGCGTGTGTGTGTGTGTATGCCCTGCGTGTGTGTGTTCTGCGTGTGTGTGTGCGCTGCGTGAGAGCCCCACGTGTGAGCTCTGCGTGTCCGCTACGGAAGCAGTGGTGCGGTCGCGTAGAACGCACTGCTGCGCTACGAACCCGGCATCCGTGGTAAATGTTTGAATGGGTCCTGGGCCGTTCCCCTAGGTCGACTCTGCCATAAACAAGTAAAGATCAGCACTGGGGAGGCAAATGTTACCAGGCGCCGTGCCCGGCCACCCACCCCCTCGTGTGTCGTGTCGGTCTTTTAGAAGTGCTCGCTACCACCACTTGCCCTGACGGTCTGTTCAAGGCTTTAGGGGGGATGTGTTTGTGTGTGTGTTTGTACATCGTTACAATAACTTTATCCTGAGCCAATTCGAGGACACTCACTGACACGGGTTTACCGGCGTTCGGGAGTTCTCTGCACAGCAGCAACAGCAGCAGCCTGCCGCTTGCACTCTTGCAAGCGGTGAAGTGGTTTCGGGGGACCTCCTGCTGCTAATGTGGGACTGCATTGACAGCGGCAAGAAGGCATCCATCCGGCCTCTCACCAGGTGGCCCTCCCAAGTGGATGGGCAAGGGCGGCTTTCTGCAAACGACTGATTTACGACGACGTGACCAAGCTGCTTGCCATCCCTCGTGAACGTTAACCACTAACGGGACCGGATTTCGACTCGCACATTCGGAAGCAAAGCCTTAGGGTGGCATTCTCTTTGCAAACGCGGCAATGATTTAACTCGCCCAGAAAACGAACCTCGCCGAGTCTCTCACAGAGTGGTGGTTTTTTGTTTAATCTTAATTTGGAGCTTTATGTTTTTAGGTTTTATGTTTTTCTGTTAGGATGGCCCTGCTACATTGGGAGCTTTAAAAAAAAAGCTATCAATGCGAGAAACCGGAGAAACCCGACACGCATACGAGAGGGATAACATTCAAAACTTCACACAGATGGATTTAATAATTTGTCGCCGTCCTGCCATATCGTAGCCACCTTCACAAGCCACAATGCTTTGACAGTGCCGGGCAGTCTCCCATCAGGCTCTGTCAATCCACTGCTGGATGAAGGACTCCACACACTGTGTCGGTCACAGGGAAGATGTTAGACCATACTTCACCACACTGGTGAGTGCAGGTGTGTAAAGGGGGGGGGGGGGAGGAGGGGGAGTCAGGACCAGTTCAGATATCGCTCGCAACTGATGTTATATAGAGCTGGGTTCTTAGCGCAGTGTGCTAACCACTGCCCCACCACTCCCCCTCCCACCCTCCCCATCATATATGTTTAATGTTATACCCGTAAAAATGCTTGCATAATCACAACATTGTAACTGGTGCGTACAGGGCACTAGAGCAGCATATGCCGAGGCCACGGAACCACGTGTTGTGATTTTTTTTTCATGAATTCTTGGCTTGGGGAGCGCGACACGTGCGAAACGGCTGCCAAGAGATTTGTTTTGTGACGAGCACAGCCAGGAGATGGGCGTGCATCACGAATGAGTGTGAACAGGGACTGCTGCTGCTCCTGTGATGTTTCTGTTTTTCCTATTGCATCTCTTTGCAGGTCCCATGGCGATGAAAATGCAAGATTGCGTCTGTGCGTCCGTGTGTGTGGTGACCCGTGTTCGATTCCCGCTCACGGCCAACACCCAGTGACGATTATCTGAACCGGTCTTGGGCCTCTCCTAGGTCGACTCAGCCTGAAATGAGTACCTGGTGCGATGCGTAAACATAGTAGCTGGGGAGACAAAGGCGGCCGGGCGTGGTGTTGGCCACCCACCCCCTCGTGTGCCGTGCCGGCCTTTTATAGGTGCTCGCTAACAGCACTTGTCCTTACAGTCTGTTAAGGCTATACGGGGGAGTGTGTGGAGGGGGAGCCGTGGCTTAGTGGTTAGCACACAATGCATTATTAACCCAGCGACGTGAGTTCGATTCCTGGCCGCGATTAACGTCAATGATGAGTAATATATAAACAGGTGCCGCGTGCCCTTCTCTTCACGAACACCAACTAACCAAAATGGTGAAGTATGGTCAAACATCCCCCCCCACACACACACGGTGCGGGCGGAGGGGGGGTGAGGGATGGGGGCTTGGGAGTCTTCGCCAAGCAAATGGGCTGACGAATGCCTGTAGACTATTCCCATCATCATCATCACCATCGTCACGATTACTTTTATACAAGCGAAGCATTGTGTCATTGAGGCCAAACCGCGCGTCGGTTGACATTTGAGCGCCGGATCGTTTCGCGTCTCGGACCTCCCCGGGTCGTCTCGCGTCTCGGCCGCTGGCTCGGAGCCACCGCGAGCCTCCTGGCTCGGAGCCACGACGAGACGTGGCTCCGAGCAGGACCCGCGCGCACGCGCCCCCCAACTTCAGCCGCGCTGCGGAGAGTTTTGTGTCCCAGGTGCCAAGGCCACGTGGCGGTGCTTGGAGAAGTGAGGCGCTCGGTCGGGAAAAGAAAAAGAAAAACACCACACAAAAAGCCTCCGTTGCCACCAGTCGAGCGGATGGACGACGGAGAGAGGAGGGGGGGGAATCGGGGGAGGAGAGGGAAATGGGAGGCAAGGGGTGCGTCGGAGGGGTGACCGCAACGACTCCTGTGAGATGAAAATGTCATTGGTGATAATACCGCTGCCTCCGCCGCTGGTGCACGAGCACATTTAAACAATAGCACGAAATTATTCAAAGTAAATACAAATAAGTAAAAACCAAACACGTTCGTCAAATGATGACAACGCTGCGAGTGGCCCTGGTAAGACAAGTGGCGTATGATAATAATAATAACGCGACGTTCCTGGAGCAATAGCCTCGTCTTCATAGCACGGGTACTGTGCACGACTGGGTGTCTCCGCCGACAACTGCCCACGTGTGGATGTGTGGAGTCGCTGACTGCCGGATAAAGGAAGAGGATGGAGCACGCGTTTGTGGGTCCTGGGCCTCCCCAAGGCCGATGTGTAAACGTCGTCACTGGGGGAGACAAAGGCGGTCGGGCGTGGTTGCTGGTCCCACCCACCCCCTAGTTTGCCGTGGCGGCCTTAATAGGTGCTCGCAAACAGCACTTGCCCCAACAGCCTGCGATGGCTGTACAGGGGGGGGGGGGGGGCGGCGTCTTTGTGTGTGGGTGTACAATCATGGCCAAGGCGCTTCGGCAAATGTCAACGTTTGCGCGAATGTTCGCTCGGACGTGCGAATGCGTTGGCCGTGCGCGTGTTTGTGCATGGGCAGCAGAGTGGCTTCACATCAAGTGGATCCAGGGTTCCAATTCCACCTCTGGTGCCAGTAAGGCCTGGGTTAGAATCCAACCAATGGTGCCAGTAGGGCCAGGGTTAGAATCCAACCAATGGTGCCAGCAGGGCCAGGGTTAGAATCTCACCCCTGGTGTCGGTAGGGCCAGGGTTAGAATCTCACCTCTGGTGCCAGTAGGGCCAGGGTTAGAATCTCACCTCTGGTGCCGGTAGGGCCAGGGTTAGAATCTCACCTCTGGTGCCAGTAGGGCCAGGGTTAGAATCTCACCCCTGGTGCCAGTAGGGCCAGGGTTAGAATCTCACCTCTGGTGCCGGTAGGGCCAGGGTTAGAATCCAACCACTGGTGCCAGTAGGGCCAGGGTTAGAATCCAACCACTGGTGCCAGCAGGGCCAGGGTTAGAATCCAACCACTGGTGCCAGCAGGGCCAGGGTTAGAATCCAACCACTGGTGCCAGCAGGGCCAGGGTTAGAATCTCACCTCTGGTGCCAGTAGGGCCAGGGTTAGAATCTCACCTCTGGTGCCGGTAGGGCCAGGGTTAGAATCTCACCTCTGGTGCCAGTAGGGCCAGGGTTAGAATCTCACCCCTGGTGCCAGTAGGGCCAGGGTTAGAATCTCACCTCTGGTGCCGGTAGGGCCAGGATTAGAATCCAACCAATGGTGCCAGTAGGGCCAGGGTTAGAATCCAACCAATGGTGCCAGCAGGGCCAGGATTAGAATCCAACCAATGGTGCCAGTAGGGCCAGGATTAGAATCCAACCACTGGTGCCAGCAGGGCCAGGATTAGAATCCAACCAATGGTGCCAGTAGGGCCAGGGTTAGAATCCAACCACTGGTGCCAGTAGGGCCAGAGTTAGAATCCAACCACTGGTGCCAGCAGGGCCAGGGTTAGAATCCAACCACTGGTGCCAGCAGGGCCAGGGTTAGAATCCAACCACTGGTGCCAGCAGGGCCAGGGTTAGAATCCAACCACTGGTGCCAGCAGGGCCAGGGTTAGAATCCAACCACTGGTGCCAGTAGGGCCAGGGTTAGAATCCAACCACTGGTGCCAGCAGGGCCAGGGTTAGAATCCAACCACTGGTGCCAGCAGGGCCAGGGTTAGAATCCAACCACTGGTGCCAGCAGGGCCAGGGTTAGAATCCAACCACTGGTGCCAGCAGGGCCAGGGTTAGAATCCAACCACTGGTGCCAGTAGGGCCAGGGTTAGAATCCAACCACTGGTGCCAGCAGGGCCAGGGTTAGAATCCAACCACTGGTGCCAGCAGGGCCAGGGTTAGAATCCAACCACTGGTGCCAGCAGGGCCAGGGTTAGAATCCAACCACTGGTGCCAGTAGGGCCAGGGTTAGAATCCAACCACTGGTGCCAGCAGGGCCAGGGTTAGAATCCAACCACTGGTGCCAGCAGGGCCAGGGTTAGAATCCAACCACTGGTGCCAGCAGGGCCAGGGTTAGAATCCAACCACTGGTGCCAGCAGGGCCAGGGTTAGAATCCAACCAATGGTGCCAGTAGGGCCAGGGTTAGAATCCAACCACTGGTGCCAGCAGGGCCAGGGTTAGAATCCAACCACTGGTGCCAGCAGGGCCAGGGTTAGAATCCAACCACTGGTGCCAGCAGGGCCAGGGTTAGAATCTCACCTCTGGTGCCAGCAGGGCCAGGGTTAGAATCTCACCTCTGGTGCCGGCAGGGCCAAGGTTAGAATCTCACCCCTGGTGCCAGCAGGGCCAGGGTTAGAATCTCACACCTGGTGCCGGTAGGGCCAGGGTTAGAATCTCACCTCTGGTGCCATGCAGTGTAACTGCCATTGCCCAAAACATCCCGATGTTGAAAGAAGAATAAAAAGAATGTACCTGCAAATTACTCAATGTACGCAGCAAAAACATCACAACCCCCTTGGCTGCAACAAAAGCTTGGCAAGGCCTTCCTTGAAAAAGAGTCATGAGAAGCTTTCCTAGGTCAACAAAGCATAATTAATAAAGATCGTTAAGAAATAATAACGCTCGGACATTAAACCGATACTCGCCCATCCCAAAAGTGGAAGTGATTTGCTGCTAAGAAAAACCCCATTTGAGGGAGCGATGGCTCCATCCCTCGTTTACAGCCCTGCGCCAGAAATGCGGAATTTCCAGCGGGCGAAATGTCTCCCGGTCGCGTAACGCGCGTGCGAGCATCAACAGCAGCAAAAGCAACAGTAATATTTCTATTTAAAGCTTTCGTGACTGCAGGGATTCATCTTCTTGGTTCTTTCGGTAAAGTCACGTAGAAGGGAAGTAATAAAATAATAAAAATAAAACAATAAAATAATTCTCACGACGTTTCGGCCACAACGCAAGCAGCCGTCCTCAGGTGAAGACCAGATCTGTCGAATTTAGACGCTGTCGCCTCGACAGACCTGGTCTTCACCTGAGGACGGCTGCTTGTTTTGTGGCCGAAACATCGTGAGAATTATTTTATTATGTTTTATTTTTATTATTTTATTACTTCCCTTCTACGTGACTTTACCGAAAGAACCAAGAAGATGAAGAGTAATATTGCTATTATTGCTCCCGTGTCTCACGTTTGATCAACTATCTCCCCACCAACCCTTGACACCCCCCCCCCCCCCCCCCCCCCCCCATCTGACCCCTAACGAAACAAAAATTGCAGGGAAGTGCCCGAAGCCACTGAAAAACAGAGACTTTGTCACCTTGAGGTCCTGGCTTCCCCTGGAGAACGATTACCTCATCATCAACCACTCGGTCAAGCACCCGGTACGTACACGTCGAGATGCAATCCAACGACACACACGCACACACGCACACACGCCTCCTCTCTGTCCATCCACTGCTGGATGAGGGCCCGGTCGTAACTCTTAATTTGATGGTGACTCACCCACCACATCCCACTACGGGTGTGTGCAGGGGATCCGCAGGAACCCGGTGGTCTCAGAGATGTTGAGAACCGCTACGTTACATGCTGCACTTGCCCGATGATTGGTCAACCTGCGATGCGGGGCACAGAAGCACATTGCACATTGCACGCGTGCGCGAGGTGCCCACGTTAATTCGAATCGACGCTCTGAACATCTCGCGGGCACGTTGTGTTTAGCAATCGTCTGGCATGTGCTGCATGCAATGGCAGTTTACATTCGAAAGGAAGGTGCATTATGCGGTGTTGGTGATGGCTGGCTGAGCATGGTTTTGAGTTTCACGGGTGCCTACATGGGGAGGGGGGTGGGGCGGAATTTGTCGTGACCCGTGTAACCGTGGGTTAGGGTGCTGCGCTACGAACCCGGCGACCCGGCCCTGGCCCTCCCCTAGATCGACCCGGCCTCAAATGAGTACCTGGTGCGGTGTGTAAACATCGCCACTGGGGAGACAAATGCGGCCGGGCGTGGTGTTGGCCGCCCACCCCCTCGTGTGCCGTACCGGCCTTCATAGGTACTACTCGATAACAACACTTGCCCCCAGCAGTCTGTAAGACTATACGGGGGGGATCTTTGTCTTTGTTATGGCCTGCAGCGTAGCTGTACGTTACGTAACAACGCAGCGATTGTTACGTTTGCGTGGTAAAGTTACTTCCCGGAAACGCTGCACCCAGTGCTGCGAAAACAAAGAAGCATTGGTTAGGCGCTTCGGGTACGTGGGTGGCGAGTTGGTTACGATGTTGGTTACGATCTGCGGTCGCATGATTTTTTGGTGAAGGCGAGAGAGTTTTTTAGTATTTTAGTTGTGGGTTTTCTCACAGCACAGGCCTCACCCGCCAAGTTTACCAAATTACAAGAACAAAGTTTTTTTTACACGCTACACTTGCCTGATGATCGCTAAACGCATGATGAGAAGCACACGTGTACACTATACTGTGCACACACACACAAAGATCCCCCGTATTGCCTTCACAGACTGTAGGGGCAAGTGCTGTTAGCGAGCACCTATGAAGGCCGGCACGGCACACGAGGGGGTGGGTCGCCAACACCATGCCCGGCCGCCTTTGTCTCCCCAGTGGCGATGTTTACACACCGCACCAGGTACTAATGTGAGGCTGAGTCGACCTAGGGGAGGCACAGGACCAGTGAACATTATCGTCACTGGTGTTGACTGTGAGCGTGAATCGAACTCGGGTTCCCTGGGTTCGTAGCGCAGCGTGATAGCCGTTACACTACGGCTCCCCACACACGCACTGATGCACACATTGAGCTCTCTATCTCAACTTGAATCATTGTTTAGTAATCATTAGGCACGTGCAGCGTGCTCGGGTCGTTTTGGAGGTTTTGCTATCCTCTGGGTTAAAGTAATTGTTCAGTGTCTGAATTAAATGTTATCTTGGCGTCGTGGGTATGTTGTGTTCGTTTTTGCTGTGGTCTTGGTGTACGATGATCATTGAGCTTTGGGTTAGTGGTAACGATAGGATTTGGGTAAAGTGAGTTGTTTTAGTAAGAATCCAAGACTTTTCATTCACTGGCAGAAATTCCAACGGAACTTTGTCCAGCGTAACGCACGGAGTGAACGAGCTTTAACTCTGTGCGTGTCTGTAGCGCCACCTTCTGACTCTGTGCGGCCCCTGGGTTAGGAGCTCCAGATCAAAGCAGCGTAACAAAAAAAGGGAGTCGTTGTCAACAGGGGGTCAAGAATTGGGCAAAAGAAAAAAAACACACACGGCAGCGAAATAATGAAATAAGTAAGGCCGAGAGAGATGACAGCCACACGGAACTAAAGGAAGAAAAGTCAACGGCGAGCATTCCATCCAGCCGTAGATGGAGAATGAACAATGTATGTATGTTGAACTTCTTTCGCACCATACGTAGCCTACCTTGCTTATCTGTGGTGCGTGGGAAGGGCAACGAACTAAACACAAAAAGCCGTTTTTAAGAAATGAGTTTTCAATCTAGACGATGATTTAAAAGTGCACAGCTTCAGTGGCTACCTAATATTTGAAGATCGTTCCAGACGTTCCAGACGGCCGCGGAAGTGCACTGGAAGCACGCGATGTGGTGACCGCCGTCTTCGTTTGACGGCGAGCCAAAAAGTTTGATGAGCCAAAAGTTTGATGAGCCAAAAACCGGGGGTAGCGCGGATGGGGTTGCCACGGTAACCCCGGTGTTGCTCCCTCCTGCGAAAGGGACCGAGAAATCGCCGCCAAACGATGATGATATGGATAACAACCTAATTATAGTCAACGTTTGGCCGGCTGTGTGATGCAACACCGAATAGGCCAATTAAAGTGCTACACAATAAAACCGATTACGCATAGGGCTGAATCCACTCGTGGCTTTTTGTGTTTATCTTTTACACCGTGCCCAGGAAAAGCACTCCCCCGCCGTGTTCATAAGCGCTCGGGTGACTGTTTAGCAACGAATGGCTCGCAGAGTGATGTATTCGTTGTTTTGTGTTAGCGAGGCGAGGGCCGTCGCAAGCCCCCCGTCCGTGCCAAATCGCTCCGCAAATTCCACGACAGAAATCGTACGCGTGCTATATACCATGCATGCATTCTGAACTTCTTTCGAAGCCGGCATGCAAGCCAACCGTGCTCATCCGGAGGTACGGAAGGGTGATTAGGGGTTGGGGCGGGGAGGGGGGTTTACAATTGATCATTATAGCGGTCTGAAGAAAAAAAATTCTCACACGCGGTCTGTCGAAGTCACGTCACGTTTGGATGGTCGGACATCCCTTAAAACCGTGGCCAACCTCATGGCGCTGATTGTGTTATAAACGAAGTTTAATGCGGGGGCAGAGGGGGGTGTGTGTGTGTGCGTGGGGGGTGTGTGGGGCGGGCGTACGCAATCAATGCACGCCACCACGAGACGCCTTGCCAGCCCCATTGAATCACCGCTGCAATTATCTGTATATTACCGTTGTCGTGGCAACCACCCGGAGGGGGGTGGGTGTAGCTCGGATGGCGTTGCCACGGTAACCCCGGTGCTGCTCCACCCCCCCCCCCCCACCTCTGCGAGAAGGGGACTCGAGCAAGCGCCGGCAAAAGGCCGCGCGCTGCAAGGGCTCGCTCCCGACGGCCGCGTGCGAGCTCTTGTCGACCGATGTCCATCCGCGAGCTCCGTGTGGCGTGCAAGGCTCTCCCACGGGCGTTTCTTCTCGATGAGCGCGCGTTGTGCGTGATGGAGCCTGTGAAACTCACCCCCTCCCAACCCCCCCCCTCTCCCCCCAACACACAACCGCCCCCTCCAGGCACTAGAGGCCGCTACAAAAAAATGTACGCAAAAATGTAAATGGGTTTTTTTTATGTAATCGTGAGTCAGTGACAATGCACTCGGCGAGTGGGCGAGTTTTTAACGACCTCTGATAACGATGGTGATGACGACGACGACGAAGATGTCGACATTGAATTCGTTGCCAATGTCGGTGATTGATGGTGATGATGATGATGTGATTTGCGAATACTTGGCAAAGAGCAGACAATTTGTTAAGTCATAAGGGAGGCGAATTGCCGAGTAATCGCATCACATGGCAAGCATTTGGTGGTGAATGCATCCGTATGTAGATGCATGCATGTGCTTAAGTGCAGTATATCTCTCTCTCTCTGTGCGCGTGTGTGGGGGGAGCGGTGGTGTAGCGGTTAGAACGCTGTGTTAAGAACCCAGGGACCCGAGTTCGATTTCCGCTCACGGTCAACACAAGTGACGATTATCTGAGCCGGTTCTGGGCCTCCCCTAGGTCGACTCAGCCTCGAATGAGTACCTGGTGCGGTGTGTAAACATCGCCCCCGGGGAGACAAAGGCGTCCGGGCGTGGTGTTGGGCACCCACCCCCTCGTGTGCCGTGCCGGCCTTCATAGGTGCTACTCGCTAACATCCCTTGCCCCAGGAGTCTGTTTCAAGGCTATATGGGGGACCTTTGTTTTTATGTTATAAAACAATGGTTGGGCCGGGGCAGTGGCACAGCAGTTGTGAGCGCACGTGCCCTACACATCCGGCCCCTTGAGTTTGATTCCTGGCCACGGCTAAAATCGGTGGCAAGTGATGTTCTCCCAACCAGCCTTTGGGCCCCGTTTACCCCAAAACCTGCACCTGGCCAGCGTGGTGAGGTGATGGTCAGATGGTTGCACGTGCGTCAACACGTTTTAGCATGAGCAATACGCACTCGCACGGTCTTCTATGTCAGTTGAGTTCCCCAAAGAGACCTCGCCACGTCTCCTGCAGCAGCCTCTCGTGGCCTCCTCCACACTTCGGCCGTTTACGAGAAGAATATGCGTTTATAATATGCGTTTATCCCGGACGAACCCGATGAACTATGAAGCTCTTTCCGACAGATGTCCAGTTGTTGGAGACGATTCCTCACCTTGTCAATCCAGCACGTGGCCTCCTTATCAGCAGTTGGGAAACACAATTTTTGAAGAATGTTGCTTTGCATTGCTGCAACTGATTTTCGTCGGGGGCCTGCATTATTAATCCCTCCCCTGCCGTGTACTATCCGCTATCCTCTACCCAATTTCCACTCTACCCCTTGACGGCTGGAAGGCAAAACATATTGAAGACATCACTTCCCACGCGTGCGTGCGCACACGCACGAACGCACGCACGCACGCAAGCGCCACGCGCGCGCGCGCCAAAACGTTACGCGCTCGCTCGGGCACGGAGATGGCTCTGTATTTTTTTCCCACCGCGGTCATGTGTGGGTTTTTGTGATTGTGTTTTAATATAGATTTATGCTGGTCTTGATATTGCATTGTGATTTTAATCGTTAAAATAAATGAGCCCATTCACTTCTTTCCTCCGCAAGTCTACTCGCGCAACTGCTCCTGATTGAATGCGATTTTTTTTGTGTGTTTGTGCGTCGGAAACAAATTGACCTGACCCCCCGCGCACCCGTTGCGCTAGGTACCGGTGCGGCTACACGTGGCCTCCACGGACGACAACGTGAATCCTTATTCATTTTTTTTTCTTTCTTTGTTGTCGCTCGTCAGAAATTTCCGCCGAAGAAGGATTTTGTCCGAGCGGTGTCCATCCTCACAGGCTACCTGGTGCGGTCTCACGGGAACAACGGCTGCACCCTCATCTACCTGACCCAGCTTGACCCCAAGGGTACGCGCGACACCAATGCCCCCGCCCCCCCACCCCTCCCCCGGTATGGCCTGGTTAGTTTGTTGTGTCGTGGCAAATGATGCAAGCGCTTCCCCCCCCCCCCCCCCCTCCAAAAAATGACCTTTTTTATTTTACCAGGTAAGGCCCACTGAGCTATATATCTCTTAAATTTCGATTTTAAGCTTTCGTGACTGCAGGGATTCATCTTCTTGGTTTTTTCGGTAAAGTCACGTAGAAGGGAAGTAATAAAATAATTAATAAAATAATTATTATTTTATTACTTCCCTTCTACGTGACTTTACCGAAAAAACCAAGAAGATATATATCTCTTCTTCAGAAGCGACCTGCCCATCGCAAATGATGGATTCTCACAAAGTGGCTTATCATCACGTGGGAAATGTCTTGCAGCCAAACACTCCAAACGCGTGTTCATTTTAAACGTGGTGGGAAAAAACTGGACGACCCTGTAGAAAAATCCACGTGACCACGGGGAGAGAGACACGCAAACTCCAAATATACAGCAGGCGTCGGGGTCGGGATCGATGCAGAGGGTCATGCGAAACCCCGGTTTTAAGTGCGGCGAATTATAGTTTTTTTGTTAAGGTGTGGCTCTGTAAATTCCCTACCCATGCCGTCGCTGGCAGAAGATCTTTCCGCTATAACGCTTATACCGACCAGCGTTCACTTATTTTCACGGGGGGGGGGGGGGGGGGGCACTTTTGCCGATAAGACATAATCCGTGTGAGGGCCGCCACACATTTGAAATCATTGGGATTGACAGCACGATGTGGAGCGTTTCACATTCGTGTGTTGTCGAGGGGCTGCACGTCAGGGGCCGCACTAAAAGCCATCGGGGGGGGGGGGGGGCGCCAGTGGCTTTGGCAATGAAGAACAACAACACTGGCTTGTACGAATCGAAAAACTATCGAACGGCGGTACACGCACGGGATTGACGATCGCGAGTGAGCCCTTAGCGACCGAGCGAAATAACTCGGTGGTCCTTCCGCTGTACTGGCAGTGGTACACAAGCGCAGATGAAACAGTTGAACACGTTCGTCAGTGGGTGGCCTTATAAGGAAAAAATATTTGTAAATGACGTTTTAGGTAATGGCCCTTCTACATAGCATGTACATAGATGTGCCAGAGAGAGAGAGAGAGAGTACCAGTTAGGAGGATGCATTTTACACCAAGGGAGCCTGACAATGAAATATTTAAACTGTTTTCAAACTAGAATATGAGCAGTTGCCTAAATATTCGCTTTTGGGTAACAGACAAACCGACGCACAGCATCAATCAGCAGCAGCATCATCAGCAACATCAGCAACATTAGCAGCAGAATACAGAGCAGGGGAAGTCACAGCAGTTGCAGAATTCACAGCAGAAACGGAAATCGCAGCAGCAGCAGCAACATTCACAGCGAGCAACAGCAGAAGAATGCACAGCAAGATAATTCAGAGCAGAATACACAATACTCAGCAGGGGAATAGCTAGCAGGATGATTTGCAGCAGCAGCAGTATTCACAGCAAACAGCAAAATTCACAGCAGCAGCAGCAAAACGCACATCAGCACCAGAATTCGCAGTGGCAAAAGCAAATTTATAAGGCAGTAGCAGCAGAATCCACTTGCAACAGCAGTCGTGTTCCTGGTGCCGTATCTGTAAGGGGGGCAAGGAGGTAGGATCAAGCAGTCATCCTTGCACGCAGCAGCAGCAGCAGCCATGGGGAGCAGCTCCAGTGATCAGAGCAGAGCTGCTCCTTGTGCGAGCACAGGGAATTAAAATGTTAAATCAGGGAATAATGCCCACTCGCAATTAGGAATCAGCAGCGCAAGGAATTTGATTAAGTGAAAGCTAATGAAGTGTCTGCTCCTCTTATGCAAATTGTGCGTGGTTTAAAAAAAAAATTAGATTGCAATTATTTATGGAGGGGTTTCCGCAAATGTTAGCTTCCCCTTTGCAACCCGCTGTGGTAAGCGTCTCCGTCTTTACAAACCTTCTACATTGAGGGTGCCGTGGTGGCGAGATGTTAACTACCTTGCCTGGAATACAGAAAGCCTTGGGTTCGATCCCGACCCTGACGCCTGTATATATGGAGTTTGCATGTCTCGTTCTCCGTAGTTGCATTAATCTTTTTCCCAGGTCCTCCAGTTTTTCCCTTCACATTGAGAAACATGCGTTTGGGAGTATTTCGCTGCGATAAATTTCCACGTGATAATCCACTTAATTGTGATAATCCACTACATAGCTCAGTGGGCCTTAACTGGTGAATAAATATAGTTTAGTTTTATAGTTTTAAGTATAAATACACTTGTCGCACACTCACTGCACTAGCCCGATGATTGCTAAACATGTCCCAAATGACGAGGTACAAAGGGTTGGATCAAACGGTAGCTCAAAAAAAATCTCTAGCTTCTACTTAAATCACAATTCGAGACTTGTTGGGGAAAGTGCCGTTAGCGAGCACCTAATGAAGGTCGGAACGGCATACGAGGAGGGGGTGGGTGGCCAGCACCCACGCCCGGCCGCCTTTGTCTCCCAATTGGCTCGAGATTTACACATCGCACCGGGTACTCTTAAGGCTAAATCGACCTCGGGGGAGGCGCAGAACCAGTTCAGATAATCGTCAATGGTTTTGGCCTTGAAAGTGGGGAATCGAACTCGGGTGGCTAGGTTTGCAGCGCAGCTTACACACGTAAACATTATATCACGATCAATTTTGATGCTCAAATGTGACAGAGA
Organism: Lethenteron reissneri; assembly: GCF_015708825.2. Taxonomy (NCBI): domain Eukaryota; kingdom Metazoa; phylum Chordata; class Hyperoartia; order Petromyzontiformes; family Petromyzontidae; genus Lethenteron; species Lethenteron reissneri. The sequence continues at coordinate 10,094,594 of NC_083794.1, forward strand.
CCCCCTCCCCCACCCCCCACACACATGCAGAGTTATTCGCGAAGGTTCCAGACGGTCACCGTACGCACAAACCATTATTTTGGCTCCGGCTAAGTAAATACAGGGTGCTTCAAAATAACGTTAACACTTACATGGGACTATCGTTTTTAATGAAAAAAGACATAATACACTGTAACAAAATCTATGTTAATAGCTACAAAAAGTCTCCACTTATTCGCCATCATTGTCAACACGTGCCTGGAATCTTCTCCAGGTGGTCTCCAGAGCCCGGAGGAGGCACATTTCTCGCGGTGTTGTTGAAATTTTTCAGAAGTGTTGAAACATGTTTTTCTAGCAGCCGGTACAGGGTGATCCTTTTAATAGACACCCCGCTAAAATAATACGGTGAAAATCGTATTCCACCGGGTCTCCCACCAACCTTAATACATTCATTACTTACGTTAACGCATATCGCCCGTAAGATGTGGAGCCGAACGTTGCACAACAATATAGAGCCAGGGAGAGAGAGAGCGAGAGAGAAAGTTTGCAAATTAGTGGGGTGTCTCTAAATGGATCGCCCGATGCACGGCACCAAATGAACGGGGAGCAAAAAGACGGGCAACAACGTTACACTTAAAGGAAGCCCCCCCCCCCTCTCCGTGTCGCCCACCGATCTGTAATGCACGCATCAAATGTTCTGACTCTCTTCGCTGTCGTGCATGGGAAGCTGTCGTTTTTTGCATAGAGTTTAATCGCCTGCTGGGGTGGGGGGTGAATAGGTGATCAGTGGGGCGTCTCTAAATGGATCTTCCCCCCCCCCCCTCCCCATAATGTGAACTGGCTTCATCTTGCGTTGTTCCACGGACGTGAATAGTCCTGTCGGATAAACCCAACGAAGCCACAATTGGGTTTCGCTTTTGTAATGCAAAGCAGACATTTAGCTAATTGCAAAACGACTGGTTTTGGAAAGTCGGATGGAAAAGAGAGAAAAAAAATCTTGACTGCATTTATTGAATTTAAAATATCTAATTACTTCACAGCGTACCTCCATTATCTTACCTCGGATGTTGAAAAATCGTCGTTGGCTCGAGGATGACTTTTAAATGCGTTTTTTTGGGGGTTGTAAATGTTTCAACGCGGGATGCAATTTGCCAATTATAAATCGACATGCAGTCATCGCGACAACATTTGCAGAATGGTCGCAAAAGTATCCCCCCCCCGGATGGAATGTTAATGCCAGCCGAAAAAAAAAATCTTGGTAAATTTCTAACGATGAATGAGGAATGTAAATGAGCCAGCATCGCCCAAATACCTCAAATGTCTCTAAATCCCTCCAAACGAGTCCATCATCAACGGCAAGATCTCATTCGCCGTCTTTAAGATCCTCCACGGACTCGGGCTTTTACCTCCTCTCTCATCTTTCTCCACTCCCTCCCGCGCGCTCTTCTACCGCTCCCCTCTCAGCTCTCTCCACTCCCTTCCACGAGTTATCTCACCTCTCATCTCTTTCCACTCCCTCACATGAGCTCTCATATGCCTCCCCTCTCATCTCGCTCTACTCTCCCCAACGTGGTCATGACTCCAGCAACCAAAGTCTTCTGTCAAAACCCTCCGTAAACTTTCATCCAATGGGAGGTCCATCCTTGTCATCTTCTGCCCCCCCCCCCGCCCCCCCATTTCTCTGTCTGCACTGCTGTGACCCCACCCCTGATCGAGTCCAGACTCGAGACTACTTCCCCCATTCTATTCTCCCTAGGGCGTTCTCTTGCTGTGACGTGTCCTTTGTATGCACGGTATTGCAACATCATCTCTGTTTCCCCTCCGGCCCGTGGAATTCGTTTGCTGCTCGGGCTGAAGCCATCGCCTCGCTATGATTGAGAAACACGGGTGGCTGAAGTGCAGCTTTGAAGCCAGCTCGGTGTCCTGACTCCTGAGTGGTCACCCACCCAAGCGTGACCCAGGCTCCAGGCTGCTTAGCTTGCAAAAAGTAATGAAATAGGCGGGTCCTCTGGCGGTTGATTTGAGCTCGGACCACCACCACTATTATATATATATTTTTTATTTTACCACTGAGCTATACAGCTCTTTTTTTCAGAAGCGACCTGGCCACAAATGATAGCCCAACGAGAAGTGGCTTATCGTGTGGAAGTTTATAGCGGGTCAAATACTGTAAACGCGTGATTCTAAATGTGCAGGGGAAAAAAACCGGAGGACCCGTAGAAAAATCCACGTGACCACGGGGGGGGGGGGAACATGCAGACTGAAAAATAGACGTGCATCATGGTCAGGATCGAGGCTACGACCTCCTGTATATCAGGCGAGGGAGTTAACGTCTCGCCATCGTGGCGCTCTCTCGACGCTGCATCGTGTGAAGAATAAGGATAGCTGCTGGCTTGGTCCCAAAACACATTCCTGCGGAGGGAGCTGGTAGGAACGTTGGGTTGCTCGGTCAATGGCCAGGGTCAACGGCGGCGTGGTGTATTCCGCAAATATGGCCGACTGTGAGGACGGGCACAAGCCGGCGTGAGTAGGTTAAACGTTGAGTTTTATAAGGGCACAACGGGGTGATCAGCCCCTCCCCACCCAGCCCCTCCCCACCCAGCCCCACCCTCCCCACCCAGCCGCTCCCTGCACGACGGACACAACAATCCCCTGTGGGCTGGTGTAACCAGGAGGTTCCTACCAGTAAAATATTTTACATGAACACAAGTGTATTCACACCATGGTGACTTAACCAAACCTTTTTCTGGAAAGATTGTATGTTTTTTTAAAACGTTTGTCTCGCATAGATGCCCATGATACCGACAATGGTGGTGGCAGTGATAATGGTGACGTTTATGATGATGATGACTAATCATTGTGCTTGCTTAAATGCCTCAGAAGCTAAAAGTGCCTTACACCTCCTTGAAAATAATTTGAAGGGCACCCCCAGGGGCAGCTGTCCCTGTGCAGCACAACGTGACTCGGCACCGGACTGCCCCAGTACAGGAGGGGATGATCAATGGTGGCGGCAGTGGTGATGATGATGACGACGACGACAATGATCATGTTGCTGATTGGCGTGATGGGTGGTCATTCTATTGTGGTTGAATAATGATTACAATGATGATGATGATGACAATGATGACGATGACACTGATTCTCATCGCCAGGCTCTTTGCCGAAGTGGGTGGTGAACCGGGCTTCTCAGATGCTGGCTCCGAAGGTAACATTAGCTTCCCATGTCCGAAACGAGAGCCGACGTTCGCTTGTACAATTCTTCATTTTATTCGCACCGCCGCCACGTAGGTGTAAATGAATAAAAAAAAGTTTCGTCATAATCCTCCCCATGAATTCACACCTGCCAGCCGCCAAAGTTTTTTGTTTTATATATATGTTCGCGAGCGGTGGCGGCGGCTTCAGTGGCTCCGGCTCGGTGTAAGGGGGCAGAGCATTGTCCCGCTGCTCTGGCGTGACGCTCGCGCCGTGCGGTGCACGGAGAAGTGATCCGCAGAGAAGCGATCCGCAGAGAAGCGATCCGCAGGCTCCCACTCGCGATGAGGGGTGCCCCTCCAACCCTCTAACCCCCACACCCCCGTCCCTCCGCCTTACACGGCGCCCCCCGCCCCGCCGCCCACAATCCTTTCTACAACTCTGCAAATCATCATTCGTATCATCACCAAAGACAAAGATCCCCCCCTCTCCCCGTATAGCCGAACAGACTGTTGGGGCAAGTGCTGCTAGCGAGTAGCACCTACGAAGACCGGCACTGTGGCGCACGATGGGGTGGGTGGCCAGCACCACGCCCGTCGGCGTTTTTTTGTCCCCAGTGGTGACGTTTACTACACACCGCACCAGGTACCCGTTTGAGGCCGAGTCGACCTAAGGGAGTCCCAGGACCAGTTCAGAGAATCGTCACTCGTGTTGGCCGTGAGCGGGATTCATAGTCGGTGTCGCCGGGTTCGACCGGCCACCAGGCAATCGCCACTTCACCTATTTGCGTTTCGCTCTCTGTATTTTTAAATCGGTAGCCGCGGGGTCCTGTGGAAGTCTCCTTCAGTGAGTTGGGTGTCCTCCCCCCCCCGAGTCTGCCCGGCAGGCGGGCCGCAAGTCCACGGGGTCATCTTGACCGGCGGTGCCATTCGCGGCAGGGCACGATCTCAACGTGCCCGCGCCAGTCGACAAGTTCGAACCGTTGTTGTGGTTGTTGTTATTGTTAAGTAAGTCCATCATTCCTCTCCTGGGGGTTATGGATCCATCATAGCGCTAGAGTAATGGACGTTTCAACAACGACACTGCGATTCATCCGGACCGGGTAGCTCAGCGGTAGAGCGGACGACTCGCAATCGGAAAGGTTGCGAGTTCAAACCCGTCGTTTTGGTTGTTAAATAAGCCCATCATCCTGTGGACAGACTCGCCCCTGTTATAGGAATATGGAATGGCCATCACTGGCTTTAGACTGGAAACGGGAGTGTTAGCACTACCTCGATGTTCAAGTTAGCAGGAAATCGCTGATTTTTTTTACCTGTTTTTGAGCCGTAACGACTCTTTTCGTTGTATTTGTGGTGGTTTCTCAAAACCTCAGGCCCGAGGCTGTGGCCCCTACAGGGAGCCCCCCCCCCCCCCCCCCCCCGTGTTAATCCGGCCCGGGCTGCAGGCGACTTGCTGTCCACTCTCCCAGCTCGGAGGGAACTTTACCCATCGTGTCCGCTCTAACTTTAATTTTTCAACAAATTAAATATTCTTTTGTGTAAAAAAAAAAAATACATTTTATAATAGGAAATGTACGTTCTAAAAACGAGAGTGGGGGGAGGAGACAAGGTTGCCGCTGGGACGTCGCTGCTCGCCACCCACCACACCGCGTCCGGCTCGTCGGAGCCAAGCAGCCGGTTTCACTACCCCGAGTGTCGTTACCTGCGCGGACACTGCTTCCAACCTCCTCCAACTCCATCATGACCCCCCCCCCCTCCAACTACCCCACCCAACCGTTCCACGCGCAGGCAATGAAGCGGATCCACAAGGCGTGCGTCAAGTACCCGGCGTGGAAGCGCCGCCACGAGCCGCAGCACAAGCCGTGGCTCTACCCGGAGCAGAGCAACCTCCCGTCGGTGCGGCTCGCCGAGCTGGCGCTGCAGCGCTGCGACTCGCTGGAGCACATCGACGAGAGCGCGCTGGCGGAGGCGTGCGACGACCACGCAGAGCTCAGCGAGGACGACGACAACGCTAACTGAGCGGCGTGAGCCCAGTCCCGACGCTCTTCTCCTCCTCCTCACTCCCTCCTCCTCCTCACTCCCTCCTCCTCCTCACTCCCTCCTCCTCCTCACTCCCTCCTCCTCACTCCCTCCTCCTCCCTCCTCTCTCCTCCTCCTCGTCGTCGTCGTCACCATTCTTCCTGCTCCTCCCGCACCACGTTCCCTGCCATCAACCGATTCCTCTTCCCACTAAACCTCCTCCTCAACCCCTTCCTCCACCATCCCGGCAGCAGTCATTCGACCTTCACCTGCGGTTCGTCCTCCATCCATCTTTCCTCTCCCTCCTCCCTCCTCCTCCTCCCTCCTCCTCCACCCCCACTGACCTTCGTGGCAAGAGGTCTTCGAGCACAGTGGAATTGACAAAGAGCTCGACCTTACATTACATTTCACACACGCAGCTGAAGACATTTACACACCGCACGCGCCTGATGATGGTTCAACACGTGCCACGCGATATGAAGAGTTCTGATTCGGTATGCGTGTACACGTGTGTGTATGTGTGTCTCTCTCACTTCGACGTAGGGTGTGTTGGTTGAAATTACGATAAAGGTTCTTGTTTGTGTATGAGAGTGTACGTGTGTAAAGTACTCTAATACGTAAGCAAGTAGAGAGCGGTGGCGCAGTGGTTAGCGCACACTGCGCTACGAACCCCGCGACCAGAGTTCGAATCCCCCCTCACTGACAACAGCGGTGACGATTATCTGAACTGGTCCTGCGCCTCCCCTAGGTCGACTCTGCCTCAAATGAGTACCTGGTGCGCGGTGTGTAGTAAACATCGCCACTGCGGAGACAGAGGCTGGCCGGACGTGATGCTGGCCACCCACACCCCTCGTGTGCTGTGCCTGCCTGCATCGGTGTTTGCTAACAGCACTTGCCCTCCTAAAGTCTGCTAAGGCTATACGGGGAACTTTGTCCTTTGGCGTGCATAATTACTGTGTAACAAAAACAAATTATAAGTGTCATTTTCCAATTGCTTATGCCTCGAAAGTACAGATAATGGCTATTGTTCCCCACAAACTTTGCTTTTGTGACCAGGACAGTGATAATTTTGAAAAGTACCTATTTTCAATGAGAAAACGTGTGCATTTGTGTCATTCCTTCATATAAAGTCCTGGTCACAAAAGCAAAGTTTGTGGGGAATAATAGCCATTTTCTATACTTTTGAGGCATAAGCAATTGGAAAATAACACACTTACAACCCAGGAACAAAAATCGTGTTACATCGTGACATGAGGGAGACATTGCCACAATCGGAATCATTGGCGTTCTCGCCATCGCTTGAGGGATGCGTTTCGAAATCATCGGGGATCTGTGCGGAGGGTCATGATTGACACGACATTTAAACAACGTAGTTTAACACGCAGTAGGCTTTCGCGACCAATATCATCCATAATAGAGGTTTTTTTTGGGTTGGATCGCGTAAATATATGAATGTGCCGTTAAAACCCGCCACCACCCGACACAACCAACTAGTAAGGGTTCTCACGTAAACAGAACGTGGCCAATTCGTCACTAGTACAGCACTAGTGTGTAGTGTATAGTGTAGTATACAAGTACAGCACACTGGTGTATAGTGTAGTGTATGGTGTAGTATACTAGTACAGCACACAGGGGTGTAGTGTATAGTGTAGTGTATAGTGTGGAGTATAGTGTAGTATACTAGTACAGCACTAACCGGTGTGTTGGAGAGCCAAGCCACAACATTTACAAACTGAGTACGACCTTTCGCCAGTAATTACAACTAGCTCCATCAGGCGACAGTCAGATGTGTGGATACGTCTTACTGTTTCGTTCCTTATATAGAGGCGTAGATGTGGTGAACGAAGGCTTCTCCACAAATCTGGCTGTCGCCTGATGAAGCTAGTTGTAATTACTGGCGAAACGTCGTACTCGGATTGTAAATGCTGTGGCTTGGCTCTCCAACACACCGGTGTGCTGTACTAGTATACTACACTATACACCACACCCCTGTATAATACACTATACACTACACTATACACTACTATACACTACACACCAGTGTGCTGTACTTGTATACTACACTATACACTACACCCTATACACTACACTATACACTACACTATACACTACACTATACACTACATTATACACTACACTATACACTACACACCGGTGTGCTGTACTAGTACTACACTATACACTACACTATACACTACACACTAGTGCTGTGCTAGTGAAGAATTGGCACGTTCTGTTTACGTGACAACCCTCCCTAGTTGACTGTGTCGGGCTGGTGGCGGGTTTTAACGACACATTTATATATTTACGCGATCTAACCCCAAAAAAAAAACTTGTGGAGGTAACTGTAGGTGACTCTCGCAAAGATGTACCACAGTGGTGGCGATAAGAAACTCAATGGGGGCAAACCTCTGACCTCGGGTTGCGCAACGTCGTCTTTGGTAATTTGGCGGTCCACGTAAAAAAAGAGTGACGCTTCGATGTTTCTGACGCGGACCCCCCACCTCGAAGAAACCGATTTCGTCCCATCGATTAAAACAAAACGCAAAAAAATCAACAACTCTTCTGCTCGACGGTGCATGCTTCAAACGGTAGCGCGTATACATCGAATCGCATCTAATTCTCAGCGAGTTGTGCGCGAGTAATGGGTTCGCGCGTTCGCCGTGGTCACGAGAGGCGCTTCGGTGTGCGTGGAATTGTTTCTTTTAAAAAAACACAACAACAACAACACAATTCTTATTTCGCCAACTCGATTTGTCACAATTGAACGGACTCGCGAGAGGAGGGGGGGGGGAGGATGGGGACTGATCGTTGCACGCGTTGTGGCTGTGTGCTCTCGCTCCAATCCGCTGCCTCGTGTTGCACAATTTGCCTCTTCTGACTGCTTTGACTCCTCTACAGCAGAAAAAAAAAACCCGTGAATCGTGTTGCCAAGCTAACATTGCTCGTAGCCTTAGGCAATTTAACCCGGAGGTAGGAGGGTTGGGGGGCTTGGTTTCACTTGGGGTGGCAAATGTTTCCCGTGTGCACCATGGGCTCTGTCCACAATGGGCAGAAAGCCTAGCGTATAAAAATGATAACAATGCTGTCTGTTTTAGACGCTTCCTATTTATTTACATATCCCGTGGATGTTTTATTTCACATTGTTTCTCTCTCTCTCTATCTCCCCAAGCACACTGGTACTCGTACATGCTGAAATGTTTTTTTTCTCATACAAAGCTATGACGGCGACTTCGCTACCATGCATATTTACGAGTTCGGGGGGGGGATAGCATTCTCCAAGAAAGTCATTGGTAGCATTTGGCACCCTGGGTGGTACCGATAAGCTGCTTTTAGCAAGTGGCTTAAGGACCAAACGTGGAGCGTGTCGACCCTATAGCCACTACCTCCCCATCCTCCCTCCTCCCTCCTTCCCTCCCCTCTCCCCTGCCACCCTCCCTCCCCCATCCACCCTTCATCCTTTGGCCTCTAATGCAGAGATGGACAATGTTTGAATTAAATGTAATTTAAATGAGTGACTTGATCACATTTGTAACTTGTAAATGATATCTAAATTACATATCTTAAAGTAATTGGTAATTTGTATCTCAATTAGACTGGACAAATTGGTCATTTGGTCAATTGTACCCTAACTGAATTTCCTCCCAATGATTTGTAATGCGAATGTACATTGCACCATCTGCTGCCGCTTCCTTGCCTCTCGATGCTTCAACCCCTTGCGATCCGGGGCACGCTCCGTAACGCCCCGACCGCCACTCGCTGCAGGTGGCAAACCTACAGGAAGCCGACGACTGATTTATCACCTCCCCACGATGTCCCTTCTTCTGCTGCCGCCGCTTGTGGCTTTGCCTGCAGCCAGGGCCGGATTAACTCAAGGGGTGTAAAGGGGGGGGGGGCTCACAACCGACCAGAGCATGCGGCTTTTGAGAAGCCACCAAAATAATTAAAATTATATAGAGAGACAGAGAGAGTCGTTACTGCTCCATAATAGTAAGAAAAACAGTCCGCGATTTCCTGCTCAAATCAACATCGAGGCGGTGCTAGTACTCTTGTTTGCAGTCCAAAGCCAGTGATGACCATTCCACATTCATATAACAGGGGCGAGTCTGTCCACAGGAGAAACTACTTTTTGACTGACCGTAAAAATAGATGGTAAATATTTTAGCGACCCCCCCCCCCACTCCCCAGAAGGATGATGGGCTTATTTAACAACCAAACCACGGTTTGAACTCTCGACCTTTCCGATTGCAAGTTACCCGCGCTACTGCGGAGCTACAGACCCAGTTGAATCGCGGTGTCGCTGATGAAACGCCGGTACTCTCGCGTTATGATAGATCGTGTCGGTAATTTTTTTATGCATTTCAAGCCCGTGGCACTACTATGTTGCAATTACTCGCGGTCACGTGCCGGCGTTGTGAGTTTTGTCCCGCTTAACTTCGAATTGGCCTCACGATCGCATCCGTCCATCTCGTTCACGAACAATGATTGAGGTGGCGACGTGATTAACGAGCGGAGTCATTGGCATCGGGCACGGGTCCGGTCCTACAACAGTCTTGGGAAGGTCATTTAATATACCGGGGAGCAGTGCCGGATTATCCCAGTAGCAAAAGTAGCTACATCTGTAATAGCTACGGGCCCCAAACTTTCAAGGGCCCCGCGCTAAATGCTTTCAAGCTATCAATTCCGGTTCAGTGATTTTGCACTTGCTCTATTACTATAGTACTATACCGCCTTCAACTTTTATGAACGACCGGGTGTTTAAGGTTAGCGAGTTGTCGCGTTATCTGGCTGCGTAGCAAATGAAAAAATACAATTACTTTACTATGCAAGTAAAAAATTGGTGTTTTCATTTATGTGGGTCTTTTATTTTTATTTAGGGCCCCTTTTATAACATTATTCTACAGGCCCTGCACTCGCATCATCCGGCACTGCCAGGGAGGGGTTACCCCCCCCCCCCCTGTACCCTCCACGAAAACTGAATCCGGCCCTACCTGCAACCGCCGCTGTGTGCGACGTCTCATCAGCAGCTGCGGACTTTGCGAGGACGTTTTGAATACCGCTGGTGATTTTTTCAATATTCGTCCGTACCGCGTGTTGCACTTCGTTCGCACCGTATGTAGCCAACCGTGCTTAGTCGGAGCGGTTTCCACCGTCGTAATTCAAGTGAGTTAGGCTATGTGTTTCTTTGATTTTGACGGGACGATTTTGATTTCAAAATCAACCCATGCGGCAGCACCAGCAGCCGCCGCGTCGATCTCTCGCGCTGCCGCTACGTTCGGCTTCTTGGCAACAATTCCACTTGCACTTTATCTGCCGAAAACCATTATCTAGTTTCGTAATGGCATGTAGGGGCGATAAGCGACTCTTGCAGCACTAATGCTTTGTGAATGCCTGCAAATTACGTACGAATCCATTTCCCTCGCTAACGTGGTTTTTTTTTGTGTGTGCGCTCGCTCGCTCGCTCTCTTCCGCGTAATGAAAAACAAAACAGAAAAACACCCTCGCCGATTTTATATTCATCACAACGGGATGAGCCGTCGAACAACGGGCCGTTGAATTTCCGCGACTGTTTTTAGCAGAGATCTGTTGAATCATCCTCGTTTCCCGTTAGCGGCCGCTGACTTCTTGAAAACTGTAAGAGGGGCTTATGGTAAGAAACACAATCTAAGTGGGATAATGTTACGTGTTGTGCGATGTGCCGCTCCTGATTTTTGGTCTAGGTTGTGAAATGTTTACGGCGATCCGATGACTAAAATTGCTTTGGACTAATCTGATAACTGTGACGTCACGCTGGTGACGTCACGTCCGCTATATTGACGCCGACAAAAAAAATGCGTCGCGTGCTGTTAGGTGACGTCACGTGTAGAAATCTATTCCGATTGCAAATGACATGAACACCTGAGGAAAAGATCCTAAAGCAGGGGTGGGGAACCTTTTTTCTGCCAAGGGCCAAAATTAGCCTGTTATATTTGGTCAAACATTGAATTAACTCGCCCCTAATGTTATGGCTGGAACTGCTTCTCTTTAGCGAGGCGTGTGATGTTAGCTGGTATTGATGATGTTGCTACTCGCAACTGCTTTTCCAGGTTTGCTCCTAGATTTATTGAATTTCGAGTCCCGCCTGCGGTTGCCTTTGCAGGGCCACACCAAATGATTTCGCGGACCTTACACGGCCCACGGGGCCGTACGTTCCCCACCCCTGTCCTAAAGTATCCTTTATAAGACGAAATCTAAAATAATTAAAATCCAAAACCCATCCCGACTGCGTTTTTTGTTCGTGCGTGTTGTATGTCCTCCGTGCTTTTCCCTCCGCGATTCAGAAGCACGCGTTTAGAGAATTTGGCCGCTATAAATTTCCACTGCGATGAGCCACTTCGTTGAGCTATCATTTGTGTTCTAGATTTGAAGCTTTCGTGACTGCAAGGATGCATACTCTTGGTTTTTTCGGTAAAGTCACGTGCGTAAAAAATATTAAGAAATAATAATAAATAATCGAAATACTTGATACAGTAAATCTGGCTGTGACGGTCCCACCTGATGACGGAGACTTGTGTTGCCTCCGAAACGTCGTGATTTTTTATTTTATTTCTATTGTTATTTCTATTACTTTTTTTCACTATCATTTGTGACGAGGTCGCTTCTGAAAAAAAAAACTCCAGAGCTCAGTGGACTGGTAAAATAAAACCAGTTTAGTTTTCGTGTGTAAATTTTTTTAGTGATCTGCTTACCTTTTCTATACTTTGCACTCATCGTTTTTGTTGTATTGTTTGTAGCTTTCTGACCCGCCCTCGCTGAACATCGTGAATAATAGCTTCATAGCTGATCGGATTTTTCCAGGATAAATAAACATTCTGATTCTGATGTCCAGAAAACTCCCCTTTTAGCCTGCTCATCAAATAGCAGTAGACGAGGAGTTAATTTGAAAGTTCAAGATATGTATATTGTGCACACAAGCTTGAAATTATAACAACAACAAAATTACCCCATTGATCTAATAAAACAGCAAATTTGGTTTGTTCAGCCTTGGTGCTGTTTATTAGTTCTGTTGTTTACAATAGAACAGCACGTAACGGGAGCCGTGATTCTAAATCGTACACCTGATAGGAGAGGGGGGGGAGAGTCGAGAGGGGGGTGGGGGGGGGATCGAGAGGGGGGGGGGGGTGGAGGGGGGTCGAGAGTGGGTGGGGGGGGTCTAGGGGTTGGGGGGGGTCTAGGGGTTGGGGGCGTGGTCTAGAGGGAAGGTGGGGGGGGTTAGCGATGGGGGGGGGGGAGCCGTCAAAACGAAACGTGCTTCTCGTCAATCCAACTTCGTGGTTGAGTTCCATTTTGCTGTTGACAGATGGTGGCTGTGTGCTCCAACGCCCCCCCCCCCTTTCCCCCACCGTATCAGCCCCCACGCTCTTCACTCGGCCTCTTATTAACATCGCTATTTAATCTCGCCCACCCACCCACATCCACAATATTTGCCGGGAGGTGGGAGGGAGTGGTAAAAGGCCACCTTATGCAATGCGCGTGCATGCCCCAGAGCAATTGATATCGTTAATTGTAATGCTTCGTTAAGCGTGGACTTTTCAGGGAAAGCGGTTTGAGGGCAATGGCAATAAACATTTACTCAATTTTCACATTAGTACTCTTTATGTGCAGGTAATGTGTGTGGCTAAAGATTTCGCAAGGCTGCTGCACACAGACTCCTGACTTTAGAAAAACGTTGAATGTACTTTACACTGTAATGCAAAAAAGAAATGCATTGCCTATTTTAAACGTTGCCCTGTCTGTCTCTCTGTCTGGTTGTTTGTCCTCTCTCTACTGATTTTCTGACTTACTGTCAGCTGGTTTGCCTGGCTGACTGGCTTACTGTCTGTCTGGTCGACTGTCTGCTAGCTCGTCTGACTGGCTGACATTTGGCTGTCTGCGTGATTATCTGCCCGTTGCCCTGTCTGGCTATCTGATTACCATACTGTTGGCCCATCTTCATTGGCTGACTTTCTGTGTGGCCATCCGACTGTTGGCCTGTCTGGCCTCCTAAGTGACTGTATTTTTGGTCTGTTTATCCGACTGTTGGCCCGTCTTGACTGGCTGACTTGTTTTGCTGTCTGTATGACTGCGTCAGCCTGTGTATCAGTCTGTCTGCCTAATCTGTAGGTCTTGCTGTGCCTGACTGATTGCCCGCCGGTCTCTTATGAGCCGTGCAATGTAACAAACGTGTTCGTAAGAAAGCGTGTCATTTTCTTGCCTCGTTTGAGATGCTGGAGATCATAATCGGCATGCAACTGCCTCTTTAAATCGTATTAACATTACAGAACGCCCTTGGGGACATTCTGAGATCGGCTCATCGGCGTTACGTCAGACAACGCCCAAGCAACTTGCTGTGCTCAGGTGGCACACACACACACACATCAAATAAAATCTACCCACAAGCCTCTGCAGCCTTTACTAAAGCAAACGGCATTAACATTATGAATGGGCCGTTACGTGAACTCCACGGCGGCAATGGAACTGCGTTACGTGCTTCGTACCCATTGTGACTCATCAGCATGTGCTGTTGTATAACCTCGGTTTGTATTGACAGCAGCCTTGCCGGACTGGCAGGCACGTGTCTTGCCTTTTGTACCCCCCCCCCCCTTCTCTCTCTCTACCCCAGTTGATGGAGCTTTTGTGACGCCGGTGAACGCGTCATCTTGTGTCAATGAGTTATTCTGCAATAGTTGTTTTGATGCGATACGCATGCATTTAATATTTTCCCCTGTAAAAACCTGTGTGCTTTACTGACGTTTATGTAAACAAACAGACAAGATCGTGATCAAGATGATGATTATGAAGACGCTGGCAGCGATGATGGTGATAGCCATGATGATGGTGGAGGCGGCAATGATGATGATAATGGGTGACAATGATTGTGGTGGCAGTGGTAATCGATGATGAAGGTTACGACGATAACGATGTTGTTTGGGTGGTGGTTATTAATTGTTAATGATGGCACGATGTCCGACAAAAAAATAAATCGACTCCGCACCTGTACAATGAGAAAGCTAATTGTGACCCCCCCCCCCTCCCGCATTGTGAAACATTCATGAAATCAGCTGGGTGGTTGGGGCGATTCGCGCGATCCTTAACGAATAAACGGCACCCGTATTTATATTTTTTTGGGGGGGGGGGCGGAGCGGACGCAGACAAATCCCTCGGATGGTGTCACGACACACGGTTTTTTCTGAGTGGTGGAAGAATTGAACGCGACACGTCGTGGACGATTGAAATGCTTCCAAAAAAACAAACAAACGCCACGAATATGGCTTGCAACGTGTCAACTCGAAACAAGTTCCCGGAAGAAGAGGAAGAAGAGGGAAAAAAATAGCCCAGAGCGTTGTCATTTCACATCGACGATGAGTCTTTATTCAAGTTTTCCTCGAGGTGTTGTTACCAGCAATAACAGCGTAGTGTCTTTTGTTTAGGTTATTGAAGCCGTATGCAGTGCAAATTGTGGTATGTTTCGAGTATTTTATTAAAACGTATGAAATGAACCGATGACGGTGTGTGTGTATGTGTGTGCGTCTGTGTCTGTCTCGCGCAACATCAGTTCCACCGCGTGTCTTTAATGTGGAGTTGATGGGAAATTAAATTCGCCGGGGGAGAGTAACGAGAGGGGTAATGAAATTCCCGCTCGGAGAAGCGAGTATATCGGGTTGATTGTCCGTGCGATGAACGCTTATCGTCGTATTGCGGAGCGGGCGGGGAGACGGCTGACCTCTACTGTGTGGGTCAGAGGTCACTTGAAGAAGGGATGTCCAGAAGTAACTCCATGATATCTGCTTCCGCGGCCAGTTTTCGAACACGAATGGCTGCACTGCTTCCCCCAAAGACGCGAATGGATGTTTTTAATATCTCATGCGTGGCATGACGCCGAAAGCACAATTAGGATAAACGTGGGTAAACATTATTTTTCTTGCAAATTAAAAACAAGACTTGTGATAACAGTGGGGTTGTTTTTCTAAGCAAAATCGTCAATTAAAAAGCACGCAGCCTGCAAAGCATGAAATTGAGATCAATGGTAAGTATTATGGAAATGGCATTGGCGAAGAGCAATTCCAGCTGTTGCTCTCGACGCAATGATGACAGCATGAATGTGGCCGAGACGTCATTGTGTTTAGGAAGATCGAGAGGTGAGTTGTGGTCAGTGGTGTGGAAGGAACCACACACTTCGCCATCGCTCCTTTTCTCCTGCTCGAACCCAGAATTGTACAAATTGACACCCGAACTAAAACACATTCCTGCGGTGGGAGCTGGTAGGAACGTGGGGTTGCTCGGTCAATGGCCAGGGTCAACGACGGCGTGGTGTATTCCGCAAATATGGCCGACTGTGAGGGCGGGCACACGCCGGCGTGAGTAGGTTAAACGTTGCGTTTTATAAGGGCACCACGGGGTGACCAGCCCCTCCCCACCCCACCCAGCCCCACCCCTCCAACCCCCCACTCAGCCCCACCCTCCCCACTCAGCCCCTCCCCACCCAGCCCCTCCCCACCCAGCCACCCTCCCCACCCAGCCCCTCCCCACCCTCCCCTCCCCACCCTCCCCTCCCCACCCTCCCCTCCCCACCCAGCCCCTCCCCACCCTCCCCTCCCCACCCAGCCCCTCCCCACCCACCCCCTCTCCACGCAGCCCCACCCCTCCCATTTTTGGATGCACGACGGACTGACACAATAATCCCCTGTGGGCTGGTGGAACCAGGTGGTTCCTACCAGTAAAATCTTCTCTAATTGTCTTGTCACCACCACAGTCTGGTTGGGGGATCTTCCCTCCGCTGTCCTGCTGACACGTCCTTCGATGACAACTTACAATGTCATCATCACCACCACCACCACCACTTGGTGGCCACCTCGATTCGAATAACCTGCCCTCCTCCCTGCGCGCGAGCCCTGCCCATCACAACATTCTTTCTGACCCGCCTCGACTGGACGTCTGTGAAAAAGGGGCTTCATTGCTCATCGGATTTCTCCAGTATAAATTAAGAGTCTGGTATTCCTGAGCACATATACAGTACAACATTTTTCTGGCACTGTCCTGCCACACTTAATTTTCGGACCCTCCAATTTTATTACCCTTTACCGCCATGCTTATCACGGTTGGCTACGTACGGTGCGAAAACAGTTCAACGTACGTACATCAAATTCCTAACATCATCGGCACGCATTTGCCAAAATCGCGTGCAAGAGGTTGATTTTTATACATCCGCTTTGTTATGACTTCCCTGTGGCGGGTTGCATGAACAACTTAAGTGTGAAAAAAACCACCCTCAGTTTGGCATTCGTAGCCAGGAGCAGTTGAGCAGAAATTTAAAAAAACCGCGAGGCGCTTCAATGCAACCGGCCCACAGCTCGCTGGCGCACACAGCAAAACAAGACCATCACTTCTTGCGCCGCGCCTCCCTCTCCTAACATCTACAATAAAAATAGATTTTTTTTAAACTGCAATGCGACGACGATGCAATGTCTTGTCGTCCTCTACGTATCCGCGTTAAACAAGCTGAAGCGTAAAATTGCGTCCTCATGGCCGCTGTAAATTGTACCATTGCAGTCTCGTGAAGGTGGCGCAGAGTGCGTGGGGAACGAGTCTTGACACCACAGGGGAGTTTCCCAGCTGCCACTGCCGCTGTTGCCTCTCCCGCCGCTGCGTATCTCCCGGAGCGGCATGCGGTTCTTTAAGTGTCCGCTTAGTGACGTTGATTCAGTCAGGATCACCGTCTCGTCTTCACCCACAGTGCATTGCGGCGCCTCTCGAAATATTGCTGTGGTTTTTATCGTTCGTCTGTTTTTGTTTTACCAAATTCGAAAAAAAAGGCTCTCCTTTGTTATTTAGGTTGACGGATCCCTACCCATAGATGAAGGTAAATTGTAAATGATGCAGCACTGCAATTTGACGCCAGTGTTGACGTAAGGCGCTTGACTATTGGAGATTCGCAGAGCTGGCAAGATTAAAAAAATAATTTGCTCTTTTAGATTGGTGGCAGCCGCGAAGAGCCTTCGAACTAACACGTTGTCTCGATAATTGTATCCCAATTATTGCAGTGGGACATCTATGCGGTCGCAATCTATACGTGCTATAAAAAAGGGCCATTGCCCGAAACGTCGTCTGTTAATTATTATATTTCTTGTTCTATCCTTTTAGATAGATTGCATTTATTTGAGCAGGAAGGGCCCCAATGAACAGCTTGGCTCTATTCCATGGGCGTCCTGCGACGGCACTGATATTGCGATAACAGTACACACACGGTGGTGTTGACGAGTGTGCATTCAATGCCCTCTGTATAATGCATGGCCGATCACCAAATTGAGAACGATACCGAAACCTCCACAGCCCCTTAACGATAGCGGTGGGGGGCGGAGGGGAGAGGGTGAACCTCTTGATAAGTATGATAAATAAGAATATGTTTTACAATTTATGGCAATGGAACTGGTCCATAACACAGCTATGCTATTGCCGATTCTGTTTCTGCTGCTGTTGATTATTCTGCTGCTGCTGTTGCTCCTCCTACTGCTTCTGTTGTTTCTGCGACTGCTGCTGCTTCTGCTGCTGCTTCTTGCTACTGCATCAACTGCTGCTTCCGCTACAACTGCTACTTGCTGTTTCATCTGCTGCTACTGCTGATTCTGCTTCGTCTGTTGCCTCTTCTTCCGCCGCTGATGCTGCTTCATATGTTGCTTCTGCTGCCGATTCTGATTCATCTGTTTAACACGCAGTAGGCTTTTGAGACCAGTATCGCCCATAATACAGGGTTTTTTTTTGGGGGGGGGGGTAAATCGAGTAAATATGAATGTGTCGTTAAACCCGCCACCAAAAAAACCTTGTATTTTGGATATTGGTTGCGAAAGCTTATGTTAAATTAAAGAGATGTTAAGACGTTCAGACACCAAATAGATACATTTTGCAAGGAATCAAGTCTCCGTTAACCATACCTACTTGTAAAAATACAAACAAATTATTGCCAGGGAGGCCAAAACCTATTCTTATTTATCACACCTTGACGCTGGCAAAAAAGGCCCTCTCTCTCTCTGTCGTGACGAGTCAATCCGTAGGTTCAATTGGCGTTTGATCTCCGATGTAGCAGAGACCCCTGGTGGAATAGAGGCGACATTGCCACGTTGCAAAAAGCTCACGGAAGATGATTTCACGGCGGCCGGCCTGACGGGCGGGCGGGTCTTGTGTATTTGTCTGGCGCCCGCCGTCTCTTAATCGCCCCTAATTGGAAGGCAATCATCAAAGCAACGGCGGATGGGATTCGTTAACGATGGGACCCATTAGCGGGCGCTCCACTAATTATCGAATTCGAGTAAACCTCGGGGTGGGGGGGGGATTGCAAAGAGCTCATTAATAGGCGGGAGGGGGGGGTGGAAGGAGAGAGAGGTTGACTCCGTTTCAAGCGCAAAGGCCAGAATTTTTCGTGAGATATTATTTATAATTAACCTTAAGGAGAAATGTCACTTCCTCCTGAAGGAAAATGTTTGTGCCGTAATAAACAGCCAATTACCCTTATATGGGATTATCTCGCGCCGCGTGGCGTTCGTGGCAATTAAGGGCACTCGGGAAATTGCGGTTTTGATATATGCAATATGATCACTGCATTATGCATGAAATGCGCACGTCTTTATACATACACGCCATAACAAACAAACAAAAATGGACATCTGTTAAATTTGTATTCTTTGTATATTTTTCTCGTTCGAATGGGTCTTCCATGCCAATATTATCCGGCAACATTCGCGTCGCACGCAGACCAGAGGTCGCAAACGGGTTTTGATTCCTTACCCGTACCCGGCCGCACCAGGGTCGCAAATGGGTACCCGTATCCGTACCCGGCCGGGTACGGGTACCCGTTCCCTACCCGTACCCTACCCGAAATGAGTGACAAACGGTTACTCACCAGTGACTCACGGCCTACCCGTACCCGTACCCGGCCGCATAGATACAACATAGCCACCGTGATAATGAGAGAACGAAACACGCAAACTCCACATATACAGCAGCAGGCGTCAGGGTCGGGATCAAACCCACGACCTCCTGTATACCAGGCGAGGGAGTTAACATCTCATAGCCATCGCGGAATCCTGCAGGTTGCCCTCAGCATTCTTCACCACCCTGGGCAATGCATTTTGGTGAAGACGGGAGGAAGGGCTTGAACCGGTTCAGATCTCCCCCCCCCCACCCACCACCACTAATGTCAGCCGTGTTTGGGAATCGATCGAGGTCACAACGCCACCGCGCCCCGCAATGGAGCATTATGGGTAATTAAAACATCGATCCACCCTCTCTGCACTGTGGGAACACGGGCACGGATGTGCGCTGTTAACCACATTAGCGTAAACGGAACGCGAGATGATACTTTGCATAATTTTCTCTTAAATCGTTACTAAATCAGTTTGTACGTTCGGAAGTGCATGCAGCGCATCGTGAGAAGAACGGATATAAATCAATGCGGCATGGAGATTCGGCTTTGTTCCCTACTCAATAATCTGTGTGTAGCTTTAAAGTAGAGAGGCGTGACATTGATGCACGGTCATGTCCTGAACCAGGAACATCTACAATACTCTTAGGTTTTTTCGGTAAAGTCACGAAAGTTTCAAACCTAAGAGTATGAATCCTTGCAGTCACGAAAGCTTCAAATCTAGAACATCTCCAATGCTACGATATATCTACTGCTGGATGAAGGCATCCCCAAACCATCGCCATCCCTCACAGCCCCGCGATGTCAAAAGACCACCTCACGCCTGCACGTGACCTGATCGTATCGCTCCATCTCCGCGGCGGTCGTGCTTTGTGTAAATAATTTGTTGTTGTTTTGCCCTTGTTGACTCGCACATTCCCTCCACCCTGCAATGTCCTATAACTTAGTCTTTTAGTGTGTTGTCCTATACCCCCCCCCCCCCCCACAAACACATAACACGGTTGGCTACGTACGGTGCAAAAAAACTTCAACATACGATGGCCATGCTTCTGATCCACGCGTGCTTGCGGCGGGTGCCGTGCAATTATTGAAAACTCTCCTCTCCGCGTGCACCGGTATTCTGCCTTGAATTCCCGCCACAACCTGCTGTTGATGGCAGCCTCTTCGTCTCATCATTGATCCCGACTCCACATCGACTCCGCTCGGCAGCACACGAAGCCCTGATCGGCCCACGCACCAAGACAATACGATTCGCGTCGACACATGCACATGACTCACCTACCAACTCTCACTCTCTCGCTCGCCCACCCGCTCACGCTCGCTCGCCCACCCGCTCACACTCACTCACTCACTCGTTCATCCATTCACTCACTCACTCACCCGTTCATCCATTCACTCACTCACCCGTTCATCCATTCACTCACTCACCCGTTCGCTTACCCACTCACTCACCGGCTCACTCACTCACCCGCCCACTCACCCACCTACTCACGCTCGCTCGCCCACCCGCTCACTCACTCGTTCATCCATTCACTCACTCGTTCATCCATTCACTCACTCGTTCATCCATTTACTCACTCACCCGTTCATATATTCACTCACTCATCCGTTCGCTTACCCACTCACTCACCGGCTCACTCACTCACCCGCCCACTCACCCACCTACTCACGCTCGCTCGCCCACCCGCTCACTCACCCGTTCATATATTCACTCACTCATCCGTTCGCTTACCCACTCACTCACCGGCTCACTCACTCACTCACCCGCCCACTCACCCACCTACTCACGCTCGCTCGCCCACCCGCTCACTCACTCACTCGTTCATACATTCACTCACTCGTTCATCCATTCACTCACTCACCCGTTCATCCATTCACTCACTCACCCGTTCGCTTACCCACTCACTCACCGGCCCACTCACCCACCTACTCACGCTCACTCGCCCACCCGCTCACTCACTCACTCGTTCATCCATTCACTCACTCACTCACTCACTCGTTCATCCATTCACTCACTCACCCGTTCATCCATTCACTCACTCACCCGTTCGCTTACCCACTCACCGGCTCACTCACTCACCCGTCCACTCACCCACCTACTCACGCTCGCTCGCCCACCCGCTCACTCACTCACTCGTTCATCCATTCACTCACTCGCTCACTCGTTCATCCATTCACTCACTCACCCGTTCGCTTACCCACTCACTCACCGGCTCACTCACTTACCCGCACACTCACCCACCTACTAGCTCACTCGCTCACTCACCCGCGCACTAATCACCCACACTCACTTGCCCACTCACTCACTCGCCCACCCGAGCTCGCATCCACCCACTCACTCTCTCGCTCGCTCACCCACTCACTCGCTCACGCACTCGTTCACTAATTCACTCACTCACTCACCCTTCATTCACCCACTCAGGTTAGTGGTATTCAGCCCATCTAACAGCCGAACTCATGATGGAACTGTTGAGTAAAGCTTACAAAGCCAAACTAAGGCGCCTTCATTCGTGATCGCTTGTGCGCTATAAGGATGTCGCGAATGCTAAACACACGAATGTATTAAAAACCCATCTCTTTAAAGTGGCCTTCCCTCTTACATTTGCCCGGGTTCTGTTTTCGTTTCCTGCTCTTCATGCTGTGCGCATTAGGATCCGAGGATGGAGTGCGTATTGTAAATTTGAATTATAATTAATTTTCAAGTTGCGTCTCTCCAAATGTCAACGTATGTCTGATGAGCAATTCGGTTGTCCGCTCCATCATTCGCGGCTTTTGTGCAATAAATGTGACCATTTAATTTGCTCCACAAAAAAAATGCGAAATAAATCACCGTCGAAAAAATGTGCGTCCAACAGGTGGCACAATCTCCCAACAAAAGAACTCGCACGTGAATTGCCGGATGGAGGAGGAGCGGTGGCGCAATGGTTAGCGCACCACACTAAGAACGCAACTTACGTGAATGCGATTCGAGGCCACGCTGTGGTCTGAACCTAAATTATGGCCCTTTCCACACCGCGCCCCCATTTCAACAACCCGCGTTAACCGGCGCGGTGAAGTATGGTCAAACAACCACCACGACCGACACACCGTGGGGAGGCCTTCATCCAGCAGTGGATTGACAAAGGACTGACATTTATTGTATTACTGTGCCATGTTATATATCACTATTGTGCACTTTTCATGAAGACGATCGCTTGTGTCGCGATCGAAACGTCGTAGTTTTTTTTTATTTCCTTTGAACTTATCTCAGTGACTTTACCGAAAAACCCAAGAATACTATAGTACAGTTAAAAGTCTTGTACATTTCCATTATTCTCCAACTTGCAAGCATTTCTATTATGGCTACTCATCATCAGAAGCAACAACCATGGTTTATCCACTGTTGGATGAAGGTCTCGCTAAGCCGCTCCCACGATGGAACAATCCATCTGGCTCCTGCCCAAGAACAACCCCTTTGTAGCCCTCGCTCAGGAGGGGGGGGGGGTCACTCTTTCTGCGTTGCTGGTCCCACTGACTGAAACTCCCTCAAACCCCCCTCCCCCTCTCGTTCATCCGTGCTGTCGACTCTCTGGTCGTGTTCAAGTTCAGACTCAACACATTCCTCTTTTTAACACGTAGGCTTTCGCGACCAATGGTATGGACATTCCTCTTCTCTGCCTGATTGACCGCCTCTCTATAGAACAAGAGTATGCCCCCCCCCCCCACGCCTGTTTTTGTACAGCGCCTTGCGACGAGGTCACACGTTTAGACGCTATAAACATTGTACGTAATTTTGTGAGTACATCATGGGACTTCCTTTGCCAGGATCAAAATATAAGAATAGGTTTTCCCCTTTTTTCTGGCAACAAAACAGTTTGGTTAAGATGTTAAAACGTCAAACTGAAACCTTTTTGCAAGGAATCATGTCTGCATTAACCACAGAAACTTGTGGTGAAAATACAAACAAATAACATGTTCTCACAGTATGTGCATTGTCCTTGAAAGCAGACATGCATCCTTGCAAAAGGTTTCAGTTTAGTGTTTTAACATCTTAACACAGCTGTTTTGTTGCCAGAAAAAAGGGGGAAAAATCTATTCTCATATTTTGGTACTGGCAAATGAGGTCCCATGATGTAGATGCTCACCCCGAGCTCTCATTACTCTGATAGTGGCATTGTCTTTGTGCTGTTCGCCTTTTGGCGTCTTCTGGTCTAACACCATTTGAGACGAGGCTCAAAAGAAAGCTGTCTCTGGTGTGGACCAATCAGTTTCAAAGAGAATGCATATACTATCAGAGTATGTTTTTCGTTTTCATTCCAACCACAAGTATTGTGGTTAATGCAGACATGATACCTTGTAAAAGGTTTCAGTTTGGTGTTTTAACATCTAAACACCGTGTTTTGTTGCCAGAAAAAAGGGGAAAACCTATTCTCTGGTTTGTGTGGGAGGAAACAGGGCACCGCGGTGGTGAGATGTTAACTACCTCGCCTGGAACAC
This sequence comes from Lethenteron reissneri, assembly GCF_015708825.2. Taxonomy (NCBI): domain Eukaryota; kingdom Metazoa; phylum Chordata; class Hyperoartia; order Petromyzontiformes; family Petromyzontidae; genus Lethenteron; species Lethenteron reissneri. The sequence continues at coordinate 10,118,192 of NC_083794.1, forward strand.
AGGAGGTCGTGGGTTCGGTCCCGACCCTGTATATTTGGAGTCAGAAATGTTCTCCCCGTCGTCGCGTTGATTTTTCTTCGGGTCCTACGTTTTTCTTTTTACATCCAAGTGTAGCGACGTGCGTTTAGAGTATTTGGCTGCGAAACATTTCCACGTGATAAGCCACTTCGCTGGGCTCTCATTTATGGCCAGAAAAAAGAGCTATATAGCTCAGTGGGCCTTACCTGGTAAAATAAAAAAAATGTGTTTGTTTTTAACTGTAGAGCTCGAAGAAAAAAAACCCAGCTGGCATACGAAGGGATAACACTCCGTTACACACGGAGCTTACGAACCAACTTGCTATACTGCCATCACCTGGCCACCTCGCCACTGCCCAGCGGGTTCGGGAGATTCACAAATCTCGACGTGACCCAACCAACCGAGCCGACGAACGCAGGGCAGGCACATCCACCGTTTGCCCGGCACGACGACGTAAAAAGCCGTGATTATGCGAGAACCGGGTGAACTTGTTTCGGGAAGCCCTTCGTATTGGAATGTGACGACGTGAGGGCAAAAAGCTCGGAGTTGTCTCCACGCTTGGAGAGACGCAGAGAGCGAGAGAGAGAGAGAGGCAGGGCGAGGGAGGAAAGCGGTCGATACAGTTCCAAGCAGGTTCCCTTAAGTTTCGATTTAAAGCTTTCGTGACTGCAGGGATTTATATGATTGGTTCTTTTGGTAAAGTCACGTAGAAGGGAAATAATAAAATAATAAAAATAAAACATAATAAAATATTATTAAATTTCGATTTAAAGCTTTCGTGACTGCAGGGATTCATCTTCTTGGTTCTTTCGGTAAAGTCACGTAGAAGGGAAATAATAAAATAATAAAAATAAAACATAATAAAATATTATTAAATGTCGATTTAAAGCTTTCGTGACTGCAGGGATTCATCTTCTTGGTTCTTTCGGTAAAGTCACGTAGAAGGGAAATAATAAAATAATAAAAATAAAACATAATGAAATATTATTAAATTTCGATTTAAAGCTTTCGTGACTGCAGGGATTCGTCTTCTTGGTTCTTTCGGTAAAGTCACGTAGAAGGGAAATAATAAAATAATACAAATACTACATAATAACATTTAAAAAATATCACGACGCTTCGGCCACAACACAAGCAGCCGTCCTCAGGTGAAGAAACAGAGCTGTCGGAAAGACAGCGTCCCAATGAATACTTTCTTGGCGGTGTTCATTGGGACGCTGTCTTTCCGACAGCTCTGTTTCTTCACATGAGGACGGCTGCTTGTGTTGTGGCCGAAACGTCGTTAGAATTTTTTTATTATATATTTATTTTATTTTATTATTTCCCTTCTACGTGACTTTACCGAAAGAACCATGAAGACAGGTTCCCTTAGTCCAGGGTTTTCACCAAAACTCCAGTCCTCGCGACCCCATTCACCACCACGCGACGCATCTCCGCTTGGAGCAACTTACTCGCCGTTCATACACAAATGAACTCGTTCCGCGCTGAGTGTTGAACACGCAAGCCCTCCCTCCCCAGTGGCACGACAATCAATTACACGCTGCCTGCGTCACGGGCAACACATGTCGACATACGCGCCGTGTGAATTGTATCTGTCAATTATTAGTTACAAAACACTTTTAAATTTAGATTTATATGATTGGTTCTTTCGGTAAAGTCACGTAGAAGGGAAATAATAAAATAATACAAATACAACAATAAAAATGCTCACGACGTTTCGACTGCAACACAAGCAATCATGATGATGATTGCTTGTGTTGCAGTCGAAACGTACCGAAATAACCAAGAATAAAAAACACTTTTACTCAAATAAAATGTCCCTTTAAGCCATTTTATTGCACAACTGTAAGTCGCTGCACCCAGACCAGACCACTTCCCAGATTTGTTTTTATTCTTCTACGAATCATTGAAAACTCTAAAAACAACAACAACAATAACAACAGACGCCTCCAACAGCCAAAACGAAGAAGCAACGAATAACTTACAGCACGTTGAGAAAAAAATATATATGCGCGGTGAGAGAAATTTCCATAGCAGTGCCGCATTATCTGGCCTTGTTTTCTGCCGCGGCAAAGTGCGCGGCACTCGCTCAAGGGTGCGCGCGTGCGTGTGTGTCGTCGTGCGTGTGTGTGCAGGGTGGTGGCTGCTGTTCGCAAGCAGGGGGAGCGGCAGTGTCATCGTTCGCGCGACCGAACCCGGCGACCCGAGTTCGATTCCCGCTCACGGGCACAACACCCAGTGTCGATTATAATTATCTGAACCGCTACTGGGCCTCCCCTAGGTCGACTCGGCCTCAAATGAGTACCTGTTGCGGTGTGTAAACAATCGCCACTTGGGGAGACAAAGGCGGCCGGGCGTGGTTGCTGGCCCACCCACCCCCTCGTGGTGCCGTGCCGGCCTTCACAGGTGCTACTCGCTTAACAGCACTTGCCCCAACAGTCTGTTACGGGCTACACACGGGGGATCTTTGTCTTTGTGTGCAGGGTGGCTGTTAGGAGGGGAGGGAGCTTGCAGGGAGGGCAAGGGGGAGGAGGGGGGGAGTTATTAGGGCTGCGTGAACTTGTGTGGGCGTGCAGAGAACACTTGCGGCGGATACGTGCGATGAGATTAGAAGGAAGGCGGCAAGGGTGGAGAGGTTCTCAACGGATACAACAAACCCGGAACAGCAACATAAAAAATCCCCCGTCGCTCTGTCTATCCGGAGCTCTCTGTCTCTCCTCGTCTCTCTCTCTCTCTCTGAGTAGCCGTACTCGGAGAAGGAATTCGATTCGACCGTCCACCGGACAACCGCGGCGAGATAATCATGACCGACGGCATCGCGCCCACGGCGTCCCGCGCAGCGACGCGCAGACAAGTGCCGAGTTGAACGTTTCAGTGCCGACACGTGGCCAGGTAAGGGAGGAGGAGTGGGTGGGGAGGGGGACCCCACGGTTTGCGGCAGGTGCGGTCGGTGAACGGTCTCGAGAAATCCTTTCAACTTGTCTAACAGTCACTGACACCCGTGAGTCCAGTTCGTACGTTACTGGCCTGGTCGTAATCATCAGCCACGATTTTTCCGCTGCTTGATGAAGTTCTCGATTCACCCTTACCGTGTTGATCGCGTGGGCCGCGGTGGTGGGGGGGTGTTGTTTGAATGTTTGTTAGAGTTGGTGAAGGAGGAGGGGGGGGGCAAGAGCGGTCCAGATGTATCACTTTTACTGCGGCTATAGTCGCGGCCGCTCCGTCCCCACGTGCGTCTAATGCAGACAGATGATGGTCGTGACCGAGAATCACTGATACAAATCATAAGAGCGTTTCTTAGAAGGGGTAGACAGGTGATATCTGCTAAAGTAAAATCGAGTCTATGATGATACATTTAAAAAAAAAAATCTGAAACCCACAATTAACGAATGTTTGAACTTACAGGGTTGGGTCAGCCTAAAGGTCAATATTCATGTTATGTCTTGCGCTAATCACTAATACTGAGCTGCATACGAGCAACTTCATTGATAAACAAAGTGATTCGTTGCCCGTTCAGTTTGACGCTAAAGCCGAAAGAAAGGGTGATTATGAAACTACACTATATTTAGCTATTTTTCAGAAGCGACCTGACCACAAATGATAGCTCAACGAAGTGGCTTATGTGGAAATGTATAGCAGTCAAATACTCTAAATGTGGAGGGAACACAATCGGAGGATCCGGAGAAAAATCCACGCGACCACGGGGATGAGAGACACGTCGAGTTCAAATATACAGCAGGCATCAGGGTCGGGATCGACCCCACGACCTCCTGGTCCCTGCATACCAGGCGAGGGAGAGATCATTCGCCGCAGCCACCTTGTTACAAAAGAAAATGTGTTTCTCGAATTGAATCTCGACCTTCCATGGAATCGTCGGTGAATTGTTAACACAATAACTCACAACACTTTTACATCACGGGGGCTGTGTGACCATACTTGACCATGCCGCTCAAGTCGGCGATAGTGATGGGAAAGCCCAGGAACGTTTCAGATCTAGCCTCCCCGCTTGGGGCCTCTGAGTCATCCCCCCCCATCTCGTCGAGGGCGAACCGGGCACGGTTCAAGCGGCGGCGCGTTCCAAGTTATTTGTTTAGACAGCAACCTTTGGACTGTGACCCTGAGTTCTTGCACCCCCCACCGCTTCACCAACCCGCTCTGACCAGCGTCGTGAAGTACGGAGTCGCTGTTTGCCCTGCTGGGGCTCATCAGCGGAGGCAGCCGGGCGTTACTCAAAACAAATATCGCTGCTGGTTCGCCAGATGTTGTCGGCTCGTTCACTTTCTCCCCTTGCACCGCGAGTCGCCGGCGTCGTTCCGTAGCCTTCCAGCTCAGGCGAGGCCTTCACGTGTTGGAGTACGGGTGAAAGGTAACAGAAAGGTAACAGCCCTGCAAGGGTTTGTTCACGTAGTTGTCGGCGGAAGGGCCACCACTCGGGAGAGATGTCTATCAGCAGTCCTTCCGGTTGGTATTTGGCCTATTCTTCCACGCTGGCCCAAGACGTACTTGGAAGAGGTGGGAGGAAACCCCACACTTTACCCCATCACACGTGACCTGCCGGTCGACCAACTGTGGCGTACCCCCATGTATCTACGGCTGTGTGGACAGAGGTGGTGGTGTGGGGGATGAGTGTAGGAACAACAGATTTTGTTGTACTGCCCCCTACTGCCGACAAGGCCTACTACGCCTGTATCGGCCCATGGTGGTCCCCAAACAAAGCTTTAGCCAGGCTCAACCCTGCTTAGCATGCGTGATCTGACTGCATCGCGCGCCTGTGCGTGGGGTGACCTGGTCAGAGTGAAACGGAGCCCGCGCGGGTCTTCCTTGGCAATGGGAACTTCATCGTTCATTCAGCATCAGCAGGAGCAAGCGTGTGGGGCAGGCGACACGGCAACACCACACGGAGTTCATTCCCAGCCTCGTCCTGCCAAAGCCCCGGGCCCTCGTCCCACACCTCCTTTATAGCCTCCTCTTTCCTTCTTTCCCACCAATCTTTGGGTGTTTTTTCCCACTCTCCAATGGCCTAGCTCCTTTTGCCGCACCTTTCTTCTCGGTGTCTTAAATTATTTTACTTGGGCAAGGTCCCCTATCCACGGCGTGACCCCTCCGTCGAATCTTAGCGTCCACTACCGTCGCAATAGCCCTTTGGCGAAACCCAAACCACATTTTCTGATGGTGGAAACCAACGGCCTAAACCGACCGACGGAGGTCTCCCCATTGAACCTGTGGCCCCCATTGAACCTGCTAAGTTCAATGGGGGCCACATGCGGCTCTTTAAGTGACTGCTTCGTGACGTTATTTATTAAGGTCCCCATCGTCTCATATTCACTACGCAGTGCATTGCGGCTCTTGAGATATGAGTTTTTTATTAATAATAAAAAAATATTATTTTACACCATTGGAACCTCATTTGCCAGTAAAAAATATGATACTTGTTTTTTTACCCTTCTATCTGGCAACAAAACTGACACTTTTTTACAAGGAGTCATGTTTGCATAGACCACAATACCTGCAGCCATAATGCAAAAAAATATATAACTCTGATAATATATGCGCTGTCCTTGAAGCATATATTATCAGAGTTATGTTTTTTTTTGCATTATGGCTGCAGGTATTGTGGTCTATGCAAACATGACTCCTTGTAAAAAAAAGTTGTCAGTTTTGTTGCCAGATAGAAGGGTAAAAAAACAATTATCAAATATATTCTTGTTATATTGTTTGCCGCCTGTATGTCGGTTTTACCGGTACATGAAAGGAATTGACACCTGTATTTCGGGGTGGCAGGAAATTAATTCGTACCGATATTTGGTACCGGGTATTGTGTTTTGTCGAACCTTATCAGAGTAAACTACGCAGGTTTGATCATGGACCTAGTGCTGAGAAATGTATCGCAGGTGGAAAAAGGGTGGGCGACGCTAGATGGGAAGAAGTGGTTCATAGAAGCTTGCCCCATCCTTTCAACTGCCGCTCCAGGAGATGGATTCTGAGCCGCGTGACCTCTGGATTGAAGGTCCAGCGTGTTGACCGTTGCGCCGTAGTGGAATTGTGAAGAATGCGTCCGTCCACTTCGTTTGTTTTGGCCACCTTCACTGAGCTACCTGGTTCCGCAAGACACGGAAACTGGCGGTGGCAGTGGCCGCCTGTCACCGCCCCACTCTTGTGCCCTGTGGGGTGTTGATAGCGGAGCCGTGTGGACATACTCTTGAGCCCAAACACCAAACCGGTCCTGGTCTGGCAGTCCCCAAACGTCTGCAGCTGTGGGCGGTGCGGTGCCCACAGTCTACGGTTGTAACTTCCTATCCGCCAGAGTGTGCTCCCTGATAATAAACACTTGGCTCATAGACTACGAACCCGGTGTGTGCTTGGGGAGAGGGCACGGGGGAACTCGAAGCACCGACGGCGGGGAGGGGGGGTGCTGAGTTGCAATGTTCCATGGCCAGAACGATGAAGATGATGCTACTTGAATGTATGGCTATGTTTTGGCTGGGTTTTCAAAAGCAAAATCGAACGACGTGGTGGGACATAGATGTGCAATACAACCCCCCGGCGCTCGCTTCTCCACCACTCCGGCACGGCGTGGGGGAGGCCATCATCCAGTGAGGGGATTCACAACAGGGCTTGTAAGTGTGCTTCGATTGGCCGGTGATGGAGACTTGCTATTTAACTAAACGATTTATTTTTCCAGGTACGGCCCACTGAGCTGATGTAGCTTATTTGTCAGAAGCCACCTGACCACAAATGACAGCTCAACGAAGTGGCTTATCATCATGTGGAACTGTATCACAGCCAAATACTCTGAACCCACGTCAATTCTTAAATGGCTAACCATGGAGTGGCAGCCTCAACGATGGAGCACGCCTCCAGAAGGCATCCACCATGGAAGGAAGTGGAAGGACGAGATAAGCTCGTGAACCGGCGGCTAGATGGATTGCGAGAAAATAAATGGACGATGTGCAATGATTGAGCAATAAATAGTGTTTACATGCGCCCACGCCGGCCGTAGCAAAGCACAGGCAAATAGCAGTTCTTCCCAGCAGCTGCCCGTCCGAGCAGGCAAAGGACTTGATCAACCCTCGGAGCCACACACAAGTCCAAATATGTCTCGTAATCAGGGGAGAACGGCACAGTTTTGCGACGATAATTTGCTTTGATGTAAGGCCCTCCGGGGCGAACCGCAGCGCGCCACGACACATCTGATTTGAGGAATTTGGGAGAAGCACCCCAGCGGCAGCATCTGCCCCTGTGGGCGCAAGGTGGCTCGGCACGTGGCTTGAAATTGACAACTTTGGACGCTGACACCGGCACACAGTGGCCTGCTATTGCGAATTCCGTCAGGGGATCTTTAACGTCCACTCTAATCGGTGCATTTATCTACGCGCCACTCTTATAACTTAGGTTATCACGAGTGCACAATATTCAAACTGAGCTTGTTAAATGTCTGTAAAGGGTTTCAAGCATTGCGCAGCAGCGGAGAGTTTCAAGCCAATGGACCGCTGAGTAAGTGAGTGGGTGGGTGAGTAGGTAAGTGAGTAGGTAGATGAATTCCAGGCCGATAGACTGCTGAGTAGGTGAGTGGGTGGGTGAGTAGGTGAGTGAGTGAGTGGGTGGGTGAGTAGGTGAGTGAGTAGGGAGATGAATTCCAGGCCGATAGACTGCTGAGTAGGTGAGTGGGTGGGTGAGTAGGTGAGTGAGTGAGTGGGTGAGTAGGTGAGTGGGTGGGTGAGTAGGTGAGTGAGTGGATAGATGAGTTCCAGCCCGATGTGACCGCTCAGTAGGTGAGTGGGTGAGTAGGTGAGTGAGTGAGTGAGTGGGTGGGTGAGTAGGTGAGTGAGTGGGTGAGTGGGTTGGTGAGTAGGTGAGTGAGTGAGTGGGTGAGTAGGTGAGTGAGTCAGTGGGTGGGTGAGTAGGTGAGTGAGTGGAGTAGGTAGATGAGTTTCAGACCGATCGCGAAGCTGTGAGGTTCAGCGAGTGCGCAGTCTCGCCTGGGGTTTCCTGCCTTTTCCCCTGTCCGCACGTGTGGTCAGCATTTCCATGGCCTGCGGCTTGTCCCTACTCTATGCGGCCCGCTGGTGGTGTGGGCATCCTCGTCACTGTTTCTATGGCCGGAACGGAACGGTGCAATGGTGATAGAATCAAAAGGGCCCCTCCTCCCCTCCCCACCTTTTCCTTTGTACAGCCAGAGATTGTGGATCACACTTTACGCCAGCTCACCCAATCGGCGAGCTGAGCACTTTATCCAATCCTCTGCTGGGTGAAGTCTTCCCCATGCCGTGTCCAGACTTCACCTGCACCATTAAGCAGCCCCCCCCCCCACTCCCCCCTCCTTCCTGAACCTCCTTCCGTTCCTCGCTTTAAGCCATCACCTCTTATCCATTGTCCATTCCCTTTCTCTTCTCTTCTCTCGCCCCTCCGCTCCTTCCCCGTCCCCTCACCTGTAGCCCTTCCGTGACCTCACGCGCCCTCTGTCACGGGGTCACTGGTTCCTCAATCCCTGGCAAAGTGCCCTTGCCGTCTAAATCACGAGGCGAAGTAGCTCACAACCAAGGCGCTCTGTGAGTGTGAGATAATATCCCCGTGGCGGTTGTTTGGCCATACTTTGCCACGCTGGTGAATGCGGGCTGGGGAGTCGCGGGTGGGAAACACGACTCCGATGTCGCGGATGGTTAGTCGTGGCCGGGTATCTTTTTTTTTTCAGAATCCACATAACTTTATTTAAATCATGCCAAACATCAATCTACTTCTGTCAGTTAACAGCAACACAGGCATAAACACACTTTCAACAAGTAACAATAAAAAAAAACTGAAGAGCAGGGTGGCGAAGGACAGTGCTTCCTGAAGGGAGGGCATCCTTGGGCGAATAAAGTTTAATGTCCATACTTTTGGAATTCCCTCTCACGGGTATCAAACGCAGGGTCGTCGGGTTCGTTGCGTGAAACATCTCCCCACCAAACCCAAGCAGCCTGCTTGATGATGTCCTCAAGAGGCGAGGTAACGAGGAGGAGGCGGAGAGAAAAGGGCATCCGACGCCAAATAAACTAAACAATCCCGCACGCATACTCGGTCACGCTCCCTTGGGTGGGAGGGAAAATGTGTGTGTGTGTGTTGAACTTATTTCACGCCGTACGTAGCCAACCGTGCTGTGTGTGTGTGTTGAACTTCTTTCACGCCGTACCTAGCCAACCGTGCTATGTGTGTGTGTGTTGAACTTCTTTCACGCCGTACGTAGCCAACCGTGCTTTGTGTGTGTGTTGAACTCCTTTCACGCAGTTCTGAATAAATGAGTTTTCAATTTAGAAATGCTCGCGTACGCGTGCGGATTTGGGGCTGCACGCGAACCGCGACTGTAGACATTCTCTATCCACTGTTGAATGTGGGCACAGTGGTTTTGGGGTGTTGTGGCGTTGTTGATTGTTTTTGGTTGTGCCCGTGGTTGTCGAACACAGTCACAGAAAGTGTTTGAGGGTTTCGTGTTTTCTTGTTTGTTTCTGCTCCGTTTTAGTTGCAACCTTTTTTCCCCCCACAAATTATTCCGATGCCTCGCACTTTCGCCTTGGTGTAGGGGATGCGTGGAGCGTGCCGAGGGAGAGAGGGGATCGTGTTTTTATGTTTTTTTTATTTGTAAATCTGGGGAGGAAGCCAAGACGAGGAGCTTGATGACAAAAGATTGGCGAGCCCAGCCGGGCTGGGCTCGTTTTTTTATTTTGTTCACGCCAGAGAATGGAGGCTCTGTTCGTCCGCTTGCTTAACACGAGTTGTTCGTACGTGTAGGACACGTCACGTGTCGTTCGTACGTGTAGGACACGTCACGTGTCATTCGTACGTGTAGGACACACCACGTGACGTTGTACGTGTATGGCACGTCACGTGTCGTTCGTACGTGTAGGGCACGTCACGTGTTGTTCGTACGTGTAGGACACGTCACGTGTCGTTCGTACGTGTAGGACACGTCACGTGTCATTCGTACGTGTAGGACACACCACGTGTTGTTCGTACGTGTAGGACACGTCACGTGTCATTCGTACGTGTAGGACACGTCACGTGTCGTTCGTACGTGTAGGACACACCACGTGTTGTTCGTACGTGTAGGACACGTCACGTGTCATTCGTACGTGTAGGACACACCACGTGACGTTGTACGTGTATGGCACGTCACGTGTCGTTCGTACGTGTAGGGCACGTCACGTGTTGTTCGTACGTGTAGGACACGTCACGTGTCGTTCGTACCTGTATGACACGTCACGTGTCATTCGTACGTGTAGGACACACCACGTGACGTTGTACGTGTATGGCACGTCACGTGTCGTTCGTACGTGTAGGGCACGTCACGTGTCGTTCGTACGTGTAGGACACGTCACGTGTCGTTCGTACGTGTAGGACACGTCACGTGTCGTTCGTACGTGTTAGGACACGTCACGTGTCGTTCGTACGTGTAGGACACGTCACGTGTCGTCGTACGTGTAGGACACGTCACGTGTCGTTCGTACGTGTAGGACACGTCACGTGTCGTTCGTACGTGTAGGACGCGTCACGTGTCGATCGTACGTGTAGGACACGTCACGTGTCGTTCGTAAATGTCGGACACGTCACGTGTCGTTCGTACGTGTAGGACACACCACGTGTTGTTCGTACGTGTAGGACACGTCACGTGTCGTTCGCACATGAAGGACACGTCGTGTCCTTGTACGTGTAGGACACGTCACGTGTCGTTCGTACGTGTAGGACACGTCACGTGTCGTTCGTACGTGTCGGACACGTCACGTGTCGTTCGTACGTGTAGGACACGTCACGTGTCGTCGTACATGTAGGACACGTCACGTGTCATTGTACGTGTAGGGCACGTCACGTGTCGTTCGTACGTGTAGGACACGCCACGTGTCGTTCGTACGTGTAGGTCACGTGTCGTTCGTACTTGTAGGTCACGTGTCGTTCGTACGTGTAGGACATGTCACGTGTCGTCGTACTTGTAGGACGCACACTCGAGCTCGCGACGAACAAGGTCGGCGCCAATAGGCGAGCTCGCATTCCGCACGGCCACCCGAGTCGTCGAGTGAGAATTCGTTGCGAAGGAGCCAAGGCGGAGATGTTAGAGCGCGGGGCCGTGGGAGATGGCGACCGGTTTAGATGATGGGCGATGTCGATGATGGTGGTGGCGGTGGCGGATGGATGGGGAGCGGTGGTGCAGCGGTTAGCGCGCTGCGCTGCGAATCCGGCGCCCCGAGCTCGATTCCCGCTCACGGCCAACACCAGTGACGATCATCTGAACCGGTCCTGGGTTTCCCCTTGGTCAACTCAGCCTCAACTGAGCACCTGGTGCGGTGTGTAGTAAACATCGACACTGGGGGAGACAAAGGCGGCCGGGCGTGGTGCTGGTCCATCCACTTTGTGCCTGTGGCCGGCCAACAGCACTTGCCCCAAAAGTATGTTAAGGAGGGGGGGGGGTCTTTGTCTTTGGTGGTGGATGTTGTGACTTCTTGAACCTGTTACGTACGGATGGATCAACGTCGGTTCTTACGCGCGCGGTTCGAGGCACGTCTCGTGAGCTTCAGGAGAGCTCCAGCTACACTGCAGCGCCTCTCAACTGGGGGTACGCGTGGCAATGTCCCAGTGGGGGGGGGGGCAACGTGAGGTTATTTATAAGCGTGTACAATGTTGTCGTGCTGGAGAGTTATTGGTGAAATGATCATGTATCAATCTGCAAATGTAAACTAACTATGATAGCATCATTTTAAATCCGCATGGTAACCTATGACGATATAAAAGACCTTTCTAAACTCATTGATCGTAAAAAAGAACCACAATGTTGGTGGTTTCCAAGAGTAACCAGCGAGCACCAACAAATGACGTCGCTCGTGCAGCGTGTCCATTGAATTAGTTTTTTTATTCGCTTGCTTCGCGGTTCCCAGCTTAGTGAGGTTATACCACACGAGTTGAACGATTTGGTTGAAAAGATTTGCCGCTCGTTAATCCGTACACTTATTGCTCAGAAACCATGTTGGGTCAGGTCAAGGGGGGTTGACTAGTCGATGGAAACAAAATTGAACAAGGGGGGTAAAAAGTAGCCAAAAAAATTGTTGAGAATAATCACTGCAGTCTACACGGTGGACATGGCCAGAAGAGGGAATGGAAACCATCAACAATCATCTCAAGAACGAATATCAATCCGTGATCGTTGCACCACGAGCTCCACCGAAAGCCACCGCAGATAAAGGGGCAGCCCTGCAATTGCGTGGTCGCGCCACCGCGGGCGGAAGGAGAGACCCCCCCCCCACTAGAGCCGCGTTCAGCCCCACTCTCACTCGAACCACGTTGGACAACCACGCAGCAATGCCTCGTCCGCAAAGAGCAAGGGGACATCGCGGCGAAACACTCCCGGTGCTCCGTACGACGCCGCGAAATTCCCGGCTCGACCCCCTCCTTGAATGCGAAATTGCAGCCGTTGCTCAGCCGTGTACGCGAGGCCGTACGGAATGAAGAAGAAGGGAGAAGGGGGGCCGTGCCGGGGCATGTCAATGCCGCCGTCACCCCCCCCCCCCCCCCCACACCGCTGCTGCCAGTTTCCCGTCGGCTCCCTCCCCCGAGCCGAGTCTGTCTCAAGAGAAGCGCTGTTCGTCAGTGCCACCGTAAACTACCGTAGACACACCTCCACCACCAGCAAGGTTTCATTTCTCGCTTGCTATGTTTTTGTCTGGAACGGCTCTCGGCTGAAGAGTGGGGACGCTATCAGTGTAAGGCACTGCAAGGTATCTTTATCCGTAGTAATCCTTCCGCTGTACCTTTCCTTCGTGACATCCGCAGGTACACGCGTAAGGCACTCCCATAACAGTAGAAGGCACGCCTATCCATAATAATCCTAGGACTACCCTTCATGACATATGGTGATGGCATAAGGCACTACCACTAGAGTACACGGTATGCTTATCCACAGTAATCCTAGTACTATTCTTCGTGACATCTGCAGGTACACGCGTAAGGCACTCACATAACAGTAGAAGGCAGGCCTACCCATAATAATCCTAGGACTGCCCTTCGTGAAAGCTGGTGATGCTAAGCACGATTAACACGCGTGTTTTGTTCGCACACTTCCCCAATACCGTGAGGACAAAGCAAGGCGAGGTGGAAGTGGCTGCGTGCCAGAATAATTATCGGAACGGTGTTTCCGATCTGCTCCGGCTGAAATGCGGCAATGGCTATGACATGGTTCGGAAACGTGGATACCGGGTGAAATTCATTCGATGGTGATCTAAAGACAAGAGGCAAACGGTGAAGTTCTTCATGAACCGTCGAAGGTTTTTTTGTTGAACGCGCAAGGGGCCGCGCGCTGGTTGTGCATGCCTCTGCGTGTTGTTCGAAACTTAAGAGGACGGAGCGAAAGCTCGCCGTTGGACAAAGGAAAGCGGGGAGAGACGCGCGGCTGGGATTTACACTGCGACAGAGGAAAACGTGGACGAGAGAACACGCGCGGGTCAACCACGTGAACTTTGAGCTACAAGTCAACGTGCTTGGGCAGGACGCGTCGCTCGAAGGAACAAATGCCGATGGACGAAATGAAGAACCGATTGATAGCCCATAGCGCCGAGATGAAGCCCAGCACAGGCAGACGGCGAGATGAGACGACCCATCTGGCAGGTACTGGGTGACTAGTCGCATCGCAGGACTATGCAGGGTTGGTGGTGGCGACTTGGAGAAGGGGGGGGGCAGGGGAAAGGGGCAGAGGAGGGAGGCATTCATCCAGCAGTGGATTGATCATGGCCGATGGCAATGATGATGATGATTGCTAACCGCTACAGCCACTGCTCCCCACCCAATCTTTCGCGCGGCCCACTCCGTTGAGCGAGAAGTCACAACGAATGTCACCCACGCGGCGACCGAACATCGCTCATTCATCTCCGGGTCTGCAGAGCAGCAGCAACAACGACACGAGGCCACGCTGCTGGCCTCTCTTCAGGGCCAAACAGCGACACGCCAGCTCATAGGCCCCGGGGCATGGATTCTCCAACCGAACGCGGAGGGAGTCTCCCAGGTGACGTGGGAGAATGTCCACAAAATAGGAAGGGGACGTCACAGCGGTGCGCTCCGCTGCTGCTGCTGCTGACGCGCTTATCTGTCCTTGACCACATCTAGCAACAGCAGCCGTGTCACTAGAAGGAGGGCCTCCACCACCACCACCACCCCTTTCCTGTTCGCGTCGTGAGCGGCGATGCTCGTTGCACCGCACGCGCGCTGTCTGTGCCCATGGATTTGGGCAAGGCCGTGGCCACGGAGTCAACATTGGGGGGGGGGGGCAAATCTTCCAGGGGGTCTGAGGTCCCCCCCCCCCCAGAAAAAAAAATCTAAATTTGAAAACGAAATTTCCTGCCATTTCCTGCCTAAAATATATAAAAATTCGCTAACACATAGGATGGACTTTTTTTCTTACAATAATGTCTAATAGTGTATTGTATTATATTGCTCTGTCTTTTTCTTTTTGACCTCTTCTTGTTTCATTTTATGTAATGGCCGAGATTAGTTATTAATAAAGTACAACCATAACCACAATCATCTTCACAGACATCTATTTCATAGCAATATATTCGGGTGGACATTTTGAGCATATTTGAATATGGGGGGGGGGGTGTGCCCCCCCCCAATATATATTATAATTACGGCCTTGGCTTTGGGAGAAGTAAACACCCCCCCCCCCCACCACGTGCTTCTGCTGCGTTACTTAATCGAGCGCTTGCAGGTTTCACCCGAGCCGTGCCACGACCCCTCACTTGCCCGCACTCCCCCCGCCCTCCCGCTGTGCGCTATGATAACGGCATGGGCGCTTTGTCATCAGCAGCGGTGGCCGGGATGGGTCCACTGCCCGACGAAGTTCCCGTTGTTGTGCATTGCGTTGGGGCCGAGGCTCAGCCCGTGGATGCGACCGCGAACAGGTGGAATGCGTGAAGAGTAGCACTGGGCTTTGGGATAGGCCCGCTTGAGGAACACGTCATTTGGTGATGCTGTGCTATGAAAAAGGGCAATTGCATGAAACGTCGTCTATTCTACATATATTTGTGTTTTTTGTTAAGGCCACACACGGTGTCGTTTATGAGTGTGCGGTGGAGGCTCAATGAGGATCGCAATAACCAGGCCACAAACTGTGCCGGCATTGCAAGAGAATCATCGATTTAAAACATTCACAGCCACCCATGATGAACATCGTCAGCCGTGGTCAATCCGCTGCTGGATGAAGGCCTTTCCCAAAAAAGCTGTTCGCCATCCCTCGCATTCTCGCGACGGAACAATCCGCCGCTCCGTTTCCACGGGGGACGTGCTCTCTCTCTCTCTCTCTGTTGTCTTCCCTCCTCTCTCTGATTATAGATATACATTTTTCAAGGGCCCAATTTACCCAATATTCTCAGAGCTGCTCTGTAATATTCATGCATCCTACACTCACTTGCTGGGAACCTTTTTCGTCCAAACGTCTGACACATCCATGCACGCGAAGTAGACGGCTGATGTTGCATTCATAGTCGGCGGGGAGCGGTGGTGCCCTGGCTGGTGAACTGCGCGACGAACCCGTTGACTTGAGTTCTATTCCCAGCCGCGGCGAGTGTCTTCCCTCCTCTGGCAGCCGGTGCTTCAGCAGTCTCGTGGATCGGCCATCACCACTTGAAGCCCCGATGCGTCCTGGCCAAACCCAAGGCCAATGCTGCTGTTGGAGTGTGGGTGTTTGTTTTTGACGATAGATTTAATTTCATCAACTTCACGGTGTATTGCCAGATAGCCCGTAGGTGTCCACTTTAAGTGAACATATTATCGATCGATTAACAATTACTTTAGAGATACTTTGTAAAAAAAATTGTTTGCAGTATGTAGCCAGCACTGGCATGCAAACCATCGATCCATCTCCGTGACAGGCGTTCTTTTTGGAGCATTTATTATTTTGGCTGCCACTCAGTTGTTTGGGTTTGGTATTAGATATTTGTTCATGTTTAGTCACGTGACTCTTTTTTCAGGAGGGTGCTGCTACATTGGGATGTTTGGCCAATTCCAGAACCTGGGAAGCTTCCGTCACGTATAGTTTTATTCCACAAGCAAGTAAATTCCTGCTTCTTAAACACATTTAGTCGATACAATAGAAAGGACATTTTTACGCTGCTCATGACTGTTTTTTGGAAAACTAATTCGCAATTTTCTTTTTTCTCCAGGCAAGTGATCTTTTCCAAACAAACATTATTGGAATAAAAACCCATGCAACATTTGGTTCAATAACCACAATAACAAACTCAGCAAATGACAAATGTCTGGTGAGTTTAATTTTAATCCTGTGCGGCAGGTGGAATTTTTTGGTGTTTGCGAGTACCGGTGAAGTCAGACAGAGTCATTGCACATATATTCCGAGAGGCGTGCAGGAAGAGGAACTGCTGCAATCGTTACATTGGCAAACGGCAGCTCGCAACATCTTGGCAGGCTTTGCTTTCCAGCGCCACGCAAAATCAAACGTCCTCTACAAATTGTTACTGGAGCAATATGAACGCGCATTTTAAAATCTAGATTGAAAACTAATTTCTTTAGAACTGCTTTTTGTGTTTCGTTTGTTGTCTCCCCGCCCCCCACCCCACCCCCGCTGCACCTACAATTAGCACGGGTGGCTACGTACGGTGCAAAAGAAGTTAAACATACATACAATGTCAATCATTGCAGGGAGATCTGTAATGAAAAGCCACCATGGGTTTTGTCTTTGGTAGTGCATAGCATCGTCACTCGAAAGGGATGGTGGCCGATATATGAGCCTGGCAATGACCCGGCAATCAAGGGAGGGTAACACGCCCAAGATGACTAATGTGGAGCGATAAGATCAGCGCTTGCGTAGGCATGGATTGTGGCATCGCTGGGTCATAGGGGCATGCAGGAGGCCTTCATCCAGCAGTGGATAGAGCATTGATGATGGTGACGATGAGCACGCGTTCGATTCTCGGTCTTGCGGAAATTCCGCTGATAGTTGGTCTCTGAACCTTGCTAGGATCTTGGAGTGTAAACAATCGTCAGTGATAAGACAATAGTGGCTGGGCGTGGTGCTGGTCAGACAGCAAACCAGATCCTGTACCAGCCTTAATGGACACTCACTAACCGAGTTCGATTCCCATTCACGATCAACATCAGTGGCGAATATCTCAACTAGTCGTAGGCTTCCCCTAGGTCTATTCAGCCTCAAATGAGTACCTGTTGTGACTTGGACACTCCCCCACTGGGGAGACAACGGCGGCCGGTCATGATGCTGGCCATCCACTCACTCGTGTACCATGCCCGCCTTCATAGGTCCTCGCTAAGACAGCACTTGCCCCAACAGTCTGTTAAGGCTATACGGGGGATCTTTGTCTTTGATTGGACGGGTTAACACATCACGTTTCTCGGGCTGTTGAAATCCAGCACCACTCTAGACTAGCACATCTAAGTTCCACTTTTCTTCAGTTATTTTATTATTCGTATGGTCTAAGCGGTACACTCATTGCTTAACGAGTACGTGGGGCAATTGGTTTGCTGGCCCCATTCTCTGTAGCTTAATTATCTGAGCTTGATCTCACATCCATCATGCCACAACATCAAAGCTCAAAGTTTGGCGATCGATAGATTGAACACCGCCGTGTCGAAGACCGACTTTCATCGGAGCCCCTTTGCCACCTCACAGACACCAAACCACCAAATTTGCACCGTCCAAAAAAAAAACTCCATCCAGCAGAGCGAGCGATGGACAAACGTGGCAGTCGAGTAATTCGTCAACAAAATAAAAACATACTGCATGAACATCTGAATATCAGATTTAACAGCCTGTTTTTCTTTGCCTGAATGTTGGGTTTTTTTTAATTATTATTCATGGTTGCGACATGCGCCCAATGGGCTGTGCAAGTTGGACTTTGGCCTGGAATGAAATTGTCAGGTGCATTTAATAGGTCCGCTCTGTGATTGTGTCCGTGTATTTCCTGTTCGGTTGTTTTTCATAATCAACGTTTTTGGGTTAGATCGCGTTATTTATAAATGTGTCGTAACCCTCCACAACCCGACACGGCCAATCAGCAAAAAAGTGTCACGTTGACAAAAGAGAAATAGTTCACTGCTTTAGCCCACCGGTGTGTTGAAGCGTGAAATCACAACATTTACAATTTTTGAGTCGTACGACGTTTCGCTGGTAATTGCATCCAACATCATCGGGCAATTCGCCGGAATGGTGAGGCTCTGGTCTGGCTCCCGGTCTTAAATAGCGTTGGTGTACGGTGTTTTTTCTGCAATATTTTTGCTGTCTTTTCTTGGATTTTCTGTTTGCACTTAGCCACATATTCACTTTAAGATGTTTTTTGTTCATGTTTTTTGTTTTTTGTTTGTTGCGGTTGCACCCGATTCAAGAGCTGAATGGCTCACAGGGCTATACCTAATAAATGAACTTGAACTTGAAATAGAGCAGCAGCAGGGTGACGTCATCATTAACTCATCAACTCATCGACGTTTTGATTGAAAAGGTGCCGTGTGTTAGTGGGCGGTTTGCGTGACAATTCTGGGGTCTACTGTTCAAACGTGATAACCCACGTGGACACATTACGTTTTAAATAACCCACGCGAGCTTCGTTGGTACGCTTTACAATCCACGATTAAAAATTGTTGTGTTGTTATTGGAACCTCTCCCTACGGATGGCTGCACAACGTATAATAAATATAATTCTCACCCGTTTCACGCGCTTAATTTGCTAACATTGACGTGCTTTGACATTTGAACCCGGAGTTGACACCAACAGATGCACTACAATGAGATTGTGTGGGTTGCCAAGTGTATCCAGGCATAATAACCCTTCCATTCTTACAGACAATTAATTCCACTGCTCTAGAAGAGATTTCGTGTTTGCCAATTCCAATAACAAAGACAAAGATCCCCCCCCTCCCCCACCATAGCCTGAACAAACTTTTGGGACAGGTGCTGTCAGCGAGCACCTATGAAGGCCGGCATGGCACGGGGTGGGAGTTTGAGAGTTGTGATGGTGGCTTGCGGGGGCGACAGGAGAAAATAGGGTGGGGGAATAGGCGCTATCAAATGTGTTGTGGTTCAACTAAAAAAGAGGAAAGCATGGTCAACTAATAAATAAAAATAAATATTGCACGTTTGCGTGCAATTATGTAATAAATACTGTACATGAAATACAACATTGAATAAAGCAACGTGAAAATGGGAAAAAAAATCTGTTTTAAATGTTTAGTTACCTTGTGGTCCAGACGCTGGCTTGCCTGATCCTAATCGGGCGTTTCACGCGGGAGGCCTCTACTCATGACATCTCGCTGAGGATCGCTCCGCCGAACAAAATTATCCCCCAGTTCGCTTCGTGAGTACAATCGAACGCTCGCAAGTCGGATGGCCGAAAGATAACGACACCTTCACGTGCGGATGTCCGTAAGTCGAACGGTCGTTACTCGGGGGGGGTGGGGGGATGGGGGCTGCCTTTAAATATGAAAGTGTGACGAGTTATCATTGTGACTCGCCTGAGCTGACGGACTTTGACGAGGTCCGCTAAGATTGCACTCGCAGGCGTGGTGATGGCACGCGGTCGTGCGAAGCACCACGGGAGGGAGGACCTATCCGACGGAGGATTTTTATATTCGATTTTAACAAAAAATATTTCACCATTGGAACCTCATTTGCCAGTAAAAATATGATAATTGGTTTTTTACCCTTTTATCTGGCAACAAAACTGACACCTTTTTACAAGGAGTCATGTTTGCATAGACCACAATACCTGCAGTCATAATGCAAACAAAAAACACAACTCTGATAATGTGCACTGTCCTTGAAGTTGATTGGTCCACACCCGAGACAGCTTTCCTTAGAGCCTAGTCTCACATGGGTTGGACCAGATGACGCCAAAACTGCAGGTATTGTGGTCTATGCAAACATGACTCCTTGTAAAAAGGTGTCAGTTTTGTTGCCAGATAGAAGGGTTAAAAACCAATTATCAAAAAAATATTTCCCCTGGAAAATCTCACGAGGTGGAGATATCGCGTTTTGAATGGGCTTCCAGCTCGCACCGCTCAGTGTCGATGAATCACCTCTTACTCGTGTGATTTTTCGTCATCGAATGTGTGGCGGGGGACTTAATCCAGCAGTGGATGAACGAAGGGCTCTTACCGCGTTGTTATTATTAATATGACTACCGCATTCGTATATATTTTTTAAAACGCTGATGTCAATGATATCAGCTGCGTATCTCACGTCGGAACATTGATGGTGGTTGTTGTGAAAGAGCACCGACGCAGCCCTCGGTGCATTTGACGGGCACTTGACGGTTCGTCGTCCGATCTTTTCGGCGTCGGCGAAAACGAAAGAAGCGCTCCTCTCGCTCGCTGTAGCATTTCTCGTCGCGGCGTCAGACGTTTCCTGGACGTTTTGGGTCCGACGGCAACGGGCGAATGCTGCGGCGCATCGAACACAAAGTAAACTCTCGGTGGGGGAGGGAGGGGGGGCTCTGTTCTCTATTTGCTACCCAGCGTGGCGCTCCCCAACACGCCTTGATTGTAAAACCAAACCCAAACAAAACAAACACTCAACATATTCTTAGGTTTTTTCGGTAAAGTCACGTAGGTGAAAAATGTAAATTGATACAGCTATCGTGCTGTGACGGTTCCACCTGAAGACGGAAGCTTGTGTTGCCTCCGAAACGTCGTGATTTTTATTTTCTTTTTTCTTTTTATTTTACTTTTATTAATTAAAAATTTTCACCTACGTGACTTTACCGAAAAAACCTAAGAATATGAATCCTTGCAGTCACGAAAGCTTCAAATCTAGAATTAAACACTCAACACGTTCATTCGTAGCGCTGTGTGTGTGTGTGGGGGGGGGGTCCTTAAAATAAAAAAATATATATATACAGTCCGGTCTCATGTTTATTATCAACAAGCACGACATTTATGTAATGCTGACACGGATCGATTTAGGAGGCAGGAACTTTATTTACGACGCATCTTCGAGACGCGACTCCGAACGCGTTTGAACGCGAGTCGCGTCTGGTTTCAGACGTTGCTTTGGGACGTGGCGCTTTTGTAATTGTCGATCGTTTTCGTGGACTTTTTTTAGCACCGATTGAACCCTCCCTGTTAAACACGGCCGGTAAAGGAGAGAGAAAAAGAAACACAGCGCGGCACGCGATGTGTTTCCTACTCTTTCGGTAAAGTCGCGTAGGTAGAAAAATTAAATGAAATAAGAAATAATATCTTACGACGTTTCGATCGCAACACAAGCGGTCGTCCTCAGGCGGAAACAATAATCCAGCAGTGGAGCAGTGGACCGCTTGTGTTGCGATCGAAACGTCGTGATGTATTTTTATTTTATTTTATTTTTCTACCTACGTGACTTTACCGAAAGAACCAAGGAGTATGGATCCCTGCAGTCACGAAAGCTACAAATCAAGATTGTTTCCTACTCTTTCTGCTTTCCGTGCCAAAATTGTACGACGATCCGACTCGTGACGATGGGGTGTCCAGGAACGACACGTCGCGCCGTAAGAATTCGGGGACCCGCCCGTATACGGGGCGACGTTTCGGGCGATGGTCCTACTCCGTTGCACATAGACACGACGCTCCTCGCTTTGCCACAGGCCTGTGCGTGGAAGTGAAGGGCGCGGACACCCTCTGACCTATGCTTTCTCAAGCGATAGCGCAGGCGACAAGTGGTGTTAAAGATGTAGGAAGTCCTGTGAACACAGGGGAAACCCACAAGCATCGCACTGTACAGTAAAGGGGAACCCAAGTGTGCATTGCGTGTTTTGGTGTACGCGGACGTGTGT
The DNA here is from genome assembly GCF_015708825.2 of Lethenteron reissneri. Lineage (NCBI taxonomy): Eukaryota > Metazoa > Chordata > Hyperoartia > Petromyzontiformes > Petromyzontidae > Lethenteron > Lethenteron reissneri. Next base: position 10,139,995 of record NC_083794.1, read on the forward strand.
GCACATGCCATGTGTGCAATGCGTGCGAGTGCGTGGGGGACGGCGTGGAGCGGTGGCGCAGCGGTTAGCGCAGTGCGCTCCGAGCCCGTGGACTCCGTTTCGATTTCCTGATCACGGCCAACGTCGGTGACGAGCGTCGATCAGAACCGGTCCTGTGCGCGTTGTGTACAATATCGGCAGTGGGCGATACAAAGGTGGCCGGGCATGGCGCTGGCTGAACCACGACCCCTGTGTGCGCCGTGTCAGCCTTCTGCGGTGCTGGCAAACGGCACTTGCCCCAACAACCTGTTGAGGCTATGTGGGAGATCTTTGTCTTGTTTGTGTGTGAGTGTGTGTTGTTGTGGGGAGCGGTAGTGTAGCGGTTAGCGCTACGCTGCGCTATGAACCTGGCGACCCGGGTTCAATTCCCGCTCACGGCCAACACCAGTGACGATTATCTGAACCGGTCCCGGGCCTCTCCTAGGTCGACTCAGCCTTAAATGAGTACCTGGTGCGGTGTGGGAACATTGCCACTGGGGAGACAAAGGCGGTCGGGCGTGGTGCTGCCCCCCCCCCCCCACCCCCTCGTGTACCGTTCCGGCCTTCATAGGTGCTCGCTAACAGCACTTTCCCCTACAGCCTGTTAAGGCTATACGGGGGAGCTTTGTCTTTGTTGTTGTGAATTGCGTTGCGCGCAGGCTTAGCCCCGTAGATAACACTAACAGCGTAAAGCGAAGCTCTGGGCTAGGGGCGAGGCTCAGTAGCTCAGTGGGATCACAGTGATAACGGTGTCAGTCCACCGAGCCAGCATTGCTGAGATCCTGGGTTCACGTTTACATCCGCCAATGGTCAATGCCCCGCTGCTTGAAGGTCTCCCCCATGCTATCAGCAACTCTCATGGTCCTGCAAAATGACAATTCATCTAGCCCAGGGGACTGCTTCGTGACCGTCATTTCTCAAGGATCACCAGCGTTCTCGGATTCACCCGCGGTGCATTGCTGCGGCTTTTGAAATGTTGTTGTTTTTAAACCGAGTTCGAAAAAAAATGTCTCTTCTTTGCTATTCTTGGTTTTGCCGACGCCTGATCTAGCCTCTGTGAATGTCATCATCGCTCCATCTCCGCGACGGAGGAACCTACGGGCGTGTTCCCTCCCTTTGCAGCATGTGTGTCATCGTTGTCGACAACATTTCACGTACAACAACAAAAAAATGTTGGTTTTCTTTTGACGTTTCAGCTGGCGACACCTCCCAAAGAGCAAAAGGGCGAGGACGTTTTTCGAATGACTGAAATGCGCCCAACCTCCCCGCGCGGAGCGAAGATACGCGCCATCTAGCGGTGAGGTTAAGCGCGTGGTCACCGTGGTGTCTCGCCGTGACCTGCAGGAGCAGATCTGCGGTTGTCCATCTCCTGACCTTCGTTTCCTCCAGTGGCGCAACGCGCCGCTTACTTCACTTTCCGAAAGACGTGGCCTTCGAAGACGTGACCTTCGTGAAAAACTTGACCTTCGATGTCGCTATTTGGTTATTGCCGGTCAAAGAATAGATTAAAGTAGAACCCGCCCCCTTCTCTTAACCACGGTAATTGGTTCAACGAAACCGGCCGTTGAGTGATTTGGTTGTTAAGCGAGTATAGGGAATGCACGTTAAAGGCTAAATTCGTTCCCACAGCATCAAAAGTCCTTTTCACCAAAAAGTACTTTATAACATTGAAACATTGGATATTAAAAATAAAGATACTAACAACATTAAAAGCACGTAATATTAAAATAAAGATGGTTGATCAATGCATTAATTCACATTTACTGCACCTACAACAGCCCGTCATTAATAAGGGAATGGTCGCTAAACGAACACATTGGGCTCTGTGGAGGCACTATACTACTATACACTACACTATACACTACACTATACACTACACTATACACCACTACACTATACACTACACTACTATACAGTACTACTATACACTACTACTTTACACTACACTATACACTACACTATACACTACACTAGACACTACATTATACACTACACTTTACACTATACTATACACTACTACTATACACTACTACTATACACTACACTATACACTACACTATACACCACTACTATACACTACACTTTATACCACTACACTATACACTACACTATACACCGCTACTATACACTACACTTTACACCACTACACTATACACTACACTATACACTACTATACACTACACTATACACTACTACACTATACACTACACTATACACCACTATACACTACACTTTACACCACTACACTATACACTACATCGGGTTCTATGGAGGCCCGTCGCTAAGCGATTAGTCGTTAACAGGGGTGGTCGTTACGGGGGGTTCTACTGTCGAGTAATATTTAAAAAAACACACATTTAGTCTTGCGTTGTTTTATCCAGCGTATCAGTTCACCGGCGTTAGTTGCCCCCGCCGCTAGGCCTGTGGAATGATGAGCCTGAACAGAGCTAGCACTCCCCTACGAGTAAAGACACCCGTCGCTGCCATTATGTTCAGTGCAGCAGATGTCTTCGCTGCGTGAATTCGCTTCCTCGGTGGCCTAAACCTACAACGCCTGAGCATTAGTTTGGGTCAGTCTCTATGAAAAGAAGAGTAAGCTGCATGATGGCATGGGGTGTCGTCGTCGTCATCATCACCAGCAATGATCTCTCCACTGCTGGATGAAGTCCACCCCTAGCTGTATCAACGTAACGTCTGTCGCGTTCTCTCACGTCAGGGTCCTGACCGCCCGGCCCTCGCCGCCTGCCCCGCGCCACGTTCCGCGCCCCCCCCCCCACCAACCCCACCCCCGTCCCTCCGGCCATGGCGTGCGACTCCGAGGAGGACGACGGCATCGTCGCGTGGCTGCGCATGATGCGTCTGGACCAGTACGAGGCGATCTTCACCTCGCGCGGCTACACGACGCTGCGCGACTGCAGGGGCCTCTCCAAGGAGTTCCTCGCCGACATGGGCATCTCCCTGCCGGGCCACCGCAGCCGCATCCTGATGCAGCTCAAGCGGACGTTCTCGCACGACGCCCAAGGGGTTGGTGACGGCGGTGGCGGCGGTGGTGGCGGCGGCGGCGGAGTTTTCTCCGAGCCGACGACGCCAGGCGGGGGCGGCCACCCTCCCGAGCAGGACGGAGACGCCGACGCGGCGGTCTCCGCGAGGAGCGCCGACCCGTCGCGGACGCCAGAGTACGAGAACCTGAAGCTGCCGCTGCCGCCGCCGCTGCCGGCGAAGGAGAGGGGGAGGAAGGCGGCCGCGTGCTCCGACTCGCCGCCCGCGGTGGGCCCCGAGGGCCTGCCCGGGTGCGGCGGGGCCGCCGAGGGGCGGCCGGCAGAGAGGCCGGAGCAGAAGGCGGTGCGGACAGGTGGGTGCCGCGCACGCCGCACGGTTTGAATTCTGCGATTTAGTGTTTTACAGTTTGCCGGCAAGAGGTGGATTGAGAAGCTTCCGTGGTGGCAAGGTGTTAACTACTTCGCTTGGTATACAGGAGGTCGTGGGTTTGATTCAGACCCTGATGCCTGTATATTTGGAGTTTGCGTGTCTCTCTCCCCGTGGTCACATTGATTTTTCTCCGGGGCCTCCGATTTTCCCCTCCACATTTGGAATCAACATGCATATTAGAGTATTTGATTGGTATAAATTTCAACGTTAGTTATTTCATTTGTGGCCAGGTCACTTCTGAGTTTTACCTGCTGAAATTATAATAGTTTAGTTTCCCAAATGAATGGAGTGGGTGGAGGGACAGTGGAATCCAGGAATTTCAAGGTTACTGAATAGGGCCCATCATGAAGAATAATTAAAAATCATGGGTGGAAAAAAACCGATTTTTCCAGCGGCAGGCATCGGGTTTTTTCTTTAATACAATTAAACCCGATTTCGGGGAATTAAAACCTGGTTTAATGAATACGAAACTCTGATCCAAGGCTTAGGCTGCTTCCTCGTCGGTGCTGCTATCGTACTCGGGGCCGTAGGGCACTTGGTAGTCGTAGAATGCGGCAGGCAGGTTGGTCTTGATGAACATGAGCTTCTCCACAATCGTGGGCGCCAGTGAGTTCCTTAGCTTGGAATGGATGAAGCTCATCGTTGAGAAGTTGGCGAAGTGCGATTCTGCAATTAGAACCAATTAAACTGGAGTTCTCCCAATCTCAGATGATCGGGTTTAATATAAAAAGACAATTAAACCCGATTGTAAAAAACCCGACTGTGCCACCCTTGTTAAAATCAAACGTTCAACATATCTTCCCTGGTGTGCAGTATCTTAATAACGTGGCAATTTTCTGGGTCTCCAAGGGCAGAGAGATCCTCTGTCCCATTGGAAGCCGCCACTGGTCACTGGAGTTTGACGATAACTTGACTCGTAGGCACGGCCACAGTGAGAGGTAATACTGGACGTAGTGTGCGGGATGCAGTTGACTCGGACGGACGCGGATGAAATCAATCGCCGCTTCTGCCAAGGCACGGGTGATGAACCGCGATCATTATGGGGTAAAATTTGTCGTAATGGTCACTTGTGATGAATACCATGACAGTGTTTCTTCTGTTTGTACAGTTGCTGAAAATGCATAAGCGCTTTCTGTAAATGATACATTTTTTAAGTATTCTGTTCTATTCTTGCGTACGGCAGCAACGTGTTCAGGAGCTAACTGCCAATGGTCGAGTTCTCCTACGAGAGGGCTTCAGCAGAGAGTTTGCCATTCCCCCTCCGTTGAAGGGGCACAGGCAACAGTGGTTTACTATACGGTCCAGTGACGTGCGGTGAGGTCAATGGCTGGGGAGGCATTGACTCGTGTCAGAGCCAGATTCACACACTGAGGGGGGCGTGGCCTCACGGAGGGGGCGTGTCTTCACTGAGGGGGCGTGGCCTCATTGAGGGGGCGTGTTAGACACGTCCCCCTCAGTGAGGCAGATGTGATAGCTGCCTCCCGTGGTGCTTTTGCATTGCAGTTTCATGACGAGACCAGCGAGCCTAAATATCTTTATACACACACGTGAAATAAGTTACCTGGATTATGGAAGGCGAGGACATGAAGGGGTCTACAAACATTACATTGGTGACACACTGAGATAGTAACAGGCACGCGCTTATTGCCCGCGCTCCATCCAGTTACTGAGGGGTTGCGCAATCAGAGGGGAGGCTGAGCTCGTCGCTGCCTCACCTTTCGTCTCTTCCTGTATTTGCAGCGGAGCTCCGCAAATTTGGCGATTTTGACTATAAAAATTATTGGAATTATACAGAAATCACATTTATAACACAGATCAGTGGAAAAATCATAATATTTATTTTATTTGAGTATTCTTTTTTTTTTTACTTTTCGTATAACAGCTATTTTCATTGGAGTATGACGGGTGAGGCTCTGCCTCCCCTGCCTCCCCTGACCGCACGTCGCTGATACGGATCATAGATTGGGTTGCGTGGCCACAATCGCACTCTTGTGGCTTCACTTTAATGTATCTCTATGTATCTCTACGAGTCTCTATGTATAAGTCTTCATGAGTTGATTATTTGGTCGAAAGTTTGGATTACATGGCCATAATCACACTGCTGTGGCTTGACTTTAAAAGTCAATTCATCATAATAATATTACACAGCCCTTTGCCCATCTGCTGCCACAGATGCAAAGGCTTCCACACACCATGCCGGTCATGGGGGTTGTTTGACCGTATTTCCCCACGCTGGTCAGTGTGGGTTGGTGGGACGCGGTGGGGCCCCAGAAAACTGCAGATATGGCTCGCGAATCATGATAGCCTTGGCCAGGCATTGGACTTTTCTGTTTTTAGATGATGTTGATAAAAGTATCTATGGGAGCTTTTTTTTGCCAGAATCAAAGTATGAAAAATAAGAATCGGTGTTTCCCTTTCAGCCAATAAAACATGTTTTAAGATGATAATTGTTTTTTTTTTACCCTTCTATCTGGCAACAAAACTGACACCTTTTTTTTACAAGGAGTCATGTTTGCATAGACCACAATACCTGCGGTCATGATGCAAACAAAAAACATAACTCTGATAATGTGCAATGTCCTTGAAGTTGATTCGTCCACACCCGAGACAGTTTTCCTTAGAGCCTAGTCTCACATGGGTTTTTTGTTTGCATTATGACCGCAGGTATTATGGTCTATGTTAACATGACTCCTTGTAAAAAAATGTCAGTTTTGTTGCCAGATAGAAGGGTAAAAAAACAATTATCATATTTTTTACTGCCAAATGAGGTTCCAATGATGTTTTAAGATGTTCAAACACCAAATGGATACCTTTGGAAAGGAATGAAGCTTGCAATAACCACACGTACTTGTATTAAGCATAAGTCTGTGTGCATGAACAACGCGTACTTGTATTACGCATAAGTCTGTGTGCATGAACAACAGTACTTGTATTAACCATAAGTCTGTGTGCATGAACAACACGTACTTGTATTAACCATAAGTCTGTGTGCATGAACAACACGTACTTGTATTAAGCATAAGTCTGTGTGCATGAACAACACGTACTTGTATTAACCATAAGTCTGTGTGCATGAACAACGCGTACTTGTGGTGAATGCAGACGTAATTCTTTGCAAAAGGTATCTATTTCGCGTTTGAACATCTTAACACCTATTTTCTATTTTCGAAAGTGTACAAACAAAACATACTGTTATTCTCCGTGCATTGATGAAAGTGCAGTGTGCTTTTAGTTGCAAGGACGGCATTGCAGTTATTCGGAAAACGCTGGTAGTGGAGTTTTTTTTTTGCTCCATGCAAAAAGGCTGAGTGCTTTGTACGCACTTTTTGCGTGCCGTTTGCGTAACGCGTGTTTCTTTTTCCTTCGGCCTGCACTTTTTTCTCTCTCGTGATGGGCTTTTCCCCCCTAAGTCATGTACAGATTTGGTTTTCCCTATTACGTAGAATGTGGCATTTTTTGGGGGGTTCCAGTAAAAAAAAGGCGCAGTGGTATGGAGATGATGAAACAAATGAATTATTGTTGAATGGTTTCACGGTCCCAACATGGTAAATGAAATATTTAAGTTCAGAAATACTTTGAATAAAAAATAAATGGGAAAGTGATATATAGAATAATGCATTGCACTCTCAGGCCTTCGTGGGTTGAACCAGAGCTGGATGAGCAAAATCTAATAGTACCAATTTATTTGTATGGCTAATAAGAGTCAATTATTTCATTAACCCCACTAATTTCAAGTTGTCAATCACATAATAAACCGTTATTGGCCACATAGAGAAATTTAAACCTCCGAAAGTTTTGCCACCTCAAGGTGGCACCGACAATTGAAATTCCTGGTCTGGGCTCATGGGCAAAGTGTTGCAAAGCTTTCAGTCAATAAGGGGCTTGGCTGGCAGTGGTAGATGAGCATCAAATACAACAACAAAAGACACCAAATCCATCGTGCTCTAAAAGCGCAGCGGGCACCGTGCCGGTTCAGACATCCCCCCTCGCCGCTGACTTCTAACCGACTGACGTTCACGAGTCCGTTGTCTCTCCCCACGGCAGACTCTGCGAGCCCCGACACGCCCTCCAAGCTACTTCCATGCCCGCGCAGGATGCACAGCGGCCTGCCGCGATTCAAGATCCCCGTGTGGTCGCCGGACGAAGCCGACCCCCAGCTGCCCTCCGCGGATCCGCACCCCGGCGAGCCCTGGCCTGATGCCGAGGAGGAGAAGGACGAGGAGGAGGAGGACCACCCATTGGAAATGATGGACAACGACATTTACGAGGAGTTTCAGAAGCCCGAGGAGACGCCTGCCCAGGAGACGATCAGCCCCATCCGGCACAGCAAGGCGACTCTGTCCAGGAGCAACGCCCTGCAGAGCCGGCCGCTGCCCATCCCTTGGCAGAAAATCATCAGGAGGTGCGGTCCGCGCGGCGCACGCCTCTCCTACACCGGCACTCCCACCACCACCCAACGGCCGGTGAATTGATTCCGGGTCATTCTGCTAGGGCTCAGATCTTGTTGGCCACACACTCTGCCGAGCGACGCCAGCCGCTTGGCCTCAGCCAATCCTCTTGCCCGGTTCTTCCTGCATGCACACGTCTGTATGTTGAGCTTCCTTCGCGTCGTACGTAGCCGACCGTGCTCATCGGGGGTGCGAGGGAAGGACAACAGACTAAATGCGAAAAGTTCAGCTCGGGGCTTGCGAGCGTCATCCCTGGCGTTGTAACTGGGGGCGACTGCCTCCGACTGCTGAGTCTCATCATTCACGAGCTTCCTCCGTAGAGGCCGTTCTTGACACCACTGATGCCAAGCATCAGCAAATCCACACAGTTCTAGTTCCCTCTTTACCACATTGGCCATCCTCCTGTATAGTCCACGACATGCCGAATGAAAGCCCCCCTCTGTTCAGCCAAACAGAAACTGCTTGCATATGCGGTGGATGGGCACGCGGGCACGTGACCCAGCCAAATGTAGTATCGCCTGCTGGAGGAGCTCCACTGATGGAGCTGTGTGTCCAGGCGTTTTAAGGATCTGTGAGTGTCTCGCACAATCCAGCCTGCTTAAACCCAGCATGGATTGTCTGCAGGGTTGCACACACACACACATGGAAGGAGACAAATATTCCTCGTAGCAAGTGCTCTAAGCGAACGGATTAACAGTAAATTGCTGCACTGCCATCTGGCCATCTCGCAGTCCAAGCCTCCACTCCTGGTAGTTACCCATCCAAATATTAACCAGGCTCAAACGTTGCTTAGCTTCTGAAATATAATCAGATCTCAGGCATTTAGGGTGCACTTGGTTGAAGGAAAATTTGTTGAACTTAATGGAGAAATATTCTTGGTTCTTTCGGTAAAGCCACGTAGAAGGGAAATAATAAAATAATATTAATATATTGCAGTCGAAACGTCGTGAGACTTTTTATTGTTTTATATTAATATAATTTTTTTATTTCCCTTCTACGTGACTTTACCGAAAGAACCAAGAATATGAATCCCTGCAGTCACGAAAGCTTTAAATCAAGATTTAATGGAGAAATGTTAACATTTTTGGCCAGTTATTTAAAAGCAGTTATATTTCGATTTAAAGCTTTCGTGACTGCAGGGATTCATCTTCTTGGTTCTTTCGGTAAAGTCACGTAGAAGGGAAGTAATAAAATAATAAAAATATTGTGAGAATTGTTTTATTATGTTTTATTTTTATTATTTTATTACTTCCCTTCTACGTGACTTTACCGAAAGAACCAAGAAGCAGTTATATTTTCACATGTTAATTTAACGTAAACATCGGTACTCAGAGGCACTCCCCATCCAAGTACTAAGCCAGGCTCGACTTTCCTTAGCTTCCGAGATCTGACAATATCCGCCGCATTCAGGTCAGATTTAGTCGTGGGCAATTGCGGACCGTCGCCACTGCCACCGCATTCCCCGATTGGGAGCAGATTCCTGGGGAGCCCGACGGCAATGTGGCCGACGTTCCCCGCACGTGCCGTGGGTGCAGCTGCCACGTGGCCTCATAGCTCACCGAGCCTGGCACAAGCGCCGTGGTGGTTGGTTGGTTGGGTTGGTTGGTTTGGTTGGTTGGGTTGGGATTGGTTTGGTTTGGGTTGGTTGGTTGATTGGTTTGACTTCACCGCCGCCTAAGTGGCGAATGGCGGCCACCGTCGTCGCTGGTGGGGCAGCTGCCGAGACGTGACCCCCTACCCCCCCCCCCTCCATCCCCGACTCAGTGACTGTTTTGTGTGATTCTACACGCTTTTTATTTAACTCACTCAGTCTGTTGTCGTATCCTTGAAAAATCTTGTAGCTCAATTTTTACCCGCTTCCCAATGTGGTATCGACTGCAAACTTGGTATACTTATGTCATACTGATGACAATACTATATTCTATCATAAAAAAATTAATATATGAATTTTTTTACATTTTACACGCTTTTATTTAACTCACTATGTCTGTTGTCGTATCCTCAAATCTTGTAACTCAATTTCAACCGTCTTCCCAATGTCGTATCGACTGCAAACTTTGTATAGGTGTGTCATACTGATGACAATACTATATTCTATCATTAAAAAACAAAAAAATGTAACAATCTTTTTTACGGGTCTAATTGTCCACTCTCAACTCACGTTGCCTGTAAATCACCACAGTTCCTTACGTTGTGGCAAGCTGCGAGGCCAGTTCCTGGAGTCGTGGAGTTCTGCCATTACGAGTACGGTACATTTCATTAAAGCGTTGTTTTTTTTAAGTATATTTAAATATTGTATTTGTTGGATGCCCACCACAGGCAATCAGGCATGGTGAGCGACCGCGTGTACGAGGACATACCGGACATCCCAGCTCCACGCGGGGTGCTCTCCTGTAAGTGGCTGCCACCCAGTCGTATTGTGTCGGTATTGTTTGACGTTTTGTTGTTGTTGTTCTTGTTGTTTCACCAATCTTCTCCACATTCACCAATCGGCTCTGTTAATACAAATCCAGGCGGTCTCCGGCTTACGACGGTCCAATTTACAATGATCCACGTTCACGACGTTTATGCAATGCCACCATGGATCGATTTACGACGCAAATGACTTGATTTACGACGCGTCTTGCGACACGACTCCGAACGCACTTGGACGGTCGGCCCGGATTCCGACGGACTTGGCGTGGAAATGTGTCACTCCCGAGCGTTTTTGTGGAGTTTTACCTTCAACCCCCTCTCAGATATGGCCGATAACAGGGGGAAAAACATATCGGCAAGTGATGTGGGCAGGTGCTCCAAATCGAGGGCAAACACATTTATTGTGGTCAATCTGTAAGATGCAACAGCACGTGTGTCACACACAGCAATCATCAACCGAGTCGCCATTCACCACGTGACTGGTGTACCAGTCCGGTTAATCAATAACAGTTTCTCGTAAACCCAATTCTACGACTGACAAACAATCTTGTTCTTTGACAATAACTTTTACACTTTACTATTCGAAAATTACTTTAATCCTAAGCTGTATGTCTATTTATACCATCCACTTATATCGGTATCTTAGACCCATTACCTGTACTGTATGTGTACAGTATACGTACTGTACTTGTCACCACTGTACAACTTACTAGTGTACATGTGTTCTATTCTCAATAGCATTGCAAGTAGTCATACTGTGGGTGCATGGGCATGGTTATAGAATAAACAGTATTAGGGTTAGAGAATTGCAAGTATCAACTGCAGTACATCATCCTTTACAGTGCAGACAGTGCTCAAACCCCTCCTATTGAATATATCACAAACTAACAATTCAAAGCCAAGCTTGAAGTTTAGAACAAGTCTAGAACATTTCTATAACGATCAAAAACAACCTTTGGGTCCACTATTGGGAACCTCCTTTGCCAGTAGTTGTTTTTTTACCCTTTTATCTGGCAACAAAACTGACACCTTTTTTACAAGGAGTCATGTTTGCATTGACCACAATACCTGCAGTCGGAATGCAAACAAAAAACACAACTCTGATAATGTATGCACTGTCCTTGAAATTGATTGGTCCACACCCGAGACAGCTTTTCTTAGAGCCTAGTCTCACATGGTGTTGGACCAGATGATGCCAAAAGGCGCAAGGAGGTTCCAATGGGGCACCAGTAAGTTTTAGATTTGAAGCTTTCGTGACTGCAAGGATTCATATTCCTAGGTTTTTTCGGTAAAGTCACGTAGGTAAAAAAATAAAAATTTAAATTAATAAAAGTAAAATAAATAAAAAAAAATCACGACGTTTCGGAGGTATTAATTAAAAAATTTTACCTACGTGACTTTACCGAAAAAACCTAAGAATATGCACCAGTAAATTGCTCACCTGTCTTGAACATGGGGAAATGCTCACAAAATACCGTGGTGTTGAACATGCTGATTGTAATGCATGACAACACACAATGGCGTTCTTGGAAAATGTTGTGAAATCACGGGAACATGCCTGTGATTATGTCGCCCAATCTCGACACACCTCAGAAGCTCATTCGGGTTTGAGCCTAGTTAGTGCTTGGATGGGCGACCGCCGTGCATTAAACAGGCACCGGAGCGTGCTGCGGGGCTGTGAATTTAGCAGGGGGCAACGGAGACCAGAGGTCATGTGACGGGATCTCTGTTGTAGTTCTGCGATGTTCGCTTGCATGGCTAGTTCTCTAACGCGAAGGGCCGAATCAAAATGGCTGCTCTGCCTCGTGGCTCCGCGCCAATAGAACAATCGTAATCGTCGATCTCGGCATCACACGGTACATTTAGCGATTATCAGGCACGTAAAGTGTGCGACGACTTAATTGCCATTTGTACAGAGAAGGTTGGTGAGGACAGGAAAGGTTTTGGCCGTGGCGGTGGGTTGCAATGGTCAATGTTTGGGGAAACCCTCTCTTATCGTTTCCATGAAGGTCCGCGGCTTTAGTGAGAACCCTTCGCTTCCAGGAAAAATAAACGGGCCACATGAAAGAAAGGGCATTGTGCTGTGATGTGTAAAAGTTGCAGCCTTGCAATTTTCTAACTCACGCCGCTGCTAGCGGAAGGGGCCTCCAGTAGTTGGAAGCTCGGGAGGGTATTTCACCCTACTCTTCCACGTTGGCCGGTACATCATGGAAGAGGCGGGGAGGACCCACACGTCATCCCCACCCGCCGAACAGCAGCACCTGCCGATCGTCTTAACTGCGGTGGATAGAGGCAGAGAGCGTTAACAAACAAACAAAAATCGATGTATTGTTTCAACTGCCACACCGTGAGATAAAATCAGCCCGGTAGGCCCTCTGGATCGGAAGTCACAACCGCTGTGGCAGTAGATCACGGCAGTCGTGCGTAACCGACGCGGTTAAACGCGGTGCGGTGGCAGGATGACCGGACGATCGCGATTTTTTCTGCACGACCCGCCTCGGCCCTTTCACCCTTGCCGATCGTTGAGAGATAACTGGGGGGGGTCGGGGTGCGGCAGCGGCGGCGTCACGG